>NC_044203.1:11647336-12247336 GCF_900880675.1 Sparus aurata | reverse complement strand
CCAGGTCAATTTCAACCTGTGATGTCTCCGCTGGTCGTGTCACACACTACAATGTATGCCTGAGCACACTGAGCTGAAGGACTTTTACTAGCAGTGCTAATCCCAACAGCAGATAGAAAAACACAACAAATTGGAAATCAAAATGACAAAATAAAAAACACAACATATCGCTAATTAGAAATGTTTTCTGGTTGTGTTTTCCCAATTGTCGTTATGATTTGCACCTCGGGGCCACTGCAGAATCGTGTAATTTGTCTGAAAACAATAACTTGAGCCACCAGAATACGTTGGGTCTCATCGCTGCATACAGATTATATAAACACGGTCGTCAACGCGGTGAATCACTGCAGTGATGACTTGTGTGGGATAATGAAGTTTTCTTTACTCCTCCGAGTATGAGCCTCTTGTTTGCTTTGTGGGATGCTTCTTCATGAATCCATGCAGGTGGTAGCTGCTGACTTGCAACTCTTGAGCTGTGTCACACAGAAGCATCACTCGCCCTGATCACAGCCAGACGTCTCCTGTCACTCAAGCACCCTGCAGATTCATACCGTCTATTGTGTTTTATGATTACCATCAGTCAAAAGCTTGTTGCGTATACGGGAATGAAAAAGAAGATGGCAATAGCCCAGACAAGTAAAGGTCACTTATAAATTGCGGTGGTATATTTCTAATAAAAAGAAAAAGCTGGTCTTTTGGTGGTCCATCCCTGCTATGTTACTACATGCTGTGTGTACTATTAAGCCATTAAAATTACTATTCTGTTCAAGGAAAAAGGCCAAGAACTGTCGATACAGGATCAAAACTTATTCAATACGTTACATAAATAAATGCATGAATACTCTCCAGATTGGGTCTAATCAAATCTCATTCGTCAACAATGTATGATTTGTGTTTAGCCTCTTTTGTTCTTGCAGTCTTAACAGTGTTCTGCACAGCAAATTACACCTAATTTCTTTCCAAACTGTAAACTAGAGAACAACTTTAGCTTATGTTCATGTTTGGGTTACATCCAAACAATATTCCCCTGTTAAAAGCATCAACCAATTAGTTGACAAACACAACAGTCACATTTGCCATTTAGAAGTTTTTTACTTAAAAAAAAAAAAAAAAAAAAAAAAAAAATCAGCATCAAGATGAATTCACCTTTAACCCGTTGAATTTTTCCAGCACAGAGCAGCAATTCAAGTGTAACAGTTGTTCCAGCATTATTGCGTTTGTTCAAGAGCATTTAAGGAATGTCAACATAGAAATATCAGCACTAAATCACTACAAAAATAAACAATTCCAGTCTCAAATTAAGTGAAACACAACCTGATTGACGAAATACACTGAAAACGAAGCGTACGTGAGACACTGACATATGTACCTATCAATAAAACAGTTCTTATATACAGAATAAAACCAACAAAGTACAAACATGAAATGATTTGTTTAAAGAGTGCACATACAGTAGGACCCGTCGAGTAGGGTGTAAGGAGGAATTATAGTGAGAGCTGTGACAGTTTATGCCATGCGAAATGTCTAGAAGTGTCTCCTTTTTCTGAGATTAAGATTCAGATCAATAGAAAAAAATGTAGTCGTTTAACAACAAATTTCATATACAGTTTCCACACAGGATTTTCCCTCACTAGTTGTGATTTGTTGGTAGTTACAAATGCAGCTAAAGCTCATCTAGAGCTTTTCAGTAACGTAACAAGTCTCACAAACTCCGTTTTGAAGCAACCCCTTGATATGTTCATTGACAGATTTTTAGATTAGCCTCTCTGTAGCCTTGATTTAACATCATTAAGACGGTTATACATAATAAGTGATCATGAAAATGAAATGCATTTTTGCATTATAAGACTCCATTCAAGAAATTATATCATCTGTTTGAATAAGCACGTTAGATTTTTTCTGTTCGAGTTAAAATAAAGATATGCTATGTTCATTAACTTGGACACCCTAGTAAAATAGAGTATTAATACTTTGGAAATGGCGTTCATTCAGTTTGGTATGAGGATGGCAACGTCAGTCAACTACCAAACCTCCTTATTGGACCATTCTAACAAACAGCATCTTAAAAATATACCAATACACAATGATTAATTTTAAGAAACACTAGTGGTTCTCAGTGTTAGTGGATCATTTCCTATATGTTGTTCAAGTTTTCTCGCGACACAATAAGTAGAATTTAAGGTTAGACTTCCAGATTTACTGTAACATTACTGTATTACTGTTACAGTATTCAAGACCAAATTTCAAAATATTTTGCGACTAAATCCAGTTATCTGCCTAGATACCAACAGCAGTCACTGGGAATGTCATATTATCATCATCATCATCATCATCATCATTATTAGCTCTAATAGTATATAGTGTATTTGTGTAAACTAACCCTTTAAATTATCATCTTAGTTTAACAGTGCTACAAAGTACAATTTATTATTTGCTGTGGCCAAAGCACCATTTAAGCCACACTGCTCCTTGTTTCATGACACTGAGGTGGACTTGTGTATACAGCCTGAAGTGCAGATGTGTCAGAGGTGGTGGATCATGCTCTGAAACTCCAGCTTCTCTGAAAGGGCTCGAAGGATTTCTTGAGGTTGAAGAACATAAGAGGAGGTTTGAGTCGCGGGGTTTTCTCCGGTATGACAGCAGCTTTGCTTTCTTCAGTGGGAAATCGACTCTGGTAGACCTCTGGGTATGACCTCTGGAACTGAAATGGAGAAGATTTGCATCAGTATTGTACAGTAGTTGTACTTAAACACAAGGCACTGTAAAATGTACAAGAGCAATGTAACATCAACACTTCAAATATATTCCTCCACCCAAATCTACATTTAAGGATGTTTCTCTTTTCACTTGTCTTCTTTTCAAAGGGGTATTTCCATACCTGTTTAAGCCTTTTCCTCTTGTCCTTGGCAGGAAGTTCTTTGTCTGCAATCAGGCCTTCCAGCAGCTCATGCAGGGGGGTCTGGGTTCCTATCACCTTCTGCTCCTCAGAATCCACCCTGCTGATCTGTTTACAAAAGGCTGGAGATGCGCTGAAGTCTGTGTCTGATCCTGCATATTTGATCTGATGAGAGTCACACATGACATGTTGGAATTATGTAGTTCAAGAAGTGAAGGATAATTGCAGGTTTTTTAGAATTTCTTCATTATTATTGATAAATAATAATCCCTATTCATGAGCCCACTAAACAACAAAAGTTGTCATGCAAATATGCAGCCAGTTATTTGAAACTACTGACTTACCTGCTGAGCAGTTAGAAAATACAGTTGACCTGTCAGTGACATTAGCTGTTAATAGTCAACTATTGTAGAGAGCGATCACCCTCTCCGTAACTGTACTGTGAGCCAACAGTTGTGTGAATCTGAACTAACCCTTTAAAACATGAAAACTCACACATAACACAAACTAACTGTTCAGGGTAGCGGTAGAGCGTTGTGTTGTGAAAGGTAAAAGTAATGTTTTTAAAGTGAGTAAATCAATTGCCAGCTGTTCAGTGAAAAATTGAGATTTTTCTTTACAATATTCATGAAAAAAAGAAGTTCCATTAAAATCCAATATAAAGTGGTATGTCCCATTCAGCCAGTATAGGAAGACATTTCTGCATTAAAATGAGTCATTTGGTCAAATGACTTGGATGCTATTGAAAAAATAAATGCCAATTTATGAATGTAGATTTTTTTTTTTTACAATATTCATGAAAAAAAGAAGTTCCACTAAAATCCATTGAAAAGTGTAGTGTCTCATTTCAACAGTATAGGAAGCCATTTCTGCATTAAATGTGTGTCAATGGGTCAAACAACCTGGAAGCTATCGAACAAATAAATGATGATTTATTCATGAAAAACGCAGATTTTTCTTTAAAATATTCATGAAAAAATAAAACTTCCACTAAAGTCCAATAAAAAATGTTGTGTCTAGTTCAACCAGTATAGGAAGACATGTCTGCACTGAATTTGAGTCAGTGGGTCCAATAACCTGGAAGCTTGCATAAGCATAATGACTTTGAGCTTACTGTTGAAAAGGGCTGTCTCAGGGCAAGGTTAAGCAGTGAAAATATTCTAAATACAGCGTACCCCAAAAATTATATAGAATTTTCTAAATACATTATGGTGTTGCCCCCGTCAACAGTAGTACATCCATTGGCTTCCCACACCGTATCTCCTTCTGCTTCTCAAAACTGGGGGCATGCAACTTGTCTATAGAGTGGATCTATCGCTTTAAGTTTGCAGTGCGGTAGGGGTTTTAGAGTATTACAACGTTCAGTTCAGAAGACCTCATGTTTTGAGTCCTGTTCACAGCATGGGATGTGTAAGCTTATGCATCTACTGTTGACTAAAAGATAAAAATCAATAAGGCTTTAATTTGTAGGCCAACAATACAGTCAATACAGTCTGTGTTCTACATTTTATGATGTGCCCGCCAAAAGACACATCAATACGATCCAACTGTGCAAGGTGGAATAAAATAAAGCACTCCATAAAGGCAACCATTAGGACGGACAACAGATAACTGTGCTGCTGGGTCTGTCTCTGTTAAATTACTGATATAGTGATACTAAATGAGTGACTTCTCTAGCTCACAGATTAGAATTAAACTGTTTCTCAATCTATTTGAAAACAATGCCACCCCAATCCACACTTTCAAACTTAAACTCTGTATACCCCTTGCTGGATGAAAATAAGTTATTTAAAGAAATGCTATCACAGTTAATCCAACCAGGATTACCTTGAAGTAATGGGTTCCAAAAATGGATAAACCCCCTTAGGACTGTTTCTGACATTAATGATGTTTCCATAGCAACAGATACCTGTACAAACCAGATACCAGAGATATTTAAAAAGGATCAGATATGATCTTTAATAAGTAGAACACAAGTAATTATGTATAAAACACTTAGGGAGGTAATTATCTTGTGTCTAAGCAAAGCCTATACTTGATTGAAGTGATGTTCCTGCTATGCAGGGGTATTGATGTTTATTTATTTATTTTTATTTTAATGTTTATTTAACAGGGACGATACATACATACAGATACATTGGGACACAGTGAACTTTGCAAGTTTTTTCAACAATGCTCTCCTCCCTATACAGTAATTTTGTCCTCCAAAAAGTTAGATAATCTCTTTTGGGCCACAGCTATTCCTGACTAAACCCTAACTTATGCAGGTATTATATATCGAGTAATATCAAAGCAGGTGTTGTCAGTTTGAGCTAGCTTGAGATTTAGAGATCACAGGTGCACAAGTTACAGATAGGATTCCTTAAATGCGCATGAAAAATCATTTTTAAACATGTTCTAAGAATCAAAACTGAGCATGCTGTTGGAAATGATCTTAGGATAAAATACAAATATCAGAACATTTCTATAAATGAGGGCCCAGGCTTCAGCACAACCATGGTAGCAGCGCTGATAAAAGCCTGATTAGATATACCACTTTCATTTTAAAATGTTGATTTTTAGGCTCAATTTATGTAATTGCCTACTTGACTAGAGCCTCTGATATTTTCATAAAGTTAATTTAGTTCCATTGCATGATCCTAATGCAATAATGCAGAGGACTGGTTTCCATCACAGATCTCAGTTTATTTCAAAAGAAAATCTCAAGAGGTAATTTTACCAGATGGGACACTAAACCCACAACCAGACACAGGGTCATTGAGAGCCTCAAGCTACTGCGACAACTGCTTTCCACTCACATTATCATAACAATGCATGTCATTTTCAGATTTTATGTGGCCTTAATTCAAATCTAAATTTAGCAGTGACTGTAACACATTTCCACACTTCGTGTTTGGCAAAATGCCGGAACCAATCTGGAACACTGTCTTCCTAAATGATTCAGAGATATGACTTGGTACAAATGGTCTGAGGGAGGGAGCAGGTGCAGCAGAAAGTGGATGCACATGACTGTGACGCAAAAAGCAGCAAGACCGGACCACCTCCACACAATTCATTCATTCATGAAGTTTAACTTCAAAGTGTACAAACCTGAACTCTTTTGAGGTGAGACAGGTGCTCCTCAACCTGGCGACGCAGCTTGGAAGGTGCTTGGAAGATGGTGTTGTGGTGCTCCATCATGAAGGTCACCAGTTTGGTGGCAAGCAGCTCATCCAAGTCCATCTCATCTACTGAGCCCAAAACACAGTGGGAAAACATCTGCACCATCTGGACACAGTGCACAAGGAAATAGATGAGAAAATAACTAGAACTATACGTACAATCTATCAATACAAAATATGATGTAAGAGAGCTGCCTACAGTTTGTTCTTTAGAATTTCATTGACTTTACTTGGTAGAGTCTTCTGTTTATGTAATGAAAGGAGTCTTTCATAAAGTATCTTAGTTCCCTTTAGCATTATCTATCATGTCATTAATTTTCTAGATAGGAATCAAGTCTGGAGGTGTCGTGGCTGGAATTTCTATCCATGGGATGTGTTGAGACAGTACGAGAGGTGAAAACAAATAACTGAGGACACAAAACAATGACTTCCATTTAGAATGTGGGTGAGATACATTTTTTCGACAACATAGCAGCTATGATGTTTAGTGTTGCCTTCTGATCATACACATATGATCTTTAAGTTAATAAACATTAGCAATGAATTTCCTCAGTTCTTTAAGGATGAGCTAACTATACGTATATATGCTATATATCTGATAATATAGTAAAGGCCCAATCCCAACAGTCCTCAGCCCCACCGCTCAGGGAGACCTTACCCCACACACTGACACCTTGGGGTAGTGTGTCCCGATTCTTGTTGGGATACAGGGGTAGGGAGAAGTGTTAGGGCTACATGGCCTTACAAACTGAGGTTTTTCAGTGATATATTACAAACCATGGGTTATGAGAGCTCTGTTGTTACAACGTATTATGGGCCTTATCTCAACTTGCTACTCGTTTGCTGATGTCTGGGGGAGTTAACGTTACATTGTTATGCTGACATGTACATGACAGTTCCACATTTTGATCAGACAATGCCTTATTCTCAAAAATGTTGTTTTAGAAAGACATGGTTGTTTTAAAATGACTTATCTTGCAGGACTTATAACATGAGTGTGACATGCAGGATTATAATTGTTCATTACACTGTGTCCTTATCATGCTGATTTCCGATCCTAGTCTTATTTGACCTCAGAAAACCAGAGAAGTAACACAAACACAAGAAGCGAAAAACGGTACCAGCGTGCGCGTAGCAATAGCATCATTGAGTGGAGGCAGGTGTGGATTCTGGCAGACCCGGGACATGAGACGGAGTAATAGCTGGAGGCGTCTTCGGTTGGGTGGCGGCAGTAAGAGACAGCTGACTTGAAGAGCCTCTGTGGCAACCTCCTGCTCCTGCAACAGACCTGCAGAGATAAGAGGAGAGATGAGTCCGGCTACTGAGGGCCAAACATACAGGCTAAACAAAATGAACACCAGCAGCTTTTTCTCTGTAGCCGTGCACAAATGTCAAACATGGACCCACATCGTGAAGCACTCACTGAGAATGTTGACAAAGACTTCATATAGATGATATGTGAGCAGGGGTTCTTTGAGTCTCTGAAAGTAGTCTCCTACTGTTTTCAGAACGTCCCTCTCGAAACCTGGGTATATTGGCTGTTTGCTTTCATTGCCATTAGGCCCTGAGGAGCAGGAAGACAAATGGAGTTCATATATACATTCACACACTGTATGAACAGTTACACACCAAGAGCCATTCATCAGCCATTTTAGAGATTTCACTTATATCTTCAGGTACAACCAACTGGAGTCTTATTACAAAAGCAGATATGTTTCACCATCATTTTTGTGAGGAGAAGCATTAACTTACAGTTGGCCAGGCATTTCATTGCTGATACCACCCAATATGGCATGTCCTCTGGATGCAAAAGGAGATACAGTCGGTCAGTAATTATGTTCTTGTAGGTTGCAGCCAAGCATTTATTCTTACAATTGTGAATCAATGTATACCTGCTTTATTCTCCAATATCACTATGCCCGTCTTATTAACGCTGAAAATGTTATGAACAATGTGCTTGCCGTTCACATACGCAGGGTTTAAAACTCCATCCAATGACATCAGGCCCAACACTCTCTGCAAACTTAATAAAAAAACAGAGTTTGAATCAAACATCGAGAGCAGTGGCTGCGTCACGGCCGGGCCAAGAGTGCTAGAAGATTTGTCAGAATACGTTTATAAATTGTGCATTTTTAAACCAAATTTACCAAATTAACAAAACCTGAAACGTTTACATCTAAAAAAAAAAAAAAGTTTTATCTAAATGACAGCTGCCAGATGTCATGATGACACAAGCTTTCTGGCACAGGACCTATCATGAGCATGGCAGCAAAAATAGTGACCACCAGATTAGTAATGGAAAGGTCTGGCACTGTAAACAGAGCTCAGAGAAATGCAGATACACTCAAATAAAAGTACAAGACTTTTGTTTTTGCCGCATTTTACATGTTTTGTTTTTTTAACCAGAGAAGATGTAACACTTCATCTGTGAAGGCAAAAAGGGCTATTTTTCTCAATTATTTAAAACAAATTGGTTGAAGTCCATGTTAGTGAGTACTTATCTTTTGCCAAAATAATCCGTCTGACGACAAGTGCAGCATATCAAGATGCTGATTAAAGACTATAATTATGAAAGCACATTCAACCAATCTTACAACTGCAGACTACATGTAACTAAGCAGCCCAAGCTGAAGGCACACCTGTGCAATAATCATGCTGTTTAATCATCATCTTACTATGCCACATTTGTCAGGTGGATGGATTATCTTTGCAAAAGAGAAGTGTTTAGTGACATGGATTCTAACAAATATGTTCTGAAAATTTCAGAGAAATAAACCTTTGGATTGCACAAAAAAGTCTTCGGTATCTCAATTTAATGCTGACAAATGAGGGTGAAAAAAAACCTGTGGAATTGTGTGTTCCCAACATCATGTAGGTGTGATGTGGCTCTCATTGCTCATTTCAAATTAAATTCTTATCTGTAAGCCTGCAGAACATCGGTTGGAAGTTATTTATTTTATCAATTTCTGTTTTATTATTTAACTCAATATTGATAAAACGTAACAAAACTGTTATAACCAATGAGCATCAGCGTACACACATGCATGTTATGGAAGTTGGGAGCACAGGTAGCAATGACAAAAGATTTTGCTTTGAATGAGTGCTGTAATCTAAAAAAGTTTGGGAACTGCTGATCTAGAGCAAAGGTACATCTTAATACGACATGAACAGTGGAAGTTTTTAATAAGTCACATACTGTGCAACTGTCATTGATTTCCAGATGTGGTCCACTTGTTTTGTAGTTATCTCCTTCCTCCGTATGAGCTTGCATTCATGCACGTCCCCAATAGCTACACTGTGTCGTTTATTCCACAAATCTGAGGTCTGGATAAAAAGAAATTGAGATGGATGAAAACTTGTGCTGAATAAACTTACACTTTTAACTAGCACTGAGTGTGCAGAAACAGAGGAAGCCCCATGTAATAACACATACATACATACAACAGTCTTGTAATGCAATCAATAAAAAGGCATTTAGGCAAATATTTTAACATTACTGGACACACAACTCACACCCATTGGCAAATGGGATAAAACAATAATGACGTTTTGTTTCTGTGGAACTTAGCAACACTAATGTTTTCACCTGTCAAGCAAAAACAGAGCTACTTCTGCATCCGTCTCAATGCCTTCAACTCACAAAAGGTTTCTCCACTGTTGGAAAGCCTCAACAGTATTAATGTGGCTCTTCGTCCTTGCCTGGTCTTTTCCTCTTTGGCTGATACCCAACATCTCTCCTTCTTGACTTTACAATTATATGTTAGCATGTGCCAGACTTACTGCCCCTCTCGATAACCCTTCTCCTCTGCATTAACACCCCCTGCTGATTGGCTGGAACTCTGTTGTTTGGCTCTGTCCAAAACACTTGTTTGTTTTTCCATTTACAGAGCCAGGCTTGGCGACAAACACCACATATGTTTTTGCAGCACACACAAGCACTACGGACTGTAAGGAGATATTTACTGAATTTGACAGTGTATGAGATTGGAATGGTTCACTCCACCTTTAACTATATGATTATTAGCTGTCCTTTCAGTACTTTGTTTGGCTTTTCTACAGTAATGTATTACACCGCAAGCTTTCTAACATTGTTGTTCCTTCATATGTAAATAAAAGATATCACAATATTAGAAATGCCCATAATATAATCCTGCCCAACACAACACAGCGTTAAAAGAACTGAGTACAACGATGGAAAAACTACAACAGCAATCTAAATAAAACTGATCCCTACTCTGATATTTTTTTTGTCGGTCTGTTAAACAGCTTTGCATTACATTGAACTTTCCTTTTCATTTTTTAGTGTATAATCTGTATAATCTTGATTGTAGAATCATGTAAACCACGCTTCACAGCAGTTACTGAAACAAGTAAATAAAAATGATCTCATCTCTCCATTTGTCTCGATTAACTTTGCATATGTTTACTTCACTTCTCACACAGCATGAGTCAAAGCAATCAGTGGAGGAGCTGAAACACGTTTGTCTCTTTCTCACCATGACAGCAGACTTCAGCGGGGGAATGTTTTCCCGCTGTGGTAATTCTTCGTAGTCATCCCAGCGAATGAGTCTGGGCAGGTCACTGCGGTCTCTCAACAGAGGCCTCGTTGGAAAAGACTTGAGGGGAGACAGTGTGGGGAACCTGGACACAAAGACAACAGCACTGGGCTCAGCTGAAAGGAGACGGGGCCAACTGTCAAGGTGCAACAACAATGCCTCTGCAACCAACAGCACAGAACAGCACAGGACCAGAGAAAATACCTGTACAGATGGCTATTGTCTTCAAAGTCCTCTGTCCCATGGCGTCCTTTGATGTCTTCAATGACATGGGCCTTGAGGAACTTTTTGAGCAGCTGCAGAGTCTGATAGCGAGTCACCTCAGGCCCAAAGTTGTGGTTGCGCCTCAGCAGCTCATGCAGATAATCCACAGCCTCGGATCCTGTGAAACTCCAGTCATAGTAGCGGAAGTGTGCCCAGTGCCTTCTCAGAGGCATGCCTCCACGGAACAGTTTAATGGTTTCATTCCACTGCATAATATGAAGACATTATTAGACAATGTGGTATGACTAATGATGTAGAATGTAAAAAGACAGAAAAGTAGCACAGATAGCACATATGCTGTTAGATATGGCACATAAACATTTCACTGATTCTGTTACTCTGATAAAGCTGACATAACAGTGTTTATGCATTCAATGCTGTTTTGTTAAAAAGGGATGCAGACAACATGAGTGACAGAAAAAGTATACAGCCCTCTGGAATAAAAAGCACTGTGCATGTTTTTTCATTTCATGGCCAGCTCTAAAAAAAACCCCCCTCTATGCTTTAATATCCTCTCAACATGAAAAAGACAAGGTAGGTAACACAATAATAGAACAATATTTACTCATAGTGTTTTGAATGGTGCAGAGGTTATGGATTATTAGATCCAACAAAGTGTCCTAATGGGTGGGAGAGAAATGAAAGAAGTAGACAAAGCACAGAGGGGCAGGGATAGGCAACACAAGGTCATTACAACCCAGGCGAGTATGAAACTGTATGAGGCAAAAAGCTGCTCACACTGGCTGTTCTGAATCTTGAAAAGAAAAGATCACACTAAGGGAAAGATTAAAAAACCTACAACAAGTAAAAGCCAAGGAGCCCAGTAGGAGAAGGGACTGGGTTGGTCTGTCATCAAAACAAGATGCAGAAAAGGTTTTCCTGCCGACAGAAACTGGTGTAGAAAGTGTTTGTTTTTGAAAGAATTAAAGCTGGTGGCTTTTTGGATTTTGAGACCAAAATGTACGCATTCACTACTGTGTACTGCTAACCTTTGTTTGTTTAGAATGTCTAAATACCAGATGGCCCAAATACAAAATGCAGGAAAGACAAAAAGGGTAAATGGTTATATACTGTAACCAGTCAGGGAAAGGATAAAAAAAATATTAAAGGCTGGTAAGGAAGCCACTGTGCTATATCGTTAACTTGAGTACAGTCAGATCTGTATGTACAGACATCACCAGTCTATCATTGTGTGTTGCTATGGTAATCTGCCCAAGGTGCAAGCAGACAATATATTTCAAGTGTCTATCCACTCTGCTGACTGATAGTAGCAGCATGAACTCTGCTCAGCTGCACTGATCTATTCCATCACTATATATTTGAGGTTAATTTGAGTAGCCTCAGTGGCAGTACTAAGACACATCTGTAGAAATTGAGACTGGAACCACATTCAAAAAAACCTCCCAATGTGGCTTGGCTCTAATTTGCAAAAATCATATCTCCTATGATATGACATAACACAGATTTGGGCTTGCAGTCTAGAGCACAAGAGTTTATTGTCACAACATACAGTGAAACATATTGTGCGCCGCCTGGGACCAAATCCAGTTGTAGTTTTAGAGAAGGTAATAATAATTAATGAGGTTATAATACAAAATCAGAAATATTTATTTTTCCGTAAGTGAATGAACAACTCGGAGGAAAATAAAATCCCCAGGACACTACTGAAGCTAGAAAGGTGGCAGGGTCCACTAAGTGTACACAAAGTAAAACAGTATGAAATTGTTTGTTCACTCATGAAAACAAAGAATTTGTTTATTTAGTTTGTTAAGGCAAAAAACAAACAAAAATCAGTGAAGATCTTTCTCCTCTGATTAAAATTTCCTCCCCAAAACTACATGGTGCACATTTAAGGGCACCGACATGTGAATTGACACGTAAATTAACACGATACATGTGTTTTACTAATGGAGCACCCTTGAGGATGCCTAAGCAAACACAGGGAGAAGATTTTAACAGAATAAAGCAAAATCTCTGTGATGAAAATGACAAACAGGAAAATCTCATATAAAAAGGGATGAGTGAATATACTCATCACTATTCGAATTTGGCTTTCAGAGAAGCAATTGCAGTCTGATGTAATTGGTTAAAGATTCCAAGCCACAGCTAGTGAGCTACACATAGCATTAACGTTAGATATAATTGCAGTTTGGTGTGTTATGTGCATGCTTTTACATGAAGCTGAACAGGACGCGTTAGTGCAAAGTAACACATGACAAGTGAACGCATCAGCATTACACTGAATCTAGTGAATGCACGTTAGCAATTACCCTTAATGTAAACACCTGGGAATATGCATGCAAATGAGGCTGTTATAAATGCTACACAATACAGCTGCATAGATCCGAAACCGAATGCAAACTGAAATATGTAGAGAGGCACTTATGATAATCAGTAACTTATGGGCAGGGACGCATTTGTCCACACAGAAAGTCGCTATTGTTTACAACTGAGTGCAGAACTTCTTCTATACTTCTATAACAAACTTTGCTGTTTGGGAGCATTCCTGTTGTCGCGAGAACACGATTATAAGACACACAGATAACAGTTAACTGTTAGCTTACTGACTTAATACAAGTTAAAACCACAAATTTACTAAGTTTGAAACTACGTTACTGCTCTCGACTTCTTACTGGAACAACATAAACTATCAGCGTAATATAATTTCGCGGCGGTACCGAGATAAAATGAGACAAACTAAACACATTCGTACGTTGTAACTCTAAAATTCAGTAAGTTATACAGATTTTGTATAACGTCCCAACAGACTCACCAGCTTGGTCGCCCTGTACGGACCCGGTCCGATAACTCTACCGTCCATATTCTGGTTCTGAAAACCTACTTCACTTCACGCGTAGAGAAACATGGATATATTTAACAGTTCTAAGCTTTTTTAACAAAGCTTTAGCTACGGGTGGAAACAGTGGGTTACACGGGTATCTGGGCAGAGACGTTGCTGCCAACTTTGAATCTCCTGCGTCACATCAACCGAACAACGCGATTAGACGGCGAGGGCGTCACGTGACCGCGAGGAATGCTGCGTTTATGAATGGAGACGTAGTGGGACAGTTGACACGCGTCAACGTCCAAGTTTTAGGCTAAAAATAGAACAATCTACAGACAAAGAAATACAATCATTATAAAACAAAGTTTACACAATGAAAATAATGTACAAGAAATAACAAATGGACGGTGTCTTAGCACGAAAAAGAAGGTACGTGGTACAATTATTTTTCATTTCTTAAACGTGTATTTAATTAACGACACAATGTTGAAGACTTGGAGTCCTGCTACATCTATTTTATGGAGTGTTGAGTGTTGTGGAGTCTCACAGCCTGGATTCTGACACTGATCTGTTGTCTGGTGGTACAGCAGCAGACACTGTATGTTTTGTTAGATGGCAAAACATACAGTGATGTGACTGACCCTCTCTAGATGGGTACCAGTGATGTTGTGGTTGCCAGTGGCTTGATATTTTAGCAGAACCCATGCTGCTCTCTGAGAAGATTGCAGGTACAACTGGAGGGATGAACTTCCCTAATTCATTGTGGGATTGGTGTGATCAATAATCAAAGCAGTTCATTGTTTGACCTGGTTTCCGAAACTTTGATCGGAATAAAACAAGAAGCTCCTGAAATAGCCCATACAATGCAGAAATTACAATGTGCGAGACTGTCATCGTTCCCTTTTTCTCAAGTTTTTCCAATGATACAAAATTCAGACCTTTTTTGGGGCTGCATACATGCTCAAAGGCATGATATACCCATGGAACATTTACTCTAAGCATCACAAGCTTTTCCATTCAGTATGTTGGTGCCTTTAGTGACAAATGGGAACACTGTTTTTATCTAACGGACAAAATAGTAGTTCCCTTTTCTGCAGCAGGAGGCAGTCGGCTGATCAGTCGGGTCGAAATAGAATCGTGGAAACACCAAATGTTTAGACTGACTGAGGAAGAGCCGAGTGGCACCTTGAAATAAACTGGGACAGTGACAACACTGTTGAAACTGATGACAAACCGCTGACAGTGAAGTCCATAATCATTCAGACCATATCATTTAAACCATTGTATTTAATCTCATTATGACCTATTTCAGTTACACAATAAAAGCAGGCATAGGTGTTGATTGATTGCAGTCTAAATAAATATAAGTACTATAAAATAATGACAGACACTTGACAGCTTAATTGTCAACAAACACTAGTAGCAGAAGTATTTTAAGCTGTGCTGGTGGCTACCCTCACTGGCTCAGAGAGTGTGAATACATTTAGAACAACGTCTGTGTTCCCGGTTTAGGAATTTTAGCTGTCTGTCGGTTTTGATGTCCAAACTCGAGGTTGAGCCCACTGGAGGTTTCGTGGGCCTAATTAAAGTTCGATGAGCCCAGTGACAGCCCCCTTTTGCATGTCCTAACCAGGTCGTTTTCCACTTCATAAACACGTCTCCTGTCTTGGACTCACATCTCATCCTTGACTTCTCCCGTGAAAGGTCGCGGCGATAACGAGGAGAGGACAAGAGCAAAGATACTGGAGGCTTCGCTAATGAGATGGGGGAACAAGGACGCAATCAACGGATACGTGCGAGGTACTGAGGATGGTTACCATATCACCTCTTTGGAGCGGAAAAGGAGAAACGGCGTGCCTGAGCAAGAATAGAAGGAGACTGCCGGTGACCACTGACTCATAGGCACATTTTTCATCCACACATCATCACACTAATGCAAGCCAGGGCAGGTTTACAATATGTGATGGTAATTATTTTGTTACTTACACCTCAAAGTATCAGATTATAATATATATTGCCAGAACACGTATCTAGGAGAGCAGGGCACAACTGATTATCTATAAATGCATCTTTAGGTGTGAAAAAAATTAAGTTTAAAGTAGCTTTTTCGATTATAAGAATGAGACATTTGATGTCAGAAAACACCTTAATTTTTGTCATTTTGTCAGTGTGTCGATGCAGTTTTGTCTAAGCGCTGATACCTCTATCTGTTTTGCACGGACACTGCAATATTCCCCAGTTCGTGTACGTCAAACTGGACAGTCTGTCCGATCTCAGCCTCTGAAGTTGTCCTAATTGCCTCTTTCATTAGTCTCCTTTTTGCTCAGTCACTCTCTTTTTCATTGACAACCAGACAGATTTACATCTGTGCTATCCTCTTTCCATTTCTTAATTTATTTAACTGGACTCAAAGGGATGTTCAGTAACACTGAATCGCCCTATTATCTATCCCCTGACCTGTCCTTTTCCACCACCTTCACGTGGAGCAAGTTGGAGTGGTCCTTTGTCCTCATGGTGGAGGTTTTGCAACAGTACTGACTCACCAAACATTAGACTGACTCCATCAAATTACACTGCTGGTATAAGCCTGTGATTGGGCAGCTGTCTCACGTGGCATTCATCCCTTCCTTCCGCTATCTCGCTGTTACTTTTTCAAAACCCCTGTCACTAACTACAACAACAACATCCTCTGAGCTAGCGTCCTACATGCTGAAAAATAGCAATTTACCCATCGCTAAACAAGCAGCTGTTGTTTTGTCTTTCTTTAGTGGGGATTAAGCCATGTTAATGTCAAGGCTTGCCTCCCAACATGGAGAACAAGTTCCCCCACAACACTTTTTTTATTTGCTGGAGCACAGTCACTGAATGGTGAATTTAGCGTTGCTCAAAAAGATGGTGATTTGTGATGGTTTGGTTGTGGCAGGATCCAAAGGTGGACACCAAGACTGGGAGTAGGTGAAATAAAATGTATTTGTTATAGGCTCAAACAAGTGTAGGTGTTGGGATAGGTGGAGGTAGGCTCGGGCTTAGCGTAAGTGCTGATGGTGCAGGAAGACTGAGGCTCAGGGGAAAGTAAAAGATTTTGAAATTTAAAAAAGTCACAGTCCACAACAACAGAGGGTCCACAACAATGGACAATGTGAGAATACTGATGTGTTTTTTTGAGCATTAAAGCATGTAAATTTATTCGAGTAATAACACAAAATAAAATTGTAAGCAATAAGGCATGACAACCAAGCTTGAATACGTTTTTATTGTGACAGCCAGAGATGCATATTTAGATTGTCTGGGAAAACACTGGGTGAAACTGTTATACTTCTGTATCGTGGGTTGACATTTAACATTACAATAAACCCAAAAATCTATTAAGGTTTGCAAGGGAAAATATATATATAAAACAGTTCTTTCAGGAACATGTCAGAGGAGATTATGATAAACATTTCTTTTGCAGAGAAGGCTGCACCTGTTTGTGACCAAGACTCAAGAGTGCTTTGTTTTTAAGTTATGTTACCTGTAAGTTAACTGTAATGAATGACATTCCATATTTGAATGACGAGCTTACATCACTTACATCACGTGACGTGAGTTATGCTACTTATAGAACTTCCGTAACCTAAGTTATGAGACTTGAAGTAGTTATTTTAACCCCAAATAGATCTTCTCCTCAACCTAACCAAGTAGTTTTGTGCCTAAACCTAAGCAAACTACAACCATTTGTAGTCATAATATGTCATAATATGTCAGCAAGCTTTATTTCTAAAGTCTAACCAGACATTGAACATAACCTATTATTGCTTGACTGCAGAGTCCTTCACAAGCAAAATGGATGCTAGAGGGGTAGCTTGAGCATCATAGTTAATGTTAAGGGCCACTGGCCAAGCTGCTGTATTTAACAAGTTGGAAGTGAGAACGCATTGTTCCTAGAATTGTTTCAAGTCCTTTAGTGGGCTACCATCAATAGCAGGTTGACTTATTGTTCTCTGGATATCTGAGGGAGACCACGCACATACTGGATTTTGTTGCAAAGAACTATGGCAACAATTTCCATTTGTCCATGCGAATACAGACAAGCCACATGTTTGTGTGTGTGGGGGGGGGGACGTTATACTGTCACACCAAACAGTTAGTTTCAGGACAAACTCTCTTTTAAGAGAAAACTCTTACCAATGTCATGTGTGGATGAATATGTAGTTGTTGTTAGCAGTCAGTTAGCTTAGCACAAAACTGTAAACAGTGGCAGACACCTTGCACCTAACACCGACACTGGTTTAAAACAATAAAAATATTAGTTATTGAGTTTGAAAGCTGCTTTTGTTACCTTTGGACAGAGCCAGGCTAGGTGTACCCATACCTTTTGCTAAATTAATCTAAATGGCTGCTAGTTCCAGCAAATTTACCTTAAAGATGGTGTAGTGTGATCTTCTCATCTGACTCTTGGAGAGCAACTGAATGACCACATTTCCCAGGATGCCAAGCTATTCCAAGTACTATACATTGTGGAAATGTTAAAAATGGATACAAAACTTAACCTGCAAATGCTGAAGGCCTGTTTCCTCTTGAATGACATCACATCTGTCATTCATTTTTGGCTGCCAACTTTAAGTTCCTGTGTCCTTGGCTGTGATATTATAAAACTTAGTGTCACATTCAGATGTAAATAAACATTCAAGATATATTGCCAACTTTGCAAAACAATAAGATAAAGGGGCACTACCTGCAAGATTCACAAATCGCATTACTGATAGACAGGACACTTTCCAGTGTGATTGTCAGCTTGACTGACGGAGGAGTGAGGCCATATACTGCAGAGAAAAACAGTGGTGTGCCTTTGTGCTACAGCATGCACTTGTCTTGAGTGCTCCCGTGCGGGGAGATGACATACACAAGTTCGAGGAGGCATGGGATGAGTGCAGCAAGGGAACTATTGACATGAGGACATGCTGAAAAACATTGTTATGTTTCATTTAGCCAGCTGCCACTCTGAGCAACTCTTTGTAATGTTAAACAGCGAGGTCATGACATTATTATAAATCTATTCAAAATCGACCAGAGACATCATTTTGTAGACAACACGCAGAGTAGGATAAAAAAAGGAAAAACTGGCAATTGATCTCCTGCTGTGATAGCAGTAACACTGGGGGACTGATCTGATCCGTGGCTTTGTTATAGGACTGTTTAAAAATGCAGTGCACATAAAGACAGCCAGTGTGAAGGCCAACAGCCAAGTAAAGTGGCTCAAAAAGATCTCCAGGTCAATTGCAATGTGGAGGACTAACTGTGATGACACTCAGGACTGTGTGAAAAATATAAACCCCGAACAGACTGGAACTGGCGCAAACTCCAAGTAAATCATGATGTTATTCCGTAACTGCTGGTTGAATTAGGAAACTGACAAGTTTAACAGGGATGTCAGTGTTTTCCTAAATGGACAAAAAACTAAAACATTCAACCAATTTCTATACATTACATAGCATGTTAATCTATTTTCCATGGCATCTTCATTTATCTATTTAATTTTGATTAAATTGGCTGTGACTTTCCTTAAAAAGAGGCAAAGAAGGACAAAGAGGAAGCCCTCATTAAAGATGTCCTGTGACGTTTTTGACCACTAGTAGCGCTGTGGAGCATCGCGATATGCCAACAAAGAAGAGGAAGAAGATGGTTGCCAAACAATGTGTCTTGGCGAGAACCATGGAATTGTAAATATTTAACTTTTGTTTGTCAAGATCAATCCACACAGTAAAACCATATATTAGGAGGACACTGCCAAAGCCAAAACCACATGAGGCGCTTATCGCCGAATATAATATTGGTTTACTGCAACACGATGATGATGAGATTTAAAATCAATAAATAACGTAACCTCTTACCTTAATTTAACATTTTGCTTTCCCAGAGTATTTGCTGTGACCTTGTGCCAAGGCAACGCTGGCTTCCCACTGTAAGGATATTTCTGTGCATCTGTATGTGGACGGGAAACTCAAGACCACGTATCAATGTAATAGTAACACATAAAATAAATGGTTGGCTTGTTGTTTTTATTTACATAATTTATATTTAATCAATCCATTACCCCCCCTATTTATATGATTTCATTACGGAAACAAATGATCTTGTTGATCTATTTATACGATGGTTAATCACTACAACTCCAGAATAAGCTCTTATTACTCTAACCATGGTGCCCATCACTTCCACTGCAAATGCAGCAAGGTGTTCAAGGCACAGGTGCATTTAATTTAATCATGCCCTATGATTAAATATTGATGATTACTCTTGAACTAATCATGTCTACAAGTCAACGTCTACCTGACCCCCAACGTGCAACTTAATTAGGTTAATTAATGCTGTTTTTATAACCGCCATCAGAATATTGTTGTTTATCTCTGTTGGAGAGCTGGAATGCTGTCTCACTTTATGTTGCTATCAGAATAGAGTCTGTGATGTGTCCTGTATAAAGAGCATGCTTTGTAAGATTGTATTCCAGATTCAAGACTGCAGGTCACAAGTATGATGTTGGTATGGTTTGGTATGGAGCACAGCAATTTAAGATTGTTTATCCCTCCCTAATAGTCTTTCACTCATCTCACTGTAATGATAAGGTGTATCATTTTTTTTTTACGGGAAATACACCAAAGTCTACCAACTCACATGTGTATTTGATCCTGAGAGTATAAATATGAAATGACCTGGACAAGTAATTTAATATGCAAGATGGAAAAATCTAACAGCAGCTAAAAGTGTTCAAACTATCAACCACAGCGCCGCTGACACACTAATCTTAGCCCAGGGCAATCCTGGGATAACTTAGCCCTTTGCACACAGAATTTGTTAACTCAGGGTTAACCCAAGTTCAGAGCTACATGATTTACACTGCATTTCACCCTGAGCTAAATCTGCGCTGGAACACAAATCTTAGGTTTACATTTAGAACTCCCTTAGGCCGGGCCTGACACCTCCCTCAGCCTGGGGCTACGAGGATTTGGAGAATGCTTTTAGGTCTCGGCTAAGGGAATGAAGAAAAGCCCACATGATTAGTTCCTAGAGGCAGTACATACCAGCGCAGACTAAGCATGTGAATGCGAAAAAGACTCTGTTTTTTGCCAGCATAGCCAAGCTCTCCTCTCTGTAATTACAGAGAGGAGATAATAATTACTCAAAAAAGAAAACAGGGGAAAAGTGTTTCATCTAAGGAGACCATCATGGTTAAACAAAGGGTGTCTACCCCCTTCTCGAACTGTGGAGATGGAATGAGGTCTGCACAGCTGTGATGCCTTGGTGCTGCAAATGTGCACTTAAATTATGACAAAATGAAAAAATTATTAAGTAGTATTAAGCAGCATTATTCATGATCACCAACGCTTGTGTCTCAGCAAAACAATCCCTGCCACTCACACACGGACCTCAAACTGAAAATCATTTTCACAGCACTTTGGAAATTCTGTATCAATAGGCTATCAGACGTGAGGTGTGGGTTAAAGGGTGTTGGGATCCACAGTTCATTTCCTCTCGGCACACTCCACTGGTTCAAAAACTCAACAAAATGGACTTTGAGAGTGAGAGTGGAGAGGGAGTGGGCCTCTGGTTCAGAGTGGCGGCCTTGGCTTTCACCACTTCAGCCTCTGTAGCTGAGTGCTCCCGACCGGAAACAAGGGCTTTGATTTTTTGCGTAAAACTCAGAGACCAAATAATAGCGTCATCTGTCAGTCAATATGTTATCAGTCAGATAATGGCGTACCATATCCTGCGGTAGCTGTCTTCGTCTTGACATTCGCCACGTCGTGTTTGAGTGACACATTGAACCCCCCATACATGACAGGAAATCCTCTGAAGCTTGCCATTAATCTTTCTGATAATCCAAGAAAAAACGGGATGAGGCATGACCTAGACATAAAAAAAAGTGCAATGCAATATATGTGTACATTTCTGAACAAGAATAAGTTTTGTAACGTTACATATAATGTAGTTCCCGGCAGGTATAAGTTTATTACAGTTTTTCTCCATTGGTTTGAATTTTTCATTCATTTCATCAAATTGCAAATGTCTTAGTACATCTTTGCAAATGATTAAGTGCAGGTAGCCTACAGTTAGCACAGTTAGCCTACATTTAGCACAATTTCCAAGTGAATAGATCTTGTTGATCTAAACTGATTCTCAGTCTAAAGGTTGTTCCCTCCAAAACATGTCAGCATCATTTCATTGTATAAGTTATCACATGCACAATAGTCTGTTCAATTGTCTAAATAAGTCAAGAACAATGGTGAGAATGGTGTGGCCACTCACATCCCCAGTCTTGGCCCATACAATACACAGAAGCTCCTCATCTTCTTGGACCACCTTCATTGTGATTTGATCCATGAAAATGAGAGAGGTCTCGTAGGGCCTCACCTGCCAAAGTACGTAATTGTGTGGGACAATGTGAATTTCCACCGTGGCCCGCTCATCAGGGCCTGGTTCACTACTCATCCAAGGATGGTCATGGTGTTCCTACCACCTTACTCTCCTTTCCTCAATCCTGTTGAGGAGTTTTTATCCTCTTGGAGGTGGAGAATGTGTGAGCATCAGGCTCAAAATCAGAGGTCCCTGCTCCATGCAATGGATGCTGCATGTGATGATATTACAGGAGATCAGTGCAGGGGATGGTTGCGGCATGCGCGCCGGTTCTTCCCACGTTGCATGGCAAGGGAGAATATACGCTGTGATGTGGACGAGAATCTGTGGCCAGACAGACAGCAGCATGTGGACGGCCAGGAGGGCGAGGATGGTGGCCTGGAGAGGGAGGGTAAGGACAGCGACCAGCGAATAAATGTTAGTTTTGAATCTCCAGCTTTATTTACAGCACTGTAGGCTACATATAATTTTCCTTGCTTTTTGTTTATGCGTTTATATTACAGTATATTGTGCTGTATACATTTTCTTTTAACTCTGATGTGTGAAAGTCACTTTATGTGTATGAATAAAAATGGTTACAATTGCCTTGGCAGTATGAGTGCAATGTGTGATGTCAAACCTTGGAGGGTACTCTCTCCGTAAAATCCTATTTATTTATTTATTTTTTCAGTTTTCTACACAATTGTATTCTGTTAGCTAGACAAAAAAAACCCAGTAACCATTGTCAATAAAGGACTGGGCTAAGACTGAGAGGTGGACATGAGGGATATTTCAATGGTCCTCTGCCATAGTGACAAAACATTTAAACATTTTGACTCGCAGTGCTCACACAATGCCAAAGGGACAATGCATTTTGGGGGCACTGACTATTTATATGAGAAAGGAATTTAGTTTTGACACATGAGTGAACTGTTTTGGGAGAGATATGAGCTTTTGCAGGTGAACCATGGTGTCGTGCTTAACCATCCAGGTTATTTTGGCAAAAGCACCAAGAGTGTTGAGAACGTCCGGTCTGTTTCGAGAAATGAGCCAAAGCAATTGAGAAGGATCTTTTGCCTTTAGGTGGCACTGACTGTTTATATGGGAAAGGAATTTAGTTTTGAAGCACGAGTGAACAGTTTTGGGAGAGATATGAGCTTTTGCAAGTGAACTATGGTGTTGTGCTGGACTGTAAGACTGTTTTGCCAAATGATCTTTGAGTTTTGAGAATGTAATTTCTGTTTAAAGAAATGAGCAAAACCAATGGAGAAAAACTGTACCGTGTAGTAGTCCTCCTCCTCGTCTGCGGTGTATAAAGCGCCTGAAAATGGGAATTATGAGGGATTAGTTTTTTTAACCAGTAAAAAACTAAAGATAAAGTTCAAACCAAGTTTTATGTCTTAATTCGTCTTTCAAAGAGAAATGATGGTCGAATCATCAATTCTGGTGATGGCGCGGCTGTGAAACAAGTCTACTCAACCAGAATTTTGTAATGAGCTGTAAAACGGAATCTGTCAAATTTGACCTTGAGGGGAATTTAATCAGCTTTAATTCTTCTTGTCAGCATCGGGCATCATGGAGGCTGACTGATCTTTGCACTCCTGGCTGGTAGAATGAAGGCTCATAGCTGCTACTGGAATAGTGATGACTTAAAAAAACCAACTGGTGTCTGAAGCGAGGGAGCAGACAGAAGTCTATAATGCTCATGAGGTAATCATCAGAATCAGAATTTCCTTTACTTGTTCTGCTAATGGGGACATTTCTTCATCACAGCAGCCAAAGGACAGTAATATTGTAATGAACAATAATAATATTAAAAGAATAAACAATACAAAAGTAAGAAATACAAAATAGAACTCTCGTATACATTGTATATAAATGTATGTCACCATCTCAATGTCTGTTCCCAGGATGTTGTCTGTGCCTGCGGAAATCCACCACCAGCTCTTTGGTCTTCCCAGAGTTGAGCTGGAGGTGGTTCTGCTGGCACCAGTCCACAAAGTCCTTAATAAGTTCTCTGTAGGCTCTGTCGCCCCTGTTCCTAATGAGGCCGACGGTAGCAGAGTCACGTGAACAGCTGTTTCTTGTGCAGTTTGTTGTGAGTCCAACATGATCAATAATGCAAACTAAAATAACGTAGATTATGGTGCAGCAATCTTCATGTGGAGAAAAATCAAATGTGTGTGCTGAGCTCGAGCTCAGCGGTGCCTGTTTGAGATTAAAGTTGCACGGGCTGAGGTGTTTTTGCCGCACCCAAGATGCTGGAGATTGGAGACAGGGACCGGCCCAAAGGTGATTTATTCCAACAAACAAAATTAGATGCTGGGAGCGAGGAGGGCGGACGGGAGGGATGACGCTGCGAGCTGAGCAGGGAGTCGATGAGGACCTGCACACATGGAGAGGGGAAAAGCACAAGCATGAGATGGAAAAATAAGCGCTAGAGGGTAACGTGAGTGCAGGTATAATCACCAGTTGGACGGGGCATGAGTGGTAAAGGGACCAGGGTCATGCAGAGGCAGCTGATGAGTCTGATGCTGAACAGGTGCTGAACAGGCAGGAACCGGTAAACCACTCCCACGAACACAGACACACAAACAGGGAAGGAGCAAGTGAGAGAAAATGAGGGGGGAAACAGGTAGGGAGAAAACAACTGGGAAGACAAGAACAAAACAAGCTGCCACGGCACAAAAGTGGAAATATAACCGTTGTAATGTGATCAGACCATCATGTAGGTCAACAGCAGAGCAGCTTATTATGACCTATTTTGTAATTTTCTGTTAGGCGGTGACCTAGTGGCTGAAGTAGTTATTACAGCAGAAAAGGATGTAGTCAGAGTAGTTTGCATCGGGAAGGACTTTGGAATGGACGGTTTGATCAAACAAGCACAGGAGGTGGCCATTAGTCCACGGTGAGATATTTCTTGATCTTACTACATATGTTAGACTCGTAGCTGAAGTTAGATTAGTAACATATCAAGATAACAAACCCCAATGTTTTCCTAAACCTAACCGAGCAGTTTTAAATCTAACCAAACTGCAACATACGAGTATGCTTCTCGCTCGTATGCTGCAACGGTCATATAGTTTCGGTGACGCTAACACGTGACTTCTTGGGAGTAACTGGCAATCATTAAGGTGTGAGGAGGTGTTGGATGTGATGGAACGTTCACGTCATGCCACAAATTCCCATCATACATCCCTTTGTGCCCAAAGCAACATGTCACAAAGGCAAAAACCCTCTTTCTTCCTGAATCTCCTTACTGCCGTTGTGATCCAAACTGATGCATCCTTCGTTTAAAGAAAACGAGGAGGTGTCTGACAGGCTGTTTGCCAGAAGTCTCACAATGTTTTCCTCTGCTCCTTTTGACAGTGACAGGTGCTAATTGAAGATAGCTTGCTGATTGTCACAACGTCTTCAGAATGAGCTGAGCAAATTGTTGGAACCGAAAGCAAAAACCAAGGCAGGGGAAAGGTTAAAAGGATTTATTGAAAAGACCAGCAAGTAGATGGAGCGTGGCTGGACGCGACTTAGCTGGGGCTCTGCGAGGTGGCTTGGATGGTAGCTGAGTCGAGAGAGGCTGGGCTGCGTCTGAGTGGAAGAGGCGCTGGAGCTCGCGACGGCAGGCTCTAGGAGAGAAGAAGCGAGGAACAGGTCAGAAATCACAAAGGCAACTAGAGATCACTCGAAGAGCCATGAATAACACTACGTGGGGAGTTTAACAATCTGGCAGCCAGGAGAAGAGAACACTAGCCCTTTCGAGCTGGCGCTGATGAGGAGATGAGCTGAAGGTGAGTGAGCTGTAGGAGCTCCCGCCAATCAAGGGCGCCACGAGACTCAGACACAGACACACAGCCTCTAAAATGCAGAAGGATAACATGGAGTCCATAACATCGAAGCAAAGGAAACCACACTTTGATGCCTCTGCTGACAAAGTATGAATTTTCCATCCAACACACTGGCATAAACAGAACAGAGGTCCAATTCCCGCCGTCTTCTGATAAATATCCCCTCTTTACTGAGGTCCAACTAAACCCTATTAATGTCTCATAATAATGTTTTCCCCTGCTGCCCTCATCATGAGGAAGAGTTACAGGAGGGTTGATAATTATTATTATAATTAGGCTTCATCTCTGTTTGCCGAGACAGCAGAGCCAGCTGTGGTTCTCCTCCTTCAGAAAACAACAAAAAAAAAAACCTCATGATTTATGCAGAGCAGCTAGAGGTTTGCCACAGAGATTATTCTCAAAGTTATACAAGACTAACTTTTATCTGGATACACCAAGCCCCTAGGAGAGGATACTTATGCTAAAGCCATTGCATTTAAAACGTTGTAATGCACATAAACGTGAGACTGCCCTTGACTACATATAATGTAATGCAAATATGTATGCAAAGTAAATCCTGTAGTGCAACCTTGATGTGGGAGGTATATATGCGTACAATATATATGATAATATAAACATGTTATACAGGAACGATGCAAAGAAATTAATTATATAGTGTATATTAAATTGGAAACAAATACCATGACAAAGCTAAAATAATGTAGGAATACAATTATAACAACATAATTATATATCATAATTCTTATTATTATCATACAGTGCTATGATAAATAAAGTGTAAAAAAAAAAAAAAGGTGAATTACATATGTTACTACCACGCCCTTCTCATCATAAAAACTACTATGTAGGCCTACTGTGAAAGCAGGGTATCACAAACTATATGTTTCTTGTTAGATGGTGACCTCTAGTGGCTGTAGTAATTATAACAGCAGCAAAGGAGGAAGCCAGGCAATGTAATGTAAAGAGTGGCAAGTCAGGACAGGTGGGAGGATGGGAACGGGTGGTTGGGTCAAACATTACAGGACTTATATTCATGAGGCTGCTGTTCATGTCAAGTGTGAAAGCGAAATTCAATGGTGATACTTTTTAACACAATTTACATCGTACACATTAAGTAACTGAAGCTACACATGTTATGTAGGTAGACTTTGTAATTGAAATCACATAGGTAACACAGTTATTTTAAGCCATAGCTCAATGTTTTCCCCGGATCTAACCAACTACTTTTCTTGCCTAAACCAAATTGCGATTGCTATTTGGGGAACAGCCATATATTTTGCTTTGGGAGTCACTGGCAAGGTGTTGGATACTTCTTCTTGTGCTGCTACATCCACAGTATGAATAATACGGGTGCAGGTGTACGATCTGAATGAATGATTTGAAATAAAACTTGAAAATTGTAAAGTCAACCAGGGCATCGGTCAGTCTGACGGGACCACAGAAAGGCTCTAAATCAAATGTTATATGGAAGGCGTTGCATGAAAACATTGGAGAAATACATTTTCGGCATATGAGCTTAGAGAGAGACGCTCCCATTTCAATCAGGGGCTGGCCTGCTTGGATTCGTCATTCAGAGTTTGATGCAACCATGGCTGTCAAACTGAATTAATGTGAATATCCCAGCTTCGTTGCAAATTGTGTCACTGATGATATCTTGTTGCTCAAATCTTCACTGGATGTGATGCTGCAATCACCACTTAATTGGCGTGTTTAGAGGGCTGAGTCACCGTCTGCAGTGTATATTGAAGATTCAATCACCATTTATCTAATCACCTCTGATTAAATAAAAAAAAAAAAAAATCCTTTAGTTTTCTAACTTATTATACAGGAATTCTTGAGTCAAACAAGCTGTGTGCTTGTAATGAATATAAAACAACTTTGCCTTTAGGGAGGGGCAATAAAGCTTTGGAGAGAGGCATGACAGGATATTTTCTCTCTGAATATAATTTGAAACTAATGAGCCGATGACTTGATAAACAATGTTTAAAACTTTTGTAGGGCAAGGTCAACCTGCCTTTTAATAACGATGAAGGTGAGATGAAACATTGGCTCGTTTTCTGGATAGATTTGAGCTATTCAGCATGAATTAGGTCACCGGACACAGAAAGGAGGGATGCATCCGTGCAAATCCCCTGCAACATAACATTTTGGCCAAAATGGGGAGTGTCAGCAGAATTAAGAAAATAATGGTCCATCCCTTTACGGCAGCTGTGAGACATACATCGTCTCCTTTGAGTTTTTCAGTCACGCTAGCTGCATGGTTGGAGATGATAATGTCTGTTTGTTAGCCAGCTGTGAGGTGAATTGGCACAATATTTCTATACAGTTCTCATGTTCCTTAGCGGGGACGCGTGCAAGATAAGTTCCTTGATGTACCACTAACAAGTCCTTGTCCATAATGTCTGTCTTTGGCTGTATAACACTCCGACTGGCGTGGCCCTGTTATAGTAACCCTCCCATTCTACAATAACCACCCTGTCAGATGTGTCTCCTGACGCTCAGCATGTTCTCCGCTCTCGAGCCTTGTGGTTGTGCCTCATCTTAAATCTAATCGTTAGAGGAACTTCTCCAGTGATAGCTCCAATGCTCTCGCCCGTGTCTGTTGTTTTGACAGTTTCATTCTGTGTTTCTTAATGAAACTTTATCAAGTAAAGTTTTGTCTCTGCTGACGAAATTCCAGGAAGGAGTTTTTCTTCTGTCTGCTCCTGTTACCTGTCAAATTGAGCCCTGGTTTGACAAGAGCCTGACAAAGATCTTTGTTAGACCGATCATTGCCATTATTGAAATTGCTGGGAGGTATAAGTGCACTTTGTGGATCTTTTGTCTGATTTCATTAATTGGACCATTTCCCTATGCTAACTGCAAAGTGTCTGGCACACGCATCCAAATTAAGAACAAATGCAATTCATCAGCATACTCAGGTGGTAACAACAGACTTTGCTCTCAGCACATGTTTCATTAATCCCTGGTAGGATTTCCTTATTGTATTTCTTTGTGCAAGGACAAATATGAAGGCATCACCATATTCTGCTTCTGTGTATGCAAATGCATTACCTTTAGCCTATAGTACAAAGTCCTTTAGATTTTTATGAAATCCAACTAAACTGGCAAAAGCACAGTGGAAAGGTCAGTCAACAGAGACGCATGACAAAACGGTCTGCCATCAGCAGATACAAAACCTCTTAAGTTGCAATAATTAACCAAAGTCTTTTGCTGTGTTCCGGTTACTGCAGGAGGTGAGAATTTCCTAGTTGAAAACTCTGACTTCTGACTTCCAAGCGTTCTAGGTGAGCGGCGCCAACAGTTAAAAAACTTTGCTGACCGCAACAAACTGATGTCGGAATCTGTATCTGAGTGTTCCATTCACTAACCTGAGTCAAAAACTGTCGTCTACAAATACATCCTACCATCTCCTCCTGGCCGCTGCCTCTGATGTATGACGTCAGACAGCTGCTCCTTCATGAAGTGCCAGATGGACGAGCCGTGAGTTTACAAATGGGAATTCCAACTCTGAGTGGCACTACATTGTATTTTTTCTCGTAGCAGTTCGTAAATTTTCAAGTTCTGAGGTCTGAGTGAGTACTCTGGTCTCAGTCATGCTGTTCAACATGCTGTCAGATTATATCCCCTGTTTGTCAACTAGACACAGTGTTATAACTAAGGATCTTGCTTTTATAGGGGAGAAAAAATGAATTTCTCCCATCGCCGAATCGTATCTAAGGTTGATTCTGTTTGCTGCAACAGTGATTCCAGTGCATAACAAGCGTATAAAATGGCTGTGATTGTTCCAGGTATAAGTCGTACCCTCAGGTATTGCTTTGAATTAGATTTCTGTCTTTCGAAAAACGTATGATTGCGAAACGAGGCAAAGAACTAATGGTCTTTTTTTGTCGGCACGTGACCATGGTATAAGCCGGATAATCCCCTTCAAGGTCGCCCTTATCAGGAATTATAGTCTTTGACGGCCGGGCCTCCCAGTCATTAATTAATTTCTAATGATGGACACCTTGTCAGACATTATCTCTTACATAAGCAACACCAAATGCACGTCACGAGTCAGTGTAAGATATTATCAGTTCCCTCTGTCCAACCACCCTGCCGGACACTTCACTGTGGCTGACGGTCAGTGTTGGCACAGATGGGAGGCAGGGCTGCTGAGGAACCTGCTGAAATGAGGCTTTAGAAAAAACATCAAGTGGTTAAAAAAAATAAGTCGATTCAGATTTGCAGCAGAGAGAGTGGCCGCTTTGACCTCCAGTATGGTCTGTCGGCATTAAAAAGTTTGCGTCCTGCCATTTAATATCACGTCATTATATATACTGACCTCTCAGCACCCCAAACTGTGGCTGACTCACATTGTCCCTGAGTGTGGGAAGCTCTGGCTGAACACACCAGAAGCCTCTCTCTCTCTCTCTCTCTCTCTCTCTCATAAGCTTACAAAATTCTTCCACTTTCATGCTCAGCTAGACTGTTGCATATTGGCCAAACATGCTGAAATAGACCTTCCAGACAGTTCATTTGTCACCAGCATTCGAATCCAGCTGTGTGACTCGGTTTGGCCCAGAGGAAATCTGACGTTGTCCTCATGATCATTCTCACGATCCATCACTGTGACTTGTTAACCAATATCGTTTCAGTCTTCTAAGAAGAATGAACCTGTGGTCATTGCCGTTGTATTGATGATGCTGAGTCTTCTGGTACTGGATTTGACTCACCCTTGGAAAAAGCCAACGAATCAGTCAAGCGCGGCGGCTTGGTCACAACATGTTCACCCATCATCATAATCGAAAGTGCGCCAAGTTCCTCAGATTCATCTTCCTTAATGTCCCCCCTGTCTTTTTTTTTTTGTTCCTTTAACTCCTTTACCACGCCCTTGAAGTTCATGCCAGTTTTGCTTTCCCCTCGCAACCGTTTCTAAATCTGGATGGCGTTTGTGATCGGCACCACACAAGAACTCTTCATTGCGCTGCTTATCTACAAGCTTTGAACCACATTCAGTGTACATCCTAGGCAAAGAAGCAGCTGGTGGATGACTCCCAATCCCATGACGGCTTACACTTTTCCCATGCACTTGCAGCCTCTTTCATGTGTTTATAATCCCGGTTTGGATCTTGCAATTCTTCATCCACCATGTTGTTCATCTTTCTCATGTGGAAATCATCAAAAGCTCCTCTCCACGAAAAAAAGGCTCATGTAATTGTGGGTACAGTGATTCTGTGCAGGCTGGCAATTTGCCCACAAAAGGATCATTGTAGCACGTGTAACAGACTCATGATTCAACATGTGTTTTATCCTCGATTGGATCAGGAGAATGAGCTGGTTGATTGCCATTTTTGTCTTATCTTTGTATTGTATTGTTTTTTTTGTATCCCTTACCTCTTTAACGTGCACATTCCTGCCTCCTACAGAATTCCGACTTATCGGAAACTCGAATCAGATACCGTGGCACCATTCCTTTCGGCGTGAAACTCAACTCTCGAAACAAATCTGAAAAATCACATTTCATTTCTCTTCCTACGGAAAACGAAAAACACCCTTATCTTTTGACAGGAAAACATCTTTTTCGGTACATTGCAATTTCAGAAATCCCAGCGAGAGGAGAATCACTTGAAAAGAATCAGTGACCCACCTCAGTGGAGGATCCCGCTTCCGACACCAAAGTTGTTCTGATTGATGACTTCATCAATTACTGGCCCGACCCTTTGGAGTTTGGAGGGTTCTGGCAGCAATGAGCGCTAGGGGAACAAAGTGACACGAAGCAGAGTTCAGCCACACAATGTTGTCAAATTTAATAAAGGACACAGGGATAAAGTTTGAGATAAGAACAAAGTACATAGAAACAAAGATGGAGTTATAAAATATGACCCTACCTGCAAAGCCCAATGCCCTGACTGTGATTGTAAATGTTACCCCCCCAGAGCCGAGGCTATAGACCATAGTCGATAAGCCTCTGGTTTCATGCTATTGTAATTGACTTCCGCTGACTTGTAGCTTTTCGCAGTCTGGATCTACTCTGCTGTGAAGAATGCAGGAAGATGCAGACTTTTAATTCTCTTCTGTGGCAGTGAACAAAGTGTTCAGCCTTTCAGTTACTGTTTTGCTGCAGACTGAGCCTAACTGGACAGTTTATGACTGTCAAAGTAACTTAACTACTCCTGACTCAGCAACAGACTCATTCAACCCCACTGCCTACAGGAAATCATCTATCTATCTATCTATCTATCTATCTATCTATCTATCTATCTATCTATCTATCTATTTTGTTTAATAAATTTTTCCTCATTCCAATTTACCTGATTTTTTCTTGTGTATTGCCACCAGTTGTCAATATGCATTCACACCTGCTTGTGTGAGTGCACGTGTTTCGGTCTAGACTGCACAGAGCGGGAGCACAAAACGGTCACCTACTCATCAAACATTGCCCCCTTGTGGTCAAAAACACTGTCTTCACGTGAAGTCAAGACAAAGTCTAATCTTAATGCAACTTATCTTGTAGCTTTCATCAAGCCGTGTCCATGTCTCATCCTCCCACACGTTTCTGTCTCTATTAAAACCATTAAGTAGAATTAGGCCATCTTAATTAAAATCCTGTCTTCTTTCTTCTAGATGCCCGTTGTCATGGAGACGGGGCGGCTTTACCTGATCAACATCTGGTTCAGAGTCAAATTCGGCCTAATCAGGTTGACTGTCTCTTTGTCTGCCTGCAGTGCACTTCTCTCCCTCTCTGCACCATAAAAGCGGCAGCGTCTATTCATCACTCCACAAAAGTCAGACACAAGACTGAGCAAATGGAGGTCGTGGAGATCAGCACTACGGGTGCTTTTATCATTCTGTGGGTTAGGGTTAGTGAGGAGTTAGCTTTGTTTTTTTAGTTTATTGCAAATCATTTAATGCTGCAAAAAAAAAACCCAAAAAACATATTTATCTTTTGCCTTTTGGATAATGGGACTCGCCAGTTGGCATTTAAAAGCAAGTATTTGATCTAAAGCGCTTGAATTCAAATATATGGAGGGAAGGAATTCACTGTGAAAGCTCTGCTCGCAACCCTGCTGACAACAAGTTGTATCTTTTAATGAAGGACACACAGAAGCCAGGTGAGAGATACGTTTACCAGTAGGGTTGGGTGGGGACAGGAGATCAGATGTGTCAGAGGTGTCAGAAACAGAATCTGCAAGAGGGGCAAGACAATGCTTTGTAAACAAAAAGTAGGCTTTCATGCATGAATTATTAAATCACAGAGTAACATTTGAATACGTAATACGTGTAAAATCAAACCAGAAACACTTTTTTTGTTCATGATATTTTGAAGGGACACCATGCATCAATGGTATGAAAAGCGAATAAAAGAAAACTGGGCAGTTGAAATGACATTCGTAACTAAATATGATGCAATTCAAAACTTTTGTCCGAATGTAAAAATATTTTCTTTCACATCTTTCTTCTGTGACTGACAATACAGCCGTACACTCCAGCGGATGTTGTGCACCCGAGGGTACATTATGGGTGTTGGATGTTCATTTAGATGGAATCTGAGGAATATCGATTTTTGCTTTCTAATCAAAACTATTGAAGTAAAAATAACATTATAATTCTAACAATACACACAAAATAAAGAGAATAAAAGACAGGTACGATGTTGCCTTTGTTACATAACAGCCTCTGGAGTGGAGAGTCACAAAAAGATATTGATAAGATCTGACAAAAAGCATTTCTAACACTGTATTTAATAAAAACAATGTGTCTGAGAATAAGTGGATTTAAAAGTTATTCTAGAGGGATTTCATTATCCCTCCACCATTTTGAATTTATGATGCCATATTTGAAAATGACAGACAGACAACATTCTAATCAAATGGAATTATGGACAAGCTTTTGGGGATCTTGCCTTCCAAATAGCTTTTCCCTGTAGTGAACACCATACATGTGATGTCATTCAGTTTTTGATGGCACATGGAACACAATGGAGCAAAGCAGGTTAATTGCTGCCTCTTGAGATTAATTGTAATTCTCACACAACATGAAATAGAGCGATTTCCATGTCTTCCTTGAAGTGAGAACATCACATCAATTAGTGCACACTGGTCCTCATATTGCGGGCGGCAGGACGTATAATGCTCTGGAGATTTCATAAACAGAGCTTTGGTGACCTCTTCAGGTTCAACGTATCCCGTACTGTGAATTATGCCATGTGGGATGTTCTCATTCAGCAGGATGTGACAGGCATACCAACCAACACCAGTGTTGAGGTAAAGGGTAAATCAGGACATGTGCGTTTCCATTTCAATGAGTCCCCCAAGCCCGTGCCTCCAGACTTATTTGGCCCAATCTTTATAGTGCTAAGGAGAAAAGGAGGAGTGATATTCACATCTGATGTAACCTTTGTTTAAGCTGCCCACAGGGAGCCATGGAGAGGGGAATTAATTCAACGGTTTGAAAATGTTTCAGACGGTGGGATTTTCTTGAACTAGCACAGTTTTGAACTCTTTATGCTTAGGGTTTGATGGACGTGTGACACAGAAGGGCAGTCGAAGTCACAGAGAAGTACATATTTACTCTTCTTTACAATCACAATTTTAGTCGAAACACACTCAAAGTTTAAATGAATTACTATGTTAATTATTATATGAACAATGACATTACTGAATTTTATAAATTTTGAAAATAAGTGTTTGATTACTTTTACTTGCTTGATTTAGCACAACTGTAGGCAATATTTTAAGTTTACAGGATATGTCTTAAAGGAAGGTCAGTCATTATTGGTAAAAAACAGACAGACTATGCAATCTTTAGCAATGCTAGTGGCGTGGCTCCTACAGGTCTGTCGGTCAGTGCACCACTTTGGTCCAGACTGAAATATCTCAACAACATAACCATTGTTTGCCATGGCATTAACAACAGATGTTCAAGGCCCCTTGTGGATACACTCAGAAAACTTTGGTGATCCTCTGACCACCAGCAGGTCAATGTTTTCAGCTGATGTGACACAGTTCATCTCAACATCTTTGACGGACTGCCCCCGGAGGATGATCTGTTAAAACCTTGATTTGTCGTTTCATCGCACATCATCGTCATCTTAGAGGTGCAACATGTAAGATATCTCAAATTCATATTCAGAACAACTAGGGGGCTGTGTAACTGCTCACTGCTGCTAACTGTAGCTGACATTAGCTTGTTAGCTCCATTAGCTGTGCAGTTAGTGGTTGAATGGTGAACTCGGTGCACCGGGGGAGTGTTGGTGTTTACACTGCTATCAAGGGAGCTTTGACTGGTTAGCATGCTAACCTCTGTAAATATGTATCTTTACCACACAATATATACATGTCATAATGTCAGAGCTGTAATTTCTAAACATTATCAACATTGTGTTGATAATTGTAGTTTTCCTTTTCAACTAAAACTCTTACATATTGCACTTTTAAAATGGCACTGTGCTTTGACTTACAACCCTATACCTGCAGAAGTAATGACATTCCCGACAGCCTCAGCCGTACTTTGTGTTTAACGCCAAAAAGGTATGGAGCCAGAACAGTGACTTTAAAATTTGGCATCCAAAAAAAAAAATTGGCATTGAAAACAAAACCAGTACTGAAAAAGGAAACATGGTCATTGAAACATTTGTATTGAAAACAGTTGTATTGGCATTGAAACAAGTATTGGCACTGAAAAAAGAAAGTAATTCAAATAATTCAAATCTGAAAATCTTATCATTTTATTTTATTGAGATTTTTTTGTATTTTTCAATGACAATCTTCAGATTTTTTCTTCATGTCACTTTTTGTCAGTTTTTTTTCAGTGTCACTGATTTTCAGTATCAACTTTCTGTCACTGTTTTGGCGTGGAGAGGGAGGGGCCTGAGGGGAGGGGCAAGTAGAGCGTGGTTTGCATATCATTTGAGAAGGTAATGTGGCAGCAGCCTGTGGGAAGGCGGGGCTGGACGGTTCAGCCACAATACCGTTGTAGCCGGCCGTCTCTGGGCAACACAGAGTCCAAGCTCTCTCCTGATGTGCCCAAGTCTCTATATATCTGGTTCTGTCCCGGAGCTCCGGAGCTCCGGTCTCTACATGCATATGGAGTGTAGTAGTAGTACCGGGGCGCCGAGCACGGAGCATTAGCCACAGTTAGCACAACAGTAGAACAGCCTGTCGCTCTGAGCCGGGGCTGCAGCGCCGACAGCAGCGCTCCGTCTGCTCCCCGAGCTCTGTAACTCCGCTACCGGAGACCGGAGACCAGAGCTCTCCTATAAACTCAGTTCATGTGAATAATATCACTATTCCTACAATGACTCCTTTGAGTCAAAGCGAATAAACTCATCAAGTCAGTATGCGGGTAAAGTCAGCTGTGATTGTGCTACTGTGGTTTATAGTAAAGTACAACAGACGGCTGTAATCAAGTAACAGACACATATTTTCATAACTGACTGACTTTTCTTCAAGCACTCTCTTTTATTGTCCGGTCTCTGTATGCGTGTACAGCGGTGCGGTGGCACAGAGCTCGGGGAGCAGACGGAGCGCTGCTGTCGGCGAGGCAGCCCCGGCTCGGAGCTACACAGCTGGGGCTAATGCTCGTTAGCTCCGTACTACTACCACACTCCATACACATATAGGTACCGGAGGTCGGGAGCTCCGGCCTCCGGTAGCGGTATGGTGGCACAGAGCTCGGGGAGCAGACCAGAGCGCTGCAGTCGGCGCTGCAGCCCCGGCTTGGAGCAACAGGCTGTTCTACTGTTGTGCTAACTGTGGCTAATGTTCCGTGCTCGCCGCCCCGGTACTACTACCACTCTCCATATGCATGTAGAGACCAGAGCTCGGGAGCTCCGGGACAGAACCAGATACACAGAGACTTGGACACATCAGGAGAGAGCTTGAAGAAAAGTCCGCAAGGTAGTTGGACTCTGTGTTGCCCAGAGACGGCCGGCTACAACGGTATTGTGGCTGGACCGTCCAGCACCGCCTTCCCGCAGGCTGCTGCCATTACCTTCTCAAATGATATGCAAACCACGCTCTACTTGCCCCTCCCCTCAGGCCCCTCCCTCTCCATGCCAAAACAGTGACAGAAAGTTGAAACTGAAAATCAGTGACACTGAAAAACAACTGACATTGTAAAAGAATCTGTCACTGAAAAAAAAGTGACATGAAGAAAAAATCTGAAGATTGTCATTGAAAAATACAAAAAAACCCCAATAAAATAAAATGATAAGATTTTCGGATTTGAATTATTTTAATTACTTTCTTTTTTCAGTGCCAATACTTGTTTCAATGCCAATACAACTGTTTTCAATACAACTGTTTCAATGACAATATTTATTTTTTCAGTACTGGTTTTGTTTTCAATGCCAATTTTTTTTTTTGGATGCCAAATTTTAAAGTCACCGTTCTGGCTCCATAAAAAGGTTTCTATACAAACACACTAAATCAGTACATTGAATGTGTTAAACAGAAACATGTTGTTCAAGGTTCTCACTCATCCAAGTCATAGTAATTCTAAGTGCTGTATCGTAGGCAACTGGACTTCAGTTTCTTGAAGACAGTTCACCTCTCATCCAAGAGACTTCTTCAGTTCTATCTAGGAGGGGAGTTGGCAGGCTTTTAAACTCTGCGTGGGAGTTGACCCAACGAGCCTTCATAGGCTCACCTAGCCCTAGCAACCTACATGAAGGCCGGTTGGGTCACATCCCACAAGTGGCCCTTATGAATCTCAAACTCAGAACTCACTCTTGTCCTAAACGACTCTGTAGGAACTCCCACACAAAGTTTAAAAGCCTGCATATTCCCCTCCAGTTAGTTAGAACTTGGATGAGAGGTGAAACGTCTTCAAGAAACTCCAGCTGTCCATGATACTGCCTCTGATACAGCACTTGAAAATTAAACAGAAACATGCTTGCATCAGCACACTAACATGCTGATGCGAGCATTTAGCTCAAGTACAGCCTCACAGACTCTCTAGCATGGCTGTAAATTAACAAGAGTCTTGTCAATCAACTTATAACTCATACTCACAGAGTGCAGACATGAATTGACTCAAAAATCAACTTTCTTTCCAAGTGAACCTTTAAATCTAAATAATGCACAAAATACGACAGTTAAACGGTGATGTCTGTCATCATAGGAATTCAGGGAACAACTGTGATGATTACAGTTCTCCACTTGATGGCAGCATTGTGACTTGGTGGAACATAACGTGCTTGCACACAATGCCATGAAGACCATAGAGACTTTATGAGTACTGTATGGACTACATTATTGATCCCTTATTCTGTATTCATTGAGATAATGTTGAAAACACACATTGCGACGGCGATCGGCTTGACTATTGGCTTTTCCAGTATTCATTAATTCATTCAGCATGCATGCGTTGGTTTAACTGTCTGATTTAACGCAACTGTCTGGTTTGATTTAAGTGTCTGGTCAGTCAGATGGTGTTCATTTCATGTTCGATCATCTCCGTCCTGCGGTGTGGCTCCTTCTCTGAATATCTTTAGCACATGAACTTGTTTGAGCTGATAAAAAAAAAAAAAACAAGTCTTGATGAATTGCGTAATTTCCATTCACTTTCACCTTGGGAAAATAGAAAGCGCCGGGGAAATGAACACAAAGAAATATAGTTTCTTACAGCCCCGGTGTAAACACTGTCTCGGCTTCTATTCAGCCCACCGGACGATAATGCGAAAAAAAAAAACCTATAAAGAAAGTTCCCGGACTGTTTTTAATTCTCGAGGAGTGCTCATTTAGTTATTTCCTGTTGACTTGTTTTTGAAGAGTGGTCTTTATTTCTCCGAGGTTAAAATTCAATGAGGAAAAACCCAATGGAGTGTAATAAGAAAAACAAAAATAGCCCTGCATGGCCAGCCAGGAGGTATAGAACGCCTTTTGTGTTTCATTATTTATGGTGAAGCCATACACTTCTTTTCCTTTGTTTCCTATTTTTTTAACATGTCCTTTCCCCTTTGTTGCCGGGAATTATGCACTGCCTGTAGTGGAGCTGCCATGCTTCACTGCTTACTAAATCGACAATTCCCCCATAGCCGAGCATCGTTCTCAAGCACATCATGCCAGGGCCCGTTTTGATGACATCATCATTGCTGTCACTCTCATTGTGGACCGACCCCTCTGGGTAAAAAGGGTGTCACGGACTGCTGCACACCCATATCTGCTCGTCCGTGGCCAAACACAGAAGTATCCCCTATCAGGAGTCCCTGCAGTGTGGCTTCGCAGCGGCAGCTTATACTTGATGACTTCATCTTAATCACATTCAGTTTAATTTTCTTTTATCTTTGCGCCGCCATGCCACACTGGCCGCGAAAACGCTCCACAAGTGGGTGCACACGAGCTTTCCTCTGAGCGCACGCGTCTACACACGGGAACACACACGTCGGCAAAGTGCACGTAAGTCCGCTTTCTGTTCAGTTCGACAGAAAAACTTCCTTCGCCGATGCCGCATGTTTACCACTGCTTTTAAACTAGAAGACTTCTAATCCAACCAATAACCACTGAACGGGTGTGTTACATACTGTTTAAGTGATCGCACTCGACGCTTAAACGAACAGGTAACTTGTCATACTTTCTGACATTAAATACAGCTCGTAGGTTCTTTAATTGTTCTGGAGTTGCTGTTTCATAGAATTTCTTATGAGTGCTCCCACTGTGAAATGACAAACATGTACCGTACACAGTTCCCTTTAATCTACTTTAAGATGAAAAACATGGTATGGGTCATTAATGGTGTTTTTTAAGTGGTTATGCAGCCCAAACGGATGACTATTCACAATCTAATAAACATTAAGGTGAAAATCTTTAACAATAAAAGTTACACTGCAGTAAGAAAATATCCAAAACATGACGATGTATCAAAATAATTAACAAAACAACAAACATAAATACATGTGATTAATAGAGATGAAACAGAATTAATAATTCACATGTTTAAAAAAAAAAAAGATGCACATGTCTAATTTTCAGCAGTTAATATTTGATATGCTCTCAGAAACTACTGAGAAGTTCTTAGAACCAGTTTGGCTTTTTTTGTGTTTGTTGTTGAAATGACATTTTTTGTAATCCTCAAACATTTGCACACTGGAGTAGGGATATGGTGTATTTTTAAGTCTTTGTGTAGCTGGGACTCACATTTTCCATTTTTCCCACCTCTCCATGCCTGTCAGTACAGTTAATAGCGCGTACTTCTCCAGCCCAAACCAGCCCAGACGTGTCTATACAGTGAACTGTATGTAAAAGTACATAAATTCTGGCGCGTGGATTGAGGGAAAAGAATCAGAAAGTAGCATGAAATGCCAACACTAATGTCAAGCACCTCAAATTTGTACTGAAGTAAATGTACTTAAGTAGATTCAACCACTGCATAAATAATGCTATATATATATATGTTTGTTATTTTACATTTTATATGGGGCAGGAAAAAAACATATTAAAGCACATACTGTATATATGGAGGCCCCCCCAAAAAAGTTTTACCAAAATCAATTAAAAAAACAAACAGTTTTGGTGCTGATGTTATAAAGTTCTAAGAAGGGCAAACTTATAATACTGAACAAAATGGTTTTAATGTATAGAAAACAGAGTCTGTAATAATATTATAAGCATGAATGTTGGCTTATTCTAGTGTTATGAGCAACAGCAACACAACGCATTTCTCAGTTGCACTAACAACAGTGCAGAAATACTCACTCATTTGCATTTGACACAAAACGTTAATGAGGGAGTCGTTAACAATGTATAACAGTCACATACAGGTAATTGTCCGACCACAGCCGCGAGTGTGCAGCAGCCTGCTCTCTGTTAAAGTGAGCCGGGTCTCCTCACTGTTCCTTGAACACTTTTGACCTTGCTCCGTGACTCCAGACACACACTTAGAGAAACATGGTTTTCTCAGACATGGCAGCGAGCCAAAATAAATAACCTGCCCTCAGAGTGTCGGCAGGACCGCAAGAAATCCAAAACCCCAGACCCGGCCCAGCGGCACTCACTCACAGGGCTATCAGCGAATGACTTGCTGAAATTTTAATTGTCCGAATGCATCATGTGGTTTGGAAACAAAATCAAATCAGGACGGATCATCCTTCCTTCTTTGACACTCATCCAAAGGAGAGCAGCATTTTTGATTAGGGTTTCATTTATTTATTTTAGGTGGCTCTGATTTCAAGGTCAGGTTACACCAACTTGGGGGACAAACGGATGACATTGTATGGATAGGTAATTCAAGAGTCTGCATGCTTCGATCCTCACAGATAAGAGGGAGATAAGAGACAGGTGTCTTGTAGAATAGAGGACATCCATCTAGAAATTCAATCGCCAAAGCTCAGTCAAAAATGGTGTCCACGAAATAAAGGGGATTGATATCAATACCTTCCCTTCAATTAAGTAGATCAGAATTTCATACAGCACATACGTCCCGGTGCGTCTGCGGTAAAGGATTGTCTTCTCTATCTCTGCAACACCTTTTATTCAGCTTGACAATAAAAAGGATGTAATTGCGGACACCGACTTTATCAAACATTTTACAGGTTTTTAATAATGAATGAGGTGTAAGTGCGATTTGTAGGAAGGGAATGTGTCCTCACTCACTTCCCCTCCTGTCCGGTCTCGCCATCGTATCACTTGTCTGATGTATCACAGCTGTAAATGTGATTAAAGAAATGCTAGCCATGGACAGTAGACAGGACAGCTCGTGCAAGATGGAACTGCGCGTCCGTGCGTCACAATGATGTATAATTCACCACCAGCATGCAGTTCTGATGTTCAAAATTAAAATTTTGCAAGTGCACGACAGTCTCCTCCTCTCCTTCCACCAACCATTTCTCAAAAGTAAAAAAAAAACAACAACCTTGCAATCACTGGGTCCTAATGTCGAGCTGCTGAAGGGGCACTTTTCAACAGTCTGTGTTCATAGTCTGTGTGAATGATGGGACCGGACGATGGTGAGCAAATATTGGAAAAAAAAAAAAAAAAAAAAAAAGGGTGATGAAGATCTCTGACATTCAAGGTAAGGACATATGGTGGAGAAAAAAATCAATGATATTCTACTCAGCAGGAGGGACAAATGGAGTGAGACCTTATGCAGAGTGCCTGATCTTTGTCAAGCAGATGAAGACCAAACTGATTTCTCTACAGCTGTATATGTAAATGATGATGATATTAAAGGTGCACTATTTATTTTTTCGGTAAGACATTTCATCAGAAGAGAAAGGTCTTTTATGCCTAAACGGACTACACATACTCGTCTTTTCTTGAATGAATAAACATTCAACTGACCTTAAAGGACAACACAGTTTCATACTGTTTTACTTTGTTTATATGTGGCGGACCCTGCCACCAAACATTGTTCTTGGGGCCTTATTTCCCCTTGAGAGCAGCTTGTTTATTCCCTTGTGGGGAAGCTTAATATTTTCATAGAGTTATACAGTTATTACCTCTGAAAATAAAAATATTTATTGACTCGTATGAAGGTCAGAGAATAAAACAAGGAGCCGAAGACGATACTCCACGTTTATGATTATTCAATCTACCCGCTGATTTATTATGCAACCTTTTATTTCCCGAGGATGAACAGTGTGGTGGAATTTCAATGTGCCGTCCCTTTCAGGTTATTATTAATCGCCTCGGCCATTAATAATTGGACAGTAAATATTCATTACAAGCCCTCCATATCATGACATAAAGGCTATGTCTGGCCAATTAAAAATGCATAAGGAGTAATGGGGCTTTATGAATAACTCAGCAGATGCCTCCTGAATGCTTGAGCATGGGAAAAGCAACAAAGACTTGTACAATATGACGGTTTCACACACAACTGACATTCTAATTGGTGGCAAATCTGAAGGCTTTAAACAAAGCATAAGCAGTGAATGACTTCCTGAAGGTCTTTACAAACCAAGAACGTATTATACAACGACCCAATATTGTACAGTGGTGACACATTCTCAACATATGCAGCATTTACTCAGATAATGTGTTTGTATCTCAAAGGGAATACGATTGCTTCCCTTGCTCCATTGTATTTGCTGTATTACATTTTAACTCACTCTTCCTGCTTTCTGATTGTTAACCCAGGTGTACTGTGGTCGCCCAGTAGATGTCAGGTTTGTATAAGAAAAGGTGTTAGTGACACCTACCTCACCGATACCTCCGCGGCCACTCGCATTCTGTTTGCACTTACCTCCTAATGTATACTTCTGTAGGCAAATGGCCACCTGGTGTAATGAATGAATAAACACGTGTGAATCGCTGGCAGCATCTGAACATCTTTTACAAGTTTATTCAGATCAGTGCGAGCAGATTGTATGAAATGTAATTGTACTATGATTATTTTAGCATGTCTGGGTGGAAGGATAGGCTGCGTTCGACCACTACTCGATTGAGTCAACATGCTGCTCCTCAGAGCGGTGAGCTTCTGTCTACAGCAGGGGTCTTCAATGTGTGTAACGTTAGCTGATAGACAGATTGGGCAGAGACCCTACTACATGTATTGTATATATATTGTAAGTTAGGCGCTAGCGTGCAGGGTGGCCTATAGTGCCAGTCGGCTGCAGCTGTACCATGGCTTATGTTACCATATGCAATTTTTATTTAAACATTTTTTTTTGCTAATAATTTGATGGATTTCCACTAATGTGTAATTTCAGAGACATTTAAACTTTAAATCAAAGGGTAATTACACCTATCTTACACATCACAGTGTGTTTACAGGTCTTGGTGAGTCCTACTGCATATGTGAAAAAAGTAGTTTAAAGCCTCCTGTGGCTCCAGAGGAAGCTGCATGTTAATCTGATAGATTACCTCCAGTGATGTCACTTACAGATGCTGCATTATGGGTAATGTAGGAACCAGGTTTTGAGAAGGAGTCCACTGGTTTTGCATTGCCCTCCTATAATGCTGTTGGACTCATTCTTGAGCGAGTGAAAACTCTAGAGATATCGCCTTTTTATATACCAAAAGCTGGCGCCTTTATTACCCACAATGCCACAATTGCTGAGTGACATCACTAGAAGCAATGTATAAGATAACATGTAGTTTCCTCCACTACTTTTTTCACATATGAAAAGCAGAACTCCCCGATACCGATAGATACACTTTACTGTGTAAAGTCAGAGTTTCCCCTTAACTTGAGTTTAGAAACTATCAAAATATTATTACGCAATAAATTGGTGTCCCCCTGCAGTAGCTCTGAGGAACCCCTAGGGATCACGAACCCCCTGTTGAAGACCTATAGTCTTTAGTTAATAGATTGAAGACGTATTTGCAACATAAGCTACTGTGTTATGTATTAAACATTAAATGAATTGAACAGTCAAGATCCAGCTCAAAAGAAACATTTTTCCTTGAATGGCTGAGTGTTCTTTTTGGACCCAGTTGTATGCCGGTTCATACTTTTTCATACTCTTACATTTGTGGAAAGAAACTTTAGAAATCCAGACGAAACGAGCTGAGGTAATGTGAGCACATTGTTGAATGCTGGCAGCCGCATACATGGACTTAACTAACCTCACTGATCAGCTCGGGGGGCTGCGTGTGGATTGAAACAAATATTATTGGTGTTACCAGATTCATTAAGCTTCTCTAAAGTGGAGCTTAAGCCAAGCCTGTGTTTTCAGCTTTTAATTTGGACGTGTTGATTACCAAATTGTCCCCGTTGCATTTATCTCCAAAAGTCTTCTGACAAACATGTTTTTTTGGCAGGGATTTGTTTTTATTTTCAGAACACTCAGCTGTCAGGTACACCTGTCCCCTCACATTATTTTGAAAAGGCATTGCTATGGCCACCTTGATTCGAGTACTAACCCTGATGACTGTGATTGAATCCACCGATTAAAGCAGCTCAGCGTTTTGTTTTGTTTTTGATCCTCTTTTGTTATAATGACTTCATTCAGACCTGACAAAGTCCTAAAATTCAACAGCATCCAGGGCCCAATGCTTTCATTCTTTCCTTCTTGGATCCTGATGTCTTATCCACGATCTGGACCCAGGATCAAGCAAATCTATCACCCTGGCTTCTCCTGTGATCATAAAAACATTATGTCCTGGATCATCCATTTGTGAGTTACCAGTAGATAAACTATTTGCGTTTTTCTTGTATTGTTCTTTCCTACCTTTCCCAATCAGGTAGGGAATGATGATTGTGACGTGGATAATCTGACAGGGAAGTCAGTCTCTTAATGATTTGAGGAGATTGCTGTTTTCTTTGCTCCCACAGCATGAATCATGAAAGTAAACTTAAACTATAGGAATAAAGTCCAAAATCTTTAAATACTTGATTAGCCGATGCCCTTCATAGGATGCCCCGACAATGGATCATCGCCTCTGCAGTATCTGTGTGTTGTTTATTTGGATTAAGAACCAAAAATGTGTGAGGCAGAACTAAAAGTGAGGTAAGACGGGTGATTTTGTTGTGATAAAGGGCGCCGTGCCGTTTCTTCATTTCTTTACAAATATAATATTTATCCCATGTCTGATGGTTCTGAGATTTTAATCTGTTCATGTGTCCATGTAAATGTCAGTGTGTGTGTGTGTGTGTGTGTGTGTGTGCGTATCCCTGTTTGCTCTGGGAGCAAACGAGGATACGCTCACACAGTGCAGTGCTTTCATTTAGTACCCATATCTGACTTAGTCACTGCAGGGAATTACTCATTGCTGGAAGAAAGACACCTGCACATCATTTACATAGAAGTACAACAACAGAACACGGAACACCAATGGTAGAAAGTAACTCACTACATTCACTCAAGTACAGTACCTTATCATTTATCTGATTTCAACGAATCTCCCCTTAGCAGGCAACTATGTTGAAGTGAGTTGTCACAATTTCTTCCAAGTTTTAGAATTAAGATGGGATCATCAGCAGACGTTAAGCAGAAACCAGCTGGAAATTTCCTGAAAGGTTATTAAAGAAATGACTAGCTGTTTATTCACTGCTTTAAAATTAGCATAACATTATTATTAAAACCGGTTATGGTAATTCAATACATTTTAATGTAGTGTAACACAAATTACGGAACAGATATACAGTTATCAATATGGAAATATACATGAACATGTAGTGCCTCTTTTGAATGCGTGTCAGGGTGAACGTAGACAGCAGCAACAAGATGTCGATGATAATGTGGTCGGCATCATCATATCAAAGGTTCGACATCTGGGAAACACGGTCCATCAACCTCCACTGTGTGCGAGCACCAAGCATCAGTGATATAAACACCAAGTCCAACTTTCCCAGTCCCATTTTGTCCACTTCCTGTGACCGGACATTGGCCTGGAGCTGCGTTAAACCTTAATTTAGGTGTACTTTTAAAGAAATTTCAAATAAGTTACTTGATAGTTACCACCTACTCACCATCAAATACTTAGACCTTTAAAATCAAGTGATTCCAGACATGCACACGCTAACATAATTAACACTTAACTACGCTATATAATTGGTTTATTAGACTTTTGAGTGAGCCCTGACTACCTGAAAAAGAACACCACGAGGATGACACAGCTAGCTTACCAGTAGCTTGCAGCGCAACTTCCAGTTAAATACACTGTCTGCAAAAATGACAACCAGCTGACTGGTACCAGAGGGAAATCTTTTTTTTCTTTTCTTTTTTTAAATTCTTTTTCTTTTTTTTCTCTTCTTTGATTCGTTTTGGAAGGGGTCACTGAGATTTGAGAGACCAAACTCTGTAACAAGCTGAATTTCTGTCTTTTGTTTTGTTCTAAATTGTTGTAACCCAAAAAGTGTTTTTTGTTGAACTCTGGAATCTTTATTGTTGAATTGGTACATATGGTTCGAACTTGCCTTCCCCTAACACGCAAAAGGCCAGCAGGATGATTTCAAGCTGTTTTCGTAAAACCCCTATGTTTTGACTGTTGTCACGGCATAATACCCGTGGTCTATTGATCTCAATGAATCCAGAAGTGATATTCTAACAATGGCAGAGCCGTCAGTGCAGAGAAAACCCTAGAACCCAAGTACAGTTTTACTTGAGTATCTTCATTTCCTGCTACATGATACTTCTACTTTACTACATTTTGGAGGCGAGTATTGTACTTTTTACTTCACTGTATTTAAAAATGTTGTGTGCTAGTTAATTTTCACATACCTTTTATAAAGCAAACAACAAATAAGTGATGAAGTAATATTATAGATAAAAGATACGACTTTATTGATCCCTGGGTGGAAAACGACAATATACCAAATGTTAGTAATTTAAAATGAGCTCCTACCTCACCATCTTCAACATTAAAGTGATAAATACACTAATGCATAAATAATTACAATCCAATATGTGAATATAAATCATTCTGAAATGGATTATTCAGCATAATCAGTTCTTTCACTCTTAATAATGGATTGATATTTTAAATCTAACACTTTTACTTTTAATGTAAGTCAAATTTTGCATCCAGGAGCCTTACCTGTAACAGAGTATGTTATTGCTACCTGATTTAAGTCTCTGAGCTGAGTAGATCTTCCACCTGTACTGCACACTGACAGCTCATTTTCGGCTGTGAATTTGATTTAACACCATGACCTAGTTCGAAGAGCTGGCTGGCAAACAGACAGCGGACAAAAGAATACCTTACAATGTAATGCAATCCAATCCAACAATATAAACGACTGTGTCAAAACGGATCCTCCAGTTGTATCGAAACCTCTGAATTTTTTGCACATTTCAGTGTTTACAGTAAATACGAGTACTGCAGGTCGGCTGTATTATTGGAGTGCGATACAAATGTTATATTTAAACCTTATACTCAAGTGTAGTAATTAACATCTGAACGAGCGGCATGTCTTCATCAGAGTAAAAGAGTGTTATTGTGCGGACCAACTGTATGGAGGGTCTACATCTGACAGCAGTCAATGGACAAGTGCTGGCTGAGACTCCTCTCAAACCATCGAGTGTTACTTCGGAACAGGTGGTGCATTTACTTATCTGAACAGCTTGTTTTGCTTGGTTGCTGAAAATAAACATCGACTGATCCAGAAACTTATTACCAGTATCCGTCCGCTCTTTGACTCTTTTGTTGCAACAATGTCCAATTGAACATAACTTGTCTGTAATTGCTTTTTTTTTTTTTTTTTTTTTTTCATCCTCTTCTGAATCGGAGCTTTTTTCTATTGCCAATTGCTACCAGGGCTCAGCAGAGATGTTATAGCTGCGCTGCACACTGCGGACAGTCATGGAGCCCCGGAGCAAACGGGCGGACATATATATCACTTGACTGTGTGTCAGGACGATTACTGGATAAAGATCACAATATGACACTTTTCCTTTTCTGTGCTGGCTCAGTGAACAGAAGGAAAGCTCCTGCAGCTCAGCATGCCCCTGTCCAGGTTATTGATCACAGATCTCAGACTTAAGACCTCTCGAGCCTGTTAGGGAAAAATCATTCTGCCTTTTTTCATTGTCAGAACCTCGCACTCGATCTCATTTCGGGAAGCACAGATTTTACAAATGATAATCTGGTCTATTCTTGTTTTCTGTGTCTCTCTTCTGCAGTTCATTTTTATGATACATCACCAATTGGGCACAACCATATACGAATGTGTGTTTTTAAATTGTCAGAAAATACAATAAAAAGACCAAAACTAATATTGTGTTTGCCAAATTTCCTAAAGCTGATGGGCACTGCAGTTATCAGCAAACGTTACTCAAACAGTAAATAGTGTATTTGTTGGGGACTATTTCCAGCTGAGGATTGATACAAATTTGGTGCGCTGGTGAGTATTTACAAAAGCAGGATGGCAGATAAAAAAAAAACAGCTGTGCCTATGTTTTATATTATATCGTGATAAAGAAACAGGTCACTAAGATTAACATTGTCGCTCATTAATGTGTTTTCATATAATTTGGACGCCAGGCAGTCCTATGGCACAGAGAAATAAGCCATTGGGATCAATTAATTGTTGGTTTTGGTTTTTGTTAACGATAAGAAAGATGCAGAATATCACCAGACATGTCCATTAGTTTTGTTTTTTTCTGCAAAGTTGTGCACTCTCTGTAAAACCCCCCCAAAAAGAACAGTGTTGTTAAAAGTACCCAAAAATCATACTTGAGTAAAAGTAAAGATTTGTGTTAAGATATTACCTTGGTGAAAATGAAAATCAGCCATATGAACATTACCCATATTAAAGTATCTGATATTAAATGTATTTAAGTATCAAAAGTAAAAATAAAAAGTAAACTATGCATACTTTTATGATTACCGGCCCAGCTGATTACTGGATCTCATATTCAGCAGTTTCCTGATTATCGGGATCAGTCTTATTTTTATCTGATTGCCGAGTAAAGAAATTAATTTAAAACTGCTACTTCAATCTGTAAAGTAACTAATAACTAAAGTTATCAATAAATGCAGTAAAGAAACAAAAACAATATTTGCCTCCAAAATGGAGGACTGGCAGCATAAAACAGCACAATATTTCAACACTAACTAAAGTACAAGATACTCAAAATTGTACCTCAAAAGTACAGTACTTGAGTTGAAATACTTAGCTACATTCCATCACTGAGAGAGAACGTACTTTACTTCTGGCGACCTTTTTGCAGTGTAATAAGTGTTCCCATGCATAGATTTACGTGGCAGTTGCTTTAATACATATTTGCAGCCCTGCTGGTTGTAAGATTATCTCAAACTAAACTTAGGTGCCTGGTAATAAAGAAATATGTCACTCAGTGCACTGAATACGATGACTCATCGATGTGTTTTATAGCTTTACGGCACAGACGAATAAGCAGGAATAAATTGTTGTTTGTGATGTATCCATGGGACATTAAGAAACATAAAGAACACAGAATATCACACAAAATATTCTTCAAGGTTTCTTTTATTATCCATGCAAAGTTTAACTTACTGTGCTCACTTTGCTTTTGGTGAAAATATGACCCTTTTCTCTCTGTGGTAAGAATTACGGTGCATAAATTTACATGGCAGTTGAACTAATGAGTTTACTTCCTGTGTGTGCTAACTAAATCAATCACATTTTATGACTCTGTTTTTGTAATATGGCAAACACATTCTGCACACCCTGCAGAGGTGTTCTATTTTTCTTTTCCCCTCACTGCCCTTTTTCTTGGTGGTGCTAACGGGGGGAGCGAGGTCGCCATGACCCTTAATCTTTTCTATTCTTTTCCAGAATGGCCGGGAACAAATCAATAGTGCAAACAAAAGCATTTTTATATATGCAGTTATTAGGTCATAAGCTACAGTATGTCACACTTCATTTTAGCCACAGCTGAGGCCTCCAGTGGGGCCGGTGCTCCACCAGCCCTGTCCCCGCAGGGACATTATGAGAATCATAAATAATACGTGCTAATGAGATATGAATTGATTACGTGGGGGCAAAGCCTGACGCTCTCAATCCATCACCCTAAATGATGTTTAACAATGGATTACCAGCCAATAATTCCTCCAATATGAGATTAAATAAAATAGCAGGGCAGTTTTCAGCGGACTACCGCCGCCTCCCTCTCCTCCCGCTCTCCAACGGGTGGAAATAAATCTGCTCAATTACTGTACCATCAATCCGTTTTTCACCGCTAAGGACATTATTATTTCATTTAGAGCTTGTTCATGCATCATAGATTATTTCATTTTACTCAGTCAATACGGAGAAGTGCAGTATTTTATGTTATCCACTGGGGCTTCTGGTGAAGTGGGGTTTTAATGGAGTATACACGGCTGCGGAGGAGGGGGCTCGCTGTAAACGGGAGAAAACGCGGTTATCACCTGGGTGCAGTTAAGAGCCCCAGATGTATATATCCCTGCTCACATATTCAGTTTTTCGGGGAGATGTATACATTTTACTCTGCGCTGTCCTCAGGCACCTCACAGACAATGAGAAAATGGTTCTCCTTCAAACCTGTGATCAATTGAAACCGCATTAGCTGTGCCTATAAGATGATTTGGAACATCACTTCAATCCCAAAGAACAATGAAAATTGGATAACACACATGCTCACTGGGCTCTAACTTAGCTGCAAATCATGTTAAGGTTTTCAGTGAAGCTAAAGTTGTGATTGGTTATTTCTCCTTTAACTGCATCAAGTTGTACCTCTGAGGGTTTACTTGTGATGATCTGTGTTAATGTGTGTTCTTATCGCCTTTCTATGGCTCAAAGACACACAGGCCCGGGAACAAACAAACGCAGAAATGGAATGAAATTCCAAATAAAAGCTTGCTTGTTGTCTTGCAATGGGCTCGAAAATGCAGCATTTTCATTTAATAGGCCGGCAGTTGACTTATTTCTGACATCTTTAGGTAACTGCAGAGTTCAGATTTCATAGACAGGTTTTTCCTGAGAATGGCATTAGCGACGTCTTTATCCTGGGAGTGTAATGCCACAGACCGAGAATCGTTTGCTGATCCAGTGACTTTTCGTCTCCTTCGTGTTTTTTTCTCTCTGCGAATGCTCCTGTGTCAAACCATTTTCAGAAGTTCTGCTTCATGAAAGTCAAATAAAAACATTTTCATCGAATCACAGATTTGAATCAGCTCAGGTGAAAGATGTCCCGTGGTTGGTTGGTCAGTCTGCAGGCTTGGTTCAGACTTTAAATATCTCAATTATCACAGACCACAGACACAGATTACACACAGATTAATCGGTCTTCACAAGACGACGTTATACTGATTTTCACTTTTGCACCACCAGCAGGCTGATACTTTAACTGACATTCCCTGATGACTATGCCATGAGATTTAATGCAGACTTTCAGGGTCTGCACCATGGATATATTATATCTCTATACTGGAGGCAAAGGCGGTGCGCATTCAGTCCAATCAGAAGCTTGCCTGGTGCATACACCAAAAATAGCCTCTTTGTAGCTTGCTTTACCTGCTGGTTATGTGCAAGACACTTAAAAAAGAAGGAATGGATGCTACGTCACTGAATCTTGCTTTGGTGATCTTTACTGTGGTGCCAGCTGTATTGAAGTCAGTGGGAGATGCATGGAGAAACACACTAAAACCCAGCATGTTGTATGACCTCTGATGAGGGAAGGCCTCCCGAAAAATAAAAGAAAGAAGAACACTCTTTAGAGAGTGGGCTAATGACTGAGGCATTTCCTCATCAGAAAACACACAGTATAACTATGCTGGGTTTTAGTGTCAATACAGCTGGCACCACAGTCTAACACCAAAGCAAGATTCAGTGACGTAATGACCCTTCAATTATTATTTTTTTTATCAGTTTCCTCAGCTCAAGGAAAGTCTTAAAAACATAAACCCAGCAAGAGTTTTACGGAGGTCGTCTATGGGGAAAATCAGGATTTGTAATTTTTCGCTGCAATTCTGCGAGTGGCAGCTGAGCAAACCTGGAATGTTTAATTCTAATTACTTTGGTGACTCGCTGACTTTAAGTGCCACCACGAGGCTTCCATAAGTCAAATGTCTAAGGTGCTATTCAACAGACAATTTCATTGGGTACAGACAGAAGTTGTTCAATGTTATGACACACTACCTTCAAACCTAAAAACATTCCCATAATCCTTAGCTTGTACTCAGCTGTGTTCAGTGCTAATTAGCAAATATTAACATGCTAATATGCTAAAATAAGGTTGTTAACAGTAAACACTACCTGAAAGAACAGATGTGTCTAATTAAACCAAAGTCTGTGAGTACGCGTGTGTTTGAGAAGCTTAGCGTGAGAGGCATGCAGGCCTTAGGCTCGTGAAGACACGGTTCAGAAACGTGATATGATGTACACTTAAGTGAATACATCAGTTTATGATCCATCCGCGTCGATCTTTAGAAAATAATCCCCCACAGGCAGCGCACTACAGTTTATCTCGAGCACCAACTCTTGTCAGGCTCTCACATCTTTTATCTGTAAGTCCTACCCATCATGCCTGAGTCCCTTTATACCTCGGCTTTGTCGCATCCCTCCTCATCCCTTTCTATCCTGTCTTCCCAACGCCCATTCAATCCTCTTCTCCCTCTGTCTCCCTGCTCCCCGCGTGGCCTCCTGTGGGTGAGGAGTTGAGTGGGCTTGTCTAGGGGCTGAAGTCGGGGCTGGATTGGGAAGAAGTGGCTGTCACAGTGTCTGATTAATGACCCGTCGGTGGCGTGTCCAGCCACATTAGGGCTCCATGTATCTACCAGCGTCCACACGGGGCGAGGGGCTTTGTTCTGGGAGGAAGTGGTGTCAGCTGCCCACAGCCGTTTGCCTATAAAAAGAAAAAGATTTACTGTCATCAAAGGGCAGATTAAAGCTCACAATGGCGACATTGATTTTTTTTTTTTTTTTTTTTTTTTTCTAAACCAAAAAATTCACATTTTGGGGAAAGCCATTCTAGGCCTAGAGAGAGATATGATCAGCTTATTTAGAAAGGATAATATGGAATCTTCTCCCAGAATGAACTTTGAAAGAAGTAAATTGTAAATATTGATTTCTGAAATGAAGTGTCAATCTTGGTTGGGCCAAGATTATTCCTATCATCTGGCTGAACCCCCGGCAAACGATGAATTCAAAACTGCTGACAAAGTGGAGTGTATAGGATTTCTGTTAGGAGCAGTCGGCAGCGCTTTACCGCTTGGCCGGCCTGAGCCCCTGCCGGTAATGGCTGTTCAATTTTATCAGATAACGGAGGAGATCTCATCAGAGGCGAAAAATGAAATGAACTGTGACTCCGAATCAGGATCCCTGCTCTTATCCCAGCAAAAATCATCCGCGCGGGGCCCAGGGCTTTCCATTATTTCAGGTCACTTCATTACGGCCCTGCACACAGGACCCAATTGCTACAAACAAAGCAGGCCCTTCCTGTCTCACCCAGGGGTCGAATGTGAGGGGCAGTTTGATAGGCTCTTGACGTGTCCAGGGTTATCCCATTACCACTTAAGAGGGTTGCTGAAAGGCAGCAAATCTCGCCCACTTGTTTGTTATCCTTTCTTACCCTTTTGTATCATGAGAGGTTTTATTGCTCACCTTATTTCTCGAGGTTCGGAAATAATTCATCTTTTCCAGTTGTGGCTCAAAATTGATTTTTTTTTTTTTTGTCCTGTGGATGATGAAGATAAGGCAAACCAAAGAGCACACATTTACTAACGCATTATTTATTGTAGAGATGAAGTTATACTTTTAGATATGACAATGAGATCATGTAGTGGAAAACTTATCTTTTTTCAAGCTTCCCTCCTAAAAACTCAACCCTAAAACCCCAACCCCCAAACCCTAACCCTAAAACCCCAACCCCAAGACCCCAAACCAAAAACTCTAACCCCCAAATTCTGACCCTACAATGAAAACCCCAGCCCCCAAACCCTGACCCAAAAACCCTGACCTTAAAACTAAAACCCCAACCCCAAATCCTGACTCTAATACCCCAGCCCCAAAACATGACCCTAGAACTAAAACCCCAACCCCAAAACCCTGACCCTAATAAGACTGACTAGACATTTGGATAATTAAAGATGAAAAAATAAAGTCTGTACAATTACTACTCATGACTTTCTGAAGTGTGTGTTGTACCTCTGCGTGCACGTGTGTGTTTTCCTTACTTGCAACAATGAATGAAATAAAGCCGCTATCGCCGAAGAATTTGTAGCTTTGTGAGTAATTACAGTTTTTGTTACAGCCTCCGTGGGCCCGGCATTGATCTGCGGGAGGAGGGTGGTCGATACACATGGGGGCAGGGGCATTTGATAGCTACATGGGAGAAAAATGACGTCGGCCCAAGCGGGGGAGATTTGTAATAGAGCGATAAGACGAGCTAAAGGTGGGGAAACAAAGGGTGAAGTGCTATCCTTGACCCGTTTGATCACATTCTTCACCCTGAAAGGCGGAAAACAATTTCAGGCTGCTTTTTTGGATTAGCATTCGGCTTGAAATAGTTCCCAGTAACAGAGTAGAAAATCAATGTCAAGGAACAGACTCACCTATAATTGTGAATTAATAATTCAGCGACGTAATGACATTTAAACATCTCAGGTCGTTTTCTTTTGCATTGAAATCCAGTCATACTTTGAAACAGGTCACTCTGTTTTGATCTTTTCAAATGCTAAGCTAAGAGCGAGTGTTCAACCGATTGACACTTATCTGATCCGCGATGAGCGGCAGACCGCTCGATCTATACATTGACCCATGCAGGCTTGAGTTACATCGTCCCTCTGCTGCTTCTTTTTATGTCACTGATACATAACCGCTTTTACTTTCTCACTGTCACTCTCCGGTCACACAGACTTCAAGCGCAGCATGTATAGTACATGTCAGGCTGCTGGAGAAGCTGTGTTTGAGACACACTGTTGGTATGAAAATCAATCCATAGAAGTGTGTGAGACACATTTTATGAAGCTTGATGTCCTTTTGAGAAAATATTTGTGTGATTGACATAGTTTGAAAAAAAAAAAGAACAATGTAAATGTTTTCTTATTATTCATGGTTAATGTTTCTTTTTTTTAGGTATGAGGGTCAACCTTCCTTGTTATTAACTAACAACTTATGTTACAATTTTTACATTTTAAAGGCAACAACAGGATGATATATACAGTAATACATACATACATTAACGCATCAGTCATAATAATTCACTAACATGATATATGATAGTTTAAAACTGACAGGGGCAAATTTTTATGTTTTTTAAGTCACTTTCTTTTTAGGTCAAGCAAGCGGTTCTGTAGAAAGAGAGCTGATCCTTGAGTCTCATTCCCAGGTAGTCAAACACTGAGGCTTTGGATCAGTACCGTAGGTCAGGCTGGCTAGCAAACAAATGTGTCAGTATTTGACAACCTGTGAAGGAAACTCAGCAGTCAGTTATCTCACCAACTACACCTTAAAAGCTGTACTTTGACTTGTAATTGAGAATTTTCCTTTTGCAGTATTGCTGCTTTAACTTGAGATCCGAATACTCACTCCCCCACTGGAAACCACAACCCAAAAACAAACCAAAACAAAGTAAAATGATCATGTTCTAAGTCAAATACTTAATCCAGTTTACACAATGATCATTCGCTGAACAAGACTGTAAGTTGAAAGCCCCCCAAAAACTTGAGAAAGCAGCTATGTTCATCATTTTAGCTAACTTCCTGTCAGTTTTACAGTTGGCAGTTGGCCTCGCTCCACTCTATGTCACTACACCTGCACAGCGCCTTTCTTTTTCAGAGGTGGCACTTTTCTTGCTACTTTAGTGTTTTCGTGTGGCCTGTCTGGAAGTATAGTTCGTCAGTGGGGACTGCTGGAATTGGTAGCTTTCCCTGTTCCGCCATTGCCGGTGTAGGTACCAGAACAGGAAGCTCCTGCTCTCTGGGTGTTCCTTTGGGCGGATGGGACTCGGCGGGGATACCAGGAATGTATTTTCTCTTTTACTGCATGAGCAGGAGGAAAAGAGACATGAGTGACTGACCAAACACTCTGTAAAAGTGATTACTGTTGGAATAAAGAGATATTTAACACTTATTTTGATAAATAATATATCGATCACAGCAGCTTAAGAATTATTTTGAAACTTTAGCTGAATTTTGGTTAGTTTAGCTCTTGCATAATGTTTTATAATCATATCAAAAGTTTAGCTGATAACATTTAACGCAAACAAGCAAGTGTAAAGTTGTGATATATAACACTAAAACCATCTCTATTGCAATGTAACATCACGTCGAGTATATAGTTAAATTCATTAAGTCAGATCAGGTGTCCGGTCTGCTCAACCGAGCTCTCTCAGATGAGACAGGCTGTTGTACTGTCCATGTGGTCCACAGTTGTTCCACCTAAAGAACAATGTCCGGAGAGATTCCTCCGTTTGAGAGACAGATGCCATGTGGAAGTCCCTGAAGAGGTCAGCTTTCACTTCCCAAAATTGGCCCATGTTGAAAATCCTCCGGTCTGCTATCTCCTCGGACGCCCCAGTGTGACCGCGCAGAGGACATTTACAACAAAAAAGAAAATGGCCTTATTCCCTCTTCTTATCTCCTCCTCTCAGAGTAACACAAAGTTGACATTAATAGAAAATAAAAAGGGAAAAAAAAAGTCTTGAAACAAAGTTGAAGCCTTTGGTTACGTTTCAGAGCACAGGGCAATTTAAAAGCCTGAAATGTGGAATTAGGGAGGATTTGATGCGTTTCAAATTGAACGGAGGGGGACACCGTCGGTGGCGTTTGCACCTTCAGGCATTATTTAAGTAATGTCTTGTGGCACGTTTGAGTCGTCGGAGGCAAGGGCAGAGAAATGAGGGATTTATGCAGACGCCGCTGCGGTTTTATCTCTCCTCCCTCAGTCTGAGTGCACGCTCTGCCGAGTCAAAAAACAAGCAGACATACAAGCAGATTCGGATCATACAGAGTGTGTGTTTGAGCTATCTGGATATTCACTCTAGACATCTAAATCAGGCTGTTCTCACCGGACCTCATCCACTCCTTATCGAAACACAGGCAGTGCCAGATAACTTGATTTGCTTAAGGAACGGAGGAGATATTAACAGCACTTGACTACGGCAGTGGCCCCTTCTGCTGCTGGTATTAAACCCATCCAGCACTTCATTATACCTTCACTCTCTGGAGAGTCTCTGCGTACAGTCTCTCTTTATCTCCTCTTTTCTCCCGTGTTCTGCTCCCTCCATCCCTCCCTCTCTCCACCTCATGATACAAGCATCCTGGCAGCAGACAAGAGCATCATCAACATGCGCGGTGTGCCGGTGTCATGCAGATAGCCTCTGTGTTGGTAATGGAGGGAACAGCGATCGATAGGGAGCAGGGGATGGCTGCAGCCGAGGAGCCTCTGTTTGGCTAGCCCTAATCCTGATGAGTAATGTTGCTGTCATAATAGCGGGCGATAATTTAATGCTGACACTTAACTCCGTGATGAATGGCCTGTCGCCGGCGCAGGCGGCCGAGTCAAGCGGCCTGTCACAAGTTTTCTGAAATATTAATTTCGCTCTGAATTTCGGAGACCGCGTGGCGGAACGGGTGTTAGGAAAGTCCGACACGATCAGCCGAAACCGATCAAGGGTGAAGAAGGACTCAGTTTATGTTTTCTTTGGGTCTGGGACAGATCAGAGAATGTAACAAGAACATCAGAACCCCTCTGCAGTGCTCAAGCTAGCAACCTGACTGTGTTGGTGAACATTTTTTTCATAGTTATAAGGATGGTTGATTGTGGCAGTTGATGTTTAAGGTTAAAGTTTTGGGGTATTCTCTAGGATTTTAGTCTCTCTCCCTCTCTCTCTCTATATATACATATTTATACATAGACTAAAATCTACATGTATACAACAGGTTTTAACTGATACGCAGCAAAAAATAGTCTTGTCTTTTGAAAAGTTACATAAAAACACATCCTAGATTTGTCGTTGCTAACTACCATCAGTATGCTTCCTTCTACAGTGTCAAAAGCTGCTAGCATTCAATCTCTTCAGATGTTTAAATGTGCACTATTTAGGTTTGGGGAAGAATATTAAATCAGAAGAGAAAGATATTCATTGATGGATTTTTTTTTATGCCTAAACAATCTAAGCAAACAAACTCTCTTCGCTTTCATGACTGAATAAACTTAATAAACAAACTGACCTTCAAGGACAACACAATTTATACTTTTTCACTTTGTTTATATTTGGCGGACCCTGCCACCGTCCTAGCTTCAAATAGTGTTCTGGGGACCTTTTTTTCCTCTGAGAACAGCTTGTTTATTCACTTATTGAATAAATAAGTATTTCTGAGTTTGTATTATTACTTCATTCACATTCTTAAATATCAGAAGTCTTTGAATTTCCTCTTGAAAACAACATAGCGCCCCTTTAAAGATCAGCATTTTCTTTTTATTTTATTTCCTAAAACCAGCAAGCAGGTGGAGTAACCAAGTGCAAATAGTTTGTGTCAGTGTCTCATATCTGGAGAGACGCTGCAGCCGCTCGCCTGTATTTTCTTAGTTTTTCAACTTTTTGACATGCCCGGGACACCTTACTAACCCAAAATGATGGTATTTGAGTATCAACTATCTTTGTGGTGTGTTTATGAAGTGAGTACTTTTTACTGGAGTACTGGAAATCTTTGAAAGCAGTTGATCTTAATGCGGGGTTTCAAGCTTTGAAAAGTGCTTAGAGTTTGGAAAAAGCACATGGAACTGTACATATATAAGACACAATAACATCTGATTTAATATGATGAGGTGAAATAATCACTTTCAACTTACAAATGCATAGACATGTGATTTACCATGGATAAGTTGCTAGAATAGCTTGAAAATGCACCTTGAAAGTGCCTGAATGTGACTCAGGAAAACGTGCACAAACTCTAACACTAAAGCTTTCCTTAATAACTTCCTACAGTCGTTTAAGGCAACAGGAAACCACCCTTTAACGCAGATTTGTGCTTTAATATGCACATTAAACATCCAGCGTCAGACGCTCGCTATTGTATCTTCATTTAATGCGCAGGGACAACTGAACAGCGCGGGGGAGTGTCACTTTATGACACACAGGGTAGAGATACAGTCACATCTGTGCATTTGATTGTAGTTTGGAAGTAAGTTAAAGTACGTTTAAGTCGGAGCAGTGTCAGCGCATTTGTATAATCCCCGCTTTACAATCCACCTAAGATTTTTTTTATTTTTTTTTTACTCTCCACTTATGTGAGCAAGTCTGCAGGCCGGGGTCAGATGTGGATTACCATCCACTGCCAACAGTGGGGAGGAAATCCATTTTTTAACCTTAAACCTAGTCTTCTCTTCCCCGCGTCGTTAAAACACTTGCATACTTTCTGTGTCGGTGCAGCTTGAGATGTAGCATGGCTGCCATTAGCACAGGCAGTACACAAGGGCCTCATCTGTGAGGTACTGCTTACTCTTCTACAACATCAATACAATGGACATAACAGACATGCTGACAAATGCAAAAAAAAAAAAAAAAAAAAAAAACCTTCATTAAATTTCCCGCAAGAATATAATATAAAGGACATTTACACAGTTTTGCTTGGCTCCAAGCACTTCCTTTATGTGTCAATATGTATTTTTCTATAGTTTTTCCCCGAAACATCTTGCATGTGTTAGACGTATTCTCCCCCGTATAAACTTAATCACTGTTTGATATAAATAAATGACAATGACAAAGAAAAAGTTTCCGATGAACACCAACTGCACCGTTTAAGAGACACTTTGTGGAGTCTTATGGCTTCCTTTGGGGAGAATAGTAAAAAATGACTCAGGCAGCTGGAGACAATGAGCGCTGCAGAGTTTTTTTCCTCTTCTCATATAAATGCCTTTTTATGCTTTGGGAATGAATGTCTGGAGGGAATCTCAATGCCATATACTGACAAAGTACACTATTTTGGCTGCAATAATAATGATTGAGTCACAGATACCAAACTCAGTTCTGCCTCAGTACCTGGTCATTATACAAAGACGAGGATTATTTTTGTAGATTTTATGAGCTTTTGTGCTGTATTTTTTTGCAGTTTGATTGCCCTCATTGTTTTGATGCATTCCAAATAAAAACATTTTCAGACTAAATTATTTCATCGAAATTGTCCCAGAATTCTTAAGTGCTCCCTGTTATTTCCAAGAATACCACCATGGGCCATTTTTCCTAATTTGAGATAGCATTTCTTTTCATTTTCGTTTTTTCTCTGAAGGGACGTTCTGACCCCGTATGATTTCTGTCAGCCGTACTGTAGCCGTGTTTCGGTGGATGACATCCCCCATCTCTTCCCCGCACCAATCCATTTACAGTACCTTCACGTTGAGATGCTTTTGATACTCGACGTGTTCGCGGGGGCCACACTGGGACGTTGTGTACAGAAACTTAAATTGATTTGATGCCTAACTCCCTTATCTCTAAATGTTTAGGAACAGAGTAGTTTTTTTTATGATTTATTACTTCAAAGCCATAAAGTCTCTTGTTGACACAAAAGCAAAGAACTCACTTACTTCTTATCCAGCGCCGTCTATCTCTGAGGCCACCGCCGCTCGGCCCACAGCTGCACTTCCCTTTTACGCGGCTCAAAAAGGCATTTTGATTTTGTTGACAGAGGTTGTGGAAGAAATAATGGAAAAGATAAAAACTCCAATTATGATTTTTTTTTTCTTTTACCTGGCAAAGCTTTGCTTCAGTATGACAGATTGTATGATAAATGACACATTTGGAAGGCAGTTGTTGTTGAAGATGTGACGATTTCTTGAGCATTAAATACGCAAACTTGACCTTTTTTTTTTCTCTGAGATGCAATTGTTTGCTCCCCTGATGCACTGACTGTTTCTGCTGCAGGGAACGATATAGAGTGGTGGTGAAAAGGACTACATCTCTAGATATTTTCTTTATCTCAATATTCTAAATGTTACACTATCGCACGTTCATCGCACACGCCGCGTGGAGTCAACATCCTCCCGTTGCGAGGCGAGCTGATGCAAAAGCTGCCTCCTGCCCTGCTCTGGATTTGTGTACATCGTTTCTGCTGAGACCTAAAGACCAATGTAGCTAAGCTGGAATGGACTAACGCAGCCATTTGACCTTGGGTGGCTTATTTGCTCCAGTGAGACAGCCTAAATATTTACCTGTCATTGTTGATGATACTCCAGGCTTCAATGCCCTTAATGGTTTTGATGGAGAAGCAGGGCTTTGCGGCAGCGGGGTGATGGAATTGCAAAATTAAGAGCAGTGAATTGGGCTATATATTTAGGACACTGCAGGCTTAATTCTGTGTCTTATAATACAACTGCCTTAATCTGTAAAAGACTGGAGCAAGATAGAAGAGTAGCGGGGAATTGCAATGGAAAACAATGTGTCAACTGCCGGAGTTTAACCTTGACAAGGTCTGTGCAGTGGGAGTGGAGTGTGGGAAAGTGCAGGCGTGCAGGTACCAAACACAAACCCTGCTTAGTTGGTTATAATCATACGTACATTAGAAACAGAATACTAATACTAACCTGTGGTCATAGATGTAGATGCTTAAAGATCTGACCTGAGGGAGTGTTAGGGGTACTGATGCAACCCCCGCACATAAGATGTAATACAGGATGTATTTACATTCTGAAATGAGCCCTGTGGGTAGGAGATACATTTTTTTTTGTTTTCTATTTAAGATTGAAATCGCAAGTGTATGAAAACCGGTAGTACTGTTTAAACTAATAAATAAATATTTATTTTTAATAGATTTTTAGTCAATTGTTTATTGTCCTTTATCCCATAGCTTGGATAAACTGGTGAAAGACTGTGGGACTTTTATTGTGAAGGAGTCACAGGTAACGGGACGTATTTGCAGTTCTGCCCCGACTAAAGATTTCCCTAGTAGACCAATAGTCGTTAGTCCAAGCCTTTAGCCGCCACATGATTATGCTACTGAGAACATTTTTAAATATATATTTCATGAAAAGAGCTGCCTGTTACAGACAGTGCTCATTAACACGACTCTGATTGTGTCGAACAACCGGCGAGAAGGAATTTATGACAACACTGTAGTTATAGCAAGAAGCGCTGTTCAAAGTACAGGAATTTATAACTTCCAGCTTCACAAAAACAAATGATATGGGACTCCTCGGCGGCTTCACGTCTCACCTGTTCCCGTCTGAGCCTGAATTCCCTGTCCCAGCAGTCAAAGTCATGGTCGGTCCCTGTTGTCAGACTGGCCTGTGTCTGTCTTTGAGGTTGTGTTCAGTCCTGATCCGGCCGTGTTCACCGCTGAGCCCGGTTCTTCTGCCTGCTCGCCCGGCTCCAGTTCCCTAGCTCATGCCTCAAAAAACCTCCTCCTCCTGGTGGCACAAAGCTCATGTGCTAGTGATGCACGCAAAAGTTAAAATGAAAGGTCTCTTTATGTTGCAACTTTATGTTTGCTTAAGTTACATTTTCTACCTCTCCTTTGTCACAACGCTGTGCTGATGCTCGGCTTAGGTTTAGGCACAAAAAACTTAACCTTAGGTTAGGGTTAGGACGCATCATGGAATGGCTTAAAATACCAGCTTTTGTAACAGCGATAAAGGATATAGATGGTCTGACTTTCTGTAAAAGAAATAGCCAGTTTTGGCTTGAAATGTCTGCATGCAACCGTATAAAACACCCAGGTTTGACGACGCTAATAATGGCCGCCTCGTTGGCTTGTGATAACCCACCACCTTCCCCTCCACCTACAGATGTCAAAGGGGAATAAAAAGCATATAATTTGAAGCTGATATGCCACATTTGGTACAAATGTCTACTTTGGATGCATCAGTGGTTTGCAGAAACGTTAGCTGCTAACATTAGACGACATGCAACATAAGACAACATGCTGCACACCTCCAACTTCTCAGCAAACTAACTAACTCTACTGTGCCTTGAAGACAGATCCAGTTACACCATTTGCTCTTTTGTCCCTGGTATTGTTGGTAGAAAAGGTCAATAATAAGGCAAAGAACGCTAACGCTAACCCTAATCGTAGGTCTTTGACAGGCTTGCGTGCTGCTTAACGTTGGCGGTGGAAGTTAACCATGAAGTGTGGAATGTTCCAGTTCGTCAGGACTCTGAACTGTCTGATCTGTGGTCAAATGCCAGCAGGTGCCCAACAGCAGGTAGTCAACAGGGAAAAGCAATGGTCCTCAGGCTCTAGCAAGCCTCCTCCTCATCCTCCTCTTGCTCTTCCTCCTCACTCAGCAGGCTCTGAAGTCTGCTGCTTTGAGTCTCATAGCCACGCACCAGAGGGATTGCTGATCCCCATTTCAGATAATGGCCCTCAATCTCTTATCATTTACAGCTGTCCACCAGTAAACAACAGAACGAAACAAAACAAAAAAAATGATAGAAACAGATGAAAAGGAGGGAGGAAAGTCAAAGACTTTCCCTCCCTCAGAGGTTTCACTCCCTGAGCACCGCTGTTGACCTCCTCGTGACGATAGCCATCAAAATCATAACTGTTTACACTGCTGTCACTTCCTTATCCTTGCAGCACAAGTTTTCAATTTCAAGATTGATTTGTTTCAGGGCCGTTTATCTTCTCGACAAAGGAGGAGGGAGAAAGCTGTGGCTTTTTTCATTAAACTTTTGATTGCTCCTCAAGCCAAAGCTGCTTCCTCGGGAAGGCAGTGAGACAGAAAGGTTAGGACTAAACTGCCCTTCCACAGCTATTACTACACCATGTTATGTAGAATTGGCCACCGTAGTACTCATCCAGATGCACAGCACAACATGGACCATTCAGTGTACCATCTGGCTAATATAATAAGGTAAAGTAATGCATTTTTAACCCTCCCTAATTGGCTAAGTCATTTCATTATTATAAATATTAGGTATCTGTAATGGGGAACACTAATTCCTTTGACTAGACTAAAGATTCCCGCCTTCAAATAAGCATGCTAATCTAATTAGAAAGCTAGCAGAGCCGAACGACTACATTTTCTCATACTTAGCATTGGAGGGCCGGGGCTTTGTGGAGCAGATGTGCTGTGAAATTAATTTCCTCTGGTGTAACCGGAGACGCTCTTCTCACCGTCTCTGTTATGAAATTTCCATTTCACAGATGATAACCTATTATCACTTTATTCAAGGGAAACATGTTAATGGCCGGGAGGAAGATTGAATTATTCATATTTGCTCATTTCTATTCCGCGGCGCGGCCCTGCTCTTTTCATGCACTGAGAGAGGGCTAATGTAAACATGACCAGAATCCTTGTAAATTGGCTTGTAGAGGAGGCTGTTAGCATAGTGCCTGGGGACTGATGCTAGACGGGGATAACAGCTGATATCTGTAAAGTACAGGCTGTGCATGTGAGCGCCTGCGTGTGCCTGAGTGTGTGCGCGCGTGTGTGTAGGGATAAGAAAAAGAGAAGCAGAGTGCATGTGTGTGTGTGTGTGTGTGTGAGAGAGAGACACACAGAGAGCGGCTGAATGAATGAGCGAGGGTGTGCATGTGTGGAAATGTGTGTCAACAGTCTAACGGGGACGCTACCAGCTGGTAATGGAAGCTAATTGGAACAGGGAGCAGTTAGCCACACTGCTAAGTGCGTCACACCGGCCCAACGAATCCGGACTCAGGTGATCCGGATATCAACTTCTATCTTGGACGCACGTTTTCCGTCGTTACGTTACAGTTTCTGGTGAAAGAAGGGCTTGAGCAGCACAACACTGTCAAAGAAGTCACCTCGTTGGATCTGCTGTGAGAAGTTTAATCGAGGGGGGAGGGTGAAAAGTTTCCTCCAGCAGCGTCACGTGAAGGTATCTTATTTGTTTCAACGGTTGGCTCAAAGTGCTTCAGCATGGCAGGACAGGAAGGAGCTCATTCACAAATAATGAGCCGTCCCGTCCCGGTGACGTACCCCGCTGCTCATTCACTAAGCAGCTCTGACCCCCATGGGACTCGAGTGTTTTGCATGTATGTGTTTGCATGTGTTTGCAAAGCGCCGAGATAAGCCCTAATGCGCATTCATCTGTTAACGCATTTCCGTTTCCTCGAATAAAAAAGTAAAAACACATGGTCACATTCTGTTTAATGATGCGTCCGTCATCCAGTTCATTGTTTGAGCTCAGGAAAGTGATGCTGTTGCTGTACCAAAAACAATTTGTTTATCTCTCTTTTTATCTGTTTTCCCACATACAGTGAGCAGCGTTGGGTCAGTCGGCTTCCATATTTGGTAAGAAAATAATTTTGCCGGCAAGAATAGGATGTATATTCTTACAAGTTTGATTAATAAATGCACTTTTTTTCTGTAAAGGTATGCATCATTTTTTTTTTTTTTTTTTTTGCCATATCAAGATACAGAAGGTGTATTTTGTTGAGAGAAAGAAAAAGAACTCTGTGACCACTTTGCTGCAAAGACAGAGCAGAGTGATGGTGTCTGTCTGAACCATTAAGTCTGCCTTTCAGCCCAGACTGCTTTATGAGAGAAATTAAGCTCAGAGAGGGACATGAGCAGCATGTCTCCCAGAACTTGAATTGAAGCCTGTTCTTACTTTTACAGCCAATAATGAGATTATATTTGAGCTGAGATGTGGGCCATCCTCTTTAGCCATGATAGGGATCATTATAGATGCCTCCCATTTCGAATCCATCTTTCCCATGGGAATCCGCTCTGAGGACATTTGCATCGCCTCTGCTTTACATAATGCCTGTGGCGTCATAAGTATTGATTGTTAAATCTATGGTGGGCCGCGCATGAAAGCAGACCGGTGTGCATCAGCTTTTTATCTAATGTTTTGGTACTGTCTTTTGTAATTGTAACTCATAATTACTTTAGATGATCCTTAGACTGTGATGAATGTAATAATTAAAGGGGCACAAAGTCATTTTTAGAAAAGAAATTTGGAAACGCAGAAAGGTAATATTTACAATATTGATAAGGTAATGGTTCAAACTCAGAAATATGTATTGATTCCATAACGGACTAAATAAGCCTTCCTCAGAGGAAAATAAAGTACATGGTGCGCCTTTACTTAATTACAAATACATATCTTAAGATGTTCATATTTTTAAAATAATAATAATAATTAAGAATAATAATAACAGTAGTGATAATAATAGCACACACAACATTTCACTTAGAAGTTTTTGATATGAATCAGGAATATTTGGGTTCACATAGCTGGATCTTATGCATGAGACACAAAATAATATTCACATATTCGAAGATCACTAGGTGGCAGTATAGTATACTGTAATTGCATATATGCATATCGCCCGTGTTCAGGGCCACTCCACCGACACTCGTCCTCCAGTCACACAGAGGTCTCTGGTGTGATGTGACCCTGACATTTCCATGGCCTTTACCTCCACTGTAGGAAATGATGTTTATCCCCGCTGCCATCATTACACACGCACAGAGATCGTATAGATCCACTGTGTTACCAGATGGGAAGTTTTTCCACTTTGTTGTTTTAACTTTGCATTTTTTTCTGCACTGAAATAAACATTTTTAGAAACATTTTGACTAATGTGAATGTTTTACAAATGTGTCCTTCCAATTTTTGCATGTCAGTCACAGGTACATCCTCCATCATCAGAGAAAAACATGTCTCTCCAAATGTGGTGATTTTTAATTTTGAAATAAAATCCTAGAGAAATAAAGCGTTCCTTTAAGGGGTGAGAACATTTGAGGAAAAATGTGTCTGTGAGGTGAGACAACCAATTAAAAAAAACAACAAAAAAACCCAAACAAAGCTGTTTTGGAGATTGGATTACTGTTTACTTACTTGTTAACATGGAAATAAGTGGATCCACAAGCAGAGAAGCATTCTGGTGGACTCAGTCTGTCCCAGTTCACTTGAAACTGAGAGTGTGGGGGGGGGGGGCGCGAGAAAAATAGACAGAAATCGCAATTATTCGTTGGATTAGAAGTGCTGAAATTCAACATTAAGGGAGTCAAAAAACTTGTCTATTGAAGTGACTCTCTGACCGCAATCCTTTTTGAGGACCTCTCTATTATACTGCTGCTTAACGCAATCCATAGCAATCCAAATCCTTATCAATATCAATTTACTCATATCAATAAAGATCAGGCTCCCTCTGGATCAGTTCTCACTGGCATCTGTCTGACATTGCAGGCCCCTCATCACCCACACAGACAACTCCCCCTCCTCATCGCACACACACACACACACACACACACACACAAACACAGCAGCCCTTGACTTTGGCGTCAATAAGGCTGACCGTCTTTGTGAGAGTATCGACAGTTATCAAAAAATGCCCTTGATGTAATTTCATGCCTGTCGACACTCGCGGGCCATATGCTAAGGATTATGGGATGCCTGCGTGCCGCATAAGCACGAGGCACTGCGGAGCCGGGGGGCCCTGGGCCCTCGGCCACTTTACGGGAGCCTTTAATGGCCCTCGCTGAAGGAGTTAGAGCCACAATGGCCGAGTACAGCAGAGTGTCCACTGGGGGCTTACCATCAACCTCAGCCGGCGAGCAGCCAGGGAATCCCGCCCCCACCCCCCCACCTCCCGTGTGCAACACTAACTTATCACATTAAAGCGTCCGCGGTGTCACAGCATATGTCGAGCCTCTGTGTTTGAGGCTTTAATGTCGGAAGACTCCCATTTACATTTTCAGAGGTGGCCACAAATGCGCAGTGAAACAGAGGGCAGTGAGCAGGCGGTGAGTGCTCTGGTGAGGGCCTTTTTATGCCCGTTTGGTTCCTTTCTTCCGCCGTGTCATTGAGGATGGAGGTGGTACGTTATTTCGACTGTAAGTGGACTTTTCTGCTGCCACAAACAGATTGCAGACGGCCTGGGAGCTTAAGCACTGCCACCGTAACTCACGCATGATAGATACGTGGCGCGTGGCCGGACATATTAATTGTTTTAATGCTCAGAGGGTTCAAGTTGACTGCCGCTGTATTTCTGAAGTATGATGGATGTGGAATTAAGTTGTCTATTTCCTTCATTCAGTATTGAAATAATGTTCTAATAATATATAGTCTTATATAACGCATATAAGTTAAACCTTCTATCCCCAGGCTGCATTATGCTATCAATCAGCTGGGGTCATGTTTCTCAGATTTGGTGGTTTTGAATCTTTTCAGGTCAACTGAAGAATTAGACGTTTCTTTATGAAATGAGCTAATTTCTCCTACATCTTTCAGATTTTTCACGGCGTCCCGGCGGCCAAGGGGTGAACGAGATATCCACAAAAAACTGCAACCTCCCCGGCGTGCCTGCATCGTTCTCTCCCTTTATTTCCTGTCATCTCTCCGTCGCATATTTAATAAAGGCCGAACATGTCCGTGAAAATCCAAATGTGTAATCCCACTGCATAGTCTGATAGGTGCCTCACCACAAAGTTAAAAACAGGGCTGTCTCTCTTTTGATTTTGCAAAAACACGTGCTTTTCAGCACAAGTTGGAACAGATCACAGCATTTATGACCTCGTTTGGGAGTTCTGGTTCAGGTGTTTTAAATGATCACATACAGCTTCAAGATTTGCCCATGCGTATTCTCATACATCCTACATTCATAGTCCTTTTTGGCAAGTGGGATGTTTTATTTCCCTTTTTAATAAAAGGGGCAGTGTGACATATTGTATGCTGCAGAGAGGAATTTCAGAGTACCCACCAGCTCTATCATGATGTCTCTACAGAGCCTTTGGTAGCATCTTATGTGTTTCACAACACCGGCTAAAGACTTTTGCAGTGATTTCTGTATGTTTGCATCCTTTTGTTACCTCGAATCTAATCAGCCCCCCTCCCCTTCTGCACCGCTTTGTTTTTCTGCTGCCGATGGTAGCCGAAGCGCCTTAGCTGTTTTGTAAGCATGTGCACATCCTGATCTCTCATAATATTAGTTAAAATCAATGTGCTGCTTTTTTAATTATTGCTCATGGTACAAAGCGGGGAAGGCTCATTTAAGGGGGGATCGATATGGGAGAGCGATTGGTAGACGGTGGAGCTGTACATCAGGCGGCTTGATGTGAAAATCATTGGGGCCTGTGCAGGCTGTGGCTCGCGCTGATCATCCTGGTTAGCCCCCCAGCTGGCTGCAGGGCCTGGGTAATGGGTGAACCCTCCGTGAACCAGCATCCTTAGCCTCCACAACACCCCTCGGAGCTGCACACAGTCTCACACCGCCCCAGCCGCTACGCAGGGCAGGAATAACACATCATAAACTCTATTACAAATAGAATCAAAAAAAGTAAGGCAGAAAATTCAGGTGCATTTCTCATTCCCCTCTCTTCATCTCTCCATTGATTATCTGTGCCTGGGATTATTCTCCTTTTATTTGGTTCTGTTCTCCTCACTTGTGTTACTCTTTCCCCTATCCCTAGATACACCAGCGCATTGTTCCTCCATGTGCACTTCTATTATCTCTGCTATCTGTCCCCTGACCGCGACCAGGCCTGACTGGAGGCTTGCGCTACTCTGCTCTGTGGGCTTTAAAGAGGTTAATAACTTGGGCCTGCGGACATTATTTAAGGGTGGCCGGAGGAAATGTAACGCTCCCCTGTTTCTGTTGCTTTAGATCCACCTTTGACCTGGGAATCGTCCCTCCCTCCCCGGCCCCACATGACAAACACATCCTTATATCCACTACATCCCACTTTCCCCCCTCGCTCCCTTCACACTTACTCCTTCCTCGGTTTTAGCGGAGGGCCAATCCAGACCTCCTTCATCATGCAGTTTGGCCCCTCCGGCGCTAAACTGATACAAATGACGTTAATCTCGGAAAGTGTGAACGGCAGCGTTTCACGGCCTCTTACCGTTATTTGTCACCATTTCTGTCTCCAAAATGGCTCCATTTTGCACGGAGATAAAAAAAAAAAAAAAAAAAAGAAAAGAAAAGAAAAAGTTAAAAGCCCAAATAATTGTTTTCATCATTAGGTCAGTACGCATTCATCATGCAGTTTGTATATCAGCGCCCAGCGGATGATTTATACGGGCTCTTCTGCGACCAATAGGACACCACTATTAGGGTATCAATCCCTATAAGCACTGATCCAATGTACAATCAGCATCTAGGAAAGCTGGGTTGCACATTCAATGTTCCCAAACGGACAAAAAGGAAAAAAAAAACGAGGTTACTAAACAGCAGTTAAAAGTAAAAACTATTCAAAACCATCATGTTATAACAGAAATGGAGGATGTATGACAAATATTCAAAGTTCCAGTGCTCTCATTTTCTTTCTTCCTACACGGCGCAAAAAAAAGAAAAGAAAAAATGGAATTCGTGCACGAGCCGTTGTTAAAAAAACACATCAGTATTGCTTAAAAATGCATTATGACATTAGCTAAAGGCCCCCTTCCGCAATCACTTAAATCAAATGCCTCTATTTTGACAAGCTACCAGTACGTAATATGTCCAATTAGCATTTAATACTGGTTAAACACAGTGACCCTTCCCTGTATATCACATTCTGAAACACTAATGTAATGGCCGATCCTCGTTCGGCCCGCTCTTTCCCCAGATGATCGTTATACATCATCTGCATCATTCACATGCTTACATACGCACACACTCATTCACTCACACTGAAGGCAGACGGTTTATTCGGGGCATCAATCATTCGTCCATAGGAGCAGTTCATTTACTAATTAAAATCTTTAAAAAAAAAGAGAGCAAAATTGACCAAGCACTAAATTCCAAATCGCAAGTTTTGACCGGCGACTGACAGTGCGATCCATGGTGAGATATCAATCAGGGCCGATGGAAATGGCTTTTTATGAACCGGCCTCTTTTTGTCTGATCACCAAGGTCATTTGTTCTGCCTTTAATTCCCCCTCTTAGCACGCTGCTTTCAATCATTCAGATTGCGTTGTGCGGAGGATGACTCGCCGCGTCTCTCTCCGTGATGACAAGGCACAAAAGGTAAACAAAGTTGCGATATCAATAAATTACACGCATGCTTAATTTTCCCTGCTTGTCAACGTTGATGCCTGTCAATTTCAAAGGGGGGTTCCGTGTGCTTTATTCTAATGAAAGAGGCGGAGGGCACGGCACTCTTTCATTCGGCTGAAAATGCTCTGTTCAGCCAGATTTAAGATGAAATGATGCCTTTGGTTATGGACTGTGATTAATGTCAAGGACACCGGAGTTCATCTAAATATAGCTGATTTGCATGTGCCTTCAGCGATCCTGAGTCGGCGCCCACGCAGAGATCACACACAGACAAATATCATCCCGGCGCCAATAATAACAGGGGAGAAGTAAACTTGAGTTATCTGGCCTGATAGGGACTGATACAAAGGGCAGGATCAACACTGGTGTCCAATGCAGAGAGCATTAGCTACAGGAAGTTGAGAAGAAAGAGGGCGAGGTGCATAAATCATAAAACCTTGATTGTATGCCTTTTAAAGATGGTGGTCACAGACTTGACACAAATCCTAAAAAGACAGTTACTTCCCTTGATGTTCGGATTTAAAGGCCACGGGGAAAAACACTACAAATAAAATGCGTTCTGGTTTCTCCGCCACATTTCTTGTCCATTTGAACTAGCAAGCTCGTTAGATGCGTTAATCTTCAAATTACTACATGTCAATATATGTCTTTGGTATGGTAAAACCACTTCAATCAAACAAATTAAAACTACTGTCAGAAACTGCAGAGATAACTTACCTCCATGAATACAACATTACTTTCTCATTAAGGATTGGATTCAGCTAATTCCCACTGTAGCTACATGGTACAATATGAGATCCCAGTTGTTGAAGGGGCTCTGTGAAACTTCTGTGTTGTGGTGGAAGCCAATCGTTTATGGTAGCAGACTCCATTTCTAAACTAACATTAGCTACCGTTGCTGTCTGTGAGCTGAGCATAATAGCTTGCATAAAGTCCCATCTTTTGGACTGTTACGGGAAATCTGGTCCGAGTCCTTAATTAAAAAATCTGTGAATAAAAAAGTTTAAATAAGATTAAAACATGTAAATATCTACATCTAATTGTTACAGCATGTTGGATCATCATTGACTTTTCAACAAACACGTATACATGAAAGAACCGCTTTTATCCAAGGCTACTTCATTAGCGAGCCTGCTAGCCGGAGTGCAGTTGTGATGGGCTAGTTTGTTTGTTTACCTTAGCTTCTGTGTTTCGGGAAAAATGATGGTAAAACACTTCAAACAATGAGATTCCGGTCGATTCGTCCAAATACGTGCATGTCTGGCTTCATAGGGTAGAAAAAGGTCACAGTCCTCAAATCAGTCTCATGTGGTCCAACGAATGAATGCACATAGACAGAGGTGGAAGAAGCATTCACATTATTTACCTTAGGAAGGGAAGCACATTATAGAAATACATCATTACAGATGTCTTGAATTTAAAAGTTGCATCAGCCACAAATGTACCCATTATTCCGGATGTCCCCTGTGACAGTTAGTTATTTTATAAGTCATATTATATGATTGGTTTATTATTACAGTAAGTACTTTCATGTTGTATTTGTTCATTTTACTTCATATGCTGTTGGGAAGTTGAATCCATAACAGTGCTTCATATTGTATATTTCATATTTTATACTCCTCATATGTTTTGTGTGTGAAACATTTTTAAAATCTGAAAAGCAGCAGTAAAGAGTGTGTTTGAAATGTGTTGGGATAGGTGTAGTAAAAAATGAGAAAAGCCAAGTAAAATACCTCAAAATTGTACTTAAATAGCGGTACTTGAGTAAACATACTTGGTTGCTTTCCACCACCGCGTACGGATGTAAAGAAAAAAAACAAAAAAAACACATGTTCCAGATCTTAAACTAACAAGTGAGACATGACATTTTCTCTTGCTCGTCCTTGTCAGCCGACTTCTGACAAACACTGTGACGTATGACGTGCGCGTAAACGTCTTGATATGGACATGTTGTGAAAGCTTAAAAAACGCCGGCGTTCAGATTCAACGGAGCGTGCGTTCCCAGCAATGATATTTTCCATGATGTGTCCAAACAAACATTGCATGTCGCCACTACATCATCCTGTAACTGCCTCTCCCCCGGCAGAGGAGGCAGCGTAAAAAGCCAGATCCGCAGCTGCTTTCATCGAGATTGAGTCAAGTTTCTCTTTGATGGGGGAATGTAAATGTGTCATTTATACCTGTCTTGTCTTTTATCATGATAAAGCAGTTCATACTCTGGGAAAAGGGGGAAAGAGAAACGCGAGCAGTAGCTTCATTCATCGCCTGTCCTGTTTCATTCACACGCTTGTGATTCTCTATCATGCTCCTCTCAGCAGCCGTCAAGAGGCCAGCTTGCATTGAAACAAATCTCTCATATTCTGCTTTTTGATTTCATTCTTTCTCCCTGTCGTCTCTCCTATTAGCTTATTCATTCTTCACATGTGACTGCCAGCCTGTTAAGGTCATATTAAACCAAAGCAATCCACTTTAAATGGTTATCTACGACGCGCATTAAAAAGCTCTTTGCTGCCCTTTAAATATTGTGATTGGGTTATAGGGGGGTCGCTGTTTCGGAGCGCTGATCGCTCTCCCAGGAGCCCGCTTCAGAATATAAATTGAGTAATATTATAAAGGCGGGCACTCCAGAAGGACTGGGTAATGAATAGGATTCATGATCTGAGGAGGAACAGGAGGTCATGCAATGAAGTGAAATACTCTAATAACTCCAATCCAAACCCACTCAGATGATGATACATTAACTGAGAGACCCTTGTATTCCTGTTTTTTTTTTTTTTTTCTCTCTCCCGCGTCGGACTATATGAGCGTTACATCTATTCCAAAGCACTCGCTGTGAAAAAAAAAAAAAAAAAAAAAAGCTGATCCGGGTGGTAATGGTTATTTAAAGTTCTCATTTTGACTTTATATGTCAAGGCCACCTACAACTGTAGTAGAGGGTCAGATCAAATCTCTGCAAATCTTGTAATCTTCTGGAGAGACATGAATAAATAAAAAAAAAGAAGCAGATTTGTATTGTATCACTCGTGCAATTTCATGATCGTCTGCAAACGTCTCAAGAAACGTAGCGGGCAGATCAGACAGCAGATTACACTCCCACCGAAGGGCCTAAATACAAGATATTAAGATTTCAGACGTAATCCCCCCGCGATTATGATTTTTTTTTTCATCTGCAAGGAATTACATTCATCATCTTACATAGTAAGCTGGTGTTTATTTGAGGTGGCCCATGGATAGTTTTGCATGTTATCCCTTCAGATCAGGACAAATCTGGTAGATTCTGTCATTGGCCTTCTGCCTCTCTGTATGCGACCTATCTCGCTTGTACCTGAGGATGACTGATTACATGTTACTTAACCGTGCCCAAGTGGGATTAACTTTGAAGCTTTGCTTTTCAGTCATAACTTATCAAAAGGCCGCTAGAGATAGCTTTGAAATGTCATTCCCTTACACATATCATGAATATTTTGATTCTTTGAATGTGACGATGGCTCTTCTGTGTTGGATCATCCCCCCGTTGCCCGGATCTGATGATGGCGGTTAATGTTTCTGCAAATCACAGATACCAAAGTTTGACTCGAGATTTCCAGACGTTTTTATGAAGACCGAAGGCGGCTATAACGCGAAGGTGATTCTTCTCCAGTCATTTTTTTGTCCAGAAAAATAAAACGACTGGAGATGACCCACCTTCCCGTCACTTTAAGAAGACCTGGGGGCATTTCCAATTGTTTTTGTGGTAACTAAACTGGGTGTTCTTTGAGAAGACCTGGGAGAATTTCCAACTATTTTTGTGGAGATAAATTTAGATGTTTTGTTAAGGAGACCTGGGGACCTTTCCAATCGTTTCTGTGGTGTTTAAACTGGGTTTGTATAAGGCGACTCTGGGACATTTCCACCTACACTATATTGCCAAAAGTATTCACTCACCCATCCAAATAATTGAAATCAGGTGTTCCAGTCACTTCCATGGCCACAGGTGTGTAAAAGCAAGCACCTAGGCATGCAGACTGTTTCTACAAACATTTGTGAAAGAATGGGTCGCTCTCAGGGGCTCAGTGAGTTCCAGTGTGGTACTGTGATAGGATGCGACCTGTGCAACAAGTCCAGTCGTGAAATTATTTAGCTCCTTAATATTAATCAGCCAACTATCAGTGATATTATAACAAGTGGAAGCGATTGGGAATGACAGCAACTCAGCCACAAATTGGTAGGCCACGTAAAATGAAGGAGCGGGGTCAGCGGATGCTGAGGCGCATAGTGTGCAGAGGTCGCCAACTTTCTGCAGAGTCAATTGCTACAGACCTCCAAACTTCATGTGGCCTTCAGATTAGCTCAAGAACAGTGTGTAGAGAGCTTCGTGGAATGGGTTTCCATGGCCGAGCATCTGCATCCAAGTCATACATCAGCAAGTGCGATGCAAAGCGTCGGATGCAGTGGTGTAAATCACGCCGCCACTGGACTCTAGAGCAGTGGAGACGCGTTCTCTGGAGTGATGAATCACACTTCTCCATCTGGCATCTGATGGACGAGTCTGGGAGAAATAGAAAACCGAACCTAAACAAATGCGATGTAACAACATAAAGAAACACTAAGTTTGAACTTATCCGTGGTTTTGCAGAAACGTCGTCTGGGTTGAGGCTCTTCACGGGATTTTTTCAAACTTGTGATACTTCTTAGTTTTTGCCTTTATGACGAGATCGAAGAACATTTACTGTTATATCACACCTTTTAATAGAAACCAGTGGGCTTTCTTTCTCTCTGTCAGTGGATCTTGATGGAGTGTATAGGAGTGCTGGAATGAGTCGGGCTTCTTGCAATCAGGCACAGGGAAAATGGTTAATTCCACTTGTGATGACACCGGCTCGGCAAGCACAACAGTTTTCAAGTGCTGACACTGACCAGTAATGACTGAACGAATGGATAGAGAATGGAGAAGGTGTGTGTGTGTGTGTGTGTGTGGGCATGTGGTGGAAGAGGGGTGGGGGCTGGGGGTGGACAGAGAGGGGCTAAGAAAGGATAGAGGAGTCAGTAAAAGAGACACTAGTAAAGTATGAGAGAGCGAGAGAGAGGGAGTAAGAGAGACACAGCTGCTTCGGCACAATCGCTTTTCAGCATCTACAGTCCCAGGCCAAAATACCATTAATACAAGTGTCAGAGGAGTGAGTGGAATCAGGCACAGCGCGATGGCTTTGAGTGGCTTGAGAAGAAAATGCCCAGTATCCTTCGGGGACGGGCCTGTCCGAGACGGCCGTCCATTCTTCTCCGGCCCCTTTTGTGGCGCTGCCTCTCCGTCCGTCCTCTCCCCCTTTTATTTTGTGCGAAGATTAAATTGCACATGATCTCTAATGTCTCCGGCCCCAGTCGCTTGTCGTAGGTCGACGACCTCCGCGCGGCTCGGATAATAGATACATCCCCTGTTTGTCTTGTGCTGAAACGCTCGTCCGCCACAGTCCAGTAACCCGCCATTGTCACACGGTCTGAAGCAATTAAGTAAAATGGTGGATAAAGCCTCGGTGCGTCCTCTCAATATTTATTACATCCTCCGCGTGAAAAGAGCTATTTAGTCGCTGTATCTAAAATGATCACTAATGCAATTACAAGTGCATTTAGAATACACATTAAGGGCAATCTTCACCCCCTTAGAGGGGGACCCCAACGAGGGGAGATAACAGATGAAAGTTACAAAGGGTGCTACATGTCTGCGTATAACAAAGAACACAGCCTCCGTTTGGAGCAAACGTTGAGGCAGCTTCAGATCAGCATTTTCTTCATACCTTGTAAAAGTGGTCGCCTGTACAGTTCACAATGACTTATTCCTCACTCTTTTTTTTTACTCACCACTTGTCCTTCAAGCAGCATGAATAGCGCCGTGACAACTTTTTAATTCAGCTCTGTGTCGGTACGTGGCTCTTTCTTTTCTTTGTCACTCCAGACACACCGGGTAGAAACTCCCCTGCTCCCTCTTTTTTCCCCCCTCCGTATTTCAAACAAAATCCGGAGCACAAAACATAGTCTTGATATATGTTTGCGGGTCGACTGTCAGGAAGTTTGGCTCGTGTGATGAGATAGTAAAGAGTTTGAAAATGTGTAAGCTGAAGCCTCATGAAAGTGCGGCTCAAAATAGGAGCGGTGATTCAGACAGGAAAGTGCTCTTGTCAACATCAAGCCTTTGGTTACAGCAGATGTAGTTAACTAGATAGCCGCAGAAAGACTTAATTAAAACCCATACAGGAGATGTCTGCTGTGTTTGCGGATTTCTTTTTTTTTTTCTCCGACATTTTTACGGGATAAACTTCTCCGTGAGGCCGGACAACAACACGTAGCCATGAAAACAATCGGGGTATGTGCGGCCTTTGCCTCGTTCATCACCCGGGATGAGTTAGCGTGAGTTGAAATGTGAGGAGAGTTTTCTTCATGAAAAGATGAAGATGAACAGTGTGGTTGTGCTCTGGATGATGAAATCACAGGGACAAGAGGAAGTTGGGGTTTGGTATGAAAGCTTGTGGGCATGTAAGGAGTGGATGCTGCCATAAACCTCTCAACAGGCCAAACTACAGTAGTTGTCTCCATACGTGTGTGCCTATGAGAAGCAGCGTTGGACAGTAATGCATCGCTAACGAGGTTCCGCTAACAATCCCATTTCCTTTGACAAAATGGGGGACAGTTTGATGTATGATCGCTTTCACTTTGATTTAGCAGGAACTGGCCTTGTACTTGTAACAGTAAGTTGGCATTGGGCGGGATGTGGTGGGGCAGCTTACTTCAAAACAAATGCGACTCCAGGGTTGTCTTAATAGCTATGTTGCCACTTTATTGTCGAGCGAATTGGAAGGTAACTTCGAAAATGTAGAAAAGACACACAAAAACAAGAAAACACATTGTAAGAGTGTTTCCAGTAACTAGGTTGAAGCAAATAGGCTATGCAAAGTGTAGTTCTGTCTAACGATGGCAGTATAGGCTACATTAAAGCAGCTCTAAAAATTATTTTCTCAGCAAAATAAGTGTTTAACGGCTCTATACTCCAACAGTCATCACTGTTATAGAGTGGTCACTAACCCATGTCTCTCCTTTCCCTGCTCATGCCGTAACAGAGTAAAGACATTTTCTGGTATCCCTGCCCATGTTATCCAATCAGGACAGAGAATTCCATAAAGAGGCAGTCCTGTCTGCTCCACAACAAGGGAGCAGGATCCTCCTTTAAAGGTAAGCGGGCTGTAGGTGACATCCTGTGGTCCCAAACACACCAAGTGAAGAAAAAGACTTCAAATAAAATGGCACGGGGAGCCACCTAAAAAAAAAAACTCCTGAAAAACAAAGAAAGGAGTCATGCAAGCACAGGCGGAAACCATGGGAGGGGGCGGGGGGGTTTGGACTAGGAAAATTTGAGATTTGTCCAATTAAAACAAAATGATATAATAATATGCAATGAAAAAACTAAAGTTGCGGAATGATGTGTTTTTAAGTTTCTAAAGATTGGTTCCCCCCCTCCATAAGCCTAAGAGTGGTTTGGTCCACTGCCAATCAACCTGCACCTCACACACCTGTCTCTGTGGAGCGTGGTGCTGGTGGTTCTGGAGGTGCTGGTGGACCATAGTAAGTAGATATTTAGCAAAAATGTTAACTTTAAAGAAAGGTACTATTTTTCTCTTGTCAGAAGGAAGGTTTTAGGTTTAAGTACAAAAAACTATTTATTTGGGTTAGAAAACACCATGTGGTTTTGTTGCAACAAACAGGGCCAGGAAACATTCAGGGATGTCCCATTCAGGAGTGCTCTTTAGAACATTTTCTGTTTATTGTCCCCCCTAAACAGTGAAAGTGAAATATCCGTCCTTGTATGCACATGTTGTGACGAAGAGAGGACGGAGGGGATTGCTATGTCACAACTGATTCAGAAAAGGTATTTCCCTTTCCTATTAAACACACTAACTTGTTGTCCACCTATAGCAGGTTAGCGAGTTACATTTTTGCAGTGGTAAAACTCCTAGGAAAAGGTGTTTCCATCGCACATCAAAAACATTACTCAAACTTGTTTATGCTAGCTTGAGGTAAAAAGCTAGCATTAAAACTTTTGGGCGAAAAGGGGGACTCTTTCAAAACGTGCTGTTTCTGTCGACCTTTTCTAATGTGAAGCTTCAAAATGAGCATAAAAATTAATTAATTGTTAATGATAATAATTAATTAATAATTAATGTTGTCTGTTGTTAGCTGACTGGCTAACATTGGGCAGCGGTTAGCCTGCATGTGAGGACAGGACTTGCACTGCTGCACACGGTAACCAGGGCTAACATTAAGCTAGCTCTTAATGGTCAGTCAATACCTCCAAACTGTAGCGTGGCTGCGTTGGACCACATTAGCTTTCTATTTCTACACATGTTCAATACAGAGTATGTGAGTTGTGTATGTTAAGGCTTTGGAGTTACTTTAAGCCTATTTTTTGATGGCGCTGTGCTGAGTTGAAAAAATAATAATAACTGCTTTTACTTTCGAGTGATTGGTAAAGTAAAGCAATTACTTTTTCAATTTACAGAATAGGGTATAAAACGTTTTCAAGTTTGCTGTCGACATTGTTAATATGGCTGCACGTGTTCATGTGACATCTGTACCTCTGCACATTGATATTGATACTATATATATTTCGACAGTTACCCTCAAAGCTTCATAACACTGGCTATATGTAAGGTTTGAAAAAATGTTATAAAACAAAAGAGACATCAATCTACTGGAGACTGTGACTTTGAGGCAGACTACAAGTTGGCGTTTCACAGAGACAGGGTTACATTGCAGTGCTGGATATTCCATCATCCGGCACTGGAACATTGACTCCTGTATGTCTGTAGCCTGGACTAAGTCTCTGAAACCTACTTCCCTCTGTGAGAACCAGTCTGCTGACAGCTTGGAGCCAGTCCCTCTGTCCCCTCTCTCTCTTCCTCTCTCTCTCTCCCTCTCTCTCGCTCTCTTCCCCTCTCTCTTAATTGACTTCCCAGTTTGATAACACATGCCTGTCTGATTGGAGCCGGGCTGTCTCGGTGATGCTCAGAGGAACGTGCCTCTTCAATAGCGGATCAATTAGTCTATTAAGATAACCGGGGACACAGGTCCTATACCCTGGCTCCTGTCCGAAAAAAGGCTCCAGCGATGTAGTCACTGTTCTTCAAAAAATATCCAGACTGTTATACTTGACTCTTATCTGCATATGGTCATAGATCACTTACTAAAATGTTATAATGATCAGACTTTAATATATTTCTATACATATACATGGGAAGCTGTTATCAAAATAAGTATTATCCAGGCTTAGGGATTTTTTTTTTTACCTTTATTAATTGTCATACTGTATAGTGTGTCTCTAATCGTGCGTAAATGCTTTGTGATGCAGACAGATGGCAGGTTTCTTATTATTTTGTATGCCAGCGTTTCGTCTTGAGCCATGCCAGGTGGCTTGAATATTCATTTCAATTTGATAATTCCACAGATTACTCCGAGCGATCTTAAAGCTTCACCCGCCAAGATTTATATGTAAAAAATACCACTGTCTTATCAGAATCACAAAGTGGGTTTAGTAACAGAGACGAGTGTCCCTGAAGATTCACCCGCTTTGCCTAAAATTGATGTCTGATGACACCGAGATTGCTGCTTCTTTGCATGAAAAGTTGCCTTTTGCATCTGATAATTATAAAAGGATACCTTTTATGCTTTTCTTTTATTCTCCTTTCCTTCAGTCTTTTATATACGTTCTTGTACATGTGAAGGGTCTTGAAAGTCAGAAAGGACTGAGTCCGCACTGATAGAAGCTCCTCTCTCCCACAGAAAACACTGCGCCTTAGATGCCTCATCAGTAGCCCCGCCTTTAATTCATAATTTAAGGCCTAGCAGCTTGTTTGGCACGTACAAATTAATTTAACACAGCCGCTCGGTTGTCGTTAGCAGTGCTGGCTCAGACGTGTTTAGGCTGACTAATCAGAGAAGACTGGGTATTCAGCTTAAAAAAACACAGTGGTTAAGACAGAGGGGGATTACAGGGCCACAGTACTGGACAGTATGAGAAAACGGATGTGTCTTGTAAGCACTAAAGCATATAAACCTATTCTGAAAAGTAAAGCAAAATAAAATGATAAACATGAAAATTAGCATAGTATGTATCCTTTAAAGTGGAAGCCAGTGAACTGTGGATTCAAAGTGCAGGGTTGCTGGGTGAAGGACACCTGATAGAGGGGAAAGTGTGTTTTCCTCTTCCAGGTGTTAAAAGCAGAGGTCCATGCAATAACCAGGCCATATAGCAGGTCAACTGACACCACATCATTACATCAGCTCCACAGATCTGGTTTCCCACCTCTGCCCACTGGGGTACATCTCAGCAATTGTGTCCTTTTGTAAGCAACTTTTATAGAGGCTCACTGAAAAGCCACCAAGCCCAGAGGTCAGGGGCCAATGTGCTGATGGATTATGGGGTTTCGCCGTGCCCGGTGCTGCTGACAGGCTTTATTGGTTGGGAGGATGAGCTTGTAACCCTTTATATAATTATTGTATTAAGGCCAGTGTGCCCCTGCCTTGCTGGCACTTGTCCTCGGATCAATGTGGAGATAATTTCAGAAATGAATAGTTAGTATCGATCAGCCCCCTTAGTGATGGCTTATCAGCCTCTCGGACAGGTCGCTGTAGATTATTGTGCCATTGTCATTTATGGCCTCTGTCATAGAATTTGTATTTTTTTGAAGCAGGCCTGGTTCAAACAAAGACAATTCAATTTGCAATGGATTTCGCTCTGTTTTTTTCCACCTCTCTTCCACTCTGTGGTACACAATAAGCAATAAATCACAATCGTTTGTGTTTTTATCTCCTCCCTTCCTCTGTTGTTCGTCTAACACTCCAGCGTTAGGCTGGTCTCTGAGGACTATAGGGGAGGAAGGAGGAAGAGGAGGGCGAGCGTCAGCACTTGAACTCTGGCTGAGGGATTGAGTGAGCTCTGGTTCAGACAAACCGATGACCTTCAGGCCTAGTGTTTGTAGAGGACGGAACTTGGTGTTTTTGTTATTTAGTGCTCCCTATGTGGCCTTAATAAAGAGCTATTCGTGGGGACATGTAGGCTTCATGAGCACCTTCAATTCATCGTGCAATTTTTACCTTTAGAATTCAAGCACCATTCACACACTAGAGACTGAAAGATATGGTTGATTTGGTATCCAGAGCATGCAAACTAGTGCACCATCTAAAGTCGCAGCACCGCCGTAGGTGTGTTTGTGTGTTTATTCATCCGGTAGCCTCTTTGTTTGAGCAAGGCGAGCCCCCCGGTGTCATGTTTGTACTTTCCCCTCTTGCCTCCTAAACTGTGAATGACAAGATGTATCCATCAGAGGGCTGGAGCTCGATTTCAATAGCAGCTCAGGGGGAATCATTCAGAGAAATGTAATTTACTCACTATTGGTCAGTTTGACCCATGACCTCATTCACTTGACACAGTTGCCATAGAAACCATTGAAAAAGAACAAGAAGAGAGTCAGATAGCATCATTTCAGCTGCTCATCCAATACTCAGTCGAAAAAAAAAAAAAAAAAAAGAGCCAGGTTGGCAGAAATAGGTAAAGAAAATGTAAAAGCAGCAGAAACAAATAAAGCAGAACAAACTGGATTAACAGCGCATCGCAAGGATGCGGGGGTTCATTAGACTGAGTGGTCCTGATCGTTACATAATTATATCAACACTGCTATTTGTCATAACTGTCAGACACAGTCATTTTTTTCACACTTCTGACAGATTAATTACAGCCAATTATTTCAGAAGTGTTCTCATACTAATTAGTCATACAGTTACACAGCGCTAATAGCTCAGGGATCAAAGAAAACAAATGACTATCATACATCATTTCAATTAACCAGCATGATGGATTAATTAACACTCTGTCATTTAAATGCCCTGGGTGGTCGGATATGATGAGGGATGATCAGAGGAGGATTTTTCACTTCGGTAATGGGGGTGAATCCAAGAGCATGCATGTGTTTTGTAAACAGTTCAAAATATGAATTGCAGAAAAATGCTCTGACTGTTTGGAATGTAGGAAAGAACTGAGGTATTTGGAAGTCCTACACTTTTTTGCTGCGTCACAGTCGTCACATCAAAATGTGTTTTTTTAATCACCGGGCTAATTTATTTTTACATTTATTGATTTAACAAAATGAACAAGATAAGCAGTAAGCAGTGACTTATTTGTTTAAAGGCAGTGAAAAAGTTTTCCACCTCACAAGAAGATCTAATAAAATTGTTTCATGCTGAGAGCATCTTGGTATAATACAAGACCTGTGGACAAAATCATGACAACTGCATGAGAACTGATTGGCCATGAGCTACCATACCTTGCTGAAATTTACACCATCAGGCTATGAATAGGAACACAATTTTCACAAGACCAACCTTATTCAACCTTCTCCATCCTTTGAAATAACTGAGAAGTGGTAGAAATAAGGCTGTCTTAAATGTTCTATCAAGATAATGTGGTGATGTTTAAATTAACATACAAGTTGTAAGTATGTTGTATCTCATGCTATTTTTTTCCCACTCTGTACAGGTTGTAGAAAGATCACGGTTTTGGTCTAATGCAGTGGTTGGTTTAAAAAAACAATGTGATTGTTAGACCACAATCTTTCTAAACCTTAACCAAAGTTTTTTTGATGCATACATTTAACTCCATAGATTGGAATAGGAAAAAATTAAACAAATTGTTGACATGACTACTTGTATTATACATTATTTTACACATAAAGGTTTTCATTTTTGATTTGAGTTTGTTGATGTTTTTACCACTTGTTCTGTGTCTCACGTAGAAAATCAAACAAATGTATGTGATATATAGTATTTTGTATGTACTGCTAATTGTCAAAAAATAAAAAATAAAAGTATACAATTTAAATACCATTAAAACAAAACACAAAAATGAACGTACATTTTTTTTTGCCCATTGTTACTTCACTTCGACTTTCAATTATGCAGATTGAGGTGAAAAGCCGAACACTAGCAGACTTCACATTCTTTGCTGAAGGGGGAAAGTTGATCTGTGATCATGATAAATGGAGTTTAACAAGTAAATGTACAAGATGATTATGGTGACATGACAACTAATTTGGAGTCAATAATAGAGACATTTTTCATTTTGTCCATTGGTTTGTCTGCTTTTAAATATTTTTTGGGGCTAATAAGTCGCTTTTAAATTATTTTAAAATTGATGTGTGGAGTTGATAAAGCTAATATGGATATCCAAACCTCTAATAAGTGGCACTCTATTGTTGGTGTACATAATATCCAGTATCTCACATATGTGCCACCATGTCTGACTGACCAATATTCTCATTAGCTCTGTTTTACCCTAGACAGCAGAAGCAGTATTTGTTTGTCCATGACAGTTTACAGTAGGTCAGCGCTGACCCGCTCTTTGAGGAAGACCCTCCATCAGTCTCTGCAGCTGAACATTCATCATCAGAAGACAGGACACTGGCCTTTTACTCAGTTTGTCAATTAGCCTGCCAGCTGGATTTTTCTGAGCTCAGGTCTTTTTTTACTAAACCACCTCAAAAACCAAATTGCCAGATGCTGCACATTTTTGATAGACGTGTCTATATTCGCTCCAAACTTAACGGTCCATACAGAGGACTGAATGTAGAATCTATACCTTTAAATCTTTGTTGCTGCATTGGAACCCCAGAGAAGCCACATCTCTCCTCTTATGCCTTGTTGACCCACAGCGATCAGACATCATATGTAAATTGTTGACCTTACTAATGAAACATTGACATTGATTTCTAAATAGGCCATCATTGTGTTTTACTGTAGAGCCTTATGTGGCGGCTCTCATCCAGTGTTTGAAGCTGCAGGCAACAGTTTTCCACTGCCTAATCCAACTCAATATGGCAGACACACTCACTCTTCATTTAAACAAACAAAAGCAGCACATAATGATCAGCCCTGCCATTATGGCCGATTGATTTGATCTGGTCCAGGGCGCCGTGGATTTATTTTCTTTTATGCCCATATGGATGTGTGTCACAGCCTCAATATGCATCACAAGCATGAGGGTGTGTGTGTATGTGTGTGTGTGTGTGTGTGTGTGTGAGTGTGTGTGTGTGTGTGTGTCAGTCCCTATCCAAACAAATGGAGGCGGTTTGGGCCAGAGAGCCTGGAGCACTGCTCGTCCTTTAATTGCCATTTACATACTGGGGGAATCATTAATTTCTAATTCCCCTATTATTTGTCACCCCCCCCCACCCCATCCCTCCATCCCACCTCCCCTCTGTCTGACGCTTGTGTCAATGTCAGGGGCCGTCAGTGTCATCAGACTACAGGAAGCCCCATAGACAGCTTGCCACGTCCCTCAGATAACTCATGTTTACCCCGTTGTCCTCATTTTCATGAAGGTTCATCGTGACGTCAGTGTTTATTCTGTTTAATATTATGACTTGTTGAGTGGTAATAAACAACACTGATGCTAAAGTGATTTATGTGACTCAGACAGAAGTTTTATTTATGTGTAGTCACCGACTTTTAGGTTCAAGGTGATTTCTCATTACACAAGGGTTTGCAGAATGAAATGAAAGTGTGTAGCTAGAACATATACATGCTTATTTAAAAACAGTTCAGCATTCTAAAATGTACTCAAGCGAAAGCACATAAGTATGATCAGAAAAATGCAGGATCAAAAGTAAAAATACTCCCTTTGATGCCATACAGTGTAGTCAGTATTTTAATACCGTAGCTGCTGGGGATGGAGTTAATTTTAAGCAGGGGAGGTTATGTCATCTTAATGCACCATATGAGTAACTTTAGCCTTCAAATAAATGTAGTGGAGCGAAAAGTAAGATGTTTCCGTTGTTACTGTAATGAAGGGCCATTCATTGTAATCAAAGCACTGAACACTGGAGCTTGAATATGCAAATACATTTACAAGAAACCCAGAGTGTAACATCGTTCTGCGCTTTGCATTTCATGTTCAGCAGTTATTGTTGCGTTCTGGCAATCAGGAGACGCTGAAATGCAAAAACATCAAAAAAGCTTTTTGTTTATGATTAAGTTGGGGCCACTGAAATGAATTCCACCACTTAACTTCCAGTCAAAGGGGATTATTGAGCTTTATGATGCAGCCAGTGAAATATCAATAGTACTGGATGGGGCTGTTGGGGCTTTTGCTCACTGCTCTTTTGTTTGGTTGTAAATGAGCTGCATCAAATTCAATGACCACAGAAGCCATTAACAATGGACACATTGGATGAGATCCATGATGCAAACATGCACACTTTGAGCACAAAAGCAGAGGATGCAACACTGGTTGAGACACTGAAATGAAGAAAGATGACCATCTATCACATGCAATTCAATAAAATGATGAATAGTGCACATATGAAAAGGCATTTCAGTCCAAACCCAAAGCATCACCAAGCTGAATCTCTGTTGTGACCTTCTTGTATAGATTTCACTAAGCCAGGTAAGTGCTTTGCATGTAGACATTCTGTATTGGACCTGTCGCTGGCATCAGAAGCCCAGTAGTTGCAATTACTCGCTGATCATCGCCACAAGCCAGATAATAATTAGAGGTTGACAAAATTCAGGGCCGGGTTGGAGAGCTATTGATTTCCCCATGTTCCCTCCTTTGGAAGGATCAAGAAAATAAGACATGAAATTTACTGTCTTCATAAAAGTTTTAGTAAATCAGGCCATTTGAAAGGGCTATCGACAGTTTTTTCATTACCATACATAGTGTTCTCTAAAGCGTTTTTGATTATTAGCAATGAGAGAGCAGCTTTCTCCTTTGTGTCTTTCATGCACCAATAAATAATGGCTCCTTTGGAATATTTGGAGGTAATTTTAATCACCCAGTCGCACATATAACCTCGGCGAGGTCATAACAGGATTACTTTCCAATTTAGCGTTGACAAAGACTGCCTTAAGCTCTCAGCTGAGAAATGCACATATGAAGGTGTGCAGGGAAAGGGGGCCGACAGAAACACAATGCAACAAGGCACATCGCTGAGGGCAAGAAACACACATGATTATACGCTGTAACATTTTTCCTGTAACGAAAATTTAATTCAGTCTCTTGTTTCGAGTGTCAACGATGGCTGCAAAAGTTCTCCAAAGAAATTGGGTGAAGGAAGGCATCGAATGAGGGAATTAGAATTGACAGAGACATGAGGAGCAGGCCGGCGTTCTGTTATGCACGCAGACAAAGTCAAAAGCAGTTGCATTTGAGTTGCTGAGAGATGCGCAGGCTGAAGCCCAGGGGGTCATTTCCCTTCCTCGATGGACAGACTATTAACTTTTTGATTGGCAGCAGGGCTGACGCTGCCTGTTCATCATTGAGCCCTGTCGATTCCTCAGCATCTGGAAACGGCACGTAAATTCAAAGGCCCGAGTATGAACAGTGCATCTCAGCATCCTTCCGAAAGGGCTGCATCACATGGCCATAAAGAAAAACAGCAGCATTTCACTGACGCTGATTTCCTCGCTGGCAAAAAGTCACAGAAATAAATGGACTTGGAACACTCGGCAGAAGAGAAGATGCTGAGTGCTGACAGCCTTTCTCAAAGTAGTTTTGTCGTATTTTTTTGCTTTATTTTCCCCTCCTCTCTGCCGTTGACAGGAGGGAAACAAAATCTCACTGACTGGATGCAACGATTTCCGGCCACGCTTGGCCTACAGTGGAATATTTAAGTGATAGAACTTTCCAAACTTCAGCCCCTCAATTTAATTACTTGTTGGTGTTTTTATAGGGGAAGAAAATATGGCTGTCAGGGTTTATGGGGGGCAGAAAAAAAGGGCTGACCTGTTTTATCTGCCCTTGCACACGCATCAGTGTAATGATGACAAAACGGGATGTTAACTAATGATTAGTAGAAATGGTTGCAGTTAATTAGTTGGTCCTTCGTTTATCGTTCCATTTGCACATTTTGGGGAGCAATCGTTATTAATTAGGGCCATCATGCCGAAAGGGGTGAGGTGGAACCCTACAGCCAAGTTAATCAGGCTGCAATGAAAGCTCCATTATCCTGCTCCGTCCCGTTGGCCTGTGATCTATTAGCATTATCTAAAAGCTGCAACGGGATCAACGACAAGGCTGAAAGAAAAAAAAAAAAAATCAAAGGGACATAAACGGAGTGGCTTTGATCGGCCCAGTTCTTGGGTCACTGGTTATATGGGAGAATCTCACATGATATTGTGTGGCTTTTTGTGTCATTGCATAAATCCAAGCAGTTGGTATTGAGTGCATTGGAAGTGGTGTTTAGTATTTGTGGCTGTGGATTTGTCTGCTCGGGCGGTGGAGCTGTCTTTGATACGGCTCGGTCTGAATGGCTGAGGTTACCGCTTGTAGGTGAAGTTGAGGGTAAAACAGCCACTTTGGTTAAGGAAGTTCTTAGTAGTGTGTAATTTATTGTCTGTGGAATGGCAGCAGAACATGCAAGGAGCAAAAAAGGTGATTTTTAAAAAAATGAATTTTATCGCGTATTTAATCCTTGAAGGGGCAATATGTACGAATGTTAGTTTAAAACATTAGAAAATTAAGTCAAATTACCAACAGAATGAAATGAAACACTATTGAGATCATGTCAAAATGCATATGTATTGTGTTGCAGATGTATGTAAGTTAGCATGCTAACCAGCTAGCCCCAGTCTCTTCTGTCGCCTAATAGCAACATTATATCCTAAGAGGTGATTGGTGCTCAGGCCTCCAGAAGTGGTCAATGACTAATGCCGACCTCCCAATGCTTCAAGCTCCCAGTTCAAGCAGGCTTTAGTCAGCTCGTATGAATGCTAGTTAATTGGCTGTAGCTCAGGAGGTAGAGCAGGTCGTCTAGTAGTCAAAAGGTTGCTGGTTTGAATCCCAGCTCCCCCTAGCTGCATATCATAGCATCCTGGGGCAAAATACTGAATCCCAAACTGCTCCTGATGTTCTGGTCAGCACCTTGCATGGCAGCCAACTCCATCGATGTATGTATTGCTTTGGATAAAAGCGTCTGCTAAATGCCCTAAAATGTAAGTGTATTAATTTGACTGGTGGCCAAATCTTACATATTGCACCTTTTAAATACTGACAATATTAATTAATTAATTGATCCTGCTAATAAGTGCTGCCGTGTAAGCAAAGCCCACCGTGGTCCAAAAACTATTTTTAAAGAAAACAAAACAACAGCAACTACAAAAGCCATCCATGTGCTGGATGACATATTCCGCCCCACATACAGTACACCATTCTGCAGCTAAGAATACACAAATGCACAGCAACTGTGTTCATTCACGTCTGAAAATAGTTCCAAACAAATATTCTTTGAGAAATGTTTTTTAAAAAACTACAGTGCCCAGCTGATTTAGGAAATCACTGAGCCTTTTTTAGAAAAATTAAACTTTACAGTTGTAACCTTTTTTTGTTAACTGATTTCCAACTAAAGTAGGAACAGATCTACAGACATATGGAGGTCAGACAGAAGCAGACAAACTAATAGATTGTTAACAATACAAAAACTTCAGAATAATTTCAGCTTTAAAAAATAGTGGAAAGTCATTTGTTGTGAAAAATAAATGAGGTGGCCATTAAAAACTGTAAAGAGCAACTTTTTTCATTGGAAAAAAAAAAATAATATAACCATGCAAAGGCATGGGCAAAGCTAGAAGAGAGCAAAAAACACAACCAGTGGTGCTTGTCCCTCTTAAGACCCCTTGAGGCGCTGGGCCTGCACTGAGAACACTGGAAAAGACAAGACATTTTTTTTATCATATCAGTGTTGCTGGTTGCTAGTTTAACGTTGAAATTTGGATTGATGCCTTCGAAAACATCTGCACAGAGCCAAACAAGCGTATCATGCTATTATAGTTGTTATCTTTATCATATTTTCCACTACACGTACTGTATTATCCCTGCACCACTGCATCAAATGAAATTACACGAGCTACTCCCGTGCTCCTTTTCAAAGTAATTACCCTGAAAGACACATTAACTCTCTGTATTATTGAGTTGCTAAACCTGCACGTTTGCAGGAATATGAGCAAATGCAAATGTGCTCAAATTCCTGCAACACTGCGAGCTGATTATGCTTGAGACTTAGTACCATGAAATACTGGGCGCATTCATCACAAATAACCAGGGACTGGGCACCAAAGTGTAAAGGAGGAAATCAATGCATTTTCCCCGGCTTATTTCATGCAAATGAGCTCTGAAGGAAACTGATATGGTTAAGGCAAGGTTACGGAAAAGAAAAGGAGGGGAAAAGGCCAGTGTCCCCGGGAAAATCAATAGAATAAACTTGAGAAATGATTTAGATAGAGCAGATATGAACATTGAAATAAACAAATAACCTTAAAGGAAATCAATCATATAATTTAAAGAGTAAACGGCTCGAACCGGGGGGTGATCTCCCTCATGGTTTAGACAAACGGAGGATTTTTAATTTCATCATTGATATTATGCCAGACTTGGAGATTTTGCAGATGGTTGCAACCGGGAGGAGGGGAGGGAAAAATCAATCGAGTCTAGTACTGTGGTCTTAAGAGATGTTAGATATTTACAGCATGGAGGTATGGAGCCTTGTATAAATTTACATTTTAAGAGATAAAAGACCTCTGTATTTTATCTTGTTATTGATAATAGAAACTGTCGACTTTTATCCTGTCCCATCTCAGGGAAGCCGAGCTGTCTGCCCGGCGTGTTCGTGTATGCGACCGAGACAGGGGGATGAGAGCATGTTCGTGTGCACGAGTGGGGAGAGAATACGAGAGACAGAGCAGTGGTCTGAGGCAATTTCAAGCCTTTATTTTCTTGATACACAAAAGGCAGGCTTTGTGTGCGGTTGTTTTTTTTTTTTTTTCCCCTTTCTCTCTTTCTTTCTCTCTCTCCCGCTTGCACGTCAAGGCAATCGAGGTGGCATAATTGCATCAGAGGTCCAGAAATATAGGGTTGCAATTTAGAAGGAGGATGAGAAGAAGAGGAAGAGGAGGAGAATGAGAAGAGAGCGAATGTGAATGTGAATGTGTGTGTGTGTGTGTGTGTGTGTGTGTGTGTGTGTAGGGAGGGCAGGAAAGGCATCTCAGACAGGTTCATTTACGGCTGGAACAGGGACAGAGAGGTTAAGACGTTGTGACAAGAGACAAAGTAAATGTATATGTAAATGCAAGAGGTTGTTATCACTCCTAAAACACTATGCAGCTTTTTCACGCTTTGGAGACCTAAATTATATTTAGGCCACATAAAAATCCAATAGTCCAACTGTGACCCGACCGCTATGTAAATGGTTCAGGTAATTCTTTAAAACACTGCACTGGTGGGCCAAACGGTGAGACCAAATAACAACAAAGTGTTTACATCATTTGAATGATTTAGGACTACTTGCAGCGATCACTTTAATAGACTCCAGTGTGCTGGCGCAGACTTCCAGGTTACAGCCTTCCCGGGCTCTTTCTCCACTGCATTTTCTACACAGACTTAACAAGAGAGCACTCGGAAAAAGACAAAAGTAAATGTGCCGCTGGAGTTCTTTCTTTCGGCAGCTCTGCTGTGTACTTGGAGAATTCATGTGTTATAGATGTCCATATGGAGAATGTGATTATGTGATTTGCTAATGTACCCCATGTACCCAAGTCCTGTGATAACCCACGAGGCAGATTACAACATCTTGTCAAGATAAATGTTTAACAAAGTATGTGTAAAATGTAGCGTATATTGTCAAACTAGGATTGTATGTGAGTGTTTTCATTCACTCTTCTATTTTTAGTGAACATACGTGACTAATTTTTGTCTTCAAGCTGCTCTTATAAGTAAGTCTGCATGATACGGAAAGCAAAAACATATTGCGATTATTATTATGACAGCTATTGCAATTGCAGTATTATTCATAACCCGAGTGATCATTTTTGGATCACAATTTTCATCCTTACAGAAAATGTTTTAATTTAAATCATGATGATGTGACATTTGTTGGGGTCAAACAAACATGTTTTCTTACATCTAGAGAACAAGATCTGTAGGCCAGGGCATCTCTCGCAGCACTACAGTGTTTCATTGTTATAATGTTCTGTCACACATTTTTCCTTTATCCACAAAATTGCAGCTTCTGTGATTTGGATAATGCACTTGGTCATTCGATTAATTGTGCAGCCCTAATTATCAGGTTTCTTGTAATGACAAAGGATCAAATGAGTAAAATGGCCCTTTCTGCTATTTTGCTCAACTCTGTTGGAGCATTTTAGTGTCTCTCGGCTTACTGTTTTGTTTTTCTGGCCCGCAACTTTACTGTTGTGGTTCAGTCTCAGCGCTCTCGTAGAGCCGTTGTTGACCCGCATGCAGGAGTTATGAGTATAAGCTCTAAAAATTCACTATGTGCTACCTGAGCAACACAAAACAGCAGGCAGATGGAGTTAGCTACAAGCTTGTGGACATAGTTAAGTATTTATCAGGTTAAGAGAAATACATTTTACTCAGAAGTTGGTGGAGACCAAAACAGAGCTAAAAGGAGAGTTAACTGAACTTTGCCAGATGGATGAAAAATCAAAATGTCTTTTTCTATGCTAAATGTTGGCATGTTTGACCTAACTTTCTTAAAAGGTGGTAAGTCAGTGTAGTTGTCACTGCCCCCAAGTGGCTCAAATAATAAAGCTCAATTATAACATTATGCACTGAGTTGATTTACCTCATGCGCTCCTTACTTGCGGTCCAGATCATTTTTGGTGTTTTCGTAGTGCTGCAGTCTTAGCGTTTAAGTCACCGCGGCATCCGACAACATACATTTGAGCTGACCTTTAAAATCATAGAATGAGACATTATGCTTGGGTTTCCATGGGTTCATAACAAGGACTTGACATATTTGAGAAACGCATGTGAATATTCAACAGTTGGCGCTGACAGCTCCTCTTTGATCGTATCCGGATCAGTCAGAAGCAGATGTATCAGCAGCAGCACCTAAGAGGCAGCCTCATTTGGTTCGCCACCAGCTCGCCTTTTCCTTTTTTTCCCAACCCCGATTGCCTGCTGTTAAAAGAGGTGTATCCAGCCACCCCTTGTCCACTTTAATTTTTAATTACCATCTTCCGCTCACCTTTGTTATAGTCATGACACGCTCGCGTTAAGCCGTGTACAGCAGGCAGGCAGGCTGGAGAGCGAGAGAGAGAGAGAGGAGCGAGGGGGGACGAGGAGGGCTACTCTTGTTCTACGGAACAGAATGGCTGGATTCACTTCTCTAATTATGCAGGCAGACATGCTCTGGGGTGAACTCTGGTACCAACATGCTGCCTCTGACATGGGATCAGGGCCCCGGGGCCGCCACCGAGGCCCGCTGGAGGATAGGGGGGTTAGGAAGGCGGGGAGTAGGGTGGGGGGTGCACTCAGAGAGGCAGCCGAGGACGAAGAAGTAAATCTGCACAATAATGAATAAAGAGGTTGAACTGAACAAGTGGAAATTAGCACCTGTAGTTATTTTTCTTCACTGACTGACACTCCCCTGAAGACAGAGAGCGGGAGGCTAACCACAGGAAAATTCAAGTCGAGAAAAGTGGTTTTGTTTTCGTGCTCATTGGCAAACCGCATGATAGTTTAAAAATGTTCAGCTGCCTTTATTTGATGCCTTTTCAGGTATTATTTCACCTGCCGAAAATACAGCATTTAACTTTAAACTCTCTTGTCCATTTTAAAGTTAGATTGAAAATATAAACTTCATTTATCAGTATTTGTGTCCATAGCTTAGAGCAGTTAGCCTGAATCCATTCCATTTCGCTTTTTGCCTGTCTGACCACTATTAATGTCAAAAATGAATCTGAAATTTTAAGGTAGCCTAATCACACCACATTGCATTTTGTGTTTTAGCCAAGGCCAGCTGCCTGTCACCAGCTAGCCGTACGTGATTAGTGGACTTTCACACGGACCCTGCAACTGCATGATTCGACTGGAGTCAAAGGCTGGGATGACAGTGTTTTTTTCCCATCATATGGTTGCTTTTTAGCAACAGAAGTCACTGTCTCATGTGGAATAACTGACGACAATTGTCAGCACATGAAAGAGGATATGTTCCATGGAGCCTATAAAAGCAATAGAAAATCAATAAGTAAATGTAATTTTAGTTTTAGCTAAGGCCAGCTACCTGTCGCCAGCTAGCTTAACTTTTTCAGTTGCATCTTCCCAACAATGGAGTGAGAGCCTGGACACCCTCCAATATGGACACATACCTGGACAGCTGTGGACCAGTATTAGCTTAGCCTTGTTCTGTTGACACTAGTTTCTAGAGGCTTGTTCCTGACATGCACAGACGTGATTTTAGTGGCCAGGCGAAGGTCAGGGTTAGAGTCAGGGGGGTCACAAGAATCTACACAGACCCAATTTGTGTGTAACTTCTGATGGCGATGCACACGGACATGGTAAGTATAATTTTTGCTTACGGTTGACAGCGGCTTTAAGGTTCCTCAGATCACAGAGCCAAAGTTTGGTTCAAGTAATAGTTGTAGCAGAATTGCAAAATAAAGAGCACTTTCCACAAAAAAACCCTCCCCCCACACACACAATTTTATTGTTTTAAGTTTTCATTCACTCATCCATATAGTTATGCCACAGTATGCAGTTATTGCCGTCTGCTGTTGTAAGGCAGTATGGTGGAACAGTACTTTGGCAGAGTTATGCCAACCTGTTCAATCCTAAACCCAACCAACCGATGAAAGCATTAAGCAATCCAACATTTGTATCAATTATTAAAACATGCCTGGTTTGAATGCGCCTTCAGAGAGGCCACAGACACGAGATGATGACTATATCGCAGTGATGGTCCCAGCTCCCTCCAGTCTCACATGAATATGGAGAAGTGTAATCAGGCGTGCGAATTAACACATCTCTCTAACCATGTATAATTGATATGAATTGATCCTTGTCTGCACTCCAGAAACCCCTCTATTGCTATGTGTGTGATTGAGCGTTTGCATACGCGCAGTGAAGTTAGGTAGAGAAAGAGAGAGAGAGAGAGAGAGAGAGAGAGAGAGTCGGGACTGAGCTGCCATTAGTGCCAGCCACTTTAATGGGGACAGTAATTGATGGGTCAGCGTGTTTCGGAGCGACCGCCGAAGCTTTCGTTAATTGTCATAAGAAGTTCAAATTGATTGGGCCCGCTGCATTAGTACATACAGCCGAATTGATTAATGTTTTTGTTCTGAAATGAATGCGCGTAATGGATGGGTCGGCGCGGCACTTTATTTATCGAATTCATTAATGCAGGCCTCGGGACGAGAGCGATGCCAGTGGCCAGGGGCGCGCGAGAGAGAGAGGGAGAGAGGATGTCAGGTTATGATGCAGCAATTTGTGTCAATGCGATGCCAAGAGCGGAAAGTAAGGCAGCTACAGTGGAATCAACCTGTTGGCACACCCACATACTGTACAGCACACTGTAAATACAGCAAGTGTACATTCAACGGAGAGGCGCAGAATGAGATTTGCTCTGATCTCATTTGGTTTAAAGGCAGGAACACACTGGCCCAACCGTTGGACGTCTGAAGCGTTTGGAGAGACTCGGACGAGGTCGGGAACACATATGTTTGGTGTGTTCAGCTTTGTTGGAAGCTCTCGGAGCCGCGCGGACGTTGTCGGATCCGACTGAGCATGCGAAGTCTGAGGAGGAGGGCCGTCGGACGTCTGAGCCATTGGATTCTCTGATTGGTTGTGTGCCAGCTGAATGGCCGTTCTGATTGGCGTTGTGCTAGCGAATCAGCGCGGTGTGTGGGAGGGGCGGAATACTGTGTGCGCTTTGTTTTTCTATGCACTCCGTTCCGTCATTCCCCGTTGTCATGTTTTGCAGTACTGGCACCAGACTAGTTGTTATGTCCGTTCAGGACAAATTAATTTGTGTTCGTTTGGTGATGCCTCGCTGCATGTTTAGTATGCAGCTGTTTTTATCGGAAATAGTTAAGTTTCGTTTTGATCGAAAGTAAAGAGAGTTGCGTGCACAAGCCTCTCGTTTACAACTCACAACACAAGCGCCACCCGCTTATTGCATCTCGCGCAAGCGCAGAACGTACACTCTACTGTGGAGTAGGCAGCACGTCGAGGCGGTGTGTTCAATGCAACTTTTCTGCCGAACGGGTCAGACAAGAGGCAACGGAGTGGTCGGAGAGTGGTCGGATAAGGCAGTTGGACGTCTGGGCGGTGTGTGGGGGCCTTAACCTTTTTGTGTATTTACCCATATGGTGGCACCAGAGAGTATGGACTGTAGCCTCTCAATTCCATCTATTATCTTAAGGATAATAATAAAAAAAAACATATTAGGAAGGATTGGATTACTAAAACAGGCCAACTGGGCGCGGACGACAAGGCCTATGGAGTCAGGGGGCCCCTGAGCCTGGGCCTCTGTATAAACTGATTAACATTTCTTGTTGAAAAGTCTAAAGGCTTATTCAAAGTAAGAGTGTCTCGATCACATTTTTTCCCGTATTTTTCTTGTACAATCTGGTATTCCATTTGTTATGATTGTATTCAACGCAGTAAAGCTGCACGCTGCGCACCGAAGCTACGAGTGGTCCCACGTTAAAATTATCTTTGAAAATAAAACATGTCTGAGAGGAGAATTCCTCCGTCGAAGGAAAACATACAATCCATCACAGCTTTCCCCTTTGACAGTTTCCTATAATATTTTGTGGCATCCTTTAGTATTTTGTGCAACTTAAGCGCAATTTCAGCTGTGGTAGGACACTACAGAGACAAACTGTCTTCACCTCATTATGTGCAATATGCCGTAGTTGCAGGTGCAGTTCCAGTGTGACATCATTATATTATATCATCATATTCATCCCTTGTTTACGATATGATATATTCAGTGTAGGATTGCTACAGTTAGGCGATTAATTGATGAGTTCAATAAAGCTGCTAAAGTGATAATAATAATTAATTAATTAATAATTAAAATATGTGTAAAATAGCTCTATATTCCAACATTACTCACTTATTATATCATAGAGTGGTCAGTAACTTACATCTCTTCTCCCCCTGCTCATGCATCTGATATCCCTGCGTACTTTGTCCAATCAGGACAGAGAACTCATTAAAGAAGCGGTCCTGTCTGCTTGTCGTGCTGCTGCTGACCCTCCTGTTTGCTGCCATGTCTATGGTGATTACATTTATGTGGTGACTCAGAGAGGAGGGGAGGGGACCGCTAACTACAAGACAGACAGGAAGCAACAATATTTAGAAATTGGCATTTTGTGCGATTTGGCACATAGTTTTCGAGTGCAACACCACTGTTGTTGATATATATCGCAGGTCAGTTACAATTTGTCAAATGTAAAGTAGGTGCTAACTACAAACAAAACTCATTACATGTAATGGTTTTAACTTGAAGTAACCATGTATGTAATGCTGTCATCCTACACTATCACTGAAGTTGCATAGAGGAGAGACAGAGGGCAGAGTCGTTGTGACAGATACCATTCACCCTATTACAAGACACTTTACAATCAAAACGTTGACGCTGTCATTTTAAGGTTAAAGAGTTACATTCCTCAGGGCACGTCTGCTTATAACACACCAGTTGTTAAACATATAAATGTAAGGATTGTTGCTGTTGTGTACATTCATGGTTGTAAAAAAAACACTTGACACTATCTAGACGATGATGGATGACAGATTAGATGATCAATCGATGAATTGTGAAAATAATCATCAGAGTAATACAAAATAAAAATCATTAGCTGTAGCCCTAAATCAGTCTTTTTGTTCTTTCATAGCTATGCAGTATGGTTTACTTTTGGATCTGAAACAAAGGCATAAAGCCCGTAATGTCACAACATGATATGAATACCCTGTTCTTTCAGACACAAGTGTTTTCATATAGACTGTGTTGCAATTGCAGCAAAAATCACCTTGGAAAATGTAAAGAAATAAGACTTCGACACTGTGTCTCTAAAAAATACTCATATATGCATGCTACAGTCTTATTACTGTATAATATACTGCATTTGGGTGGAAAGTGCAGCCAGCCTCTGGGGTTCAGTTGTGTTTTGTGTGTTTGTTTAACACAGCAGCTGAGAGAAGTTACAAGCAGCCAACTTCTTTCTAATCATGTTAAGGAGAGGAAGAAAACAAGAAATTTACCCTTCAAATGGAAAAGTGGAGCCTCTTAACCAGGCCACAATTGTATTTACAGACCTTGCATTGTGCTGCTGGACCGAGGTGAACTGAAAAAGAGACAAACCGAGAGAGGGAGGGAGGGAGAGGGAGAGGGTGGAATGAATGAGGACACACGATTGCACACACAAATACTCAAAAACAATAGTGCACAAAACAGCTTACACCATTAACAAGATTACATCCTAAACCATAAAGGGATGTTGTAACAGCATAAACATAAGCTTGTCGACATGGCCGTGGCAGGATAATAGCTGGAGGGAAAGCGGCGGTTTAACCTTTACAGAAATGAGACGATGAGCTGGCTGCTTTGAAATCACTGCTTGTGTTTTTTGATGCCGTGAATTGTTGAACCCCCTCCTTTTTTTTTTTGTGTTACATAAATAGATTTTTATATACTGCCGCATCATTTACAGAGATCACCTTGCATTCAATTCCATCTAGATGCACAAGCTCAGCACAGGACTTTTATGTTTGCGTTTCATTGGAAAAATATGTCAGTATTTTTTTTAATGCACCCGGGCAGCAGGCCAATCCGGCGATCGTAAACCGTCCGGGTCCTCGGTGCCACACAAATAACCATGTAAAGCACTGTACGATTACAGCGGGGGTAAAAGAGAGACGGAGGAGGCGGACAGTAGCTCGGTGACAAAGTGTAACACAATTAAAACAATAAAGTCTCACAAATGAACATGTCACTGTGGAACCTTATCAATTAGGCATCAAAGTGGAGGCCCCCTCTGAGGTGCTTCCACCTATTCTTCCTGGCGCGCAACACCGTAATAACTCCCCCTCGCCCCTGTCGGCTGGGAACCTATTTGTATGCGTCTGTGTTTCCTCCTCGCACAGCGGCATGGTCGGACGCTCTATTAATCTTTCTATATGAACAGTTACTGGCGCTGATGAAATTGGGCCCAATGAGGCGAGCCTCCAGTGGCCGGGATAGGCCCCATTCATCTTGATTTGATCCGCGTGCTGACACTGGAGCACTCCGATGACAGAGGTTAAGTCAGTGAGTGGCCGATGCCTTCTTGTTTGCTCTTTCAACTCCCCACCTTTAACCATCGCTGCCCACCGAAATGAGAGGTGGGAGAAGCAGGAGGTGTCTCATGTCGGTGCTATGGGGGGCACAAACTGGAACATCCGATAACTCCCGCACGGCTGATTTCACCCCCTGTCACCGGCCGGCACATCTCAAACAAATATATACAGCAGCGGCACTTCTCCTTGATAGTGTGTGACTTCAACAGATCAGAGATAGATGGGGGAATAGAATCAGCGGCCTGACAAGCGGCACCTTCTCTCATCCAGCAATTTCACAGTGTCATTTTGGGATTATTTCATTACTCGCCATGATCCATGACTGAAACTCATTTTGGCCCTGAGTGCTCAGAGAAAATGTGTGACATGCAGTTGAGGAGAAGTGAGAGATGGTAGCGCTGAGCAGAAGAAAAAAAAAAAAAACCCGGAGTACTTACTATTGAGCCATTTGAATAATTAAACCACAACTCCTTAAAGTATTCATAGGAAAACTTTAGGCCGTCACTGGATACTGTGTTTTTCTTGGACAGAATTTTTTTTTTGTCTTGTGGTTCGGCTGTTTATTTGCGAACTGCAATACATGTTTAAGTAATTAGTGTTGCAGCAGTGGCCCGGCTAGTGATACCAAATTGTCTGTTTCCGTGCTTCACCAGCCACTCAGACAGCCCATTCAGCCAGGACTATGATGTCAGCTAGGAACAGGTCCAAAGGCCTGTGGCGGCTTGTAGCACGTCGCCCTCCAGCACCTCTCGGCTTTGCGAGGTGCCTCTCGGGTTACAGGAGGATTCCAGGCAGAGGACGTAGGAAGTATCGCCACATTGGCTCCATTAGATTAATTAAGAATGTTTAATTTCTAAAATGGAGCATGAGACGGAGACATGACTCACAGTGTGCCATTTCCGTCCTGTCTTTAAATAAAAAAAAAACAAAACAAAAACCCCTGACTTAATGATTTGGCGTGCGCAGAGGCAACACGATACTGCGCTCATTTTCAGCGCGTGCGGCGTATTGGCACTTTATGAAAACTAGCTGCCCGTGTTGAGGAGCATGAATGATGAGGTGGCTCTTTGAAATAGGAGCCTCCACTGTGAGTTGCACACACACATTCACACAGAGGATGTGTGAGTGTCTTCTGAGTGTCGAAACACAATGCACCTATATTGCTGTTCATCCTTTATTCAGGAATAATCACCTCGAAATGTTGTAGTGGATGTATTCAGCTGCATGTTAAGAGGCTTTGTTTATGCTAAAGTCATCCTGCACAAAACCCAGAATGGTAATTATTCCTTGTCTATCATACCGCTTTTCATGCTCTGAATGGGAGTGATTCACACCAATGAGAGATTACCACTGTAGGCTGCCCTGTTACCTTGTCATATGCCTGCACACACTCACATCTGAGACAATACCAGTGGCGTATACATCCACCACTGGTATTGTTACCTCCCAGTCGGGGTGCACTGTAAACCGCTTAGACATGGAGAGCTTTGCTGCCTTTATAGCCTCACTTCCCTAAGTCAGCAAGGGAGACTGGGGGACCCTCGTTGGCAGACACACATGTGTACACACATCAGTTCGTGGAAGTGTTTTATTTTGCTGTTCTAAACATCCATTGTCGATGAGATCTGGGAAAATGCGGTTATTTTTCCAGCAGCAACAATAGGGGATTGTTTAAGCATGAAAAGCATAGTGGCGATTGCCATAGCACCGAATGTATTGCTGGAATAAATCCAAAATACCTTACTTCTAAAAAAACAACTCTTTTTGATGTTTTTTAGCATTTTATAATATTCTTTTTATTTCTACAGATGCCTGGCTTTACATACACAACACTCACACTCATACAGTTATCTACAAGAGAGTGCACAATCCTTCAAACCTGACCACGTAAGATCATAAAACTCTCTCACCACGTCAAACCGAATACTGTTGACTGATAAATCAGAGGTAGCTGTGGTCTGAGAACCATGTGCAGACAACCCCTCATTTGCATGACTCACCCAAGTGATGTGTGTTAAGTGGGGACCGGGGAGCCTCAGTGTAGGAAGTGGTTTGCATCATGACGACAATGAGCACAACTATATATTTTGTTTGAACTGTATGTTGTTGCTGTCATCTGGTTAAGCTAAAGGTTGAAATTACATAGCCCAGTATCCTTGGAATCACGTTCATATTGACCACTTCCACACCTCACAATTTACATCCAAAGCCAACGTTAAAGGCCAATGCAGAATCTCATGGACCCGTTATGTAGTGAGTTGGCGATTGGGTTGGTTCTACAACTGGATGGTCCTAAATGGTGGATTGTTATGGCTAAATTTACAGTACGATTTAGGCATTTGGTTGTCCCTTCGAAAAAATAGCAAAGTGACCATCACAGAGACCATTGACATGAGCACTTTCTAAGCAACAACCACTTTAGGCAACTAAAACTGGGTTAAGATTGGAAAAGATGCTAATCATGGCTAAAAGAAGACATATTTCATTGTTATTGATAGACAGGATGCAAACCACAGTCTACAGTGCTGTAGCAAAGTCATGTAGCTTCAATCTTTGGTTCTGAGATGGGTCGCTCCGTATCTGAATCAAAGGTCCTCATGAGCCCACTCACTTCTAAATAACTGAAAACTGACCTACTACCCACATTGTGCCAGCTTTTAATTCAGTGTAATCAAGTTGGGATAGGTCCCATTGTTCCCACAGGTGTCAGGTCTGGGTGTAAATTTGTCAAATACGCAACAAGATCCTAGGAGACTTACAGTACTTGCTGTGTCATAATTACCACTCAAGAAAAGATTGGGCACAGTGTTGCATGTGAACTGTGCAGGGAACACTATATGCTGGTGTTAAGGTTGGTAGGATTAACCAAAGTTAGCATCAAGTTTAACCTCCACCAAGAAGGTCAAGTTGCCATCCATGTCTGCTTATTGGTTGGTTGGTAGGAAGAAACTTGGATAGACAATTGGTCTAGGCCCAAAATAGACCATGATAGCTTTTGGTGTGGATCTGTATAAAGGAACAGCTCCAACCATTTTCTACACTTTGTTTAACATTGGGAGGCAGGGCCATTCTACAGTAGTTGTACTTGGTTCCAGTTTGGGTTGGGTCTTTTAAACTAAGTTATGCCCTTGCATACATCACGCAGTTTCAGGTCTGGTCAAAAATGTTAGATCTGTTAAGACCTCTCATTTGCACAACCACAAGAGGTCGCTTACAGGAAAATGTCAACGCAGGTTAATATTAGAATCCAAACAAACAACCAGTGCTGTTAGTTTTCTGGTCGGGAAAAGTTTTAATTTGAGGTGCCATGTTTTTACAATTCAAACCCCCCACCAGCAAATGGACAGCCCAGTTACAGGTATGGCACATTTATCCATTCACTTGAAGGAAATGTTTGTTTTGATTTATCAGAAAGGGAGAACACTTGTCCATGCTCATTAATAACAAGCCAAACCCAAGCAAATGCATTGAGTGAACAGAATACAGTGAATTACACCACCTGTCTTCTGTTGTTTATCTTAACCAAAGCTGTCTAATTGCTTCAACTCAAACATTAGCTACCATTTTCATTATCACACAAGGGGTTGTTTGTTATATCCAACTGCCACATAAATCTGTTTGTTGTGGCGGAGCATAATGCTCACATAATTGCTCTCTATACCAAATAATCTGCATTTCAGAGTATGTGCACATTTTACATGGTTTTGTTCGGGGTGCTATAGCAGTGACATATTGTGTCTGTAAGGCAATTATTTGTCTGTTCCTGTGTGTGTGTTGTGATGTGACATCGGGGGCTGGACAGGCTTTGGTGAGAAAGTGTGTGTTGGGGAAAACCTGGCCCTTTGAGGTTTGGTCATTCTGACTGCACTGGGCCAGATGGGGATAATGGAATGTCATTCTGTCAGCTCCTTGGCTGATTAGGGAGTGTTTGTTATTTATTGATTGTCTTTCATGGCGAATTATCTATGCACAGGTCAGTGCCAGCATTTTATTCCTGGAGCTCTGATGGCCGGCCATTCCCATCCTCACACAAAATCAATGAGCACAAATAAAATGGAATTTTAAAAATGGGGGGAAATTAGCAAACACCTCGACGCGGCCGCTGTCATGCATATGTTAGCGTTGATCGCACGCAGGCTGACATGAGCCTTGCGTTTCCATGAAAGTGCACTCTCACCAAGTATTCAATTTTAACAGCAGTCATGTCTCATCCTCCTCCAGTCCTGTCTGCACCCTTTCAACCCTAATCACCATGCAAGTGTCTGCTATCTCCATGTCTCACATCTTGATCATATTTGTCATTAGCATAGCACTGACAGCATCCTGACTTGTCATATTGGGTAACACTGTCATCTCTCTTTTAGGCGGCTGCATCTCATTTGGTTAGATTTTCACCATATACTACATGGCAAACAAGACTACGCAATGCCAGCAGCTCTGTGAGGGTGTACAAAGACACAGTGATACTTTGAGAACTGGGAATTCAAACCAAGGACCTTCTGATTATTGGAAAACCCACTCTGCCGACTGAACTAGTCTCCCCATCAGTTATCTTTCTTTTAACCACGCCCGCGGCTGCCTTCTTACCTTAACCATGTGGGTTTTATTGTAACCATGACAGAGATTAAATCATTTTAAAGGATGTATATAAGATTTTTTGTATGAAAACATTTAAAAAATACTAAAATTGTCTGTGAAGAATGTGAGGAAGCAGCAGTTTTGCAGGTGTCAAAGACATGTATGTATTGCTTTGGAGATAACTTCCACCAAAGTTAGCATGCTAACCAGCTAGCCTTAGCTCGTTCAGTCTCATATCAACACTTCCTACCTGAAGAGGTTATTGTAAGTCACTGTGGCCTCCAAACGACCCTCAGTCCTGCACGGTCCCACCACAAAACCATATACAGTGGCAAAGAACAGAACTGATAGAAATAGAGATAAAACAAGAGTAAATCTGGACATTCTGTTTCACTACTGAAGACAGCTCTTAGCGAGTAGGGAAATAAATGTAAAAGTAAATGGCTGCTAATAGTGGCATTTTAGTTGTATTTTATAAAGGCAGTTGATTGTATAACATTCTGACAAGAATGTTACAATGTTTGCTAAGTAAATTGTCAAAGGAACGAGAGACGTATGGGAGGGACTGTGCATCTCCTAAACATTAGCATCTTAGCATACTAACATTTATTAATTTGCACTAAACACAAAGAGAAAACATCTAAACTAGCCAATGGGATAGGTTTTGCAGGTATTTGGTCAGGTATTGGTCAACTTGAGAACTTTAAACTGATAATGGCCCTACTAGAAGAAACAAACAACATCAAACGTGTTACAATTCCTCCTGAAGGGAAGAAAAGAACACATTTGTTATTTGATTTTAAACAAAAAACACAAATGAGTAAAATTCATAGTTTAATACTTTTTTTCCATAGAAAAGTTAAGTTAGGAGTCATAATGCTTCAGGGACCATAAATGTCTGCACAAAATTCCTCTTCTGTTTATCCGATAGTTGCTGAGATAATTTAGTCCGGACCAAAGTCTTGCCATTCTGCTTGCATGCCTAACAATCTTTGTAAGATATCATATAAATCTGACCACACTGTACGTGAGGGGGCAGCAGTGGTCAAATTGAACCCTTAAATTTTGTAAATATGGTCAATTCCTAGTTGAAATTACTGTAACGTAGCCCTTATTTTGCTTTGGACTCCTGTAAACCACTTTAAGGTCCCCAGGCCCTATTTTGAACAACAATGACTTCGAGAATGACCTCATGTTATTGCACTGCATCTGCAATCTACCATCCTAGCATTCATTTATTTGGTTCATTTCTCATTGACAGACAACAGCTACTATTTATGGTGCGAGAGAGTCAACAACTGTCAGGCCTGTCTCGCCTTTACACACAAGCGTTCTCTTCCTCTTTCTGACTTTCTGTGTTGTCGGTGATGTTTGTGTGCCTGAGATGGATGCAGCCCTCTTTATTAGATAGCATCAGTCTTTTGTCTGACGACTAGAATTGCACAGTGGTGGCTGTCTGTGCCGCTGCACTGGATTCCGCTTCAGCCCTCCGAGGCCTATCGCTCAGAGGCTTTTTGTTTAACCTGGCGGCCATGTGATGGGGCCCACTTGGCCTCGTCATCCCGAGCATAAAAGGCGTCGGTGTCGGGCCTTCTTCTCAGACCACACGGCTGTCCGAGCCGCATTGACTTTCTGTCAGCGCCTGCTCGCTTATTGTTTGTGAGTTTGATTAAAAAAGAAAAAAAAAAGGAAGAAGAAGGAAGACGAAAAATGCAATTACTCAAGTTGGAGGAAACCGAATGCAGACCTCATAGAGATAATCACAGACTAATGTGACATTCCTCCATCACCACAGCAACCAGAGAAAAGCCTCTGAGCAGCAGAAAAGTAGTATGAGAGAAAAAAAAAAAAGAAAACACTGCTGTGCTGTACAGATTCCACATCTTCTGTAAAGTGTTTTTGGATGTCCTTCGTTGTTGCAGAAGTGTAATGGCTGGTTGTGCACAAATGGATTTTTATGAAGCATCACAGCTGCATCTGTTTCACTTTGCATCCATTAAACCAGCTGAGGCTACAGTATTGTGCGCTACATCTGGACCCTAAGAAGTGTTTCCGCTACATGACTGATGGTCGCGCAAGGATACAGCTTTTTCCTTCGACGCAGTGCAATCAGACTCATATAGTTTTTTTTTTCCTTTTTTTTTCTTTTTATGAGAATGAACAATATACGGAAGACAAACGCCAAAAATGGGTAGGAAAATAACACGTGTTACTTACGCAGGCACACACTCACTTACACTCCGAGTAAGTGACTGCGGGTGGTATATCTGTGCGTGGTGCGTCTCTTAATTTCTGCCGAGTAAACGGCTTCCAGATGCGCAAGTTTCCTGCTGGCCCCGCCCAGTCCAGATGCCCAGTCTGCCAGCAGATCTGCCTCAAATTGGGCACATTCGAGCAATCATTTAGTTCCCATCTTCCTGAAGGGGGACTTTTATTAATAAAGCCTTTTCATCTCCGTATCTTTGATTAGGATGGGTGGTGCTGGGGAAGGGGGGGTGGGGAGTGGGAGAGGATAATGGCTAAGTCATGTGGAAGCAGGTTGGGTGGGGGATCACTGTTTTAAGGGGGAAATTGTGTCAGGGGGGAGGGAGGTGTTGTTGTTTGTGAACGTGTGCTGCAGTACAGTGGAAGGAAGCCGCTGATAGGAAAGAAAAAGGACATCCTCTGTTGTAAGTGGTTCCAGGTTAGCCGACCCCCATACTTACTCGAGCATGTTGCCCTCAGCCACAAAGTAAAAAAAAAGTCCTACTACGCTTTAAATCAGCCGTACACCACCGCCTCTTATCTTGAGCTGGGGGTTTCTAATTATATTTTTGGTGGTTTTTTAAAAAGGGATGAAATAGAGATGTCACAGTGTGTGTGTGTGTGTGTGTGTTTGTGTGTGTTTCTACAATCTAGCTCAGTGCCCATTACATGCTCATTAAGTCCAGTTACATAGCAATGATAAATGTTGAGTTGACTGCAACTTCAAGTTGGGGATCAAACAACCGTCAATTTGAGAATTACAGCAGAATGTGAGAAAGACCGATGAACGGCTGTTTCAACATTGTCAAAGCACATACTGGACACTTGAAAACATCCTCTGAAACACCTCAAACTGTCCATACAATAGAAAAGCTGCAGAAGCTAAACAGATAAAGGTAAATAAACAAGGTGCATCCTTTTTCCCATCATAAACGCTTGGTTTCTGTACATATAGCCTATCAATGATGAGAAGTGACTAAATATATTCGCTAAAGTACTCTCTTACTTTAATATTTACATTTTCTGCTACTTTATACATCTACTCCAGTTTAGAGGCAAATATGTTAATCTTTACTGCGTTTATTTGATAACATTAGTTAGTTTACAGATTACGTACTGCATCATAGTCAAATCAGAACATTTTTTAAAATAATTGATTTACATGCACTTAGATAAATGTAAAAATCAATGAAAAATTAAGAATATTGGCTTCAATGATTGGTTCACCCATACTGTACAGTAAATGCATTAATTCAAATATATGAATAATTTGTTTTACTTGTGCTTTTGTAGCTTTTGTACCTTGAATATAATGTATTATTGAATGCTTTTTTACGTAAGTATAACTATTCATTACTTTATCCGACACTGAAAGGAGAAAGCATTAAATAAAATTTAATTTTGAAATTGGGGTGCTGCAGCCCCCTCAGCAGCCCTACTTCCCGTGCATATGTGACGGTATGCTCTTTGGATCATGTAGAATACCTGGGACTCTCCCATTATCTCAATTCCAATGCAGTGCAGGCTGAAAGTTTCAAAGATGATTATCTTAACATCTTGACAAACAATTGTGATTAGTAAAATATCCTTGTGTGAAAGTACCCTATTACAGGAAAAGTCCTATGGTAACAACTTCAGTAAAAGCTGACATCTGAAAAGATGCTTTAGGTATCCAAAGTAACTACACTCATTAAGTAGAATAACCTTTTACAGTTTGTCTGTAAAAAATCGACATATTTTTGAGGCTGATCACATCTTTTATATGTATAATATGTAACCCTGCAAAGTAACTACACAGTCAAACAAATCCATTCAAATAATGCATTTTCCTGTCACATGTAGTGAAGATACATAAAGTTATTCAGAACTTAAAAAACAAAACTATCTACATGGTAAGACACCACTAGAGATAAGTGATAAAAAATGTTTTTTGTATTTTTTTCATTTATTTATTTCATAATTAGAGTGAACTGACCCTTTAATTGTGCTTACTCTGACACTTGAGTCATAGTTAAATCACATGCAAACTCCTCTGCATCACAATTTTCTTATACCGCTGTGACCCGTAAACAGACAGGTAAACAAAGACAGAAAATGAGACGAAGGAGCTTTTCAGCTGCTTGATGTTTGATGACAGGGAGGCCCGGCTCTGCCTGACTGCGGGTCAACCACAGGGATGGCCTCATGGTCGCTTGATTCCCATTTCAGCATCGCTGTCATCCTCCTCGGCCGCGACCGGCCGTCACTTTCCATTTGGGCCTGCTGTGAAACGCTGACATGCTCAAAGACATATAGGATTCCATTATTTTCACTCATATGAGGGTGCCACACTTGATTCAAGCACAGCTGTCATGGAAAAAACAGGAGGCCCTCCCCTTACACACACACACACATACACACATAAACACACACACTTCCCGTGAACCTGCTCACCTTGAAGCCCTGCGATTCACGCCAGTGAAAACGAACTAATTCTGATGTGAGCGTATGATCCCTCTCCATTTAGCCAATGAAATGTTTTATGCAATCGCTGACTTACCCCGTCGCTCTCTATAAAGCAGCCGAGAGCAAGGCGGCTCATAACGCTGCCACTGTAAATCAGACAGATTTAATTTCAATTTCATTTCGAAGGGGTTAGCCATCAATAATTAAAAGGATGTGTTTATGACTTACAAAGATCATAATTAATCTGCTCCGGGGAGAGAGGTTTTACACAGATTATATCCATCATGTTCTGTTCTGCCCCGTGCAGGCCATGGCACGGCAGAGGGGAACATTGATTAAGATGTGCTTAGTGGATTATAAGCTGCTGTTCCTCAGGCAAGTCATAAAGAATAAAAGCAATCTTTTACCTTTCTGCTAAAGCCCATACAGTTTTAACAGGCTATGATTCATAAGCCTGTTCATAAGCAGCCTGATTCATAAGCAGGGCAGCGAACATGGATGTGGGAGATTAGTTTATGACTCGCCTAACATTGGGCCGCGTGTGATTAATTCCGAAGGGATCAGATGAGTGGCTACAGTTTTTGTTTTCATGTAGAGATTATATAAATCTTGTGTTCTACATTATTTATCGTCAGTTAAGTGCCAAATATGGGTTCCTTCTATTGGCATAGATTTGGGTGTGTACCTGCATTTTTACAGCTCAGTGAAGCCATGTTTGTGTGTTTTCTATTATGATCAAGTGTGGCAGAGTACTGTCGTACACATCGGCTGACTGCATCACTGGCAGTATATGTAGCATCATCTGAACAATTTGAAGCGGTTAGTATTATACTTTAAGCATTTCAGACATTGTACGTTCAAAACATGTTCGCTGGATATGCAGCAGCTAACATTTGTGCAGCCGTTACATTTCTGGTGTAAAGTCTGACAATAATTTTAAACAATCATCACCAAATAAAAAATAAAATGCTTAAATCCTTGTTTTAATGAAGTGTAATGAAGTAACAGCTCACATGTTTGGTAATCAATCCAAACATTGACGTGACGCTCTTCATTTTTTTTTTTCAATTTGATTAGGAGTTAGGCGCTGTTGTCGTATAGGTTTTTATTTCTATGCACATATATTCTGCATCGGGTAAATTAGCGGCAGCTTGTCCAACTGATTAGTATGTTTGTGAATGTCAATCATCATTTCTTCAGGAGAACTTCTGGTAACTGCAGCCTGGTGACGGGGACAACACAGACCGGTGAGCTGCAGCTTTCAAACGAGCTGTCGTGTTGTAGTGAAACGTCTGACTGTAAGTTCATGGGCAGATGAAAAAAGAACAAGGTGGAGGTTAACATGCTTTAAAGATGAATGGATAAATGTTATTATTGTTAATGGTAAAGCATTTCTGAGGCTCTGTCATGACGCGCCAAACTTTATAAACCAATCATCTTTAGAATCAACAGACTCACAGGGCAGATTTTGGATAATCGGAGGGGAGGTTTGAGCAGTAGATGGTTGGTCCAAACAGAGTAGCACATGACCTACTTTAGCTTCAATTAAAGAAACAAATTAAAATCAGAGAAAATTTCCAACCCATCTCACTCCCGACTTGTCAAACAGGCCAACTTGGTCCGTCTCCTTCAAAGCTTCAAATTGTGACGCTCCACTTACCCTTATAGCATCAGTTATAGACATGGGTTAGGGTTAGTTACTGCTCTGAGGTCAAGTTGTATTTTACGTCTGGTTGGACTTTAAAGCTTGCTGACAATCTTGTTCACTTCTTATGTCATATTATGTCTTTTAAACTGTAATTACTGTAAAGAAAATAAAAGTCTTGGATAGGTTGAGGCTCCAAAAGTGTTTTATAAGGCTTAGGATCCAAAGTAACTTGGTTAGGTTAAGGCGAAAAAATTACCAGGATAGGTTTAGGAAAAGATTATTCTTTGAGTTGAAATAAATACGTTCAGTTACATAAGTTGATGTAACACACATCACGCAACGCATGTGACGTCTCTGGAGGGAAATGACCCAGTGTATGGCCCAGCCAACCGCCCTAGCCACCTCCTAACATGGACTTTTTCTTGCACTTTATACTACTGCACTTTAGGGCTGCTGCTGACAAGAGTGGTACCTAAAGCGTCAAACTTAGAACCAGCAGGCCACTGACCAGGCTGCTGTATTTGTGGGAATGGGCTGAAAACGTTCTATGACCTAGGTGGGTTAGACAAGAAATGGCACACGGTATAAAGTAAATGTTTTGTAAAGTCGAGGTATTCATCTGTGTATGGTGTATTGTGCAGACGTTTGCATATAGGGAAGAAAAAGAGATATAAAGAAAGTGCACTAGTTCACAACGGGCCATGTCAGGGAAAATGTCCCTATCTCAGGCAAAAGCAGACCTCTGCCCTTTGTTCCTTTCAAACTAAACCTTGTAAAAAACAAACAAAAATGCAGACTGTACATAAAAATGGTTTTTTTTTCCAGTGTCTTTTTAGTCATTGAAACCTTAATCAAGTGGATCTGGTCCATTATTCTTGAGCTAAACAGCAGCCAAACTTGGCAATCTTTAGAAATACATTGAACTTGTTTCATGGTGAGTTGACAAGGGAAAAGCACATCAGCAGTTACCAGTCAAACAGAAAATGGAGAGTGTCAAGCAGTACACCAAATCAAGACAGATCCTGCAGCGAAATGTGTTTAGGCATTGTACCGATTTCACTTTTCCCGTCTCGCTTCTTTTCCTGCTCCCTGGGCCAGGCGGGGAGGAATTAGCCATTATGATGGCTCCTAGCCGGGGCGCCTCGACTGATGGGCAGAGAAGTCTGGCCCCGTTTTCGTCACCTGTCTCTGCTTCTGGGATTTAACATGGCTGGGTGTCTGGCAGCAGACAAGGCGAGGCGGCGGGGGAGGGAGACACAGGTGGGAGGCAAAAAAACAAACAAACACAAAGAGAAACACAACATGCTTGTGAACAAAAGAATTAGACGTACCGGGCATGGAGAGATTGCTTTTCCGTGCCGGGGTCAGTTGATTTGACGAGCAGCGTTTTGCTTGGTGTATATTGTATAGATGTATGTACAGGCTGCAGCTACAGCCGGCGGAACTTTAGTATGCAGGGAAATAGCGAGGCAGAATGGAGGAAAAAGAGGAGGAGGTGCTGGATTGATTTTTTTTTTCTTCCAGTGCTCGGTATGAAAAGGTCACTTTGATCAATGCTGCATAATTGGGACTGTATTAGGATCATATCGGGTCATTTTACTGTTTAATGATGAAATATTAAATATTGGGTAGGTAAGATTGCAGTCATTAGCAGGCTCTTTCATTTATAGCCCTTTAATTAATTTGAACCTGACCCCCAGTCCAATACTTTTGAGTGTGCAGGACTTGAAAGCCCTCTCTGCTGAAACCACAAGCTCTTAGCCAATTGGATCCACTTACCTATACACATACCTCACTTTGTTAATGGACATGGGAGAATAGTATTAGCACTTTAGTAAATAATATGACTCTACTAATAGTATACGTGCGAGCCGGAGAGGAAACAGAGCTAATTATGTTGCATTTAACCCTTTATTTTTTCACATTCGGTACGAGAAAATATGCTAAAGTTGAGACACGCGAGGGCTTGAATTTTCCGTTCAGCAGCTCTGAACGACGACAGACTTTGCATTTTCCACACATCAAAGAGTCGAGGAGAGTTTTAATCAGACGCAGTTCATCAAATCATAAAGTAGCCCGAGTTCAACTTAGAAGAAATCTTTTATCACTGTCAAACTTGACTCCATATCGCCCCCCCCCCCCAGACTTTAATTCATTCATTTCCTCCCTTCTAAAGCTCTTCATTATTAACCATGATTGGACATAAAGACAATATGTGAGGAGTCATGCCGCCGCGTAGATGAGTGCTCTTTCTGTAAATGACCAGCAGTGGGCTGGTAAAACAAAGAGTGCATCGGGGCAAAGGGAGGACAGTAGGACGACTAAAAGCACTTTAATGACATGGCTGGACTCGTGTTTCCTAATGATGCAGGCGAGATTAATTATGCTCTGTGCATGGGTCATAATTATACGAGCACTGATCCTTTCCACCGGCCATGCTCGGGCACTCTCGGCCCCTGCCTTGAGTTTCAGATCATCCATCAACACATTCACATATTCCTTTCATTGTGTGTGTGTGTTATTTATTTATTATAGTTGTATATTTATTTCTTTATTGTTTGACATTAGGAAAGTAAGCAGGGTGGATATTAGATCCTGCAGAGTGATCGCATAACATCGCCCACTATGCTGTTATGAGGTGAATGAGAGAGAATTTGGAATAGGATATCATCCTGCCAAAAAACACTTCTTTTTCCTGGCAAAATGTCATTAAGTGTAATTTAGTGTTTCGACTATTTACATCTCTGGTCACTATTTTAAGTCATTCTACAAAAATATTGTTTGTTTGTATGTATATAATTGATTTGCATGAGAATTGCGTGATTGCATGTGTGATTTTTGCCCTCATTTAAGAATAAAATGCCAGACCCAATGTACCTTAAAGCTGCTAGATGTAAGAAGTGACCACCTGTCCAAATTAAACAAACTGGGGGCAGCATATCACCAGAAAAGTGCACCTTTTGCAAGTGACAAGGAAATGCTCAGTCCTTAGCCATCATTAGCATTAACTGCCAAGCGCTTAGGCCATTAAGTTAGCTAAAACTATGCTGCTTACAGTACTGTTAAATTCGTACGTAGCTCCTGTAACTACTACATGACCTACACGTGCCTTTTAATGATGAATTCAGTCATTCGGGTCCATAGGGATAAAAAAAAAAAAAAAGGCAAGTATTTCTGTGGGATAAACAGATTAAATAGTGACAAATACTTGGACTTAACTATAACTCAAAAAGAGTTGTTTTTTCTTAATGATGCCTTCCTGGCATCTCAAAGACCATGAGCAGGGGGAAACGGTTTGGACCGGTTTAGCAGTGACAGCTCCTCTGCATTTGCTCCAATAGTCTCTCAAAAGAAAGAAAGAAAACAAAAACAAACAAGCAGTGGCCTTGAGAGTTTTTATAAGAAATGGAAAGAGCTAAAAATGAGCCGTAACAGAAACCAGTGATGACTGGATGAGATGTGTCCCTATTCACTATTATTCAAGATGAAAACCGTTACATAACGACATGTCCCTCTGCTCTGATGTAGTTGGCTGAAGACTTCACTTTTAATTAAAGTTCTGAAATAAATTTTTCAGTGTAATTTGCCTTCCTCTGTTATTTCTTCATATGCAAACTGTATATCTAGCAGTGCAAAACAATACAGATAACGTATTCTCTAGTTTTTTGTAAAATAATTCCCTAGCCGTATTCAGTCATGTTTAATAATGTCAAGTAATGCTACATAAGACACTTAGTGCGTGAAGAACAGAATAGTGATGTTCACGCTTATGTAGACACCTGAGAGGCCGGGTGGATTTTTTGAGGTAAGCAGAGTCAGTGCTTGATTTAATAAATCTCTGAGATGCTCCCATCCAGCATCCTGAGAGAACAGGGTTGTTGGGGGTGGGGAGGTGTGTGAGTGTATGTTTGTGTGTTGGGGAGAGGGGTGACGGGGTAACAGGGATGTCTTAATTCCTTGACATAAACATACACACAGATTAATGAAGCCCTGGGAGATTGTGAAGAAGGGGAAAGATTGCTTATCGATCCATATCAAAATTTTCATGCTAATCCCAGCCAGGAGACAGAGTGTCTGGTATCAGAGTTAATAATCTGATTTCTAGGCTGTCCAGGACAATTCCAGCCAACGTGAGGGCCTAATCACAGCGCCGTCTTCCCATCTGAGAGCAGCTGCCTTGGCCCCGCTGCACGTCAACCCCCTTTACCCCCCAACCCCCATCACCCCTGCCTCCCTCCCCCCGGTCCTCTGGACCCTTGCCACCGACTTGGACAGTGATGGAGCATATGATAGAAACATGTTGACAAATTAAATTTTTTAAATTTCAGAGCAGATTTGCAGCAGAGGGATTGGTTGTTGACGGCGGGGGCTCGCTAAGTGCTGGCGGAGCAGCGCTGACCTTCGTCTCTGAGCGCGCTCATTGGACTCCTCTGCATGTTCCCTCCCCGCGTTGTTTCACCCCCTGCGCTTGGAGTTCTAAGGTCGTATCCGGGCCGAGATATTAATACTCGACCGTCCAAACTTTAGTCATTTTGAAACAACAACCAAAAGTTAAAAGAAAACATGCGTTCTTCATTTTCAAAACACAAATGGACCCAACAAGTACCTAAATCACCATATGAATACATCTAACAGATGCTCTTTTTCCTCCCTGTAACATCTCAGGTTTGTGTCCTGGCCATAGTGGCCTCCTGCTGCAACAAGGGGTAAGAGAAGACAGGCTGGGGCACCCTGAGGAGAGCCAGCTGATGTGTCTTAGTTAGGCTAATATCCTCGCCTCACATTTTTCTCTATTAAATCTTAATCACAGACTTGTCGAGTGTCACTTGACATTTGCATTTTGCCAGGCGGAGCCGCAATGAACGCGGCGCTCTTAGGTTCGACAGCTTCCTTCCACTGAGGGCTTTGTTCAATCACCAGATCTCATCTTCAACAGGGTTGCGGAGGCAGATTGCCGATGACGAGACAGGCTATATTCTACGGTGGGCATGCTGGGCTTTGTTTTCGACAGTGGAGTACGGCTCTCGGAACATTTTAAACAAGAAACCCGCAAAGCAACATTTGTAAAACACGCCACATTAGGCTTTTGTGCATCTGCACTTGAGCTTTAAGGTATAATAAAAGCTATAGGCTACTCCTGTTAAGTGTGCTAAATGAAAATCTGAAGCACAACAACAGAGAGAAATGACAAGGACATGTGAGAAAGAAGCAGTCGACTCTGCTTTAACTTCTCTCAATAATCAATCTCCTCATCTTGATGTTTACAAAAAAGAGTCAATAAGTGGAGAGGGAGCTTCGTGATTGGCTTTGATTTCTACTTCCAGTCCAAATCAGACGTTATTGTCTCTGTCTCTCTCTCGATATGACATTGATGACAGCGGACGTGACGATGGCCATCCGCGTCGGTGAAACGCACAAAAAGCATTCCTTTGCTGATGTCAAACACTTCTCCGTGACTGACTGTACCATAAGACCCACCTTGATGACGTAAAGCCTCAGTAGCGTGTTTGTGGCAGGCCATAAGAACCTGGATCTAAGCGTCATGCCAAAGGTTACCACAACGGAGCACTCGCTCTCTGCTGTTTAGGAGTAGTTAAGTTGTCACCTTTTGTGAGCAGAAGTGTCCAAACCCAGCAACAGAACTTAATTTGGCAAAATAGCTTCAATCAATTGTATTTTAATTAGTGAGGATGAGGCACCCTTTCTTTGCAGCTTCACTTTCTGACTGAGGCTGGTATGCTGCGTGTATTTTGACAAAAAGAAGGTGAATTCCAAAAATGTTGGAGAGATGGTTTGGCATTTAAGGAGTTACACTAATTTGTTTTTATGACAGATGAGAAGACTGATAGAATTCTAATCTTCTTCCTATTTGTCTTTTTCTAATCTATGGAAAATATATAAACACAACCGGCAGCTAGCAAGCTTATCTCAGTTTAAGAGCTGGAAACAAGGGGAAACAAGTGGACTAGCCTGGCTCTGTCCAAACTTTACAAAAAGACAGCATTTGAAAATAGGCAACCTCCTTTATAAAGTAAACACTGAGCGCAATGTGCAGTGTAAGAGTGACAGCACCCACGAACAGATTGTTTCCACCTCCCACTCGATATTAAGGTTGAATTAAGGCACATAGGAAGCGTGTCTGCCATTGCGAAACCAAAACAGAAAGTGGCACTCTTTTACCTGGTCACTATCCCCAGGTAACGGTGGAACAACTGGAATAACTGTGGAAGCACTACACTGCAAACGAAAATGAACCCCGCTGACGGAGGAGGCAAAAAAGGTAAAGAGGGAAACTTATAGAAGCCAAGGTAAAACCAGACTGAACAGACAGGCATTCACTCAATGGAGGACGCTGGTGTTGTGTAAAAGTCCGTTCCCTGTAGTAACGTGTTTTGTCTTACCACTGGGAGTTATGATGGTTCCAGCACTCTTTCTACTAGATCAGAGAGAAAAAAAAAAACTTGTTTGACGGAGGAGGTAGAGAAGGTGAAGTGGGAGCGTGATAGAAACAGAGGTAAATCAAGGGGAAAGGGACGGGCATTCACTCAATGGAATGTTGCTCTCCCTTACTACAGCTAATTAAGTTGATGCAAAACCAGCATTCTTTATACTACATAAATAAGAAACCAAACGTCCCTATCTAAGTGCTGTATCGTAGGCAACCGGATGTGTTTCAGTTGCTTAAAGTGAGTTGCCTACAGAACAGCACTTAGATTTAAGATTACCTGAATGACTGAGAACATTCATCAACAAAACCTGCTTACTTATTATCCCAGCCTGATGTGACACACTTTTCCATAACACTTAGATCAGGGTTTTCTAGGTCAGATTGGTATTCTTACATTTGTTTTTTGCTTTGGACATTTGCCAGACTGCTAGCAATAGCCATTTAGCTGGCACTGTCTTTGGGAAGGGCGACGGCAACACTAATAACACAGGGAAGCACTAGGAGGGGAAAGAAAAAGATAAAAATGTAGTCTATTTTCTCTTTAACTAAGAAATTATTTCACATTATTATAATTATTATCATCATTATTATTATTATTATTATTATTATTATTATCTTCGTACTGTATTCTTATTACTGTTTGTAACTCTCAACAAGAAAGTGTATATTTCCCAAAATGTTGAACTTTTCCTTTAAGTGACTGATTTACGAGGCGAGGATCGCATCTACCACAAACGTGTCTAAATGCATGTTATGATTCAAAAACAGCGGGCAGCTTCAATAAGCCCAATTTGCCGGTGGATGTGGTTTTATTTTTTCGACATGTGTGTGTGCGCTAATGGATGTGTATCTGCATAACTGTGCGAGCGTGTATGTGTGTGTGTCTGTGGTGTGAATAGCCTCTAACAGTGCCTGCCAGTAAGAGCAATAATTTGACAGTAATGTTGCCAATAAACAAACAAAACCCAGCCACTCTCATAATCTGTATCTGTTTGGGAGAGTATAATGATGTGTTAGCGTGGCCCGGTTTTCCATTGTGCTGCAGCCTTGTCATGGTGGCTCAGGGGAAGACTTATCCATATGAGAGGCTTAGGGAAGCCTGTTCAGATCCGCCAGGATTAGGCCCAGGCTAATACACTGGGTCAACAGCATGGTTCTCCTAATGAGACAGGTGTACAGTACTTACGACTGTCTCTCCACGTAGCGGAGGCTCAAACAAAAGCTGATATCATCCCTCCCGGCTTAGCCCGACTCATATGATATCCCCCAGTAGTAAATACAGTCGCTGTATCAACCTTAACACAGGCATCCAACAAGCTCAAGGGCGATCTGGGGAATTGGGATGCCGCTGACCATTTTCAAAAATAAGAAATCATTTTGGGAGGATTTAAAATGTCTTTGTCCTCTCTCTCTATTTGTCTCTCTGAAAGCCGGCGAGACGCTATACACAACAACTACAGCTGCAGGTACAGAGGAGAACTGGGAGCACAACATGTTCTGTGGTGCGACAATGCAGTGGTGGAAGAAGTATTCAAACACAGATACTACAATGCAAATACCATACAAGTACGGCCCTGCATTTTTCTGAGGTGTAATCAGCAAAATGTACATGAAATATCAACTTTAAGGGTAGAAAATATTGTTTTAAATAACTAAAAAAGGTTTAGTTATACTGATGTATCAAAGCAGCATTTTAATGTTGTAGCTAGTAAAGGGTGGAACTAGTTTTAAACACTGGTTTGTTTAGTCCAGCCATTCATGATAGACAGACATGATAAAGTGCCCTCTAGGCTGCCCTTCCAGTGGACAAAATGCGGTCAAGTGCCCTCCAGGGTGCCCTTCAAGGAATCAAAGGATTGCCTTTCAGTGCCCTTTCTGCACGATGCCGCATACACCTGGTGCCCTTTTTACATTTCTTTGCCCCTGCCCCTCAGAGATACTGAGTCCGCCTCTGGTGAGCGGTCATGAGACGATTACTGGGGTAATAAAACTGATCTACACGTGATTTAAGAATTTGCTTTCTCTAATCTTAACTTTTTGCTCCAATGTTGGATCATTTTATGTATGTGGGCCCTAATGAATTTTATAAATAAAAACATCTCATAAGTGAAATGGGAAATCCATCCACTCTATTTCCGACACCCTGATGAATACGAGTCCTGCAGTATACTGACTCTGTTTCCGCCTTGCTTTCGGTCTGGTCTCCACCACATCCTGAGTAAACTATCTCGCTCTTAAACAGTTTACTCTGTTCATCAGCTAGCTGCTGTTTGGTGGTGAGCAGGTAGTGTTCTGCCAGTTTTTAGTTTTTTTAGTTTTCTTTTTTTGTTGAAAACAGCTGCCTGCCGCAGTTGAAAAACAACACTATGAGAGCAGTGATTATGAACCAAAACAGTAAATTTGTGGGCCAGACAGCTAAACAATGAGCTGAAGCTCTTTATAACGCTCTATAAAGCTGAGGCGAAGTGCGGATACCGATACATAGGGTGTGATTATAAAATAGCTGCTTTAACAATGTATTGATTTTATAAGCGTATCAGATTGTGTTTATTGTGAAGTATATCATATTTGCTTTTAAATGTGATAAATAGCATGACTGGAAAAAGTTCCTCTAACTTAATTTAGTTTACCTTCTTACTTTACACCACTGCCACATTTACAAAAATGCGTATCTATTTCAAACTTAAAATTAACTATTCATCTAAGGCTTGAGGATGCTCATGGAAACAAAAAAAAAACTGAAGATTAAGTCGAATTCTGGTTTAACTTTCAGTAATCTTAGTTATTGGCTAAAATTTGACTCTATCATGAAAAACACTTTCAGTTTGGAGTCCTCTTCATTGTGTTGTTGGGGTAATTAATCCCCGATCACGTGATTCATTTTGTGTATGGTTGCTTAGATACAAGAAAGGGCTCATCTCATCCCAGCTGCAACAAACCGCCCCCCCTCACCACCACCACCCCCTATCCCCATGCAAATCCTCTGTCATGCTGTGATTTGTGGCAAAGATGAGACAATCGCCCCGCATTCGAAACTGCTCACAAACCACCAGGTATTTGATCCTCACGAGTTGCGTTTCCCGCTTCTCTTTACCTAACCCCTTTTCATGAACCCTGCTCGCAAACCATGAATCAAGCCCCCTTCTGTTGCCTTCAACAACACCCCCTCCCTCCCTCCCTCCCTCCCACCTTGCACCCCCCCTTCCTCCTTCCGCCTCCTCCTCCCCCCCCCCTTTTGCTTGTCAAAACATTTGTGAAAATCCTATTTTCCTTTAATAAAGTATAGTTCTGTCCTGCAGATGTATGCTTGGATAACATGTCATACTCTGTCTTTGTTGAGACTGGCGCCCCGCTGATGTTCTTAGGCAGTGAGAAAATTGCCTTATTGAAACACGTTGCTCGGAGTGACTATAATGCCACACTGAGGGCCGGCATTATGCACATGACATATTCAGGACCTTGGAGTGGAAAAACTATGAATATAAAGTAATCACTGAAGGCACCTACATGTTTCTCTACCATGATGGCTTTGCTTTCCCTCTAACCTTTGTCAAATATGATGATTTCATGATTTTAGACGTTCCGCTCCGAGCTGGCTGCCTCCGCACTGAATTGCCTGTTTGTGAGACGCACAAACACACATACACAAACTCTGACTCTTTATGGCAACAACAGTGTGTGGAAGCAATGTGAAGTATAAAGATTATTAGACACACCACTCATTAATCAATATATTCCTAATTATTAGAAACACCCACTTTGGAAAAATTTATCCCATGTTGTTCATGGGCCTGAAAATAATGCCGCTCCATCGCAGGCAGTACGAGCACTTTGAGTTTAATGGGCCAGGCTGTGTGTGTGTGTGTGTGTGTGTGTTTGTGTGCATGTTTTGTTTGTGTGTGCATGTGTGTATGTGTGTGAGAGAGAGAGAGGGAAATGTTCCGGGGAGCTGTGTAAACAGAAATACTAAGCTACCCCAAGAGTGTGCTTGCTGTGTGAAGTTAAGAGCCGGGTACACATGTTTATTACAATTTCAAACAAAATGCAAATGCCATTAAACAAATGGGGCTGAGGCAAATTAGCCAGGAATTTAATATTCGCCGAGTCTATGATATAGGACATCTTGTTACGAGACAGTGGTCTGAAGTATCAGTCGCAAGTCGAGCCTTTCATCCAGCCGGCTCTCTTGAGGATATTTGTAATTAGCATCATTTGCCTAATACTTCAGGTTAATTAGAATATTTAATTGAATAGCTCTAATCTTCGGAGATGACTATATTATAATCAAATTAGCACCACCACTAGGCTGGCTATTGAACGTGGCAGACTGCCTGGCTCCTGCTCTCTTATCTGCTCCCATCTCCATAGAGCATTCTCGCATACTTAATGGTCCATTTGAACTATGCTATCAACATTTGATTATTCCTGAACAACAAAGGCAGCCACACAACCAGTAGGCATAAAAAAAGAAAAAAAAGAAAAAAGAAGAGATGATAAAGAAAAGCGCTATGGCTCCCATATGGCAGGTTGGGGAGAGCGCTCGCTCGGTGCGAGAGCAGCCGAGCCAGGCGGCGGGGCCTGCGAGGCCATCAGGGAAAGGAGTCGACTCAACTCTTCCTCTCCTCCATCCAGCACCCTCATCTACCGAGCCAAGTGTTTGCCAAGATAAGCAGATGAGGAGACATATGCTTGAGAGGCTTCTGGAGAACTATTGAGGGAGTTTTAGGAGTCGAACCAGATGAAAGGAGGTCCGTAACCCCGTGCTGCATACAGTAACCGCTTTCCATGCCCTTTATTGAGCACGAGCGAGTTGCAGACGTGCACACGCCACCTTAAAATGCGTGATAGGATTCCTCTGTTTTGAATAAGGAAGGTTGCATTTTGAAAAATGCACTCAAACGCCATCATCAGATCAAATCAGTCATCCCGGCTTTATTAAACACGAGCAGTTCTTATGTTCATACACGACGATCTGTCTCGCTGAGGGAAAAACAAACTAATGAAAAGCTAAATATTACAGTGCGTTCAATTACAACAAACAGATGGCAGCTAAATTAAAAGAAATTACATATACATTATCTTCGCTTTATGGCTCCGCTCTAATTGAGGCGATTATAACTCCTACCTTTCTACTCTATAATGAAGTGAATTAATTCATTTAGGCTGGAACGTGTTGAAATTGTACTTGCCAGTATTTTGTGTTTAGCGTCTCAAGTGATAATTTTTGACAGTGCCATATGTTTCGCTGGCAATATTTCTTCTTGGTTGAGTTTTATTACATAATTTTATTTGTCCCTGCGCTGATTTCTTTATATATCTGCAAATGAACTCTTGTTGCAAATAGGTAGCCATATGCCACGAGGACTGCAGAATAGAGGGTAAAAAATATTCCTTAGGCTTTCCCGCTAATTTGTTTTCTCAGCTCAGTCTCGCTCTGTATTGCAGCTGATTGTGCACTGTGGCTATATTAAAATGATAATGAATAAATGTATCATTAATTCAACCCCGCCTTCAGTGGATTCATTGAACATTGCCACTAGGAGGAATGAAAACATAATTGTGTCCTCGGCCCTTTTCGGTTTCATAGGCTGCTTAAGTGAAAAGACAAAAAAGCAATACAGCAGGTCATCACGACACCTTTTGTATGGGGAGAATTTAAAACAAGGGAACATCGCTACTTCACAATCAGGGACGCATCTTTCGAATATGTTCTTTAGATGTACTTGCATTCACATAATGATGATTTTTTGCCTTTTCATTTCTGTTTTCTTGCTTCAAAGCTTTCTGCGAGTTTTAAATCAGTTTGTTGTCCTTGGTAAACTGTTCCTCTTCTGAAAAGTAGGGAGAAATAATCACAAGAGTGACAAGATGGCTTTGTGACAACTTTAGTGTGGTCAATTTTTTCCTCAGCGACACATTTAGTCCGACGTGGAAAATACTATGACTTCTCCTCGGTACGTGGGTGGAGACAGAAGCAGTTCATCTCAGTCTGGCAGATTTAGACTACTTTGTAGTTGAGCAACCTAATCACCAGAGTAAATGTTAGCCAAGTTACGTCTCTAAAAAAACACAGATAAGTTGAAGCCTAACATATCTTTATGGTGACTTGGTTCCATTTTGTATTTATCCCTTGTCATGTGCCTATGGTCCGGGTTTAGACACAAAAACCCTTGCAACCCAGCAAAACATCGTGGTTTGGCTTAAAACAGCTCAAAATAAGTTGTCGCCATGAAAACAGCTGGAAATGTCAAACTGCAGTGGTTAATAAACACATAATATGAACTTGTAATGCCACGTTTGGTACTAATGTTAAACTCGGACGTATCCGTGGTTTGCAGAAACCACATAAATATATCATTTGATATTGTTCAGTATTTGGGTGACTGGGCCAAGATCCCAGTTTATCACTGTATAGTGCTGACATTTTACAATAAAGAACCAAGTAAACAATGAAAAACAAACACTGCATTGAGATTTCAACAATTTGTAATGGCTTTGAATTATTTATTTTTTTGCTATTTTACTTAGCTGCTGTTACTATGAATTTGAAATTATTTTAACTGCATTATACATTTTAACATTAGCACAGACCATGAACTTACAGCAGTGTATATTTAAGCTTGTAACACTAATCTTGCACTTCTACTAGTGTTGTTGTCATAACAACACCAACGGCAACAATCATGATAATAATGATAATAATGACTGATTGAGGGACTGACGCCTTCTTGTACCCATCTGCCTCTGCTTCACTGGACGATGTCAGTCATTGAACACACTTGCACTGACTGTCACCCTCATTGTTGAATACGGGATAAAGACTAATTATATGTGTCTGTGGGTGTCATGTTGTGTGTGGGGGGGCTAGTCGTGCTGACATCACCCCCTGTGGTGGCAGAGGACAGCCTGATGCGTCTTGGTGAGCAGAGGGTTCAGCTCTGTAAAGCAGACCCCAACGTTTCTCGCTCCGGTTTCCGAGTCGGACCCCCTGGGTTTTAAATTGCCACATAACGGATGCCGCGTCGAGAGGTAAATGTTGTCTAAGCAGCACTCATGCATTTCGATCCATATTGTTGTTATTTCGGAAACAATGGTGCTGTGATTGGCACACCTCCTCAGCATCGGAGAGGACAGTGTATGATTGGCCCCACAGCTCGTCAGTGGAAGCAGTCAATTAAATCATTTACCAATGCTCCATTAAGGTGTCTGTAATAGGCAGCTCTGAGCACTAAAATTGTATTTTCGTCTGAAAAAGCCATCAGCTCTTATTAGAAATTTGGAAAATAAAAAAGCCAGCGAGGCCTGTGATGGTTGGGAGTGCCTTTTAAGTTGCTCCCAAAGACACTCACAGTGTTGTTGACATTGTGAAGCTCCTCCCGCACAGTTTGACAAATTTTCACAACACTTTATCCTTCCCTTCGGGCGGAAATGAATGAAACACGCACGCACATATGCTGAGTGTACTTCCTTAACTATACTGCATAATTAGAAGGTTCAACATGTTTGTCCAGGGCTTTCAGGGTTGTGATCATTCCCACAAAAATCCCATGTTCTCATAAACATTTCAATTTTAGAATACATTTGGGTGATTAAAGATGATTAAAGTCAACCCAATTATATGAAATACTTAATTATGTCAAACTAGTAACAGTTTTATTTGGGAAGTGCGGTATGGTTAGTTGAGATGCTCGGATTAAAAAGCAGTTCAAAGGGGGCAAGTCTTGATGCCATATGCTTTGATATTAAATACTACACAGCGCAAAAGTCTGGAAGATCTGACGGGATCCCTTTTAAAGTCCCTCACTTCAAAGAGGAAATATTACACGCAAATAGAAAAAGGGCAAACGCAAAAGCATTGTCTGCCAATAAAATCTGATGGCAACTGAACATACCTCTGCAACAAATGCACACGTTTCACTGTGAGTGTAAACAAATAACTCGAGGCTTCCGCTAAAAAATGCAACTAAAACACCAGCAATTCTGCAGGGAGAGGCAGTGAGAAAAGAACCCTCTGTGATCTATATTAGGATTGTTTAAAAAAGCCTGCACCGGCCTACTCCATGATGTCCGAAGCAGTCAGACCCCCAGTGTATGGTCAGCAGCGGTTTGATGCTGGGTTTGATGGAGTATGTCAGTCCAATCAGCCCGGCTTCCAGAGTCTGATTGGGTCTGCCAGCCGGAGAGGCAGCCCTGATATTAGCTCTACAGCCAGCTGACAGGCAGCATTGAGAGCAGCTCATACGACACACAGCAGCAGAGCCGGCACACTGAAGGGCCACACTTTGTCTGGAGGAGTGTAAAAGATAGTAGGTGTAAAGAGGAGAAAGTGGTTTTCAAGTGCCAAATGTAGCTAGAGTGATCAGAGAGAAACGCTTAACTCTCTCCAACCTCTTCTGCTGGAATATCTTTGTTTCTATGTTTTCTATGGATTTTCCAAGCATGTTTTCACTCCCAGTGCGTCAAATATGGCCGCTTTAGTCAATAGCCATAAGCTACAAATTATGATTCTTTACTTAGCCCTCCAGCCTCAGTGCACACACTCAGGGCTCTGTGGTCAAATTAGTACATCCAGGAAAAAATATATATAGCCTGCTGACAAACTGCTGACAATAAATGCAACACCACGTGACTTTTGGACTGTCAATGTTGCGAAATTGTTGCAGTGTGGTAAGGTTTAGGCACAAAAAGTACTTGGTCAGGTTTAGGCGCTGACATACATATTATGTTGACCTTATGAAAACCAGAGATATATGTAAGTATCAAAGCATTAACCCTTCCCTTTGCCACATACTGGAGTTTTACATGCAATGAATGTCACATAACAGAAATGACTGTACAGCGTTGTTATTCCGGCCCATAAAGAAGTATTTAATGTCCCATATGCTGTTTGTGCTAGCATGAAGTGTAAACATAGGGTTTATCCATTTCATTTGATAAAAAGCCATCACACACAGTAGACTTCTTACCTTTGGGGCCAGTTAGACCAAGGGTAGGTCTAACATCCTATCAGACATCTTATGGTCAGACTACTAGAAAGGTCCAGTAACAAAAATTCATATAGACATATTTAGTATTTTGTGGCCAAAAAAAAATTGTAAAACCATCTACCCATGCTGGAAAGCTTGACTCCCTGAGACCCACAGACGTGATGCATAATTTGAAACAGGCCATCTGTTTAAAATCATGTTTACAGGCAGTGCTCGTAAAAAGAAAAGTCATGAAGTATAAAGGTGATGCACAGCAACCACTGAGGGGGGTCTGGGGTGTACAGGAGCTTTAATCGAAATACGGTAGGGTTATATTTAGGTCCATGTATGTATTCACAAGCGTTAGACATGATGAATCAGGGACTTTGGCCTGGGCCGAGTGGTGATGGGCTGAAACAAGGTGCCGAGTTTGGTTTGTGTAAAGGGTCTGTGTGAGGCTTAAAGGCTTTGTAAAAAAGTTCTGGGGGAAATTTTCTCTAAGGTTTATGAGCCATAGCAGATGAGTAGATGACCCAAGTTAATTATTATTGAATTTGTTTTCCCTGCTCCACTGATACTTACCTCTATCCTGATGCAACAATGACAGTGGGGACTCTCATTAAAGCGAAGGATGAGGCTTTCTTGGGTCCCTTCTTCGTGTGGAATTTTACCGGCAGCCTAAACATGTTAAGCCTCAGCGTTGGCGTGGCAAGCGCGTACTATATATGTGTCATCATTTCAGAGCAACGATAATATGATGAATACCTAATATAACGATGGTAAATGTATAGGTAAGACAGCATTGGTTGTTTTTTTTTCTGTGGCATTTTGAAGACATCTATATGTTTTTTTTCTATTTTAGACAATATTTAAGTGCCTGTGAATAAACCAACTGATGTGACGGCAGAGCGGCATATAAATAAATGATTGAAAGATGAGACAAATTACTTCAATCAAACGCATAATCTTGAAATTAGATGGTCAGGCATGTAATACAATAAAACAAAATTGCTGAAAGGTTTAGGGGCAGACTTGCCTTCTGTTGTGTCTTATTTAGACACATGACATAAATCATCATGATATGAAGCTAAACCCCTTCTCTCCTGTCATGATTGAATACAAAACAGATGAAACACACGCCATCTGTAGCTTGTCACGCTGGAGTTCACCAACTTAACTGAAGCAATTGTTGTGTGCTCAGATGTGTGTTTTATGAATTAACGAGACTAAGATTGCACTCTAATGTGAATTGGCAGGGAGGAATCATTGGAGAATGCACTTTTGTCTCACACATTATAAAACAGACTTATAAAGAAAAGAGTGAAAACTACATGCAGCTCTACTCCAACCATCATGCTTTACTTGCACATCATTGAATTGAGTCATTTTATGCAGAACTCCTCAGTGAAAATGATCTACGAGGTGTTCTCAGTTGGTAAATTAAGCAATATATCTGTTATGTATATATAAGTATTTTTGTGTCCTAATAATCACACTGTATTGTTACTTTAAATTCATTATTGTTTCATGATTGACTTTATTCATACTATTATTTTATTATTATGCACTGTTGTATAGCGTTAAGTATAAAACTTCCCTAAAAATACCAAAAACTTGTCATGAGACGGATTTATTTGTTTGCATGCTAGCCTAAGACGGAAGGTAGGTTAGATGATTTCTGGCATTGGTAAAATGTACATATCTGTGACAAAGAGTTCACAACCATATGGTTATAGCCAACATTGAAGTCTTTAATAAAAAGAAAAAGTAAGTGGCTTCCTCGTATAAAATGTTTCCAGACCCATAGTTTTTGTGTGACGTAGTGCCGTAAAGTGTTATACATTTCTTGCTGGCGATCTTACCTCTTCAACCCAAGTTACAAAGTGTGAATGGAAGAAGCTCCATTTACCCTACTACAAGTCAGTGTACCACTGAAATTATTTTGAAGACACATCAGACACAAGTAGAAAGACAAAAGTGAACCTTTTTAAATGTTAAACGGCAGCTGTGTCCAGCCATTAATAATGACTACATATAGGAAATCACCAAAACAGATGTTTCACTCTTCTAAAGGTTGCATATTGTTGAAAGTGAGTTTTCCATGCCCTTTGTGACCAAAAAGCATGGCTAGGTGCTACATAAATATTGTGAAAGATCGAAAAACATGGTGGGCGGTGACTGCACAGGCCTGTGAGAGCTGACCAATCAGAGCAGAATGGGCTTTTCAGCAAGCGGGCCTTTAAGAGATATACATGGTGCATGGTGAATATAGGTCCTGCACCAAAAAAAGAAAAAAAATGTTCTCTTAGAATTATTTTTCTATTTTTTACATTAACACATTCTAAACATGTTCAAGTAGACACCCCAAATGAAAGTATGAAGCTGAAAATGAACATTACATGGGACTTGGAACACGATGATGAGTAAGTCCACCTCTGTGTGAAGGAATGAAAACGAGATACAAGACCACCCTGACAGAAAAGAATGGCAGAGCATCCTGTTGACTGAGCAGCACTGAATCACTGTCATCCAGAAGAGGTCTAACGTAAGCACGAGAGAGCAAGCCTCAGAACAACTGAGACTTCGCCTCACCCTCACTGTCACAGTGGCAAAGTTACATTCGAGGATCTGACTGAAAGAAGCCCAACCTAACCGACAAATCCTAGTCTGGCTAGGATAGGACACTTGTAACATGCTTAGTGCCAAGACACATAAACCACTGCCGGTGACGGTCAACCATGATGACCAAGTGGGAGCAGGAAAGGCAGACGTGTGCACAGCCTTCTCTTGAAGCCACAGGAAGTTATGTTTTTTGTCTGCTGCTGCTGAAAAGAAGTGGGTGGAGTAGACGCTTCCCTTTGATGGGAGCAGGCCTCGTAGAATTTTATTCTGAACTCTGACTGGATAACTTTGTGAACGACACAGAGATGTACAAAACCGTATCATGGACAACATTCACAACATGATGATGTGAATGAATTGCATATTTTACCAACATAAATGAACAGGACAGTTTTTCAATCAGTCTAACTTCACTTCCGCAACAGCTCACATCCAAACATCGTTTTTCCGTACTCCGTCTCTGCTCTGGGACAATATGTAGGGGCGTTTGTCATTGGTTATCAGGGGATGATATATAGTCTAGCCTGCAGAGAAACATGTGTTGTGCTTTAATCTAGAGTGCATAGGCCAGTATTCATGACCAGCAGCTGGAGAAAATCACAGGAGACGAAGAGTCCACCATAGAGAAAGGAGACATACTGCCTGCCTGCCTGGCAGATGCTGGTTCTTGTTATCAGCCTTCTCTCCTCCTTATTTATGTGGTGACTTACAACCCGACACCCTCTTTTCCCCCTCGCGCACTGCTCCTTTGCCCACACAGACACATATGAATAAATGTCTATTTTGTCGCTCTTGTTGTCAGTGCATATAGCACTATACACACGCAATAGCAATTTTTAGTATCTTGCAAGCACGAACATCAGATGTTTTCTGATGATTAAATTAAGATAGAACAATATCTACAAACTTATAGGCCTAACATTAGACTTAAGATATGCAAACAAGAAAAAAGCTAAGATGCAAATGTTCTCACAAATGACAATCCATGTGCCACTGTGGTAAAGAACAGAAGCCTTGTGGTGAGTTAAAATCTGTAGCTATTTTTAAAATCTAGCAACAATTCCACTACAGGAAAGGAAAAAAAAAGAGAGAAAGCTACCCATGTAAATGTCTCTGAGTCTGTATTTACATTTACATCACAGGGCATTTCACTGATGCTTTTGTCCAAAGCAACTTACAAATTCTTTCACATTCTTACACTGATGGCAGAGGCTGCCACGCAAGGTGCCAACTGCTCATGAGGAGCAATTTGAGGTTCAGTATCTTGCTCAAGGACACTGCGACATGCAGCTAGGGGGAGCCAGGATTCGAACCAGCTACCTTCCGATTAATAGACGACCCGCTGTTGGTCATGGGCGTCCTCTTAGTTTAGCTTGTTAGCTTGACACAACTCACCTATAGTGCTGCAGGAATCCTGAAAACCTTAAAAGAAGTTAGCAGTGTCGCACTTCCTGTTCCCTCGTCTCAAAGTCTATGGGGATTTGAAATGGGTTTCTGGTTAAATGCCTGAAATAAGAAATAAATAGATTAATACCTCAATTTTTAATTACACTGCGTATAGAGAGAGAGAGAGAGAGAGAGAGAGAGAGTCAGTCCCCAAGCCATGCAGAGGAAAAACAGAAAAGAAGAAGAAAATATTTATTTTGCAATTATGTGTCGGAGGTAATATTAAACAAATGTGTTTGTTTTTATTGTTTTTTTAATGCACAGAAGCATTCCCTGCTTATTCAGGTGCAGGGAGACTAGTTGGGTGTCTCAGCAGCAGAGAAACACCTGCACAGCCTTCTCATCTCCGCTCAGCCTCTCGTCCATATATTAGTTTCTCTTTTACGCCCCAGTTTCACACTGCTGCTCTCCTATTGACAAGCCCCTACTGTGATATTTATGTCACATATTTAATATGGACATGGGAATGATTATCAAATCCATAGTTGCCAAGAGTGTCCGATCAGCCTTAAATAATGGATGAGCAAGGATGCGACTCAATTTGTGAGGCCGCACGGAAAGACAGGGCAAGTGCAGCCATCGACCCCCTCCGCCCACCCCCATCGCCTTCTCCCTCTCCGGAACGTCATTATTCTGGTCGATCTTTTCTCCCCTCGCTTGACATCATTCAATGTAATCATCCTTCAATAAAAAACCTGCTTGTAATAAAAGGAACAACCCGGGTCAATACACAGAATATGGAGAAGGATGACCCTGTGCGAGGAGACAGCGTATAAATGGGCCTCTTTATCAAAGCGGATAGCCGCCTGGTGCCTTAACAGGAATTCGACCGTGGATGGAGTTATCATTACTGTTACCTTTTGTATCATCGGTGTTTGCGCTCTGTGAATATGAGGAAGAATGATGGCTACATTAATGAATCAATGGGCTAATGAAGCAGCCATTGTGTTGGTTTATTGAAATACACTGAGGGAAATTGAAGACCTCCGCGGCATCCTCTGCGCTGAATGCTCCGCTGTCATATCACCGGGTCGCCACGCTCACCCACGGCAAAAAAAAAAAACGACGGAAATCCCAATCGACATTTGTCATGTAACACCTGCGCACAAAACTGCAATACGTGCAAAGGAAAGGAGAGTGCCGGAGAAAAGAAAAGTGCATAAAGGAAACAAAGGTCACACTGTTGTCGCAGGCTGCTCCACACAAGCCACTCTGGACTGAGGCTGGTTCGGGGGGTCAAATTAGCTGACAGGGTAATTTTGTCAGGACGACATGCAGAGCTGCTGATTATCCCTGAGCTAGCATCATTTTTGTTTATCAAAAAATGTTAATTGCCTGTTTTTACGAGTGGGAAAAGATTAAAAGTTAATAGGAGAGACTAAATAAACACAATGCAATTGCACGCGGCTGTAGAAGATGGTAATTAATTTGTGGCCACCCCTGAGCTAATTAGCTAATATAAAGCAGGAAAAAAGAAGTTAATGAGGCTTAATGTAACTGATACACTGAAAAGTTGAGACTAATGAATTTATGAATGCGTGAGGAAATCAACTTCATGCTCACTCCGACTCTCATGTTGCGAGGCACCTCCCGGAGATGGAGAACTTAGTTTTCTCGCCAACTTGATCACCTTTGATGTGCGATGTAAGAGTTTAGCGCTATATAAATTTTCATAGCTCCGTTTGATTCAGTGTGCGAAAACAGAATCAGAAGTGCCGCCTCCATGCCGAGAGGGAGATGGTGGACCATGGGAGGGCCCATACCAGCCCAGCGGTGAGCTTGTTTTGTCAATCCTCGGGGTGTAGCTGGTCGGAGGATACAGGAGCTCGTATATCGACAGGTCTGGGGAGGTCAGTTTGCCTGGGGGGGAAGGGAGGAACGGAAAATAATAATCCGCGGGGCTCATGGTGAAGATGGTCCAGGGGGGTTGATGTCACAGTGTCAGCAGCTCCATGCTAATCCCCAGCATATCTAAACTACACCTTTCACACCCTCCACTGGATCCTGAGTGATCGGTGTCTCACTTCTTAGCATGTTCATCCCTCTAATATCTGTCGCTCCTCTCACCCTGCGATGTTCATTTTAAGAAACAGCTTATTATTTCACTTACCTCTGTGCTGGCCGCAGAGGACATTACTTACACTCAGTAGGGTCACGCTGGCATTTACTGTTGACACTATGGACTAAGGTTCATGGGTAATTTGAATGAAATTATAGGGCCGTGATGAATCCTGCTAGTGAGTGGGAGCCAGAGCGGCGAGGTAATCAGGTAATTGCAGCTTTCATAAATGTAATTTATCACGAAGGCAAAGGCCAGCAGTGGTAGCGGACTAGCTAGCACGCTCGCCATCTCTTCAGACTGACCTGCAAAGCTTTCACGTGGTGACATGTGTCTTTATGAGCTGCAGGGAAGCATAATGGGCGATAAGACAGAAATACCCCCCCATCAAAGCTTCCCTGTCATATTACATAAATCAGCGCTCTAAATGGACGTCTTCCCACACAGTTTGCTTCCTTGTTCATGGTTTACAGCGCGTAATTTGTCAATCACACTTTGATGGAGCGGCACAGATGCTTTTAATGACGTTGATATAATAGATTTACGGGTGTCAAAGACTATAACGCAGTGTCACAAATGGGAACCTGATGGATGAGCTGCTGGTTCATGTAGTCTGTACAGTACATGATCAGCACTGACAGGGAGCAGATTGTACTTTATAGCTGAAGTTACTCAGACAGAAATGTGCCATCAGCGAGAGAGAGCAAGAATAAACATACGAAACAGTGGTTAAATGAGCATGAGCATAGCTTACACTGATGGTTCCATGAATGATGTCAATTGTATGTATACTTCAAGTTACACACCATGTAACCTCCTCATGAAAAACTGCTCGGTACACAACTTGTTATATTGCACAAAAGGACATTTATAAAGCTACCCAAGACACTTTGACATGTGGACAGACTTAGCTGGGGACTGCACCACCAACCATTGGTGCTTCAACCTGCTCTCACCAAATGGTGCCAAACATGTCAATGTCTTAAGTCATTTGGAATGCTATAACACGTATTTTTCGCATATTTCATCCTTGTGTCCCCATGCGATATCACATGTTAATGTTGTGTAATTGGTTGGTTTGTCAGCAAGATTAAACAAAAATTGTACTTTTGGTGCAGATCTGGATAGAGGGATGGATTGCAGAACTTCCTTCTCACTTTCTTTGGAATTGTGAGATTTTCCACTTGTCATTGAGTTCTTAGGAAATAATAAATGGATTTTGATGAAAAAAATGAAGTGCACTTAAATAGTATCTATAATGAAAAAAACTGATCTTAAATCATGGTTAAGCAGTTATGGGGCATTTTAAAATGTTGGAGTTTCATATTGGATTACGTTTGCTTGAATTAAGGGGGGCTATTAGGCCATGGCGAAGGTATGTGCTCCACTCAGTGGAGACTAGAAACTAGAATGGTCTAGTTTTAAGCTTTAACATATTTAACTATCATCACATACTTACTTAGCTAAACCATCTTTTCCTAAGCCTAACTCCCATCAGGTTTGACAATGTAACCACGTTTATTATTGGCACTACAACCACTAAGGTTGCCTGACTTTAGTAGTATTTTCCTGCACATCCCAAAATCATAAAACGCAGGTGGTGTTAAAGGGCACGTGGAAACCTTAAAATGCGTAGTCGCTTTCAAACGCCGACTGACCAGACCTACAAGTGTCAGTATTTGACCAGTTCAGAATGACACTCAAAAATGAACTTTCTTACAAAATGGACCTATAATGGTACATTCACATTACCTGAAAGCATAGTTTCACACTCTTGAAACATTTCCTAACCTATTACTTATTCCCTTTTGTGTCCAGAGTTGGATAAGAAAATTGTCTTGCTATTGTGCTAGTCCAATGGTCCGATACTCCGATTCCCCTCACTAATATTTCATGAGACTTGCGATGACTCTGTTCTGATTAGCTCTGACCCTGATGTTTTTTTTTCTAACCATAACCAGCTAACCAACTATCTAACCCTAACCGAGCAACACTGAAAAATGACGCCCATGTCCCTTTGATTGGTCAGACTATTGGGGTTTTGAAATGGTGGGCCATCAGAGCAGTGGGCACCCTCCCTTCATTGTCGGACAAACAGCTGTTTCCAGTCTGAGTGCTATAGTTGCATTACAGTACAGTACATCAATTTCTTATGATGACATTCGGGATTCAGCTGGTATCCTCATGATGTTTATTGTGTTTGAGAACTGCAATCTCAAGCAGCGTGCTCTTGGATGAACAAACATCGCCGTCGACTTCGCTCAGCTCAGATCTATATGAAATGCTGATATCCAACCTGTTGAGAGGCATGTCGAAAGCTCAGTCACAACAATTTGTCCCCTAATTCGAACCTCTACAGATACATTCAAGGCTGATTCACACATAGCCAGACAGACAAGCAGGTACACATCATCAAAGGTGAAAAAAAAAAGGAGGACCGCACCAGGCAAAATGAATAGAGTCTATACATGTTGGTGGATTGATCCCTGTTTTATCCGCTGTAATAGCCTTTGGTGGTCGGTCATGGAAAAAAAAAAAAAAAAAACGGAGGAGGATGACAAAGGCTTTGTTTATGGGTCAAATACTCATTTCATAAGAGCTTCCTCCAAGAAAACTGAAACATGATAGGTCAAATACAGGTCTAAATGCCTTTTCCAGTTTTCCTATTTCCCCATTTCGACATATCCGTCTGGTGTCCATGCTCTCTCGCCTCTGTAATGGAAAACTATTGCAGAAGCATTTCTCCGTCAGCCGAGGGTCAAGGGGTCATCGCTGATGTCACTCTCAAAGTAACCAGTGGCAAATAGGTCCTGACATGTGCTCTCCAATGAGAGAATGAGACCGGACAGCTCCTCTGGCTCCCCGACTGATAAGCCATAGAGTGGAATATGTGAGGCTCGGAGCATCACGGCCACTGCTTCTGCCTTTTGAGAGACTAATACCAGCTGCTGCATTAAGGCACAAATAACATCTGGGTGATCTGAAGGAGAGGCGTGTTTTTTTTTTTTTTTGTCCTATTTTTTTCTCTGCTAACCTCCCACAATGCAACGTCAGTTTGACAAATTCAGAATATCTCTTTTTTGGTTTGTTTCTGCAAAATCTTTCTTTGTCAACCTGTGCATGCATTTAACACCAAAACACATCCGTATTCCAAGAGGTGTCATTTTACCCCTCAGATGTTGTATTTTTACTACATGCAAGTGTCACCCTTCCCTCTTTCCTCCTCCTTCCCAGGCGAAACGAATTCCCCTTGTTCACTGTCAGATGCATGTCGTGTAGCGTGTGATTTGCTATGCACATCCCCGGTCTCGTACAGATTTCCACGCCTGTTTGTTCTGTGCAGGCGTGCAGTGCGTCGCCATGCAGCGTGACCGCTCACTCCCTGCCCTCGCTCCAACATCTTCAATCTCATCTGTTCTCCTGTCGGCAGAGGATATACTCTGGGAGTGACATAAATTACAAAAAAAAGGAAACACGGCGAAGAGTTAAAAAATAAAACCTTGTTCCTCAAACATACCTGGCACTTTAATGAAGAGCTTTGGTCTCTTTTATTCCTATAGAATCTCTGTCTCTTCTCTCCCGTATGTCTGACTCTCCACTCCGCCAGTCAGAGAAAGGATGACTGAATGAGCAGGAGACTGGCATTTTCTGATAGAGTTACAGCCCACAAATGGAGTCAATCAAGGGGCCGGCTGAAAAAATTCATTTTCTGACAGATGTGTCAGCAAGATTGTCAGGCCGCCATGACAACAAATCCATAGCACTAAAAAGAAAAGGAGAAAGAGTGTAGGGGGGGGGGGGGGGGAGGAGAAAAGAGACGAGCGGGGGAGTTAAGGAGGACCGAGAACCCTGACAAAGTGTAAAACAGGAATCCTCGGAGTGGATTCCCAGTCAATCAGAGCACTTACCTTTCAGCTGTCCATAACGCTATTTCATACCAATTATTACCCCCACTGAGCAGGTGACAGGCTTGTGTGCCGGTGGCAGCGCCACGCAAACTCCCGGTAATCCCGAAATGACGGATTGGGAGGGAAGCCTTGCAGTGATTTGTGACAAAGTAACTGAACGTAGACTTCTGTACTTAGAAACGTGAGAGCAGTTTGTCTTCATGCTTATGGTAACACTCCCCGCTTTGATTTGATGCATGGGTTTTAGTCTGCCTCACCAATATACTCCCTCGGCTTACGGCGGGGCCATCGCCATTCAAGGTCTAAATTGAAAAATTGCTGTAGGGTGTCCGTTTGGTGTTTACGGTGTATTAATCAATAAAGGTGGTGTTTTTTTGTTTATTTACATCATCATAAATAATGTCATAGATCCCCCTTTGTGGCTGCTTCAGTCTTTTGATTTCTTGCACTTTTACCCTAAAACTTCTCCAGCGCTGCACAACCGAAGCAGGCGTATTCACAGACAGGCCATAAAGACGGTCGCTTTGTTTGACTGTTACCCATAAAACCCCCCAAACCCTTCTTGCTTGTAATTTTTTTTTTTTCCCCTCTGCCCGAGCCCTTAAGTCTTAAAGCTTCCCGCCTGTTATATTTCCTCCACATCAATATGTCACCTAGTTCCGCCGCAGCAGGATGTCAACTTAATGCAACACCAGGGTTAAGAAAATACCGTCCCTGCGCGCTGACTGATCGCCTGTCGCCGCTCACACAAAAAAAGTTTAGAAATTTGATCCACCTGTCATCTCGCCCGCGATTATGAATCTCTTCCTCCAGAGGCTCCGCGGCCCATTCAGGCGCAGTCTAGCTTGGCCTCTCCGCAGCATTAGTTACATGGATGAGGGAGCAAACTTCAAATCACTCCCGAGTGAGTGAGAGAGAAAGAATCCAGCTCATCTTAATGTAAACAGTTGGGCCGAGTGGCAAGCCCACCGAAATAGACACGGCGGGTGGGGAGGACTTTCTTTTTTGAGAGAATCTTGTAATCTGATTTGACTTATAGGAGTCATACAGCACAAATTGAGACACCTGGGGGATTGTTAAAAAAAAAAAAAAAAAGAAAAAAAACTGAAAATAAAAGGAACAATCTTAGGATTTCCTTAAAATAAAACCTTGAGGACAAATTGAATTTGAGCAAACATCTTGCCGTATTTCTTCGGCCCCCTCCTACCTTCTGCATTTGTTTCCTTTTCATCCCCGGAAGACGAGCGCAAACACAAAAAAAAGAGAATATGTGTTTCTTTATCTCTAACCTCACGGTGAACTGCAAATGACCTTCTGAGTCAACTGCATTAGCTTTGGGGTGGTCAGGCTAAAGAGTGTTTGTGTGTGTGTGTGTGTGTGTGTGTGTGTGTGTGTGTGTGTGTGTGTGTGTGTGTGTGCTTGGGGGGTGCGAGAAGAGAGAGACAGAAAGAGAGAGGGGGATTTTTCATGCTCTCCATTACAGTTGTTTAGGTTAGAGGGGTTAACTCAATGAGGCTAAGTAAGTTTGAACTGTGAATCACATCAGCAGACTTGCACATTCACTTATGCACAATTGCAAATGTACTGCCCAGAGGTAATCGCATTACATCTGCTCTACCTTTATTTAAATTGCGGGACTGAGGCACGGCAGATATTAAGAGGTCCTTCCTTTATCATTCTGTTTCTTTAAAACCCTTCATTGTTCAAGAGAAGCCTCCATCAGGGCATTAGCAAACCTCGCAACCTCAAAGCGGTTTGTCCAACTCGCTTTCTTCAAACAAAATTCAATGTATTGGGCTTTAACACAGCTTTTTCCTTGACAGAGCTCTTGTTTTATTTCTTTTTTCCCAGATAGCCTGAGACTGATTTATTATAGATTTTCTCTGTTTTGATTGTTTTGCTGAGAAGCAGGATGGGAAGATGGGACTTCCAGCTGCTCTGGATGCTTGGGAGTCCTGGGAGTCCTGGCCCGGCTGCCCTCCCGGCTGGCCCAGCCAAGTGGGCATGCGCTGTTGCGGCCCGCGGCGGGGGGTTGATGGGGCTGCAGAGGCTGGGCCAGAGAGGCCACAGATGCCTTAAATGACTTGGCATGATGGGATAGCAAAGGGGGCAGGAGCATGGCTCGCAAGTAAATCAAAACAGTTTTTTCACTGATATGTGTCGGGAATGTGGTGACGACCAAATATGCTCCATTCAACAATGTGAGTTGCAAAATATCTGGTATTAGGTGTTAACGGGGCACAATGCTGAAGTTCAAACTCAGATTTTTTATATTTACAATATTAATAAGGTGATGATACAAACTCAAATTATTTATGTTTTTCAATAAGTGAATAAACAAGCTGTTCTCAGAGGAATATAAGGTCCCCAGAGTACTGTTAGAAGCTAGAAGGTGGCAGGGTCCGCCACATTTAAACACAACAGTATGAAATTGTGTTGTCCTTTAAGGTCAATTTGTTTATTCAGTTGATTCAGTCATGGAAATTAAGGGAGCTTGTTTATTTTGTTTGTTTAGGCATAAACAAGGCTTTGTTTTCTGATAAAAAAAAATCTTCCTGAAAACTACATAGTGCACCTTTAAGTCTGTTACAATCCCTGCACCTCTTCACATCTGTGTTCTTATAAATGCAAAGCAGAATATTAGGCCTTTCAAATCATTTTTATTTATCTTTTTATTGGATTCTTTACTGTGAAAAATGTCAGTTTTTGGTCTGCCTGATTAAACCGATGTTGAAAAGAGATTTACCCCTTTCTCCAGGACTTGTTCAGCGCACACCTTTGAACCGGGATGATCCCAGTTAGTCTTGGCTCAAACAAAGACGCCCCAGGAAGCACTTCCAACCTGCACTCTTGGTACCACCCCACCAGAAGGGCCCCCATTAGATAGTAATTCATGTGGAAGCTTTGGGACCGTAAATATCATTATCGAGGACCAGACCTGCCAGCTTTTTGTTGTGCCGCATTCTGGTGCGATGCACATTCTCTGTCTCCGAGGGGAAACAAACGTATATCACTCATGTTTAAACAGAACGGAACATATAGCTTGCGCCTCCATGACATGCTATTAATGCAACACAGACTCCAAACTTTAGGAATGATTTATTTCTCTGATCCTCTGCATTCTAATCATGGCTTTTTTTATGTGCAACACTGGTCCATCAAGTTTTGTGGTAATCATTTTAAACCACAATCAATCCCACTTGCTCCAATTTACATAGCTCACGCTTCAGCTTAAACATGTGGTATTAATACATCCTTCACAAACAGTGGCAAACAGTGTATGAGTCTGCACAATTAAACCCACTTGACAGAAGGATTTTGCTGTGACGTACACTTTAATAAGGAACTTTGGTGCATACATATCAAATTTACCCAAAAAAAAAAGAATCAGTTGATCAGTCGCACACCAGCACAGAAGACTCTCAGATATTCGCCGTCTTTTTTACTTTCTGCGTGCTCCTCCACTTGCAAACACTCTCCTGTGACAGCGCTCAAGCACAGCAGCTCACACTGTGAAATGCAGGAAAAATGTAGGTGATCAGGTGGGACCCGGAGAGAGAGGGAAAGAGGGAGGGAAAGAGAGAGAGAGAGAAAGAGAGAGAGAGAGAGAGAGAGAGAGAGAGAGAGAAAAGCCAAACTAGTCCCTTTAACTTTTTAAAGACTTTTCAGCATTTGTTCTGCACACTTACCTACGCAAACTCCAAGGGGCCACAGTGACTGGGGTCCCATTTCAGGCCCAGCGTGGAGCCGGAGAGCTCCTCAGCTGTAAAATGAGAGCGCCGGAGCGCAGTGTGAAAATGGATTAGCCTCGCTGAGATAAGGGGAGCCCTCAGCGAGCCATGCACGCCTTCAATGGGGAAAAAGAACTGCTGTACAAATTGTTTTTGGTACATTAAGTACCTGTTACTTTATTTCACAGATGGAAAACAATAACACAGGCTCTGGGGTTGGAACCACCGCTGCACCGAGGAATGGGAGAGGTTTAGCCCACCTAGCGCCCTCAGAGTTTGCCCCTTTTTTCTTAATATGCAAAGTGATTTTCGTAAGGACTTGTGACTGAAAGAATTCAACGGATTGACACACATAACATATGATGATAAATGACAAAGTGCCAGGTCGGCAGCCAACAGGCTACTGAGGGAAATCATACAGAATATCAATGTTAATAAAAAATAAAACAAAAAAGGGCTGAATGTTCCCACTCAGCAAACAGGGCAGGGATTTTTCATTAATAGGCCCGCTGCTGCGCCAGGGTCCCCCCCACCCTCCCCAAATTAAATGAGTGTGTCAGATCCTGGATGATTTATACATTTGGACTGATCTAACAGCTCTGTGGAACAGCTATGACACCCTGACAAGCCAACAATGGATATGAAAAATGAGCCAATACCGCGGCACTAAATCTGCGACTTTCAAAGCCAAACGCACGCATACAATCGAAAACCTCTAACATGCTCGCAAGTATAATGAAAATAAAGTAGGGGGAGAAAAAAAAAATCCCCATAAGATTCTCCGCGCAATTTTGGCTAAATCATTCAGTGTTTATATGAATGGAGTGATGGAGACAAATTGGTCCGAGTGGAGAGTGGCAGTACTTTGCTTTTTCTGATGTCTTTTTTTGTGGCTGCGTGGAGAGCACATCACTTTACAGCCAAATGAGATATCAGGCCTATTGCTCAGCTTTGACTCAATAGGAAAATGTCAAATCAGGTTAGCGCTAAGGTGCTTTTCAAAACACCTCAATTCTCCTTCTGTTTCTATCAAATTTAAAATACCTATGCAATCTATTGTGTATTTTTTTTCCTCCGCCTTTCTTTTCTGGATGTTTTATTCAAAGAAAGTGTTGTATGCCGCTCAGCAGCGGCAGCAGCAGCAGCAGAAACCAGCCTTTCTCCAGCGAAGACGGTGGTGGCAAAAGCTGTGTTTATAATTACGTTGTGTGGAAGGGCTAGTGGCCTTACTCACTTGTTAGATGAAGTGATAAAAACCAACATGATGGACTAAAGCATTTTTGCTTTTCTTAGTATTGTCCTTTTACCCTCTCATTCTCTGTCTGATGAAAAACTGCACTTGGTGTTCCTCAGAGCTCAGCAGATTTAGAGGAAACAATTACCAGTCCGGTGATCTCTGCTTCTCCAGTCCCGCCGATAAACACCCAGCGCCCTGAGGTATGGTCTGAAAATGATACAGTTTTAAACGGGTTAAATTTCATTGTTTCCTTCATCCCCACCTCCCTCCCCCCCTCACCACTCCCCTCCCTCTCTCCCTCTGAGGTTTATTTCACAAAAGTGTGAACACATTTTTTTGTCGATGGGGGCAAAAAAAAAGAGGAAGAGAGGAACAATAAAGAATATGAAAGGCCCATCTTCACAGAACATTAGACATCGCAAAACAACCCAGAGCCACGATCGGATATATCAAAACTGACAAGTAAAAGTTGATTGCTGAGTGTCTATTGATTGAGCTATATTTCACTGGGAGAGCACAGGCTCATAGTTGTCTTCACAGTGCACCAAACCCTGCTGCAGAGCCACAGCGAACGGAGGCAGTCAGCGTAAATACACAGAAATAGTCGGTATGCTACAGTTGGTAACGTCTATTATTATTATCATCTGTATTGACTCTCAAATCGTTTAAAAATTTGACTTCATGCAATATAAATAATAGTCTCTAAATTAGTATCCAACGTGTAATTTAACATACTGCATTTTGCCATATATAAACATACACTGTATGTACGTGTGCACTCAGTTACCAGTGTACTTAAGTATTATAATCTTTATTGAAACTAATGCAGTCTTGCAATAAACCCTCCCTATGTGAACATAAGAATGTTCAATACAGAAAAGTATATTCAATACTCTACTGTATTGCATGTACTGACAGGTTTTTCTATTATTTTGTCCACTCAATTCATATCAATATTGGAGATTGGGTTGTTTGTTTTGGGACTCAATCAGGGCTTTTTTAATGTACCTGGTAGTCACATCTGCATGATGAAATCTCATGTAGCGGATTTATTTTGAGTCTGACCTCCATATGAGGCCAATTTGTTATTGTACACTTCTTGGATTTCAGAAATGCAATTATTATTTTTTTGTCCATCTTTCAGTTCAGGCAGAGGTCAACAGCGAGTGGCTTAAGACATTGCTTTCATACTGTACAAAGTCATGGAACACGCGGTTGCAATGCTGGTAGTCGACTGTGGCTCATCGCGCAAAAGCCCAATACCACCAAACTAATAAGAAATAAAAAAAACCCTATGAATGATACTGTATTATTACAGTTTGCACGTCTTTTGAAAGACCGAATAACAAGTTTGTTTCCAATAACTTCCAGATTGCATCATGCATTCACTTACATACAATTGGATTGTCTTTTTTTTAATTACGCTATTTTAACAAGTATACATCTAATTAATATAAAATGCATGTTTGATGCTGTAGTAACTGATAACAAAACTTTCACTAGCAGTAGGTAGGAGACTTACATCTCATACTAGAGAAGCCACGTGTGACACTACCGCCAGCAGCCGGCTAGCTTAGCCTAGCAGCAAAGCTGGAAATGGGAGGAGACAGCTAGCCTGAATGTGTCCCAAAGTATCACCGACAAGCGCCTCTGAAGCTCAACAATTAGCAGCTTATATTGCATTTGTTTTAATCATGGAAAGGTGTAAAAATACAAATTGCACCACGCTAAATCGTATTAGCTTATTCACATGCATGAGAATGACATCAATGTTTTGTTGTTGATATTGGCAAGGAGGTGGATTGCTGATTCAACAAATACTGTATAAACGTTTGTTAAAAAAACAACGAATTGCAAAAAAAAGAAGAAGAATTTATGAAGATACAAAGCAGGACATTGAAGCTACTAGTGGTGAAGGGTTTACAGGAAAGCAGCGGTGATTTATTGGTGGTAAAAATAGAGTTAGCTCATGAGAAAGGTGAGAGCCAGCAGATGAGAACTGACAAAAATGTGTCTCCTTTATTTTCCCTGCTTCTTTTTGACCGCGTGACTTCTTAGTTATGAGGAGCGCGCTGTTGTATGATCTTCTGTGATTTGTGTCTTTATCCCTGCGCAAGTAAAAGACAGAGACAGGGGAAAGAAGGGGATGAAAAATCGGAGAGACGCTGACAGGGAGCGAAGCACTTGAGCTGTAGAGAAGGCCAAGTGTACCGAACACAGCACAGCCTGGGAGTGATTGAATGATCCCATTCTGGGCTCTTTGTTAGACACTAGGCAGCGATGTATGAAGATTGATACACAAGTGCCCGACTCGGTTTGCTGGATCATCAAACGGATTGATATTATACTCCAGCCAAGGATGAAGACAAAGTAAGTGTTATCATACTCAATACTGGGGCTTGTCAGAGGCGGGAAATCATCCAGTGTCACTGGTTATGGGAGCATTTCGCAGACTGTCATGAGAATTTATCTGGGAGACGTGGCGCTCCATGGCAGCGCACAGCTGACGGCGGAGGCCCCGGCTGTACCGTAAAGATCTTAGCTAAAGATTGAATTACAGCATCGTGCTCCGGACTACATTTATTTCACTACTATCATGTTTGTCCCCGCAGACACTGTAAATCCCTGCTCTTCTTATCAAGTGGCCATTTATTGTCGTTCGAATAACATTATTCATGGTGATATCATTATTTAGATAACATTACAGCAAATGATTTGTTTATCTGTTGTACAACAAGGCCTTCCTACATCACCCCCGAGGTTTCTTCAGGCGCCTCATTATTCCTCCGTCCCGGGTGCAGTCAGTGCAAAGTGAAGGTAACAGCGCACGTGTCTGTTTGGTGGTGCTACCCGTAGCTTTTTAACGGCATTAAATGATCACTGTGCTAAAAGTGAAACAGTAGTATATAGTAATTACCATTCTGTATAACATAATGGCGATGGTTTGGAACTGGCTGCAGACGAGGCCATGGCGTTTGTTACACTGACTTACTGCTAGCTTCTCTGGTGATTCCTGTAATTAGAGGCTTTGGAATTAGTGACAGACATGTTGAAAGTGAAATATATCTTCAAACATGTTCCTTATTCCTATAAACCAAAGAGAACATGTTGAGCAGAAAAAAGCTTCGCAAGAGGAAGCAAATGTGGTTTCAATCTGAGACTGCAGGTACAAACTACCGTAGAGGTCTCATTGCTTTCATTTGAGAGTGGTCTTTATTTAACAGATATCGATATACAGTAGCGTCTTTTGTAGTACTGTGGAAACCACCCATACATGTCATTGAAAAAACGCTGTATTAACATCTAGAACAGTTAGTTACTTACAAGACAAGGTTATGGCAAATCTTTCATTTTCCTTATTTTTCTATTTTCTTTATTCTAAATTTTCCAATGCCAATGATGATACTTCTGGCCAGTTATTAAGATATCCAGCTAAACAGCTATACTATCGGCTGTATTTAACACAACTCATAAACTGGAGCTCAGAGGAGTACATTGTTAGCTGGGCATAGAGGGGTTCGTTAAATGATTTTGCAGTGGTAGAAGGACATATTCAAAGTAGCAATATCTCACATTATTGTCTGTGTTTTCTGCTGATCTGTATGTATTGCCATGTTGAGTTTGTGTATTTTAGAGACCTGTCAAAAAAACAGGCATTGCAACAGCAAAGGCCATAAATGTGGTGGCCTATGGCATTTGTCCATATGACTGTGCCTGTCAAATAACTGTTAAATAAATTATTATATCAATACATTTAAAGACACTGCATTCCAAGTGGAAGTCGAGTGTTCAAAATGTATTACAGTAGCAAAATAAACAAAATGCAAATTGAGGTACTTATTATACTGAATGGCACCTGTGTAATTGTGTAATTTAACAATACTGGATTATTAAGACATCCACATTAATGTGTCAGCAGCATAGTGTTTTCTATTTGCTCAGAGGAAAAATTTTCAGCCCATTCTCAATCCCAACTCGTCAAATACAAAAGCCCGATGGGGCCCTATGTTATGTTTAGAGTAAGATATGTTACGCAAGTAAGCTAACGTACGTAATGACATAACTTATTTGCATAAGTCAGTTATGTTACATGAGGTGATTTACGTGACTTATGTAACCACTGTTAGTATTGTTTGTTCTGTAAACTTCTGTTCTCTTTCGAGTCGTTCTGGAGCTTAACCCTGACCAAGTTTTGAAATGTAAACCTCATCAAGTATTTCTGAGCCTAAAAATAATCAAGTAGTCATGTAGCCTGAACATGAACTAGTAGTTTTGGAAGAAAAACTAGCCAAGAAGTCTTGGAGCCTAGACCTAACCGAGTAGTTCTGACCCTAAACCTAACCAAGTAGTTTGGGGTGCCTAAACCAAACCAATGCGCAACCATTTGTTAATGTTAGTAGCAGTCAAAAGTCAAAATAAATGATAATATGTGTACTATTTGACAGCAATCTTTATTTTGAAAGTCTCACCTGACGTTGCATATATCATATTATTGCGGGGTAGGTAGAGTGTCGTAGTTTGGAAGCTTAAGATCACAGACCAAGCTGCCGTATTTGACGAGTTGGGAGTGAGACTGTGTTGACAGTTTGACAGTTGGGTGGTTTAATCTGAAATACTGTTACCATGCTTCATAAAATGATGATATGGGTCACGTGTCAATAATGAATTTGTGAAGTAGCAGCTCACATGAAATAGAAACACAATCAAAATTACACTTCAGTACAGCATTTGAGTAAATGTACTTTATTACTTGACATTACTGTTTATTTGCAGCATTTTAAACAATGATGTGTCATGTTGACAAGGAACCAGTTCTGTAGGCAACATGTTAATCACATTTCACTAATTGAATTCAACTAAAATCAAGTACAAAGATCATTTTTATCTCTCAGAGGCTCAGTAAAAGCACTGTGTCATTTGTAATTTGGGTATATCAGGTACTCTACAATGTCCTGACTTACTGTTTGAATAAGTGATTCCAGTCTGCCCCTGCTACTGCCAGCACCAGCTTCCTGATGCTGTTTGCTTAAGAGTTGGAGACACAGGGCAATATAAGTACGCGCTCCTCTCTTCGGAGTGGTTTTATGCACACTGTAAAGCTGTCATTTATGTCTGCGCATACAGTGCCCTCGCCATGTCGCCGGGCTCCGTAAAAGCCATGTATGGGAAACACTGCAGGCCGCAGCACTTATGGATATTTCTCTTTACATTCATCACTTTTACATGTGCTTCACTGGAAGCCGAGGGGCCGTCTGAAAGAGTTACAGCTTTTCATCTTCATATTGAAACACCGGAGGAGGTTGTTGTCTTGCTGTCTGTATTATATCATTTCTATTGTAAAGTTACACTACAGTTGTCCCTGAGCACAAAGGCCGACACAAACACACACACACACACACGCACACACACTCACACACTCGCACGCACACAGTCCAGGTGGGATGCTTGTGCCAAGAGGTGCTCGCTATGATTTGGCCTTATTAAGCTGTTGACCCTGAAGAGAGAGAATTACCTCTGTTGGGAAGCAGGCAGTGCATTTGTGTGTCTGTGCGTGTGTGTGTGTGTGTGCGCCATATACGAATGTCTGGTGGTGATGGGAGCAGGAGGGGGGGTGCACTAGCTTTGAGTTAAGGGTTCTATCAAGGGACAAACTTCTCCGGCACCACAAAGCCACATGATCCATCTCCCTTTTTAGCTCTTGTCAGGACCATTTTATGTGATGATGATTTGATGCTTGGGCACCGGGCCTCCTTCTCCCCCTTTCAGATTGAGCTATGATAGTCAGAGCTGGGATCGCTGGGATCACTGAGCTGCTGGGCTCCAGCAGCCGTCAGAAAGCTGCAATGTGTCCCTCAGCTGCGAGAGGACACTGACAAATCTTCTTCCTTCTGAATTCAGAGTTCCCAGTGGGCTTCACAACTTTACACAGACTCTTATCTTTTCAAATGCCATAACTTCAACTTTTTCATAAGCAGCAGATGACCTAAAAAAAAAAAAGTTGGTCATTGGTTTTGAGCTTTTCATTTTCAAAATGATGAAGCAAACTTTGTTTTCACAGAAGACACATGTGACATGTCACAGTATGAAAAGCACAGGTGTAACAACTTTAATTTAATAAAAGGACAACTTACAATTAGCTGCTTCAAATTTAGGGTCATCGTGTCACAAATTCTTGCTCTCTGTCACACTGCCATGGTTTATTGGGAGGCTTGAATATAATAGAGCCATCGTTAATGTTCAGTAGCCTTCAATAAGGTGAATCTAATCTGGAGTGAAGCTGTGAGTTACACGGGTAACACTTTATAATAAGTATCATTAATAAACAGTAGATTTATAGTGAATTAAACTTTAGTTAATAGTTATTTCAATATTAACAATTACATTATTTACAGACTTTAAAGCAATTGTCAATTTTTAAGTTACAACTATAATACTGTGTAAAAGGTTTTAAAAAATGGGACTATAGCTCATTCATAAACGTCTTTTGGACGGCCATTATAAAGTTGCAACTGGTTTATAAAGCATTTAACTGTTCACCGTTAGGTAACTATTAACTGAAGTTTATTTAATGATACATTTACCATTGATTGATTGAACTGTACCCAAAATCACCCCAGTTTTACTGTATTTTACTTTATATTTACTATACACCATTTTATCAATTTTTCACTAAATATTCCCCTTAAAAAAAATCCCATAATAGATCAAAATGCTGTCCAGCAATGCAGTGCTTCACATTTACAAGGTGTTAAAGTTACCAAAGACCAGTTGCCAAACTTTTTTTCAAGCTGGCCCACATTCAACAGTGGGACATTTTTCATAGGGGCGGCTAGACGGGGCCATTCAGGAAGGGCCACCCTGAGCTGTCCAACCCATGACATGACACACATATACAGTATGTGCACAGATGCTTACTGTATCAGTTTAAACAATGTCATTTTTATTTCATGTTACAATGCTATATTTTGTCATATAACATAGTTGAATAATACAGGCCATTTCTCAGTCATTCAGAATAAAAGCCAACAGGCACACTGCAGATGTACAGATCAATGTTAAACCTTAAAATAAGCATTGAATTCAATTAAATACGTTTACAAATATCTTTACATTTCTTGAAATCAACACCTTACATCAAGGTGTACAAGGAAAAATAAACAGAGCAATAGAGATAAAGGTTGCAGGCATTTTACTTGAACATGTGAGGCTACCGTTGATGTGTGTAGAGAGAGCACAACCCACAGGTCTGAATCCACTGACAGGTGGGTTCTTTTATTGTTTACATGAATGCCATGAGAATGCAATGATGAGAGAGACACACGTCACACACATATGATATCGGATACGCATAATACCACAGTGGATGAGCTGCTGGACAATAGTGAATACCCGACTTCAAGAAGCAGCCAAAACCTGTCTGAGAAGGCCTTAGCCGCTAAGAGTTGAGTCTGATTTAAGTTTTGTTTGAGTGTGTGTTACACAGGGAGTAGAACATGAGGGAGAGATGTTTGGATTCGGGCTTTTGGACGTAACGAATGATAATGCTGTATGTTGTCTTACCATAACAGGTGAGTCATAACCAACAGAGGGGGTTGAGAGATGTCAGTGAATCACAGTTTGCACACTCCCATGCAGTCCTGAGAACGGTCTGATAAGGCAACGTTATTCCTCCGACACCAGTGGGGTATCTAAACCCTCTCCAAGCATCAGACAGACACACTGTATTAAGATGTATACTATTTTGTCTCACAGATACCAGCTTGAAATTCGGGCGACCCTGCTTGCAAATGTGCGGAAAATGTGTGTAAAGGGTCGGTTCACCCAAATTACAAACAGATCATATTTCCACTGTTGCTGTCAGTGGTAAGTCATGCACATTTGTCTTTTCTTCATGCGCAGCTGTCTTCGCAACTTTTGCAAGGTTTCTGATATGAATCCATATGAAAAGTGTCCACATTACACCATAATAACAATTATAATCCACACGAAGCTGTACAGATCTTGTGAATACTGTTAATATCATATCCTGTGGATCCAAGCTGGAGTAACCAGGACCCAGTGTATTTAAAGTGAGATGAATTTGTTTCAATGCCGTGAGAATAAAAAAACAAAACAAAACCACATTTGTCTACATTGTATGAATTGACAATAACAATAATGCCTGTAACTTGGGTGAACTTACTCCGTACGTTCCGCAGTTCTCTCGCCTAATGCACATCCCGTGGCTGCCACCTCTGCGTTTAGTGCCGGCAGTAAACAAAATCCTCTAACACATCGCTATTATGATCATAAATGCAGTAAATCTCCAGTATTGTCCAATTACACGCGGCTTTTAAACAGTGTCAGTGTGTTGTGTTTGCGATAGGCTGTGTAATAGTGTAATAACTCTGTCCCCCCTGTAAGACGGCCAGGGAGACTGTGTTTAAATGAGGCGGTTCTGCTACATTAGCTTCATAACACCATAATCCTTTCTCCATAAACCATTACATGCGCCGCAACATTTCTGATTTATGGGCGGTGGAGAATCAATGGGAAAAAATTAATGCTCGCAAAACGTCCCTGGGACAATATTGAGCAGATTTTAATTGTGATTTCATTCAAGTGGCTGTTAGCCAGATGATGAATGAGAGCTAACCTTCCACTCTGCCGAGCACTGGAGAGACTCTTTAATATGACAATTAAGTGTCTGTCCTTTAGATTTTATTGTATCTTCCTCTCTCTATCTTGTAAGCTACTCTGTCCTCCCTCCTCCTCCTCCTTTTTTTTTTTTTTTACCTCCCACCCACTCCCCTTCTTCTGTCTCTCTCTCTTCACATCACTTCATCTGTACAGTGCAGCTTTTTGCGCAGATTAAATTGAGACTCCGCTTTTCTCCATCTCGGAGCACTTACTTATGTTTTATGACACGCACTAAGTCAATTTTATGTTGTTATTGATTTTTCTTCCCCCCTCCTCTTTGTATTACCCTCTTGCTTAAATCGACACAAACCATTTTGCTTTTTGCTCTCTGATTCTTCCCACTCTTGTCTCGGGGTGACCTTAAGTGTACGGCAGAGAAAAACATCTCTGATCGGGGATGGGGGGGTTGTTGAAGCTTAAAAAGTGTTTTTCCCTCAGAGAAAAATGAAAAATGAAAAGGTACGACCAGAAGGTGGCAGGTTAAACTTGGAAGTGCCACTTATCAAAACTTTACTTGCATTTTCAGGATTCGAAAGATTCACAGACATATTTAAACTCAGAATTTGCTGAGCTGCTTCATCAGCCCCACACCTGACAGGATAAAGGTTTTCAGATTTTTCGCTAAAGAATGACATCACCTCCTGAGCCCAAACTGTGGGCCCCCTGGGGGGGGGGAAATAAACCCCTTCCCTTCACACATAAGGCACACTGTTTGCTCCTAATACTTTCATAGAAAATAATTGTCTGCACAAGTTGTTTTCATCAGGCTGTTTGAGTCAAAGAAACATGGTTCAGAGGGATTTTTAATTTCACCTTCATCATTAAGAGTGACAATGCCTCAGGCTCAATGTAAGTGGTCTCTTCTGACTGTGTATTTATTCACAAGTGTCTCTGCAAACTGAGCCAAAAGGACTGAAGGCCAAAATTTTCGGTGATTGTGTGAAGCGTTACTGAATAGAAATTAACGAAATGGAGTTCAAAATAAGTGTACAAAGCAGATCTCTTCGATCGGGAATTTGTTTTAACAGTACCGCTATTTACATTTTCGTTCCAGTTTACTTATACATCGCTTTGAGCAGAACTAACTGGTAGGAGCGGGGGGTTAAATGCAATAAGAGCTGGCTTGATCTCAATCAATTTGTCCCTGTCTGCTGGCAGGTGCCCAGGCTTTGCTGTGTCCCAGTCCCCAGTGTTGGCTCCATCAGGACTCCCAGCAAAGAGCTAAGCAGCAGCATCAATGTGACCATTTAGAGTGTGATCTGTGCAGATGCAGTGGGAAGGTCAGGCCATTGTGCCGCCCTCCTCCCCCTCGCCTTTCACTTCACCCTCTAGGACGCCGTCCACATCAAAGTTGTTATTGAGGCCCCTCAATCGGAAATCCCGGTTTGGCAGGGAAGCGAGGTCTTTAAGAAAAGAATGAGGGCCTTGACCCAACATGGGCGACTAAATCAGCCCGCCGACAGCCAAGAGGAAGATTAATACTCATAGGCCCTCTTTTACACCTGGTGTTAACAAGCATCTCATATCTGGACCGAGTTTAGATTGTGTTTATGCTTGACCTTAAAATGCTTTTCAAGTGGAATCATGTTTTTAATCCATAAAGTCAATTTTAGATGATATATTATTGATTTTCCAGGAACCTCTTTGAGGTGCATTTTGTCACCCAGTCTGTATACAGCTGTTAATGATGATCTACAACAGTGATTATTTTCACCATATTACAGGCCCTCTTTAACTCTTTTTGTTTTATCACCTTGATAGTCAACAACTTTTCCTCATATTTCGATTACTTAGGGTCTCAGGAATGGCAGCTGTAAAACATGGTTAAAACAACGTTGTGTAACTTTTCATACCTTTTCCATCACTTGTTTCTGTGTTATGTAACTTCAGTGAGAGGGTAGGATAACATTTACATACATGTTTACTTCAACATAAAAGTTTTCAACACATAACATTGTAACAGTTTGGATGGTAGTTAGCATCTGACAAATTGTTATGGACCTGGATGTTCCTTCATGACAGTGCCAATTTCTATATAATTTTGCTTTAAATATGATGAATTTCCACAAAAAGAATCAATTCCTGCACAGTTTTTAAGTCTAGATTTATAGATTTGTTAAAAAGGTCAATGTTTCAGTCTTAACGACCCCACTTTTGCATCTCTCATCCAACAATAAAATGACTGTCCGCAGCTGTATATATAACAATACTGATACACCATTCATTGAATTTGACATATTTGCATGTGCTCGCTACCTGTGATTGGTGTTGAAAGTACTGTTTATGCAGAACCCCAATCCAAAATAAGTCTATTTGGACTTCTATTATTCAAGTTTTATACATTTTAAATTACATATATTGTCATGCACTCTGAGATGACACATTTGCACTCGATTAAAGCAACAGTATGTAGATTTTAGCGTTTTGTGTGATCTCTGTGTCTTGAGTGTGACACCACTGTCGTAAATACAAATCCCAGATCTGTAACAATTAGTCAGACATCATGTAGGTGCTCACTACAAATAAAACTCATGTCTTAACAGTTTTATGTGTTGAAAACTTGCATGTTGTAAAGTAAAGTAAACATGTATGTATCGCTGTGATCCTACCCTCTCACAGAAGTTACATAGCCCAGAAACAAGTGATGGGGGGGCGGAGTGGCTGAGACAGAGACACCATTCACCCTGTGACACTGTGCCATCAACATGATATTGAAGCTGTTATTTTAGGTAAAAAAAAAAAAAAAAGTTAAGTTGGCAAATGTTGCACAATGTTGCCTACCTGGGAAGTAAATGTTTTACGGTTTGGCCACCCACATCAAACGTGCAAGTCCAGCAAAGGGGAATGTTCACTAATTTATCTTCTACATAACTGTATTGTGTATTTTATTGAGGTTGGAATCCCAAGTTGCAATTACTGTTACAAGTGTGACACATACACCGGTGGGGTCTGACAAAACACATGGGTGAAAACCTTATTTAGAGCAGTGGTGCTCACACCTTTTCTCTTAGAGGGCCAAAACTTAAACAGGATGGTGGACCATGAACCAAAAGCAAACACCTATTGTGTTAAGATGCAAAATGATAAAATACAGAAGCCCCAAGAGGCTTCTGTATAAGTGAGAAGTGAGAGAAACAAGTATTTTCCTTTCTAACTAAGTAATATGTGACAAAATGTTTTGCCAGAATAATTTTTTTTCAGTTGTCTTCCAGGGCATTTATAGTAGAAGGATCCTGAGTACCTTGAATTGACAGACTTCCTGCAAAAAAGTGCCACTCTGCCACGGTGCTGAGACTGAATAAGTATAATAATAATAATAATAATAATAATTAGGGATCACACATATTTAAAGAACATTTCTACCTCATAGCAAGTAAAGCAGCATAAACAGCAATTCATATTACAATTTTCTTTTGGACCAAATAAAAACCTTTAAGCCCAGCTTTGGCCCATGACCTGCACTTTGGGCAGCCCTAATATAGAGTGTTGAAAAAAAAAAAATAAACAACAAAATCATATTTAATTTAACATCCTATGAATGCTGAATGCAGCGGCATAATCAAATTAGTCGATGAGATGTTTCTGTACTAATGAGAAAACATTTTCTTCAACAAGTTATCTTATTAAAGTTAAGTTAAGTTAGCTAAGTAACTAACTCTTGAAGTGTTGTGGGAAAACACTTGAAGTTCGTATGGTCAAAGTGTCCTGTGTACATTTACAGCTAGATTTGGCGCACTTTATCTTTGTCTGATTATGGTCCCATCAGTGTAGACAAGTTAAAGGAGGCCACGGTGTACCTGAGAGGGAAGAGGTCTCTACATCATCTCTGTCTCCACCAGGAAGGAAGAAAACAGAGGCAGACTGAGGAGAAGGTGTCACCGATAGTGGGATGTATGACTTCTCTCCTCTTCCGCTCTCCCTCTGTTTCAGCTCATGTGGAAAAGCTTTTCAAATTATGATGTGGATTGACGTGCAGCAGCTGTCCCCTCTCCTGGGTCCTGTCCGTCACCTCACCGGTCACCGCTGACAGCACTATGATGGATTAGGAATTGTCATCCAGGACGCTTGTCACTTGTTTACAAGTCGGCCATCCCTCATCTCTCACCACAGGCCTTATAATCTGGCCGACACTCCTCCAACCCCAGCCCCCCACTGCCAGACACGCTATACAAGACAACACCATACATTACAACAGCTTTTTTTCTCCCCCTTCTTCCCCCTAACCTTTCTCTCTCTCTCCCTCCTGCATCCCTGGGCTGAACACAGTCAACACATTTAATGCATTAATATATGTGTTGTGTTCACCAATCTCCCAGGGACTGGGGCGACGTCTTCTCCTGTCAACCTCTACCCCTGAGAACTGACTGGGTTTTATACAAACATCCCAGTGGGAGAGGGAGGGAGGCTCAGATCTAACCTGCATTCTGTTGTTTGAACAATGGGCTTTTTAAATCTGCTGCCCAGAACTATTGAAGATAAATCCACTATCACTACAACTTTAGTACCATGTGTGTTATATGGAGGCATGTATGTACTCAGAATAACATTAACTCTTTATTTCCCCTTTTAAAATGTTATTCTAAGGTGTGTTTACCTTTATCTTACAACGACTGAATTAGTAGTCGTTGATTGACGTACATTCATTTAATATTCAATATTAATTCAATCAAACAACGGGTTTAACTATCATGATATTGACAATAATTCCTGATATTAAAATTAAAATCTTGATATTGTGTTAATAATGACACACGTATGATAACATAGTGTGAATAATCCAGCAAATTTCTTTGGCCTTGTACATTTTTTTGTTCATGAGTTCACCTGGTTGCCTTTTCACTAGTAACTGGGTGTAATTGTTCTTTCTGTACACTTTTTTAAAAGTTATGGTTACAGACTCTCTCCTCCTCCCTATACTCGTATTTTAATGGAAATGTATTCGCCCACAAAAAGAGACACAACACACGGTTAACACAAGTTAAAGATTGATTCTAAAGCGAACATTATTCTTTTAAATTTCTACACATCATGATAATATTCACTTGGCCATGATAATCATGTAGTGAAAATCTGATATGGTGACAGACCGTTTTTAAACTCATTTCTCAAGTGAAGGTGACACATTTTTGCTTGCTTTACTTTGTTTTCATATCATAAATTGAATATCTTAAGATTTGTTTTTGGACAGTTCGTTGTCAAAACAGGTCATTTAAATCACCTTGGAGTCCGTTAACTTTTGGTGGAATTATTCATTTTTTCCCCCTGAAAATCAGCAGACCACATTCAATGTTTGGGAAGCTAATTTAAAAACTTAGCTCTGCAATTTAGCAATACTTTGAAGAAGAAGCTTTACATTTTTGTTAAAAAAGCAATTAAAGACCTTGAAGTGGTCAATGTGTATGTGATATGAAATTACAACAAAACATAATACAAACAAGTCACATGCCAGCAAAAAATGTATTTTATTGCAAAACGTGCTCTATTGTTCACAGGTCATACATAATAAATAAAAGAAATAAAAGACCTCAGTATTTATAAGAAATTGCAATGAATGTCAGCTTTGAATTATAAAAATAAGATACATGATAATAAAACAAAAAAAAAATAAAAATCATGTTATTCCTTTTAAGGCCCCAAATTGTTTTCTAGTTTTAGTATTTACATCACAAACAATCTGAAAAAAAGAACTGCAGCATTTGAATCACCATGCAGATATGAATGCAGGCACAAGCAAACTACTTTAAAATGTTTGAATAAAATGAAAAAAAAAAAAAAAAGTTGCAAAATTAGAAGATGTGGCCAAAAGAGACACTTTATACTCACTTAACTTTGTGTTGTCTTGATTTGAACTGGTTTTCACAGTGTGAAGCAAAGACAGTCAAACCGATCTCAAGAACATTTTCCGAAAAGCTTTCAGACCCAATGGTGTCGAGCCTGCCATCTCGGAAATATTGAGGAAGGAAGCCCCGCCGAGTGGACTTTGATCTCTCTCCACAGCATCTCTCAGTCTGTGGCCTGCTGTGGGAATGTGTGAGTTTATGCTCCCTCTGCAGGCATAGTCCAAACTGGAAGACGAGCTAACCAGCCTGCCTCTCTAGCTTGGACTCGGCCCTGCCAGCTGTGCTCCTGCAGAGAGGATGAGTGGATGCCATCTACCCTGCACTGCTGAGACTCTCCCCGTGCTCCCAGTGTGGCCCTTGAGAGAGGCCATAATCTTCTCCTATCTGCCTTAATGGTCCCCTCTGTGGATGCCGAGATGGCAGGCCTGGGAGCGGGGGCGGCGTGCTGAATCCTACCACGAGCATATTGTCATTAAATTAAAAATTTCCAAACACTCCCTTGCTCGTGGCATAACCGCCGCCGTGAGAGCGATCATAATTGGCTCTGAAAACATGCATAATTGCCTTCAGCTGGCGTTCTTTTACAGTTGACATTGTTGAGGCGGCGGCGGGGCGATTGGTGAATTGAATATGCAGCTTGTTTCACAATGGCAGCCGTAATTGAAATATGGTACGTGTGAGTGGAAGATTACATTAAAGCTCCTAGATAATCACCTGACAGGGGAGTCATTGAATCGACAATCTGCCGCGGAGTTTCGGGGAGCGGGCCAGAGCGAGCGGGCTGAGGGAAGGAGGCAGGGAGGGAGGGAGGGGAGGAGGGTGAGCGTGGTGGGGGTAAAGGAAGGCATCAGGCAGAATTAGAAGAAGAAAAGAAAAAAAAAAAAAAAAGAAAAGCTCTTGGCTGGCTCACTTATTCAGAGCAGTCCTGGATTGCCAGCCTGGCATTCCTGGGCTCTTTCTATCACCACATTTCTCCCGCTCACTCACTCCCACCCTCCCTGTCCTCTCTTAGATGCTCACCCCTCCACTGCTTTGAGGAGACCACTTCCCCTTTAAGAGCTAACAGATGGCTATCCGTCGCTGTTGCATTGTATCCTCATTTGCATTCATATTTTTATTGCTTTTTCTCACAGTGGTTAAAACGGCACCATCCTAGGCCACCCTGGCACACAAGGCTGCCTCCGATCTGTTAAAACGGAGGTTAAATGAACAGAGGGTTTTGCGCTGTGGTTGATTTTCACTTCACCTGTGAGACATCTTTTTATAGCGAGGAAGCGGCTGTAGCGTCCCATGATTCCACTGTCATATTGATGGTGTTTGATATCTCTGAAACCATCTCACACCATTTTTTTTTTTTTTTTTGGGTGACAGTCCTTTCACTTCCTCAGCCTCATAGACAGCAGGAAGGGAAGTGCTGTTTCACAACACGCACGTTAGGGCACATTACTGGGAAACTGATAGAAAATGCACAAATGATGCTCACATTCATCCTCTCCACCTCCATGCCTTCTGTAGACTATCAGCGCAGTCGTTGTTGTTGTTGCTGAGGTAAAAAACCTTGCAGGTGCCTCCTCTCTTTAATCTACTTCTCCCCTCACCATTATCTTATATTTGGGTATAAACACACAGACTGTGCAGCCCGATAATATGCAATTAAAAACAAAGATCATTAAAAAGTTATTGGTGTCTGCCTAATTACTATAACTTCACCCCCCTTATAATGAGCGTGCATGGGTATTGATTCGAAGCAAATCTCCCTTTCCTCCTGGAAAAAAGCAGGTAGTTACTTTGTGTTAAATCATTAATATAGTAATGATTTTTCCAGAACACTCTCAATTAAGACCAGAGCAGAAAATGACCCAGGGGAGTTGAGGCTCACGCTCTTAAAAGTGTGATGTTCCAAATATATCCTCGCCTCTCTCACCAGAGAATATGGATAGGGCCGAGCCGTGTCTCTGAATCATTTAAAGCGGGGCTTGTTGATTAGGATGTGTGTGAATGTGCTTCGGTGCTAAAGGTCTGCACCTTTAATGTAATACAGTGTGCGCTAATACGCCGCACCGCATAAGCTTTGTGCGAATGCAGAGTGATGTAATGGTGAGGTTTGACTTCCAGTAGGCGATGGAGACAGAGCCTGCCAGGTGGAAAACTGGAGGAAGCCTTCACATTAAAAGAGAGACAGACAATTCATTTAAAACACAGCAGTCAGCCCAAACCTCAGAATACATGTTAATAATATGTTAATGTTAAAATAATTTAATAAGCTTAAACCATGCGTTTCTTTGTGTTGCATTTATACATTTCTTCAGGTTCAGCTTTCGGTTCTATGTTGTGACGGCGGTGATCCCACCATCTGTTACACCACAACCATAACTTCCTTCTTGACATGAAAGTCTACTCATAAACATGTAATATGAATGTTGTGCAAAATGTCTATATGACATGTACAAAGTTGAAAGAGACACTAAAAAACGCCAAATGCTTAAATGGAAAACTGGTAGAGTGAATACCTCTGCCAAGGCCCGACACAAACTCCAAAGCCCTGTGTCGTCATCACCCGTAACTGCTTGACCATAATCTAAAGGTCTAATTTAATTTATGATAGCTGATTGTTGGTTATCTGACACTCTTATCTGACTAGCAAAGCCCGTCTATTAAACTTTGGCGCTCACCATCTGCAAAAACTGTCCTCAAGATCCAAGTATTATTCTGTGTGAAATCAACAAAAATCTTTAATGTCGAATGTGAGAAAGAAATCCCTGGCTTCATCCCTCTCCAGACCAGCAATTTGTTTTCTTGTTATCCTGGTAACAAACCAACAAACCAAACAACCGACAAATGAATGGACAAGGGTGAAAAAAAACCCTCCTTGGCACAGGTAATAAACAAAGCACAGAGTAAATGTAGAGAAAATACAAATAAAGTAGGGTAAACTAGTACAGAAACAAAGGGTTTAACACAATCATCATTGTACCCATATATATTTAAAATAAAGCATATTCTCTTGTTATTGGCTTAGGACTGGCTTAAGCCTTAAGAAACAGGGTCCAAAATGTGGGAAGACATGCAACAAAGGTCCCCGGCTGGAACTGAACCCAGGTCACTGCCGAGGAGCCTCAGTACATCTGATGCCTGCTCTACGGCATGAGCTATGAGGGCACCAAGCTTATTTTTCACATCCTTTAGTAAACCCTTGACATGTTCTGCAAATAACAAGACCAAAGGTGGGATCAGATGTAGCAACTATTTGTAAGTTGTAAGATAGTGAGAGTCACTCCGCGCCATCGTGGGTAAATTCTTGTCTAATCGCGTCTTTCACACAGACGACGGCAAGACGGCAAGAGTTGCAGATCGGGAAGACTTCCTGTGTCTGTCATGGCGTTCAGGTTGGCATATGTCAACTTGTTTGCCTTTGTAATTCAAATCCCGCTACTCTGTGATCTCTGATCCTCCAACCCCATCCCATCGCAGCCCCTCCCCCACCCGAGTCTCCGCCAAACGCTCCAACAATTAGATCATTTGTCCGTCCATTATCTCAACACCTGCAAGAAAATCTGTCTCAATTTTCCCCTCTGCTTCTGATCTGCTCTCCCTCCCGTCTTCCTCTGTGGCCCCACTGAGACGCTGGTCCGGCCCCAAGCAGCTTCTGTCTCTGTCAGGAGGCTCCTGGGCGCTGCCATCCCACCATGCATTCTGCCCGTGCCAAGAGTCTGTGCCAGTTCACACCCCTTTAGCACCGAATACTTGTCGTGACCCTGCCTTTTCTTTTCGTTTGCACTCTTTTGAGGCCCCTGTGCCAAACACACACAGGGCTCAAGTAGGGATACACAAAAAACATCTCTCTCTCCCTCCTTTCACTCAGAGCCATAATATTCACTTAGTGAGGACCAGGAGGGGTTGGAACAAAGAGATCTTTGGGGTTAGGCAGTGATTCGTTATAGTCTCCATAACCACAGTTTACGGCGGCTCTCTTTTGAGACGCTTGACATTCTACTTCCTACTCCTTAGATATAGTCGGCGGGTACAGTGCGTCATCTTTGTTTGACTTTATCACACGTAAAGAGCTGCTTTCACTCAGTCTAATGTCATCGCCTAGGTAACCAGCTGGTTTTTGGCAACAACGCAGAAACGGCCAATTTGTCAACGGAATGTGTGAAGTGTCAATATGAATCTATCTAGCCCCTCTGGGCCCCATTCAGGACATAATTTTTCATATGCATATGAGAATTTTTGGTGTATTACTTTCTCACACTTTCTTTTTTTTTTATTTATTTTTTTATTACAGCCAGTGACAGATTAGAAAGAGGCTCCAGGTCAGGGGTCCAGGGGAGTTGGGAGGGGGTGGGCAGAAAGCTGGTGTTGTGGGAGAAAGCACTTGGGAACCAAAAGACAGATGAGGAAATTCGAGCAGCGTTCTTACTGTAGGCACAAAAAGCCTCTCGGGGTGTTACACCTGGCAACCCCGGGGGTTTTCTAACGGTCTCCGGCAAAATGAGAAACGCTTTCATTGTTTTCACTGTTTTCTTTAAGATTTTAGTCCTGGTTTATTGGGTAACACCTGTTGTTAGTGGTGGTAACAACAAGTCTGGTTTAGAACTACAGGCCTCCCTGAGCAGCTTGTTGGCCAGGAATACAGCAGAGGAGCAACTGGTGTTTCAGTCCAAAAGGACTAGGACTAGGCTAAGACTAAAAAAGGCTGACACTGAGGCTGACATCATTGAGATAACACTTGTAACTATGTAATTCAACATTAACATTGCATATACATGCATTGTTTACTGGGAATCCCTTGTGTGTAGGTAGGCAAGGGAGGGAGTGGCCGACAAAGGGTGTCGTTTGCCTCTGACCTCTAGTATGAAATCATCAGAGCGTCTTCCCATCTTCTGATCGACGCGACAAGATCATGTGTGTGTGCTGTGCTCAGGTTTGGGTAGATCTAGGAACAAAGATGACTAAGTTACATTTAGGAGAGGTTTTCTAAAGGTTAGCAAGCCTGTGTGTCAGTTGTTATAGTAATAACACCTGACAGTCTCCTGTGTTAAGTCCAGTGTTTTATTGATCCAACAAGTCCTGTGCAAACTTCCTTGATGTTTAAAGGTGTTGCCTGATGTTGCTCCCAGCAGTATTACCCAACCTGCTAGAGGGCCTTGTCTCCTAAACGTTAGCATATCAAATTTTGGGGGCTGAAACAACTGATGTTGTTCTTCCTGGGAGGACAGTCTCATATTTCAACACATCCTCATACCTAAACGAATAGGATGATTGCCAGTGACTCCAAAACCAATATATGTGTTGCACCATACTACTGACAGGTGTACTGTACTGATGGAAACTGCTGGGTAAGGTTAAGGGAAACATTGAGGTATGGGTTCAAATAATGACTACTTCACCTGACATCCTCTTTTGCTATTACTATATAGAACACATTATGTTTAAGTAAATGAAATGATTTAGGATTTCAGTATTCCAGAATGAAAAAAGTGACTACACTGACTTATATATAAAGTGCAGGCAGTAAAAATCCCTTAGGGAAACAAACACCATCAGATCTTCAAGCTGCCGGGGCCCCGGGATCAAGTCAAATGGCGATTCATGACCTGTAATGATTTTTCACTTGAGGGTCCGTGACATGAAAATGTTTGAGCTCCCCTGCTGTACATACTTATGATAGGCGAGGCGCGGTGTGTCACAGCATGGCATTTATGTTCATGTGACATTATCAAAATGCTCATATGACAGCACACCAATTATGTATCCTGACGAGACGACACCGGAAAACATTTGGCACCTCCACTCTCACTGACATGACCTTTCACTGCGATCCTGCGTTCCTCCGATACATGTCCCCTCCTGTGCTGCCCTCTCTCCTTCTCTCTCTCTCTTTTTTTCCCTTCTATTCATAGCCTCCATCCCAAGGTAAACCACCGTCGGGTGGATGCTTTGTCGCGGAAGCTTGTGAATGTTTTCTCTCCGCGCCGCTGTTATTTATTGCCCGCTGACAGGGCCATGAATTCCGGGCCAACGTGAAACTCATATTGTTATCAAAAGCATAAAATTCCTATCACTTTAGGTGTCAGAGCAGAGACAAGAAAATGAAACAGGTACTCATAAAGGCAGCGGGCGCCATAAATCAGCTGGAGGGGCCCGCGCAAAGGAGACGCTTGATTAAATAAGGGGAATTAGGTATTTTTGCAAAAGCGGGAAATAACATTGATCTATGCCCCTGTCAGTAGCGAGCTTGACACTATTGTGTATTGTTTATTTTTCTTGGGTATTTATAGTAGTCAATCTCCCTCTGACTGAACGGTATGAGTGAGAGAACCCAACATCCTTCGACTGCCATGTGTTTCTGTTGCTGGAAAGCTAGAGGCAGACCTATCAGGATCTGAGTTCGCCTCCTCTGGTTTCCTCAGCAATTATGACACCGACCATATCCTGTAGCTTTGTTTACCAGGACATATGTGAAATGAGCCAACAGGACGACTGTTTTTTGCTGCAGCGCCATAGGCGTCAAGAGGCAATTTAAGGTCAGTCAGGGGTGAGACACTTCACTAGTTTATACCAGGGTGCAATCAAATTTCATTGCATCTTACGGAAAATCCCTTTCGGCAAATCATTTCTATTTTTTTTCCCCTGAGTCTCTGATATCTATTCAATAAGAAGAAGACTTGTTGGTAGGAAAACACAATAAAAAATGTTTTGCCTAAGAAGTCTGACAGACCTTGTGAAGCCTGTTTCATTGTGTTCACTCTGCAGGATGTGGACCGAGAGTTTGAATTTTACTCCACCGATTTTACACGACAAGATGAAAGAGTGATGTCACTTGAGGCATTTGTTCTCTGAAGTTCCCCGTCAGCAATTTCAACTAGAACACCCCCCGAAGTCAGATTTCTGATTCGAAAAGTCCAACAGATCTCATCAACCCTGTTGGTGTGTCTTTTTTGTGTGCTGTCACATCAGTCCTATACATCAGTCCTATACATCAGGCCTATACATCAGGCCTATACATCAGTCCTATACATCAGTCCTATACTGCCCAACTTCTGTCAATGGACATGTTGATTTGGAGTTTGTATGCACACAATGGAGAATGGACTTGGACCAACTCAATTATGGTGTCATTCCTAGCTTGGACTTCCGAGGTAAATGGATTGGCCATGACACACCTGAACCTCTGACTGAACTGTTGACGGCTGAGTTGCATCATGGGCAATGTAGGCACCAGGTTTTGGCAAGAAGAACACATGAGATGAGAAAAGACAATCTTGCTGGTTCTGCTGCATATTTTTTTTTTATCCTATTATCCGCTTTCAAACATGATATAAACTGTCCCAAAAGAAATCAGAAATGCCTGTTAGCTAATACATTTGTCATATTGTCAATGACACATCTCTCTAAAAGCGAATTTTGCTAAGCAGCACACCCTTGTTCCATATTGTTCTCCCTAAATGTATAATTTCAGTAACGTCCCCCACTATGATTTGGAGGTGTCTGCATGGCTGATGGGATCAGTGAACTCCGGAGAGTGGGGTGACGACCTTCCACCCCATCCATCACCCAGTGATGGACATGGGAAGCCGGTCCCTGACAGGTTGGGGGGTGGGCGGGGGCTGGAGGGTACAAATGGGGTTAAGGATAGGGCCGGAGAGGGATCCTGGAGACTGCGGTATGATGGCTGGAAGAACAAGGGGGGGAGGTGGAAGTGAAGAAGCCTGGCCAGGATTGAGGTCAGGGATATATGATTGGGGTATTAGATGGACCACTGTTAGCCTGGTTCAATGTTTGTGTGGGGGGACGAAGATGGATTATCTGACTGTTTTTGCATGTCTTATGTGTCGCAGATAGACAAAGGTGCATTACGTCATTTTGCCAGAATCTGTCTCTCTTGAGCTTTTTTTTTTACAGTACAGGACATGAACCGGTTCTCCCGCTGGCATTTGTGAAAGAGCCGACTGAACCAACACAAATGATGAATCTGGTAATCAGGAGCAGTGTCACTCCATTCTCCAAATCTTGCCGAGGTGTAATGAGTCTCTGAGGGCCACTTGTTTCTTGACTCCCACTGAAACGAGGACCAACGTCATCAATCTTCAGAGTGGCTGAAGTGGAGTTGACTCCTGTCTGAAGGTGCTCCCCCCCTTTGTTGATTTCTTTCTCGGGGAGTTCAGTGGAGAGCCCACGCTCCCGTCACACGCCGAGAGAGCGTGCGCACGAGAGGGAGCGCGGGGTGTGGTAGCACGCTGTGTGGACAATGAACAGCAAAACTCCAACTGACACGGCCGGTATTGAGTGAAACCTCGCTGTGAAGCTAGGATGCAGAGCGCACACACACACACACACACACACACACACACACTCACAAAAGGATGGGGTTCAGTGACGTTTGACCCCGCGATCCAAACGCCTGTCAACACCATATACCACCATGGTTTTTTTTGTGCATGACAGTGTGTGATCATATGTTTTCCTCTGTCTGACCTAAATGCAGTCGTGTCTAGACACTTTTTTTTTTCCGCTGCTGCATTGGTTATATTGTGCACCTCATGTCAAAAGTTTGCTTTTTTTCAGGAAGTTAAACAAGACTCCTTCCCCTCTCCTGTCTGACAGTAGCTTCATGCTTGGCATAGTGAAACAAGGAACAGGCCTGGGGTGAGCTGCCCAGTTCACTCTCACTCACAAATCTGTGGTTTCACTGCTTATTATTTCTGCAGAGCTTTTGATGTAATTTTACGTGCATGTGTGTTGTTGTTTTTCTGTGAGTGTTGTTCTGCCAAAACTGATGTCTTTGCATAACACAAGGATGCTATCATGTCTTAAAGCCATAATCAGGCTCAATCTTATTCTGTAAATAAGGATAAGCTTTTGACATAACCTGGAAAACAACAGGGATTGACACAGATACTGTATGTCATAATCTTGAAGATTTACCCTGATTGATCCTGTTGTTTCTGACTTTCTTCTGCTCGTCAAAATATTTGTGCAAATGACTACATATGTCTTCTCAAAGTACGCGGGGGGGTGGTGTGTGATCTGTTGTTACCACTTACGGTGTAGAGCGGGTGAAACAACAAGCTGCCCTTGCTTGTCTTCTGCTGGCCAGGGCCCTCAGTGGGATGGGCAGTTTGTGAAATGACAGGACATGCCAACAAATTGCATCACTTCTGCCTCTGTGGCCGAGGACAATGGGCCACCATATGCCGAAGTGGGGAAATGAATGGATCTCATTTGTGCTGGCACCCCGAGCCCCCGCTCCCCCCGACCCTGCTGGGGCCTCCGTGGCACCGAGGCCGACACAGATAGACGAGCCCACCCTCTGCCACGCCGCAGTGCTGCTGTCCACCACAGGATCCCCCTAAGCCGACACGCACATCATTGGATATGTTATCTGGTGTATGGAAAATTAATAATGAAAGATAGATTAGTTGAGTTATTTTAGTATCATTCCACTAAGTAGTGTTGAGATAGAATTTTTCAAACTACATGTTAAACACGCTTAAGTTGCAGAATCATTCCTGTTTTACTTTTAATTAGTTTCTCTGATTAATTTGGAAGAAAATTGTATTAATAATGATATGAAACACATATTTTATATATGAGGACATGCAAATGTGTGTTAATGTGTCTTTATTTGTGTGTGGGTGTGTTGTTGTCTGTGTGTGTGTGTGTGCAGGCCTGGGATGATAGCAGATGATTAAGGAGTGGCTGCTCTGTTGACATGAGATACTAATGAGGATGAAATGAGAAGGTCAGGGCTCGTCTCCAGGAGGGGGACACCCCCCCTCCTGCCACCACCAACACCACCACCACAACTTCCCTTCCCCCCTCCTCTCCTTGTACCCCCTGGTCGCCTCCCTCCTCAGGATGGACGGCTAATCCTCCTCTTAATCGGCACAGACCAGTACACACACTTGTATACACACACAAACACACGTATACACCGAGGCGCCTCTGATCAGGCACTCTGCATCTTCATAATGGAGGTAATTAGCGGCTCAACAAGCTCAGCTCAGCATTATGATTAGCACCTCTTTTTGAGCACACTCGAAATCTGACCAGCCTGCTGTCAATCTACTCCGCTCTGCACTGCCAAAAAAGAGAAGGCATTAAAAAAAGTTTATTAGTGTAGGGATTTCAGCTGTATAGCAGCGTCTTAATCTTATTTGAAAAATGTTTTGAGTTAGTCATTAACTTTTTATTTTCTTTAAAGGTGCAGTAGGCTATTCTGGTGAAAGTTTGTTTATTGATACTCAACAGTCGACCATTCGTACAGCCACCAAAAGTGTCGGGATTTGATGACCTGGGAATGAGATTCAACTATCAACTACCTAGCTCCAGGATGACTTATTGCACCCTTAAAAGATCCAACGTTTCAAAGTCAGCCACTGGATGCTGTTTTGCTTTTAAGGCCCTGATCAACTGAAGTTGTTTGACCGAAGCAAGCAGGTTAGCAACTGAACTCTAAATATTCCCTTATTAACCCCCCAAGAGTTGAAAAATGCAGGATGATCTTGATGAAAAAAATGTATATTAAGTGGCTGGTATCTCTGAGTTATTACATTTTAATCCAGATAAAGGGACTGTCGGGCCTTGGCAGATGTATGCATTCTACAGTATGTCATTCTAGATTGTTTATTGTTGCACGTGACTGATTAAGTTTGTAAATGATTATTAAATACTGTGTAGTTAATCTACAAACATTATTTGTCTGGTCATTATGAAGTTGCAACTCATGTTATGCCCAATTAACCTTTACAATAGTTACAATAGTTCAAATCACTACTAATGTACCACATCTTATTATGGTGGTTACCCCATATTAGCCATTAAACGTTAGGACAGTACAAAACATTACAAGCAATTTAACAAAATGACAGAAATTGCACCTTAAACATCTTGGGGTTGATATTTTATAATTTAATGATGATAGATACATAGGTCATGCAGCTGTCGGTCATCACCAAAACAATCAATGACTAATGCAGCGAGGGAGGAATGTAATGATAGGATATCCGGACACAGGTAGGAGTGATGTGCATCCAGCGATGCAGCAAAGCGACCTGTGTGAGTGCAGCGACGCACTCACTAATGGAGGTGCGAGGGTCTCTATCAGCACAGTGAACTGCTGACCCCGACAAGAGGAAGGAAGTACTCGGCCAGCTGCACGCCATTTTTCATCTCTTTGATATATCTCAAAAAGAGAGGCGTGGAGAGGGGGCAGAGGGAGAAAGAGAGGGAAGGGGGGACAGGGGAGAGGAAAAATGGGCGTGTCTGATAATAAAAAGAAGTTGGCCCTGTGAAGTGTGGCGAAGTGTTGGATGGAGGCCTCCTAAGCCGTGACCCCTGTGATTTTAAAGAGCGTCTAGCTCACCTCGTTAATCAAAGGCTGATGCGTATCACGGTGACCCCCCCTCTGTTATGCACCGCCCATAACCCCACCTCAGCCAGGTCCTTATTGCACTTTGTCATTTTTCACAGGAGGTTCACGGGAAGATAAGGATCCTCAGGTTGCCACACAGTGCCTTGTGGGAAAGGTGTGTGTTGGATTTTCATGTGTTTGCATCAATGAAAGTTGAAGATCAAGATCACAGTGCATGTAAAGACAAGGTTTTTTATATGACACACGTGCTTAATGGTGCGTTATATCAGCCATGGAAACTCGATTTTACATGTTCGCAGTCTGTTTACAGAACTACTACTGCATGTATAGCAATCTTACAAACAGCCTGTAATAAACATGGAACCTGATCGTTTTATCCTTGCATGAATTTGCCATGTTTGTCATCTATAATGTAGAAATTCCTGCGTTAATTACCTACCACACATTGGTGCAGGAGAGGGCTCTAATAATAAAACTCACGTGCCAATCAATGCGTTTTTGTCACGCGATTTCCTGTTCTGCCGGGCGTCCTCCTCCTGCAACGGAAAAAAATGGATGCAGTGGCGGATTCATAGAAAAAAATGTTTTGAAAACATTTAGTGGCTTAATCAGCAAGCTTTGATTTTGTTAATCAGGAAAAGACAAATCTGCACACAAAAAACCCCACCAGATATATTTATAGATCATAACAAGTTCATACGCCCTCTTTTCCAGCAAATCAAACACAGACATGATGAAAAATATACTCAAGAGCTTCACAAACATGCCGTGTATTAAGTGTTGCTTTGCTCCTGATTGCTCTGTTTGATCAAGAGCGAGGCGAAGAGAGAGTGTGTGTGTGTGTGTGAGAGAGAGAGAGAGAGGCAGAGAGGGAGAGGAAAAATGAGCCTGCCAGTGGTTAATTGAGCATACAGATTCCTAATGTGTCAGGCGGTGGCCTCGCAGATGAGGGATGGCACTTTTTTACGATGCATCTTCCTTTGTTTCCTCTTTAAGGCTAATGAAGTCGGCCTTCCAGTCGCCACCTGGGCCAGACACTCAGACACCAGAGACACTCTCACATCCCATTCACAAAGTCTAAGTCATCATCTTCAACACCCCCCACCCACACCACCACACCACTGCACCCTCCACCTTCTGCCCTCAGCCGGGCCCAAAGGCGAACACACACGCATGCAATGACACGGGCTGTATGTGAGAATACGCACGCACACACACACGCGCGCAAGTTGGACTATCGGCTGGACGGTTGTGATAAACTCACACTCTGGGCTCATGTTTACAGCAGATTCATTATCAAAGCCGCAGACCTGTTTATTTTTACTGTCTCAAAACAGCAAGCATCCATTATCCAAAGATGTTTTTTTTTTTTTTGTCTCTCGCTTGTCTTTTTTTTTCCTACATGCCTTTAGGTCACCCACTAATGAGCTTAACGCCGAGGAAAAACGTGGAAGCGATTAGACGAGGCTCGGCTGTTTGAGCAACGGGGCGATGATATTGTACCTTATGATTACACACATTTATATCAGGAGAAAACAAGAGAGGCCAGAAGGTCTGCAGCTTTTTTTTTTCTCACAGCGACATCCAGTTGGGTGACTTCTCGTGGGTATTTCCTGCGTGCGAGCAACTAGTGAATGATGATCGCTGTGGCCGGCGGCCTCACGCTCCCTCCTTATCTTTGTTCTGCTTTTTGCAAGGTGAGCCTAAAAAACCCCTCTGTCGCTTCTGCTGTGGCAGCTCAGGCCAAGTAGTTCTGGTAACCCAAACATGTTCAAGGTGCTCCGTGACCATATGTTTGCTCATTGGGGAGCGGAGCAGGGAAGGGCTGGATTCTGTGACCTTCACCCAGCTTGAGCAATGAATACTCCAGGCTCCGCTCCGCTTGGGTTCATGCCAGGTGAGCACAGTAGTTGAGCATCCCAGACATGCAACCGGAGCCCGGCAAGCGTTCGACGGCTGCAGGCACACGGAGAGGGTGAATGAGAATGGGTGGGGAATGACTCGTTCTTAACTTAACCAGTTCTCCGCTCTGTGGAGATCAAGTTTGTCCGAACACGTGTTTAAAGGGGCGCTACGTAGTTTTGGAGAAGAAAAACAAACTCAGAATTTCAACATGTTCAATGTAAATGAGGTATTAATACAGAGGAAGAGGAAAAAAAGGTCCCCGGAACACTGTTTGAAGCTGGAAAGGTGGCAGGGTCCGCCAAATATTAACAACAGGTAAGTTAGCAAAACAGTATGAATTTGTTTGAAGTTGCGTTGTTGTTTGAGGTCAGTTTTTTTTTATTTTATTTTTTTTCAGTCATGGACATGATGAGAGTTTGTGTGTTTGGTTAGGCATTAAAAAAAAAAAAATGTTCAATGAAGATCTATCCTTCAACACTAAATGATCCACCTTTAAAGGGTGGTAGAGTTTTCTTAACCTGCAGGAGGCCATCAGACAGTTCGATGGCGATTTGCTCTCATATTTAAGCTTAAAAAAATTCAAACATTTAAGGCAGATTTAAAATGTTGTGCCATATATAATCCGGTTTTCGAACCTACTGCTTGGTGTCTGCTGGGAAATGAAACAGTTTCTCTTTCTTCTATCTGTTGTGATATGACATGCCATACAGGGTGAACACTGCCCGGTGCACTTCCTTTACTGTAACTCAAAATTCAACTTCCATTTTTTGACTTGTTTCATTTTATGATATCGATTCCCCATTTAGTAATATTCAGCTCTGGCATTTTACAGCAGAAATGCCCCAAACAGTAGCAACAGTTCCTTGTTTTAGTTCTCTTGGGTTATAGGCCAAAGGCCAGTGGTTTTACAAGCCCTCAGGGCCAGTATTATGATAAATATCAGTGAGTTTTAGTTTCAGTTTTAGCACTTTGAAGGTCAGATTCAGGGTACAACAATTACACTATTATTATTTGTATTATTATGTGTGTTATGATAATAATAATAATAATAATAATAATAATAATAACAATAATAATAATAATAATAATAATAATGATATTGATAATATTATTATTAATAATTAAATTGTAAAAATTGTATTTGATATTTTAAATATAAATAGATATGGACCTTTTTCTAAGTTTTATGAATCAAAACGTCAAACTACATCATTAACATCACAGTGTTTTATGTATTTTTATATTATATTTCCACAAATTACTTTTAATTTAATCTAACTTTCAAAGCACAATGGCTGATTTTCATAGCTTTCCAGCAGAGTCTCTTCACATGATTTGAATTAATTGTTTACTTTTAACCTCTTTTAACACCTACTCCTTCTTGAGTTATGCCATGCCCATGGCTGCAAAGTAAACAACAGATTAAACCGGCGCTGATAACTCAAAATGTCCGCACAGTCGAGTCAACAAGGGATCTTTATGGGGAGGGAAAGGGCTGAAGGAAAACGCCATTAGTCTCCAGATAATTCAAACATGTGTTGGCATTTATCTTGGTGGTCCATGTCCGAACACTAATGACAAACTCTCGTTATTAGTGGACTGAATCAAAGCCAAAGGCATGCCCACCCAAAACTTTAATCCGTTAATGTTCCCCGCTCTCTAATTTGGTATTACGAAAAAATACACTGCATGCATATGTACAGTAGTTCTTCAAAGTCGTATAAATACAGAGTAACACAACACATATTGGACATGGCTTCTCTCTCTCTCTCTCTCTCTCTGTACCAGTCCTCTACCACCAGACTTTATTTTCGTGGGAAGATTAAATATTTCTGCTTGAGAACACCCTTTAAACTATGAAATGACTGCTGTCACTGACAGACAGAGCCCCCTGTACACACACACACACACACACACACACACACACACACACACACCACGCTCCCCTGATTTTGGATGGATAGATGGTTGGGGAAAGGAGGAAGGAGGGAGGGAGTTGGGGGGGGGGGGGGGGGCTGAAATATATAATCTCCTGAAAAGAATGAGGCCCTCTGGGATTGTCTCAAAGTGGCCCCTCTTTGCGCAGGGGCTGGGGGAGAGTGGGTGAGTGCTGGTGGTGTGGGTGGGTATGGTGGATGGGTGGGTGTGGGATGGAGGGGGGGGGGGGGGGGGGGGGGGGGCTACAACATGGCCACTCCACACTGTAACCTGAGCCAGAAGGGGGCCAATCTGTCAAATAATTAGCTGTTGCCCAGCACAAAGGTTTTATTTGCAGGAATTTCATCGAGGCGGGATTGAATAATATGTCTGTGTATTGTGCGGGGTCATGGGAACATCATCTCTTACTGGTGGGCCATAAAAGACGGCTAAATGATAATGAGAAAAGGCTCGGGTAATTCAATTCCTCAAGCGTTGGTTTCCATCTTTCTCCCTTCCCCTCCTCCCCCACCCCCCCTTTCTCTGAGACTTTCTGTCCTTTCTCTCTGCTCGGCTAATTGCGGAACTTCATGTTGATGTTGAAGTGATTTTATTCAGCGAGCAGGAAAACACACACTGATGTATGATTTAAACGGCGAACAAAGATGTTCACAGTTGATCACATTTGTCTTCTTATATATTGCTTTTTTGGTATGGAGTTCATGCATGGACAGTTTCCTTTTTGTTGTGCGATGTGAAGCGAGCAATGAAAAAGTGATAAATTATTAAATAAGTAATCCAAACTCTAAATTTTAAACCACTCATAGCTGCTCAACCATCTTTTTCAATTTAAATTGTACTCGCTCTTACACACCACCCAGCTACGTACGCCAGATTTTTTTTCATGAAGATCCATGCATTATTCCTTGAGAAACACCCTATTGCACAATGTTAAAGGAAAGGAGAAAAGAAAATGTCGCACCAAAAGTTGGCTCTATTCTAGGCCGAGACCCATCGTCCATCCAGGTTTTGCGGAAATCGGTTTAGTATTTTTTGTGTAATCATGGTAACAAACCAACAAACAAATGAAAACCGTGAAAGCATAGTTTTGTTGGTGGAGTAAACAAATAACTAAGCAGGAAAGAAAGAAAGAAAGAAGAAAGAAAGAAAGAGAGAACTTTTTAACACTATTCAAATACCCTAATATTAATATTTTGCTGGTGTATTGATTGCTAAAACATAAATGAATAGATAATCAGCAGGATGTGCCTCCCACTCCCAAACCCACTGGCTCAGATGTCTTTTTGTACATTGACCTCTGACCCTTGAGAGCAGCCAACCAGGAAGTGGATAGTGTTAAAAGGGATTGATTGGTTTGTGGTCTATAGATGATTGTTTATATCATTCCATACTGGAGGTTTGACCTCTGGTGACCCCTCTGTGGACCAATCCACTGAGAGCCATGACCTGTATCCATTTGCAACAGCGCTAATTAGCTTTGACGGGCCTTGGTTTTTTTTTTTTGGTGTCAGGGTTGTAAAATGAAGCCCTGCGGTGCCCTGATTGAAGAAAGACGCGGCGCGGCTACTCCACCTCGTGCCTACCATTTCCTCTCGCCGAATGTCAAACACATTAAACTTAATGTACCAGCAAATCTTACTCAATTATTTGTATGTTGTTGAGGTGTGTGTGCACGCGTGTGTTTATGTGAGTTTCTCCTGGCCCTAAATGGTGTTCATATGTCAGTGTATGTTCAGCTGTCTGAGCACACTCAAGCATGCTGGTGTTTACATGTAAGAGGGGGGGATGAAGTGGGAGAGACAGAGTTTCACTGGCATGTCCATGTGGGATGAGGTTACACATCCTGCAACACATTGCAGAGGGATGAGGGAACTTGCTTTTAAGTAAAATAATTGGATTATTGCATCCTGCGATCTCGCTAATTATAATGAAAGCAAGCTTACAATTTTCCAATTATTATTCTATGCCGATTCTGTTCCTCTCTAATAAAGAGGAGCAGCGATGCAAAACAAAATGCCAGGACTCCATTTCCTGCCTGTGCCTTAGAGCTATTCGGAGATGAGGGACGTACACGCCCTCCAAATATCACCCCCACCTAGAAACATCTGACTCCAGAACAAACACGGCCACCAAAATGACATGTGGCAGTATGCAAATTGATGCCATCTACAGTCAAATACAGACATGATCTGATATTTTTAAAATTCGGCACAAAATCATTGAGGTTCACAACACTTTTTGTCATTGTTTAAAAAAGTGTGCAAAGTGTAATATGTGAGATCAAAAGGATGGTACAGTATAGTTCATGTGATTTATTCTCCACTGTGTCCTTGGTTACTAGGCATCAAACTGACATGAGTCACTGACTCTGCCTCTGACAAATCATTGTATTCAATCTCCTCCCCTCGCAGTATCTTCCACTCTCTCCCTGCTCCTCCTCCTCCTCCTCCACATGCACGAGCACGAGCACACACACACACACACACACACACACACACACTCGTGCCTCTCAGTATCAGTCACTCATACGTCTCTCTGCCCTTGCTGTCAGTCTCCCACCAAATTCCCTGGATCACACTACATCTGACAGTATTTCATCTTGGATTTGAGGATAAGCGAGAGGATTTCAGTTCAAGCTCGGAGCTTAGCATGAAAACGCTGCTCAGTGTGAAAAGCTAAGGGTTTACACGATGTGGGATCCCCCACCCTCACCCCAACCTCCCTCTTTTTTTTCCCTCCAGTGTCACTCCCTCACTGCTTCTCTCTCTCTCTCTCTCTCTCATTCCATCTTCGCAGGCTTTTGTTGATTTAGCTGTGAGTGGCTGCCTGACACAACATTGGCTAACTCCTCAAGGAGCTAAATACGGCTAACCCCGTTGCATAGTTATTCTATCGCTGGACTCCGAGGGGAACAAAAAAGGATGTATTTTAATTAAGCAAAACCCAGGGGCTTCAGAATTACTATAACCACATGAAGGTGGAGACGGTGAGATGAGGAAAGGAGTGAGGATGGAGAGAAATTGTAATGTTTGAAGAAACACTGCCAGTTAATGTGGGCTAACTAATGCATACTGCTGTCAATTTTGACACATATAGGATGGCCACTGGGATAATGATATTTTGAGGTTTTTTTTGTTTTTTTTTACTTAATTAATGAATGCCTGAAAAATATTGGTGCCATGTGAAGTCAGAAGGTCCCTAATCAATGAAGCCAATATGCTCTCAAATGTATAGATACAACTCCAACCTTATTGAAGAGACTTCATCTCCACCAATCTAAAACAAGTGCAGCACTGTCCAATATTCATTTTCAAATGTCAATACAGTAAATGGTGAAATCAGACAATAAAGCAAACAAAATGCACAGTAATTTTCCTATTGTTACACCTTGATTAGACCTAAACCGACTATGAATTCATCCTACCAAGTGGTAACATTCCTCTGTGTCATAATACATCATCATTAACATATCAGCGTCCCGCATAGTTGAGCTTGATGACAATTTCCTTCATTACGATGAACAAACACGCTGTTTTTTTATTTTAGTTTAGTCCATTTACAAACTACACTGTCCTGTTATACTCCTGCCAGAGCAACATTTATTAAAATCAGCAGTGCCTATATGTTTTCAGAAATAATTCAACCTTAAAAAAGAGATAAATGAATAAATTTTAAAAAAAAAGGAAATAACAGACTGAAAAAAACTAATACTATAAGTATGTAACCTCTTTGCATCTTCAGGAACCAATGAGCTTGGGGCTAAGTGCCACAAGTACTGAGATATGGACCAACACTTAATGGGTTTCAGTCTTTTCTTTTTCATTTAGTTGATAAAAATATAGAACTAGAATGGCGCTCTGTAGGGCACAAAACCTCCGCCACAGCCATGCAATCAATTCAATCAAGCCTAAATTTTTATCTGCTACATTTTTATTAGGATACAGTTTTATTAGGATCCACATCAAAGTCCACTCTCTCATAGATATCAGCCACCTAAATACACCAAACCTCTAACCCTTGACCCTAACATCCATGCGTCATTCCCTGAGAAATTAATGAAAATGTCCAAAAAAAAAAAAGCACTATGCCAAAAGCTAACATGTCTATTCTGGGGTGAGTCCCATCCTCCATCCAAGTTTTGCGGAAACCCATTCTACAGTTTTTATGTAATCCTGCTCACAAACCAACCAACAAACAAACAGAAATGAATACATAACCTCCTTGGCAGAGGTAATAATACCTCCACTGTCATCCTTTAAGCGAGATATGTTGGGACTATTGGTGTAAACAAGTATCACGATGAAGAGCAGTGAAAAGACCCTCCTTGGTTGGCTTTTTCTCCATTTGTATCACACCTCCAACACCATACATTATAACATATATCTTGCACTGGATGGAATCAAATCCTGTGCAAGGCAAGTGTTTCGTCATGTTTCTGCATATCTCCCTGGCACGATAAAAGCTCCTCTGTAGTGACAGTGGAACAAAATAGTTATGCATTAAAAAAGCAGCTTCAGGGCTGTAATATTTGGGTCTCCATTGTGAAACAGTGCAGAAGACTTCCGACCAAAACCAACAAGGCAACACGCACAGTAAAATACAGTGCGATGGCAGACATAAACTGCCAGTCTTCTTGGTTATTATCTCATTTACATATAATTACAGTAATTACACTACCGCCGTCAAAGTTCGGTGGTATGATTTATTTTGCCTGATGGTGAATTGACTGTCTACTTGTGTGTAGCACATTTTCCTGCAGCATACATGTCGAACAGACTCTAATAACAGGTGAAGGGTTAGAGTGGACCCCCCCCCACACACACACTGACACACACACAAATATCCGCAGCATAGGTTAACCCTGAAAATAAAGAAATAAAGGCATTACATGGAGAACCTGAGGAGAATCCTGAATGCCAGTTGGCGGTGGGAAAGATGGATTGCCTGAATTCTCCACCAATCACCAAACAACACATTGGCTGCAGCATTGATTGATGAAGTATTTAAGTCGTCAATCTCACATCACCTGCTTTTCTTGTCCCCCCCCGCCATCCACCCCCCTAGCCGCCATCCACCCTCCTGACCAAAATGGCAGTAGAAAAGCTATGCTGTGTCTGCAGATCGGATGAACCCTGACAAATGGTGAACTTTGCAAATTTTAAGCTTTCGGGAGCAAAAAATGTAATTCAGTAACAAATAGAAGGAGATCGTACTGTAAATCTGTACCGACGAGAGAAGAGGTGAGGAGGTTTTTAGGGACACACAGCTTGGTTCAAACAGAGGTCTGTGCTTTGTGTACGTTTAAAAAGAGTCTGCATACCTGAATGACTGAATAGGTTGATTGCTGATGACTCCCAAAACAACATATGATTCTTTCAAAATGACATAGACTATCAGTATCAGTATCAGTGGCAAGCTTACTGCAACTTGAACGCTGTACAAAAACTGCTTTTTTTATGATTAGGAAAATATCATGGTTTTGGGTTAAAACGAGTTTTGTAGGTTACGTATCTTAAGCTTTGTATGTATGTCACCTGTTGTACGTGATGGAAGCTAAGTACGTTGAAAACAAGTCTTTGTCTTTTGGTTAAACACGGGACGGGAACAGCGATCTCTTGGGTGTGTTTGACCCGCCCATCCACCCCAACCTCATCCACATGCAGACTTAACACTACACCACTTGAATTCCTCTTTTGCTCCCGTCATGATTGCCACGGCCTGTCTCGGTCACCATCCTTAAAACAAACAGAAACAGCAGTATTAGCTGCTTTTACAGACCACTTGCGGGTGTTCTCCCGGCGAGGATGGGCTGGTGTGTTTCCACCTTCCGTATTAAATCAGTCATTTTCCAACCTGCACATTATGTCTCCGCGGCCACGCTTGCGCCGCTTTCTAGTAGGCCTCAGTGTATATAACTCAGCCCAACGCTATTGATTACAAATCATGATTAACAATAATCATATTGATAAAAATGGAACATTAGCCATCACCTCTGACCTTATTTGCAGACCTCTTTGTACTCTATGATGTATTCAATATCATAATCATGCTTGAGTACACTTGGTCTGAAAAAACGGGGGTGGAAAAAAAATCAATGGGATTGCGCTCATAAGCAAAGAGAAAACATCACACCTGCAGATATTGTGTTGACAGCGCTTTGCAGAGCAAACACAGAGCCGCTGTCCTCCTCGGACTTCTGCTGAAGAGGCCATTGATCCACCGGTTAACCTATTCTCCTGCATCGGTACAGCAGCAAGCCCCTCGGAGGAAAGCGACCTCCCCCCCCCCACCGCAGCCATCGTTTCCCTCCACTAATATGATACCCCCCGAAGGTTCTCCACAGACCTCATTTCTAATCAATGCATGTGGTTGGTGGGATCATCCTGTCTCTGCAAATTAATGACTTCACTTTTTTCTGTGGTTTCATTCCATTGATTTGTTTTATTAGCCCATTGATCTCCATGCACTCCCCTCCTGGACCCATCCTCTACTCTCCTCTACTACGGCCAGCCCAGACCCTCTGCTTCCTCTTGGCTTATCAATATGAGAGCTGATGGCGTCAATTCTGAGAAAAAAAAAAATGTGCTTCCTTCATCAAGTGACGACCTTGGAAAAAAAACATAATGTGGGAGTGGTGCATCCAGTCTTAACCCCAAAGTACTGAGTCTCTGCTGTTCGCTCAACAGTTGAACCAAACACACTGTCGAGATGCAACGTGATGGAACCCTTTATATTTTCCAGGTCTGAAAATATGAACATCCAGGTTAAGGTAATCTGCTTTTACGAGTTTAATGCACCTGTCATGGTCTAAATCACTTAGACGTTCATCTGGTCAGGGCTCGGCGGCTCTTATTAACAGCCATATCTAACTCTCTCCCCTATAATTCCCTTTGAGATCCGAACAAAAGGATAGGAAGTGCTTTACTCCGACAAGTCAGACTTCACTTCACAGGAGGAATTACAGCTTTTCATTTTCTGTCACTGGAGCGTTTTAGTGAGGTGCCCCACTAGCATAACGATGTTCTTTCTCTCTTGTTTTATGACTCCAACCATGCACAAAGAGTTGATTCGCAGTAATTACATGTGAAAAAAAAACACACAAACGCAGACGCGTAGATGTGGAGTTTAGGGTATGCTCGCGGCAAGAGCACACACACTTGATACTGAAAGAATGATATAGTCAGACATGCAGGCTTACACCCATGAGAGAAACAAAAACACACAAAAAAAACCCCAAAGAAAAATAACATTCAAATGTGTGGTTGTTCAGGTTAGCCCCATGTCCATCAGTGCTTCTGTCTGAAACCATTAGGATAAACACAGTTGGGGATTCTCTGGCCGGCCGCGGTTGCACATTATCCTCTCATAGCCGCTGCTGTATTATTCCTGTCCTCCCTGGGCCATCAAATAGTGACACATGCCTTCTAAGAAAACAAGCCGAAGTAACTCTAGAGGCCGTAAAATGTCTGGCCCCACCCGGTCCTCCCTCCTTTACCGAGCCCTACATCCTCCAAGCCTCTCTGTGTAGCTCTCCTGCTATCTGAGAGCTATCTCTCATTAGCTTGGGCTGTGAATATATGCAATCTAGCCGGGACAAAATAGGCTGTCAAACTGAGGAATCGTCCAAGAGGTCAGCATTTTAAATCACAATTACCCGGTTAGAGGAGGAGGCAAAACTATAGCGAAATCACTGTCACCATGACACATGCGCCCACACCTACTTTATTCTGGAGGATTGCGTGTTTCTGCGGTAAGATATGACAAAATCCTGACAATGACCATGTTCAAAGATGAGAGAGTCTCTATCAAGCACACCATTCCCCCCCGACCAAACTGCATGTTTATCCAGCTTGTGGGAATTCCTGTTCCTCAGGATGGATCTGGAGTCGTCATGACTGGCGATATTCCCATCCCACCCTGCCGGCCTCTTTCATGGAAATCACATCCCACACAGATAGACGATTACTCACTTTGTCTCTACTTTAGACATTACACTGCTGACCTGGCAGCGGGAGAGACGGCTCGTGTGTTTATATTTATAAATAACTGTGAGGTAAACCCCCGACGAAACTAAACACACCAACACATGCGAACACGTAGGCTGAATTTATGTTCTGGGCCAGAGCTGAGTACAATGACCACGCTTGCTCATACACGCAATTAAGTGTTTACATTTTAGAAGGGGCACTCCACTGCATTTACACCTGTAGTTCAGTTTACTCATCATGAGTAGTCCTCAGCTTTTAAAAACAGTTGTGAAATATAAGCAGTGGCCTTGGAAGGGGCTTTCCAAAGAAATAAAAACCTGATGATGTCATCAAGGACATCGACACAAGGGCCTCAGAACTTTTTTTTTTTTTTTTTTTAATTTAAAGAAAGTTGATTCGTTTTGTTTTTTTGTTTTTGATATGAGGTTTGGAAAGAAAAACACCATTGAGTTGCACTGTGGATTATGTGTGATTAACTGCTTTTTGTAGCTTGATTCATGCTATTGAATTAAAGTCACAATATTCTTTTTTATCTCTGTGGTTTTGATTTTGACCATTCTTTTTAAAACAAGATTGACACTCAGTAAATCGCATACCTCCGCCAAGGCCCTGCAGTCCAATATTTAACAGCTCAATAACTGCTCAATTATAAGCATAACCATACTGCATATAATTTTACTCATATGTTCATATAAACCAGCCATTTAAATATGCCTGTTTTTTCATCATATTTTTTCTCAAAATCCATGCATTATTTCTTGAGAAACAAACAAAAAAAAAGTTGGAGAAAACGTCCAAACTTACAATTTTAAAAAGAAGTTTAAAAGATTCCCAGATCTGTCCCTTTTCTCTGATTTGCAGCAAAAGTTACTCAGGTCTATTCTGGGCCTACATACATCCTCCATCCAAGTTTCATGGAAATCTGTTCAGTAGTTTTTGTACAATCCTGGTAACAAACCAAATGGACATGGGTGAAAACATAAGAGGTAACAAGTCTTTTGTGAGTACCCATTATGGAAAATATAAAACCAAATTGAGTCTTCCCTAAAAATAAACAAAACGATAATATGAGAACTTATAGATCATTACTAGACATGATTTTGTTTTTTGTTTTTCAAAGTAAGTAATCTTGAAGTTTATTTAACCAGAGGTTTTCAGCAAAAACAAAAATAAGACCATACACATTTCCTTTATAGGACCTCTAACTTTCATCATCTTGACACTATTATCCATAATGTATACCCGGGATTCAGATCATAAAGCTTTATCTCCGGGATTAAACCTGCTGCTCTCCTCAGCACATAAACAGGTATGTAATGTAGGTTTAGGTGGGTTTAGCCACTGCTTCATCCCTGCATCTTTCTCCTGTCTTTACATAAATCCTTTCAGGGCTTCTGGCAGCAGTTTCCTGCTCTTTCATCTGGCTCCCTTGTGGTAGGACTATTAGCCCGGCCTGTATACCTGCAAGTGTTTGGGAGGCAGCTGGCTCTGGACGCTCTGTGCCTGCACGGGCCCAGGGGCTGCTGGGACCTGGGAACGCTGGCACCAAATACCGATGGGTAATTAGACCTTCATTCAAGAGCAAATGTGGCAAGCATTAGACACAAGGCTCTTTCCGGTTCAATTCATATCTCCATCCTGGCTTCCTTCCCCTCCCTTGTTTATCCCTTTTTCTCTTGTTTTTGTTTTTCTCATCTCGAACAATCCATAATCTTGACCTGCGATTGTTTTAGACGTGGAAATTTGGGCTCCAACAGAGAGACACAAAGCTGTCACTCAACGGGGAGAAAAGCATAACTCTAATTTCTGTCATTTTGTAAATCAAACCCAATTACTTTGGATAGAGAAAAGGACTTTTTGGAAACTGGAATGACTCAAACAGCAATCTGTCAGCACTCAACTTTTTGGTTTTAATTTGTTAGCCCCAAAACACTTAATTGACACTACCAAAAGCAAAGCAAAATTGTTAAAGATTCAACGATATAATCATCTCTTCGGTAAATTGTTTTCAGAAAAGGGTATTTCAGACCTTTTTGCAATAGAAATCAGCCACGACAGACATAAGTACTATCTGCTCTTTCACTATAGGCATGTACTTTAATAAAAGCTGAAGCACAACACAATAGACATGAACAAAAATAATGCTGTCATATCTCATCTAAGTCTGGAGTACATGAGTGTCTAGACGCGATAATAGCTGACTATATATTTACATGGCTCTGTTAATGTCATGTAATGTGCCACTTTGTCTTTCTTAGCTGTGAGAAACATGACAGCGGTTGTTTCTCATGTAAGAGGAAAACTATGAGAGGCCCCGTCTAGTTTTGTGGTGAAAGGTGACATAACCCATAATTCCACTCAAACCACAATGTTCTTTTATCAGATGTTCCTCTCTGATGCTGCAAGGGTGGTTCACATGACACAAAGCAGTCGCAAATGACAAATGACTGAACTGCTGTATATGCACAGAATAATGGAAGCCCATAGTGTCTTACATTAATTTTAAGTGTATAGTGTATTAATTGTATGGAATATAATTGTACATATATATATATATATATATATATATATATATATATATATATATATATATATATATATATATATGTATATATATATATATATATATATATATATATATATATAAACTTATTGTTATATTTCGCTAACTCCTGTTTTCTAGAAGAAAAAAATGCTACCAACCTTGGCAGCTTACCAGCTAAGTTGGTTTGTGAGCTTGGGTTATAACTCAGAGTCAGAGTACATAGCCAGTGTTGCAAAGATAAAGTTATGTATAAAGAGTTTCTTCAGGTTCATTGCTGATTTTGAAAAGAGTCTTAATGGCGATAAGCTACAGTTTTTCCAGCAAACAGGAGCTAACTTGTAAGCTAGCTTACAGTTGTTGAGCCTGCTTGGTGACAGATGATTGGCTAAAAAGGTGAGGGGCTGAAAGTTGCTGGCAAATGGATATCATAAAACAAAATGCCATATCAAATTGAGTTGTCTTCGTAGTCATTTCTTAAAATATTTCATAAATGATTGCTTTATTTTTATATTCTACTTTATCTATTTGACAAATATCTGATTTCTTTATTACTGATTTAATATGCAACACTTTGAGCCTCCATACAGGAGGGCATAAACATGTGAATATGAGATCAGCTTTTATCATAAATCTTGAATTCCCACATTGAACCGCAGTATCACAGGTAAGGGAGGCTTGAATAGACTGATGCGCTGCTCTTTGCTGTGCAGTGAATGGAAACATAAGGCCGGGAAGGCTGCTGCTTTCAGCGGTCAGGGAAAAACACTGGGTCCAGATTAGCATAAACAGGAACACAAAAGAGAAAGGGGCGAGGAACGAAACAGAAAATAGTGTTGTCAACAGGACCCCCCGGTGAGGAATTTCAATTTCATATATCTAATTATCCCTGTCAGATGGAAAGAAGTGACAAAAAGCTGTCTTTGTTCTCTCTCTTTATCTCCCGCATCTCTCTCAATTAATTTCAGCATACGAATATGACTAATTGTGTCTCTGCAGCTCTGCAGCCACATAAATAATAATTTCAGCCCGTGTCGGAGGGGGGGTGGGATGTTCACGCATCAATTTATGATATTTGAACACAATGGATTGTGCATAATTCAGGTGATCGCGTTAGCAGGCCGGTGCCACCTCTCCGTAGGCATCACCCTCTGCCCACAGTCTCGTAGCCCGCATAATACGTCTATGCTTTCCCGCTTTTGTAAAGTGTGAGCGTTATGTCTCCCATTTCTGTCATTGCGATCGTTTCTTTGTTTAGAGTGATGATATTAGCATCATAATCACACAGAGAGAAAGAGGCAGCAGTGATGACTGATTTATGCATGGTTTGTGTGGAGGGACCAACAAAAACCAGTCACCATCTACTGTGCATTTCAATCAGATATGCGCATGTTTATTATTTCGGGCATTCATGTGCTAACGAACCTGGAAAAAATCAAATTTTTCCAACATACACTACTTGAGCAGGAAAACTTTTTCAATGGACTGGTTGGCTGCAGTAATTAAAAGGCCCCGTTTAAATACGTAATCAGTTCATGGTGGAAAGTACAGCCTATACCCAGTCTTACGATTTTTACGCTTTAAACTCAGAGGGTCAGAGGGAAATATTGGATTCTTACTTCATCACATTTCATCTGGAACTTTAGCTACTAGATACTTTGCAGAGTCAGATAGATAAAAAAATATAATCAGCAAATAAATTATGATGAAATACTATATATTAAGGTTAAAACTTTACTGATCACCATCATCAAGATCAAGAAATAACAGTTGAAATTAGTCTTAGCCTTAGTCTTAACCCGCTTCAAGATTCATGTGATTATCAAACTAAGGCATCCATTGTGTTACATCTATATTATATATATTGTGAAATGTGCTATTCTGTATAAAAAGTACTTTTGTAGTTTTGAGTATATCCTGATGCTCTTACTTTTTAAATGCAGGACTTTTACTTTCCTTTCACACAGTTTATCGATACATGGAGTACTGTGTACGTCTGCAATCCGGTGCAGAATGTTTGTGTATAGTTACAAAGAAATAAGTGAGTAATGAATCAGGAATGATTGTGACCTGATAATGAATACATCATTATTTATTCCTGAATAACTGGAGAACTAAGTAACAAAACAACAGACCGGGAGACACTGTAGTAATGAATTATAACAAACTAGTAAGAAATCATTAATTATTTATTGCTTAATCAGTAGTTACTTGTTTTGTGCACCTCAAGTAAAGGGCCTCATTATGCTGAGTAGTTAAGTGGTTACCTTGTTACTTCAGCGATATTGAGGAACGACTTATCGAAGATTCATATCAATAATCGGGTGACTCCTGATTGGTTCCCGGCTCCTTCCTCAGTAACTACTCCCAATTTTGTGTACGGTATGGTAAAGTGTTTCCACTCTTTGACTGTTTGAATCTAAATGGCTGCTGCTAAGAAACACTCAAACTACTCTCAGTCAAAACTGAGTGTTTTCACCCTTCATACAAATTGCTCTACCATAAGAGTATTGCACTCTGGTTTACATTTAACTCACATCACAATGTTTGTGACTCTGACAATGATTGTATATTTAATTGGTGTCCTATTCACTCCAAGAGACCTTGTCTTCTCCTGCGTCTCAAAAAAACGTAAGAGGAAGGCCAAAAATATGCACTCCTGGTGAAAAGATGTTTTATCACTTATTGACACGGGCATAAAACGCCCTTGAAGGATAGCGCTCAAGTAATGACATTTTTGATTCAATCAAATCCTTCTGAAAACAATCAGCAAAACTTTAACATAATGGCGCAAACATCCAAAACTTGTCTAAACAAAGCTGCAGTCGAGCCGCGGCACTCGAACCATAAAACATTACTCACTAATTCACTCGCAGAGAGAGGGGCGGAGCGGGGTGGGGCGTGTGTGTGTGTGTGTGTGTGGGGGGGGGGGGGGGGGGTATCGTTACATTTCATTAGACACATTCCTTCTCTGTAGACTCTTGACCAGTTGCCATGTCATTTCAGCTGAACACATTTCATATCAACCTCTCTCTCTATCCAGTCTTCCATCTTTGCTTATTTATTTCCTCTTGCATTGGATGGCTAATACAGAGGCTATGGGCTATTCAAAATACTTTAAACTGACCTAAAAAAAACATCCGATGGTACACTGAAATTTAAAATGATGATGAAGGTTCTCAGTCATCCAGGTTATGCGAAATTCAAGTTCTTATATCCGAGAGGCTTCTTCAGTTCTAACTAGGTGGAGGGGAGATGCAGGTCTTTTTAAACTGTGTGACAAAAAAAAAATGCTTTTTTTTTTTTTTATTTACAACTGAATTGAAATGTAAAATTTTGTCAACTCATTGTAGGATTCAGTGGGATGATCACTGCAACTAAGTTTTGTTGTTATGACTTTGGTCAGCAATGCTACTGCCTGCTGGCACTAAAGTTCTGAATGATGTCAACACTGTTATTACTGCTATCTCCATTTTCTGTGAACATGTTGACCAACACTATGTTGATATTGGCCAGTTCTACACGCTGATTGTTTCTTTTATGTCCAATTTTTCTGTTTTTCAAGATTTTGGCTATGTTCTGTGCTTACTTTTTGCATTAACATTGAACATTACCAATATGAGTGTAATTTGTAGGGATGCTGCATTGTGTTATCTGTGCTGGACCACAACAACCAATAAGAGGGCCACCTCTGAGCAGCCAACAGTGCTTACATGCAATGGTTAACATTCAGGTGCTCGAGGCTAACATTAGCTAGCATACTACTGTTGACTGTCAACATATCAGTCGTTTAAACTTCTGCTTTTGTTTTTTGTTTTTTTTATCTCACAGCAACACATTATTACAGCAAGTTGTTGCACTGAGCTCCACTTTCTTTACGTCTGCTTTCCCATGAGATCACGTAAGGCGGTGCATTGCTCCCTCTGGTACAATAACCTTGTATGTAGTGTGTCATTGTCTTAATATTGTACTATGTGCATGTTTTAGATCAGAGAGAATGAATTCTGTGGAGTTTTATGTGCAACACAACTCTATTTCAGAATCATTTTGGGGTTTTTAAATAGAGTTCTAGTGTGAGTCACTGCCCTTTGTTAGGTCCTCAGCAACACACCTTCCAAGTGTGAAGTAGATTGGATGAACGGTTCTCAAGATATACGAAGGACAGACAGACAAACAGGCCACAAAGGGAACTTGTCAAAGTAGTGCCACTGACAACTCAGTGGGTGCTCCTTTAATGTTTGTCAAAATTCCTGCAGTTTTTTTCTTTTTTTTCCCCTCCTCAAGATTCAGCCAGTGTCATTACATCTGTCTCGAGTGTGTCCCTTCCCGTGAGAAATATCTGTGGCGCTGCTGCTCTGTGGAGGCCGGTACTGTAACTGACACCTGTTGTACTCTCAGCAGACGACAGCGTTCAGTTACCCACGGTGAAACGGGCCACATCATATTATCAAAATGCAAACTGTTATGCAAATCCAGCTGAACGATTTAGTCACCGAACTTTCCGTGCACACATTGATTTGCATTTTTCCATCAACAGTCAAGTGTCTGCTAAAAAAGACGACAACAAAAGGAGAAAAAATTGATTTGCATTCGGTGTATAAATAGTTCCAGGACAAGGGCTGTTAAGTTTGAAATTAACATGTAAACAGTTGGAAAGTCTGCCCCCCCGCCCCTCACTCCTTAACCCCCACCCCTGGCTCCCTTTTAGCGCCTTGATAAATATACATAAAGCCTCACACAAAGACCGCCTTGTTCCTTCAAATGGGCTACTTTTTAATGGAGACATATATTTCCAGGATTATATCAGCATTCAGTTGCAAATTCTGAGTTTTAATACTCCGGTTGGGGCAGTCTATGAATGAGAGTATCATTTGAATACAGGGAACACCTGGTGCTGAGGGGCTGGGCTGTGAGGGGGCTTCGAGCTGACCTGGAGTCAGTGCCAAGGCTTCACTTGTTCCCAGCATTCCCATTCAGACTCTAACCAGCTCGGCCTTTTCGCTCTGATACTGTAGGCTGTGCTGCATGTGTTTGGACTCAGACAAGCTCATGATTTTTATGTTATTTTCATGAGAAATGATTAAACAGTCTCAATCTTTTCAACTGATACTAGAAAGACATGTCCTGGTAGAAAAAGAAGGGGAATCGCTTTCCAGGTAGCAGCTAAAATAACTTTTTATTCTGACAGTATTCATGCAGAACTGGTATCACATTGGCATCTATTCAGTGTTACAGTTTTGCGGAGAAAGATTTAATGGAGGAAAAATCCTCTCATCATTCTCTTAAATATTTTTTTCTTTCCACTGTCAGGTTAAAAATGAAGACCAAAGCTTACAATTCACGACTGTACCAAGAAAACACTATAACGACAGAGCTTTTTCTTTTTTTCCCTTCTTACATTACTTGGCGTCACGAGAAAAGAGAGGGCTCGGGGGAGGCGGAGGGAATGAGTAGTACTATTTGGAGGAGGAGAGAGGAAGGGGTCCGGGGGTCTATTCGTATGCACCCCACATCCACTTGACACACAATCAGGCCTGTATTGCATTTTGCAAATTTATACCCAGGATGTTGGTTTAGAGTGTTTCCCTGAAAAAAAAAAGAGAGAGAGAGAGAGAGAGAGAGAGAGAGAGAGAGAGAGGAGTTTTTTTTTTTCAAGTAAGTGTCTGCTTTCATGAGCAAGAGTGATTGAGGCACACAAACAAACCTTTGTTTCCTGGCTCACAGATGCAAGGCCTGAGCTCTGATTTACGCCCCACCCCGAGACACATTTGCACTTTTCTTTAATACTTTGAGACTCAGACTGTATGAAAAAATAGGTTACTATTAGGGAAAAAGAAAAAAAAAAAGTGCTATAGAATGAAACTCAGCAAAGTTGTATTTTGAATTAAAAAGTAGATGTCCTTTGCAAAAACGATATATGCGAAAAAACATGTTTCTTATGTTAATGTCACTGTAACATGATGTCACAGCGCTGGCGTGTCAGGTTGCCTGCAGGGCACACTAACTCTAAAGATGAAGATGTGTGTGAGTGTGTGCAGAATGATCAGTCAGCTACAGCGGGCGGCACAATATGAATCGATTACATCTGATCGTGGCTAGGTTGGAACATATTGAGAAGTACTGAAAATGTTTTTTTTGGCAAGGAAAAGTGATTGGGGAAAAGAAGTGAAAATTGAATGGGTTTTGAAGTAACAGGACCAATTTGTAAGATATGGCCATAACACAGTGTGTTGTATTTCAGAGATATGTACTGAAGTTGGGATTGCTAATAAGCTAGCCCCGGCCCGTCCGGTCTCGTAATACCACTTTGTACCTCAAGAGGCGACAGTCCAATAGCCCCCCCCCTGCCTTCAGCCGGCAGATGTGTGCCAGCTGTTCGTGTAGTAAACTCACAAAATAAACTCACAAAATGTCCACAAATGAAACACTTCTATTTCATTTAGTAAACATACAAATAAATATAAAATATACAACTTTGAACCTTCTGAAGTGAAGGTTCTCTCTTTCACTGAACTACGATGAGCTTAACTGCCTCGTTAACTCATCATAAAACACACTTCATTCAGACTTGACATGAACATAAAGAAATCTCACCAGCACAGTCTCTGTTTGTCTTTTCACAATCATCTCTGCATGCCATTGTCATCTGCGGCTGATGTCCGACTCTCTGTCTGCTTGCGCTATGCAAATTAAGCTTAACCGGTTACCATTGAGGCTGGCAGCCTGGCATCACTTCTTTCTAATTTCACATCCAGTATGGACAAACCAAATGAAAAAGATGACAAGTTTTTGTCCTGCGTGGCTGGTGGTTGCAACACTGAGGCGAGAGGATACGATCCAGTTGTCTTCGGGTCAGCACCGTAGTGAGTAATTAGTTACATAACTGTTTTCTGAAGAGATCTAAAGTATTTGCCATCACATATGTCACTGTATGTCCCTTTATCACCACCCATCAGGACCACCCATGCACTGTAATTGTTATTTATGATCTATGAATTAAACTATTTACGAATAACACTCACGAGGCCGCTTTCCTGCGCAGGGTTTGCCTCGCAGAAAATCATTCATTTTAGAAGATCAAATGATTTGGCCTGTAATATGTGTACTTCATCGGGCCAATGCGTGACACTCGCTGAGCTGAGACCACAGTCAAGTCGGCGGGCTGCTGACAACTTGTTTACGTCAGTCCCAATTAATAATTAGTTTAATGATTTGAGCGCTTGACATGTGCCCCCTACAAATGCAGGCAGGAAAATGCGCACACAGTGCTGTTTGCATAAATCTGCCATTTCAGCTCGGGCTTGAGGGGGGGGGGAACAGGGGGAGAGAGGTGGGGGAATTATAGGACTCAGATGTGTGTGATTGGCGGTTCCCCTGGCTCCCAGGGTTAGAGAGTTCAGAGAAAAGCCGATTATTGCTCTCCCTCAGGTCAGGCCTTCATAAATAAACAAGGGGAGAGCCTGAGGCACCGTGTTTTAGTATGATTAGCATATCATACAGCCTATCGACAAGGCACTTATCATATTACAGCGCCGCCGTCCTCTGAGCACACAGAGGTTACATGTACAGGGCTGCTGAGCATACATCTCTGTTCATTAGACGGGTCCTCGGGGGGAGAGAATAAATCATATCAGCACGTGGTTATGGCAGCGCAGGCGTTTGACTCCTTTAATAAGCCGGAGAGGAGCTGACAGTTGCTTGACACCGTGGAAAAGGGAGGGAGACGAGAGGAAGTGATGGGGAGGATAGAAAGGCAGAGCTGTGGCTGTTTGAGGCCAATATCTGGAGCACTTTTCTGACACTTCAATCTCCTATGTGTTTGGACACAGCCAGCGAAATGTCTACCTGGTCAATCCTCAGCATTATAAATGATTCTTTAATGACAGATTTGATCAGGGTTAAGGTCAAGTTTGGGGTTAGGGTATGGTTAGACCTACAGAGTTGGGGTCAGGCTAGGGGTTGGAGTCATACTGAGAACTGACATACAAAAAAAGGTTCATTCTTGCCCATTCTGACTCTAAATGGGTCTAAGCTTCTTGGGTCTTGGCCCTGTTTCACTCTTGGACTTGGCTACCTGCAAGGATGATCCAATGAACAGCGAAATGGAATGAAATAAGAGGAAAGGATGAGAGCGTTTGGTACAGTGAGCAGACAAAAGAATGTTTCTTTGGATGATGAAATTAGCCCCGGAGGGAATTATGACTGTGTCTTCTTAAAACCGCATCCATGATGGGGTGGAAGTCAAACCCGACTCTCAGACACGCTACTCAGATTTCAATTTCGGCAAGCCTTTTCTCCTCAGCTACACAAGCTCAACTCACAGACCAGGGGCCACAATTAGCAGCTAGCCACTCCGACCAGGGAGAAAGAGCAAATGACATCCGCACCTAAGCCCTCCTAAGCCTGAGGAGCCGGGGCACGGAGCAGCCTCAGTGCTCTCCTCCCTCCAGTCAAGCATGGCCTCTTTAGGTGGTCCACGCACATGGGGAGGGATGGTATATTTTAAGAGTTATTAGCGCTGTTTAGCCTCCCCTCCAGCGCCGGGGGATGACCGGCCTGGCAGATATACAGTAGGCTATAAGAGGTTACAATGCAAAAAGCGGAATATTGGATAGGTGTTCTTCATGTCTCGGCTTCACGGTGGCGGCACAAAGCTGGGATCAGTGTGGAGGCCATGTCACTTGGATAATCACATCCACCACTGGCATGGATCCTATGCCAGAGAGAGGGGCAGTAGACACCAGGTGCAAACATTTAGTTTGAAACCGAACGTTTGAAAATGACTTGAAGGAAATGTCGTCGATAGCTTCAGTCTGGAGGAGTTTTGTGGGTTTTTTTGTTTGTAAAAAGTGAAACGTTTCAACAAATGATTCGCTTGACGGAGCTGTTGGGGAATGTGCATATTTGTGCCTGCGTATGCATTCTCTCAAACCATACCGCTACATTTTTATGCACCTTTGTGTGTGTGTGTGCGTGAGTGTATCGCATGTGTGTTCCTAAGCGATGCCAACCCCCCCACCCCCCACCCAAATCCTCCCCCCCAACCCCCCACCTATGCAAATTAGAACTTCACACACGTCGCGGCAAGCTGCCGGGTGCTCTGTGATTTCACACGACCAATTAAGGCCCTCTTGGCAGTTGTGTGAACAGTTTCATTAGAGGAGATAATATTGCAAAGTGAAATGATAAGCAATCATTATGATTAATTCCCAGACATTACATTGCTCGTTAATGAGGTGTAAATGATCTCATTATTTTTTGAAAGAGTACAGATTAGATTAAAGTGGAGTGGACAGCGCTCCTCGGTGTTCAGACAAGTTAGTGTTAATTAGGCCCAATCTCCAGGAGCAAATGAGCCGCAACCCTTTGGTAAACAATTAGGCTTCCATAGCCCCGGGCTAGATGGACAAGGATAGGCAACTGAATGGATAGATCGCTGGAGAGATGGATATTAGGGGAGTGTTCGAATCTGAATCCAATTCATCGTTTTATAGCCACGGAAAATTAGACAAATCATCTTTTCTGCCGGTGTTGAACAGCAGAGCTAGGCAAATATTTGTGCTCCGTAATGGGCTCTTATTAAATATCAGCAGTTAGTGTGGTATGCTCCATTTTCCTTCTTCAACACGCATACAGAATATTAACAAAAATGTAGCATTTAATCCTAAATATTCCTCGACTTGTCTTTTAACTCATTTCACAAGACAACAATTAAGAACACAGTGTGAGTTTCACATTCTTACAAAGGGGTTTCAACCATAAAGTTGTGATGGAGCGATAAACAGTGAGGAAGATATCAATGAGGTAAAAATACAAACAGAAGTAATGGATTACACGCTGCATTGTTTCCAATGACTCCCTCGTACATAGGTACAGTGAGCAATTTGATTCCAGCCTCCAACTCGAGTTTTTGAAGAGGGGTCCATCATGAATGACCTTTGTTTCACGGTGATTCATTGTATTGTATCCTAGTCAAATATTTTCTCGTACACATTTATTGATGAGGTTTGCTGTTTGTATTGTTTTTTTTTGTGTATTTTCTGTGGAGTTTTATGTTTTATGTATTTTTAAAGGCCCATCTCGGGACGAGCATTGCAAATTAGCATAGCCTGTGGCATCGGTTCATGCCACATGCTACATACATGCTTGTCTCTACAAATAATAATTCATTCATTCATTCATGAAAAGCATAAAAAGAAAAGATAGCCTAAAGTATTTTTCTTTGTCTATTTCTGAATATATAAATAACGGTGGACTGAAACTGGTAATTACAGCCAATGCTGTCATGATAAAACACTGTATCAAACACTCCTATATCTTGTGACTTTAAAGGAATCTAATCTGGTTTTGATTGTGCAAATGAGCGGGGATTTACACAGTATATCAGCAGCCCTGTACTATGAAAAAAAAAAAACTTCATCAATTCCTGCTGAACCGCCACAGACACAGAACATTGAGAGTACACTGTCTATTCACACAACCATTAACCTCTAACAAAAAAGATATAGGCATATGAATGCTGTCGGTAAGGGGCAACATTAAGGTATCAGAAGTGTTCTGCTTTCTGTTTGCAGTGTGTTGTTATACTGGCCAATCACGTTCGAGCTGGCTTTGGTTGCATGCAGGTTAACAGTCCGAGTGGAGAGCATTAAAGGTGGAATGCTTTGGCCAAAATACAGACTTCTAACCCATCGGCTATTGCCAGGTCACAACTAAGCTTTTAATCAACTTTTTTGAAAAAATTATTACAAAAAATATTTAACTGCATTCATTATCTGCTAATAAAAATTAGCCAAATGTTCCCCGATGTCTCAATGTTGCTAACTTGCCTGTTAATAACTGGCACACAGTGAAGGAAGTCTTGAATCGGGCATCCATTATCTGTCATCCGGCTAGCTGCTGGCTACACCGGAAGCCCCTGAGACGCCAGTGCTAAATCGCACCAAGGTTGCACAACCGTCAACACAATGTATTCAAAGGTTGAGGAATGTCAGCAAACATGAGGATCATGTCAGACTGCCACACAGGCTGGAGAAGTGATTCCCTGCTGCCTGTCTCACACTTCCATGTACAGAGGCCTTGCAGCTGCTCTCAAGGTAAAAAAACAATCTTCACGTGCTTTAAATGAATTTTTTTTTTGCAAACAAAAGTAGAAAAAAGACGGAATTATTTTGAAGAGTCTTATCTTTGTTTCATGAAAAACAGAACTCGGCTTATTGATGTCAAATTGTCAATCTATTGTGTCTTTATTGATGCCAACAACACTTGCATCTGTGAAAAAAAAACAAAAAAACGTATTTTGTGTAATTCAGCAATTTAGCGAAACAAAGAAGACAAAGACTTTCAATTTTTGGCCTTTTTGTTTTTGACTTTAGCAATGAAATCCATTCAATCAACGAGATGCAATTTATTATTGTGCTGTAATGAAATAATTACAAGCCTCATTGTTGGAGTATAATGTCAGTAAACATGAGGGCAAAGCTGATTTAAAGGTGAGAGCCGCGTGTAAGCGGGACGTTTTTTAAGAGAGTGACGCACGCAACTTCTATTAATTAAAATCGTTTTGAGAGGCGACACGTTCACAAAGAGCGATCTCGATGTCTCAAAGGTTAGAACAGCGCTCCTGTATCTCATCTAAAGACAGACTGGAGCGGCCGCGGTGGGAAATGTCTGCCTCTGACAACATTGATTTTACCATCCCCTGCCTTTGTCTGAAAAGATATGCTTAGATTATGACAAGAAAAGCGATGCTGTAATCCCACTGCTATAGGAGTTATGTTTTAGAGACATCGGGGCCCTTATCGGTGATTGATAACACTTAACTCAAAAACATATAGAAGCATTAGGAACGTCAATATTTTGCCCGGCGACTGAAGGTGACCCCTGGTTCCCCGTGTTTGCAGTGTGTGCGCGGAGGGCTTTGATGGTAAATTTGTGCGGGTGGTTATGTGGGGAGGCTATTATGGATTTGCTATCTTGGCCTGAAGTGTTTGCGGCTGATTATGTGATTAAATCAATAATAATTTCTGTTTGGGCTCCTTTGCTCCTCTGCTTCATCTTCTTTTTCCTGTGTAGTTGAGTGGAACGGTGGGTGGGGACTGGTGTACACACGTGCAGGCACAAACACAAACACACGCACACACACACACACACAGACAGACACACACACGCCCGCTTACGAACATATACTAGAACAACTGTGCAGCAGATGGCATTAAAGGCACATTCCAGGTTTTAAAAAAAGTTTACATGAAGGAATTAATCAATAGAGAAAGACATGAAATGGGGAAAACTGCTCAGAATCTAAATGTCTGAAGAGATTTTGAACACTTTTGTTCAATAAAGGGAGGCACAAGTGCATCTGGAACACAAGCAGACAAATAAAACGCAATCATTTTCAGCAAATAACACAGCTACCAAACTTTTACCTAAGATATGAGACCCTCCTCGAGGCTCAACATGAGACGAAAGAAGACGCCCGACGCCTCGACTGCATCTGTCTGACTGCTCCTGTGTCTATACCTCAGACCCCGGCTCGTTGCCGACTTGTGCCAGCCACTCCTTAGCAACCGCAATCGCTCCCCTCTCTGGTTCTGCCAGGTTTTGTTGTTATGTCTAGACTGCAGGAAATGCAACATTACATTTGTTTACAACCAACAGGAACTAGAACCAGAAGCTGTTATGTGATTAAAGAGTGCTACCCAGAGAGAGAGTGTGTGTGTGGCTCAACCCCCTGGGTTTGGCAACGATCGACTCGATATAGGCGAACCAAAATGGAGAAAGAGAGCAGAGGCGCTGTCCGCATCGGTTAGACGAACGGATTGCATCCAACGCGGTATTCTCGCTAAAACTTCAGGTGCCGAGAGGAAGTTAGAGTGAGCCAAGTTGGGGTGCTTTTCTTTTACTGTATTAATGCTGGTGTTTTTTGTGTGCATGTGACTATGTAGAATATGCATTTAGTGTGTCTCTGTGGCTGCGTGCGTGTTGATTGTGTGCGGCTGAGTTAACTCACAATCCCTCAGCACCCTCTTAAATCTATACCCAATAAAAATCAGCGCCGTCTCGAAAAACAAAACCCAGGGAAACATCTGTAAAACATCGATTGCGCAGATTGCAAACCAACTGCATGGCTAATGAGAAAAGAAATCATTTTTGATTAATTAACCCAAAAATTGGAGAATCTAAGCTGCCACCAGGGAGATGACAAGTGCTGCAGGCAGGAGGACACACTGTAGGGCTGCATCCAGCTCCAGCTCCAGCTCCAGCTCGGGGAGGGGGGGGTAAAGGAGAGGCTTTGGGAGTGCTGGTAGCCGAGGTATGGCACCCATTACTGAGCCAAAATCACCAAGAGACTTTGTGGTGATCAAATGCTGGAGTAAAAATATTTTCCACTCAATGATTGTGCCCATTTATTCATGAGGGGGAAAATGTTGGTCGGCTATCAACATAGGTGGAATTTATTGCTTTTACAGTACTATGCGTGTTTTAAAGGGTCGGTTTACCCAAATCACACATACACACACTCACCCATACACACACACACACACACACACACACACACACACACACACATAATGTCTCACTTACCTCTTGTGGTATTTTGCCATGCAGACCATTTTGGGTTTACTCGCAGGGGTTATTTCTGCGCAAACACAACGGAGGTAAATTGCATGAAAAGCTAGAATGGCGCTCAGTAAAGCGCATACCTCCAAACAAAGCCCAACTGCCTCCTGTTGTACTCAATCATAGATATCCACCAACTATGTACACCAGATGTATTTCATCTGGATCCATGCATTACTCTCTGAGAAAAGGTTGAAAAACGGCAATGTTAAAGAGAGTGAGAAACATTTCCCGGATCCTTTTATCTTGGCCTCTCCACACCAAGACCCATCCGTCTATCAAGTTTCGAGGAAATCTGTTCAGTAGTTTTTGTGTAATCCCGCTGACAACCCAACCAACCAAGAAACAAACAAACAGACATGGGTGAAAACATTACCTCCTTGGCGGAGGTAATAATAGCAGCTACGTTCCAGGAATTGTGTTGTTGTTATACTGGAAAAACGCAGTCAGCAAGTTTCATTGGAACTACTTAGTTAAGCTTAAATATTCCAAAGCACCATCATTTCTATTCACCTTCACTGAATTGAGCTGCATGTGTCATTATCATTGTCATTATCTGTTTAAATTTCAGAAGCAGAAAAGCAAGGAAAGCCAAAGATGAATGAATAAATGAATAAAACATTTAAAAATACGTTGTTCTACTGTTTTTTTTTTTTTTTTATTATTTGCTTCTCTGCACTGTAAATTGTCTTACGGCCCCTTAAATGTATCAATTTATTGCATGATCCAAACAAATCAGCGCACCCATGAGCAGTGGAAGGTGCAAATTCACAGTCAAAACAAACAAGGGGCAGCATATCACTGTACAGTAACTACCGTTCGCTGGTCAGCTCAGACAGTCGAGCAGTTAGCGGTCTGGACTAACAGTTCTGTTGGCATTTACACTGCTAGCTCTGAGCTTTGGGCTGGTTAGCATTCAGTATATAACTGAATCTCATGACGTCAAAACGGTTATTTCTTTACATTTTGTCGTTCATTTCATTTTATTCATCTTATATATTGCCCCTTTAAGTCAGATGCATGAGGGCTTAAAACAGCTTTAAAACAAATTTTACGTTAAAACATTGTACCATATATTATTTTTTTCCTATGCGGGTCTTGGCAAACAGTATATAGTGCACATATACTCTCAATATGTGCATTTAACCCACCTTGAAGAAACAATATAGAGAACAGAGAATAGAGAAAATATTATCCACACATTATTTATTTGAGTATTCTTAGCACTACCATGCACTCTTGTACTGCATGTACCACAATCCTGCTAATACAATGCATCGTAATAATCCCACCTGTATATACATATAGTTGTTTAAGTATATTGCAGACACATGTCAAATGAAATCTCAGTGTAGCGGTATGTCTGCACCTGCATCTCTGTTTGTAGACTGTATTAAGGGCTACTTCAGACTGCAGCCTTCCTCCTCAAGTCATCATTGCCCGTATAAGTGCAAAACAGCGTGCACTTTTACTTTCTTTCTGGAGACTAATCCTGTTTTTATTTTGCCTTAGCAGGTAAAAACTGAAACCGTGTTTAAGATATTTTTTTGAAAACTTGTATTATGGTAGGACACTGCGACTCTCTCTCATTGTGTTCTCTACATAAAGCCCTGGGAGAGAACAGCCCAACACATTTGACCTCTCTCTCTCCGGCTTCGTATCCCCAGACTGCAAAACGGCCAGCTGGGACTTATGGGAATTATCAATAAGTTCGGAGCTTGTTTTCAACCAATCAAATAGCATAGCCGCAGACATTCATTGTACGCGCGCACAAAGGCGCACACAAGCGGATGCGATTCGAAATAAAAAACACACACACTTATGCTCAAGAGCTCTATTCTGTTCTCGCGCGCACACACAAACGCACCCAGGCGCACACTCTCACTCGCTCAAAAGGGGAGGGAGGGAGGGAGGTAGGGAGGTCTGGAGTGAGGGCCCGGACAGCCAAGTTGAGCTGCACTCACAACACAGCTGGTTCTCCAAGGTCAATAAGAAACTTGGAGTGTTTATTTGTTCGTGTGTTTTATTTGCTTTCTAATACAGACGAGGCTCTGATTTGACAGATCTTCCTGAAAAGAATCATAGCACTTTACCGTCTAAAGAGCATGGGAAATTTCCACTCGCCATAGAAGTTTTTATCGTCTCCTCTTCCTCTTCTTTATACTATTAGATTTTCATAACTCATTACCGTCCTCACCACTTCCCCCCGGTGTCTTAATTTGCTCCCTGAAGGAGGCATAATGGTCGTACCCTAGCAGCTCACTACGGTGATGCAGGAACAACCTCCTACCCTCTGATGGCTAGACAGTAGGCCATTGTAAAGCTGAATTGCCGTGGATTTATGGCCACGGTCCTGGGTTCCCAGAATGCAATGTCACTCTGTCACGCCGTCATCAATCTGCCGCCTCTGACCAAAGACGGAGAGGCAGAAGATCGCCGCTGAAAAAAGTAGCACCAATGGGCGAGAGTGATACTTCTTTATGCATGATCTCATTTTTATCAGCCGCCTGTCTGTCATAGGTAAAATGTGTGAGCTCCATTTACTCAAGGCAAGCTGGGCGCAGCCACGTCAGACATCATCCACCGCTTCCAGATTGCACAATTAACAAGGGGCTGGTTGAGCGCCAAATGTGGCCATCGTAGCAAATTAATACACCTTTTGATGCCAAAGCTTTTCCGAGACATTTAATCTTCATTAAGCTATAAAACCTGCAGCTCTGGAGCCCCTTTTCACACGTTAATACCCACTCATGTCACAGCGCAAACCTTTCATGTGGACCAATGTAGGAAATGTATAAAAAAGATAAATACAATCCAAACGGCACAATTAATTAACATAAATTCCAGTCCCTCGCTAACTTTGCCGTTTCCTACAAAAACACACTCAAGAACAAAAGCAGTGCGCTGACACAGACTGCACGCTGCTCTCTTCCCTCGCTCATAAACTCTTACCTCTCACGCTCATTTCCCATGATCTACACGCACTGATATTGAACGCCGTAAATCAGCTTCATAAAGGACGACTGAGCGGTTCTGTGTCTTTTTTGGAGGAAAAAAAAAAAATAAAAGAGAAAGAAACCTAAATCCTTGTGATTAATGTGCTCTCAAACCCTCTCATAGCCATGGTAACCGGGGCAGTTTGCCATGCCATTTAGAGGATCCAGCCCTCTGACATACAAGTCTCTCACTGATGCATCTGGTTCAAAGCCTGCCCTCTTGTTTTTGAGCAAATAGCATTGCATAATGTAATATAATAAACAGCAAAACATCTCTATTCAATTTTTCGTGTCCATTCACTAGTGTGTCGTATTCAGACCGTGCTCACCTCTCTGTGCTTCAGTACGCTTCGGAAACTTTTTTTTTTGAAAACGTCCAAGACCTTGTATCGTACTGCATTCACGACATATGAATCATAATCTGTTATGGCGGAAGAGACATCAGAATTGGATTTGACAGCGGTGATCCTTTCTCAGTGCTCACAGACAGAAACAGACAGGGCGATAAAAAACATGGCATTCCTGAGCCAAGGTTTTAGGGGGAAATTCATAAAAGTGGAGAGTCTAAGAGGCTTTTCACTGCAGGAAAGGAAGGACAAGTGTTGACATGCAGAGAGGCGGGATTTCTGTTTTTGTTTTTAACTCATTTTCCCATGGAGCAAAGTTTCACCTTTTCCCCCCCAAAAAATGTTTTTAAAGGGGCACATTGTAGTTGTTGGAAAAGAAATTCAAACTCAAACTTACAAATTAATGAGGCAATAATACAAAAACTTTGAAATATCTATATTTTCCTTATCTGAATAGACAAGCTGTTCTCAGAGGAAAATAAGGGTCCCCAGAACACTGTTTGACGCTATACAGGTGGCAGGGTCCACCACATATAAACAAAGTAAAACAATGTGAAACGATGTTGTCCTTTAAGGTCAACTTGTTTATCTAGTCATAAAATATAAAAAGTTTGTTTATTGAATTTGTTTAGGCATTCAACAAAGAAAAATCAGTCAATGAAGATCTTTCACTTCTGATTAAAATTTCTTCCCCAAAACACCTGTACAAATCAATATTTGGTGGGTGTATATATATATATATATATATAAGACTAGAATAATCAATCTAAAAGGTGCACTAGTACTGAGCAAAAAAAAAAAAAAACATTTAACGCAGAAAGTTCATATTTATTATATTAATACGATCACAATACAAACTAAGAAATAGCTATTTGATACATTTCCATAAAATCAAGCAATCCTCAAGGGGACAAATGTCTAACCCTAATGTCCCCCGAACACAGTTTGACGCTACAAAGGAAGCTTGTCAGAACACTAACAAAGTAAGACAGTATAACAATTGTGTCATCCTTTCAGTTTATTCAATCATCAGTTTGTGAAGAATGAAATAAAAGCATGAAGAAAGCAAATTTAATATCTCCTGATGAATTCAGAAAATTAAGAGCAGTCGTAATTCATCACTGGGAGCGCCCCATAAAACTGAAAATATATACAGCCAACAAACGCATGCTTTCAGGTACAAAGGAGGAAATACACACCCAATAAAGTGGGGCATACTTTTTTAGATGTACATAAAATGGAAAGGAGATGGGAATTACAGAGTGTAGAGGCAGAAGTAAATGAGAAGTATGCACGTAAAAAGAGAATAGAGAGAAACTCACCCACTGTGAGCACAGCTGCGATTATAAGTTTGCTGTTGATGCCTCCGATCCGTCAGCTACCTGATGTGCGCCTCCTCTAATTTACTACGTCAATAACGCCGCTGTGGAAACCCAGCCGGCATGATGGATGGAGACGCTTCGCATGGACTTCCCTCCAAAGTGCCAATTCTTGAAAGTAAAAAGGGAGAGAGAAAAAAAAAAGTTAATAAAAAAGTACCATTTCTGAATCACCTTGCATGCCTTTGCTGCTACATGCAGCGGCTGCTGTTTTTCGCTCTTTGGGGAGCTGGCGTTCACTTTGAGCTGTTTCCATTTATGAGACATCAACATTCTCCTCAAGTAATTAGTTGCCACAGACACGGGTGGATGTGAATGCTGTTCGCCTTGTGCTGCACCGACATAATTCTGAGAAAAACAAGGTCAGATTGAAGATCGATCTTAAAACTTAAAGCTAAATCTAAAGAAAACCTTAAGTTTTTTTTTGCTAATGAGAAGAGTAAAGCATTCATCTGTGAGAAACTGTTCTTGCGGAAGAAAAATGCAGAATTGTTAGAACTCAGATTTTCTAGATGCCGACCAGTGACAGAGGAGAGAAGTTTGAAAAGTTTGATTCAGCTCGGTTCCAGTGGAGGACTTGTCTGTTGTCTTTCGACAAAAGGTCCTGACAGGAGGCCGCAAAGTTCAATTAAAGGAAGAGTGGAGAGGTGAGCATTGATTTAAAAGACAGTATTTCAAACTGCACCCCAGAGTGCAGGGCCGGGCTCTCACACTGATGACACTAATTCTTTGGGGAAATTCATGTTAGTTGGTGTCTAGACGTTTTATTACTTGGCCAAAGCACCAAAACAATGGCTAACTCCCCATCTGGAAGACTGGGCTGCTTACTTAGAGGCATGCGGCTCCGAGCAGGAGACATGGCATTCTCTCTGCAGTGGGTCAGTTTGACTTACTAGCTAGTTAGTAATCAGATGTATGAATCATTAACAACTTGTTGATGAAGCTTGCTGCTGGCTTCCAGTGAAGTCTTTTTTTAGGATTTCAGCCACTTTATCTAAACACCTGGTTGACTGAACAGCGTTTTTGTCAGTGGATTCACAGTGAGATAGTTGGAACTAAAGCTGCAGGCAATTCATGCAGTTTCATATAATATGTACACAACAATATTTCATCAGAAGGCATCTCACATCTCATCTCTATTTATAGATTGGAATTACAGTCTTGCCCAGAATCAAAGACTCAAATGCAGTGACAGTACTGGCATAAAATTGGCCAACGAAAATGAGGATTAAGGTAAATCCACCAATCCACTAATAATATGAGAACACAAGTAGTCGAGGGCTTCAACATAAACTGTTGTAGGCGCTGTAAATCCAGTCAGGTGCCATTAAACCGTTGCAGAGGAGGAGGACACAACAAGGTGACGTGAACAACAAAAGAGCACAAGTCAAGCAGTAAAAAACTATTTGGCAGGGGTGGAAAGAGTTCTGAAAAAGTCTGAACTCAAGAGCAAGTACAGTTACATCACTTAGTAAAACTACTTTTAATAAAATAATACTCAGGTAAAAGTACAAAGTACTCTTCTCAAACACTACTCAGAGTATTAGTTACTTTTTAATCTGATGTTTAATGCGTTATCAGCTGCAGGTTTCTGTTTCTCCAAGACTAAATTACTCCTAACTGCTCTGTTCTGTTCAGTAGTCATGGTCACCTCCCCGGACCTGGTACTGCTGCAGAGTTTAGTTTTTCTTTTGTCTGTATGTCAGGGTTTTCATTGGCCCGTTTGTGATCGGATAGTCTAAGTGGCTTCAAGCATGCAGATGAAAGCTTTACGTATGAATTCAAATTGTACTCAAGTGTGCTCAATAATGATTTTAAATAAATTCAACAGATTTACATGGGGTAATGCATTCTCAAAGGCGCAATATGTAAGAATTTCAGTAGAAAACATAAAAATAAAATAAAAAAAATATTTGATAGATGGTGAAGAAATAACTGTTTTGACGTTATGATTTCTATGTAGTGTGTTTCAGAGATGTCTCCTGAAGTTAGCATGCTCACCAGCTAGCCCTGGGCTGTCTTCGGTCTAAAGCTCCTGTACTAGTCCAGTAAGGTAACTGCACGGCTAACTACGCTAACAAGCCAAGGGCAGCCAAAGTTAGCAGCAGTCAGCCATTAGTCTGCTGATATGCTGCCCCGTATTTGTTTCGAGAATGATTTTGACAGGTGACCAGTTCTTACATATTACACCTTTTATAGGAGAAAAATTACAGACTTGAAAAAAATACTCTATAAAAGTAAAAGTACTGACTTAATTACAGTAATTGCAGTAGCTGTAATTAGATACTTCCACCCAAGCTATTTTTCATCTTTTCAGTGGTGGTTCAGGTGACAAACTACTCACACTCACGATTGATTCATTTTGAATTTTTGGGGAAATCACAACATTCTTCTCATAAGTGACTCACAAAGTGAAAATGTGCATACAAATAGGTGGGGGGAAACACACTTATAGAATGGATTGGCAAAATGTGTCTTGGACTGGTTGACCAATCATCTACTACATTCTTAGAAGAATTTCATAATACAAAGAAGCGTGACTTGTGACTCCTTGTCACAAGTCACACTCCTTGTCTGTCTACGACTTCTGACCAGTTTTTACTAAGTGTGACTTTTTAGAGGTCAAAAGGCACCAATGCAAAGAAAATGGAGAGATTCCAGGAAACTGCAGCAGATGTGTGTGCAGGAGAATTACACTTTCTCTTGTGTCTGAACCCAACCATCATCTAATGATCCTTAGATACATTGTGTAAGCCACTGATCTGGATGCGAACCGGGAGCCTTTTCCCAAACAATCTATTCACATATTTACTTATTCAAAGGGTATTCAGAAGTTATAATGACTTTACTGGATAGTGGCGTTCCTGCGGCACTAACACACCGCAGCACAGAAGACCTCAAGTCCAACATTTAAAAAAGATGAAAAATAAACACACATTTCTGTTGTTACTTCAGAAAAACATAAAACAAAACACTTCTTAAGGAGACCGCACCACCCCTCCTCCTCCTCCACCTACTTACTACATGTTGAATCGTGTGTTACAGAACCCAAACACAGACATTCATTTACAAGAAAAGGTCACAGAAATTCACTATACACAGAGGAACACTTGCTTGCTAAATGTATTTGCTATCATTAATGTGTATATAACACAAAGACTTCAAAACAGATATCCACCCTCTCTCTCTCTCTCACACACACACGCACACAAGTGGCACACACACGCTCGAGGTTGATTAGCAGGGCTCCTGAGAGTGTGTGTCAGGTTTTAGTGGAAAATTACAGCTCTTTCAACAATTCCTCAGTCGGAATCCTATTCTAAAGTGGATTTTATCTGCAAATCACAATTATTTTGTTCATGCTCCGTTTTAATGGGCACACCCGCTGGGCTGAAGAAGACACTTCTCTATTCATAAATGTATTACTGCTGGGGAATCATTAACTTATTGTTAGCGGCGCGACTGATGGCTTATTGACATGACAACATTCAACCAGCACTTTTGTCTTTAAGCCGCGCATCCGTATCACTGAAACAATGTCATCTACCCCCATTTTCACCACTCCCCTCGTGTGTTTGAGCTTAGTGGAAGGCAGTGATCGGGTAGAAAAAAAGAAAAAAAGTACCGAGCAAGAGATAAGTGTAGGCTGGGTTTCTGGAAAGTCTGAGGAGGTTTTTTTCTTTATGACGAGGAATAAGAAAAGCAAAAAAAAAAAAAAGCACCGGATGCCACGGGGAAATGGGACACGAGGGTGTGAGATGATGTTAGGCAGAAATCACTTGTTTGCTGAAAATGACACACCACTTCTGCCGGCGTCAACACGAGAACGAATAGTGGCGGAAAACAGAGCAGAGGGGAGATAAATCGGGACGTGTGAATTATCTGAGGAGTGAAGCGCCGTCTGATATTTATGGCAGGAGATGCAGGAGAGTCATAGAGGGAGACAGTTTGCACAGATGGTGGCCATCCTGGGTCAACATTCACATAAAAAAAAAAAAAAAAAAAAAAAGGAACGAGCGTCTCCCTCTGTGTCCAGCTATCCCTCTCTGGGTGAATGCAGACGCAGATAAAAGGAGGGGGTGTAAAAGTGTTTAAGTAGGCAGAAGTTGTAAAGGAGAAAGAAAAAAAAAAAGCAGAATCGCTATTCACTGCTTGTGCAATCCTTTCTGCCTTGTTGAACTTTATTAAATTCTGTCGTCCTCTCCTTCCCGTCTGGCTCTCTTTGTCAGCTTCTCCTCATGCGTAACTCAGATTTTTTTTTTTTTTTTTTTTTTTTTTACAGAGGTGTTCTGGAGGGCATTCAGGCTGAAAGAATGTGTCGGTGATAATCATCCCACAGTGTACCAGTAAGAATCCCAGTGAGCTGAATCACTGTCAGAAATCAGGGGCGAGTGGGGTAACTAAGAGTCGACCGCTTATTGTTCAGAAAACGTCTGAGTTAGAGAGGGCTGTGTTCACACTGCACGTCTAGTGTGAACCGCTACTCACAGTACATGCAGATGTAACTAAGTGCATTTACTCAAATACTGTACTTTCATCCACTTTTGAGGTACTTGCACTTACACTTTTGGAGGCAACGTTGCACTTTTTTTGCCAAAGCAACCAATACTTAATTTATTTTTTTTTTATTTTTTTTTTTGGCAGTCAGATTAATAAATAGATTTCAAAAAAAAAAGATTCCAGTGATCAGAAATGTATGATTTACTTGTAATGATGATACTTAAGCATTTTAAATTTAATAAATTTTTTGAGGAAAAGGACAAAAAAAACACTGAAAATGCTGAATAACCCTAACCCAAATCCTATAAAGGATTGACCCATAATATACCATATAAACAGCACACACATGTAAATATGTGTATCATTTTACTTTTACATGTACTTCTGATATTGCCAGAATATGACTTTTGATACCAGACTTTACTTTTACCAAACTAATATATTAACACAAAATCTTTAGTTTTACTCAAGTATGACTTCTTGGTACTTTTCACAACACTGGTAAACGCTAAATAAAATAATCTAATTGGTGTTCGACACAACACCACACATAAGTCACCTGACCCAGGATCTGGCTCTGTGCCACATATCCACTGCAGAACTCCAGCCACAAAATATCAGAATGAACACACTTTCAGATAAATTGTGAACATAACTTCAGATAATGTCAGGCTGCTTATTTAAAAGTGAACTACAACACACGCGAACATGAAGTGGTGAACAAACGTGGTGTCAATTGATACACATCCAGACACTAACACAATCAAATATCCAAAGGTCACATCCCGGTCAGGGAATCTTGACAATAATCCTGTCTCCTATCCTGTCTATTAATGTAGTTACATTCTGGCAAAACTACGATGCCCCACAATTTTATTTCAGCCAAATCATTCTGTTGATATGCTGAAAACATATTTCTTTTTTAAAAGAAATTTTATTTACAAATTTGTGAAAATGTTTGACCCCCGACAGCAGTTGAGTTTAAATGTTGAAGAAGTCAAAAGCGACTTGAAGTGCAGGAGGGCTTGTGTTTACCTTATTAACATTCTATCAAAACCACAATCTTTCAGTCACCACAGTGCATTTGTCACCTGAACCCAACAACACGTATGACCGAGAATGCACTCCACTCACGGTGTCAAAGTCCTGCACCCAGCCTGACCCAAGTCCACTACACCACCTCGGTGTACATAACAGCTCATGTGGAAAAACCAGTAAACACAATCCAAGCTGCAAATATATTTCAGTTCAAACACATTTGACAAAAGCACAACATGAACACGTATTTCAGGAAACGGTGGTCAATCTCAAACATATTCATATGATAATATAAATTATCATAACACAGATCTGTAAGATTTAGACACAGCATATTAAGAGACAGTGGAATCATTTGGGTTGAATCAATCAGCGTGTCATTAAGGTATTACTCCTGTTGCCTTGGCGGTGCTCAGACTCCGCTCGGAGAGGTTCAGGATACCTGTGTGAATCACAGCTGCTCTGCCGTCTTTTTTTTTTTTTTTTTTTTCTTTCTTTCTTTCTAAGAGACAAGTTTGGTCTCGAAGTATGTCTGTAGTCTGGCCATTCATTACAGAGGCTATGAAAGCCAGCCTAATGGATATGAAAGCCCAATCAATTGTCCAGGAAAGGGAGATTAGGGAGGGATGAGTCACCATATTCCTGCTTCTTGACAACCATGTCATGCCTTGCAGCCTCTCCAGAGACGTCGCTGATTGATGCCTATCTTTCATCAGTCCGGCTTTAATCTGACGTTCCACGTGCTTTTATAATCATATCAGCAGAAAATCTATATCGCATCAGCCTCTCCCTCTCTCTCCCCCGGTCCCCACCTGCCGAGCCGAATATGCTTTTTCTTTTGTAAAAAAAACAAAAACAAAACAAAACTGACAAAGCTGACAGTAGTGAGAGGCACGTCTTTATCTATTGATCACATTCTGAAACAAGTAATAAAAAAATAAATAAAAAAACAAGAGAGGGTAGAGAGGAGAGGAGATGAAGACGAAGCGTAAGAAAAGGCTGTTCCGTAAAACAAACAGTGATTGTGAAGTGACATTCTGGGAAGAAGTGGCAGGCTCTCTCCTGGTGCCGGCCAAACAAACAAACAGAGGAGCGAGACAAAGTGCAATCACTGACCTTTGTTCAAAGAAGCCATCTAATCTGTTTCCACTTTACTTAATTAGAAAAAGCAGAGGGATTTTTAATGTGCACAGTGTTAATGGGAAACAGCTCACAGGTGCTAATTAAAAAGAAAAGAAAAAAAAAAAAGACGAAACACTGATCTCTTTGGTAACTTTGAGTCCATTAATCTATATATTCATCCATCATGAACTCGGCAAACTTATCTCTGATTGTACCCACGCTGCTTTTGAAAAGCCAAATCACAACTCAGATATTAAAAAAAATCTCATGTTTGCAAAAGTATTTACCCATAAATTAATGTTTTTGTTTTTTGTTTTTTTTACCGGATGTACGCATACTTTAAGTACGTACAATAAAATTCAGGGTCTGGTCTTTGTCAAACCTGAGAGCTCGGTAATTTAAACTCTTTTCTCTTTCCCCACTGAAGGCTACACAGCTCTACGCAGACAGTGATTAACCACTGCTTTACAGGTTCCACAGAAGTACCATGTGTGCCCTTGAGGTGGCAAATACATTCATTTCCTCTCTGACTTCGACTGCTAGAAGGAGCCGGCGAGGAGCTGCCAGAACGGTGTTTCGTGTCATGTAATCCCACAAGTGTTTGATGGACGGCAACGTTAACGCTGACTACAACTCATGAGGATGCCACAAACTTATGCAAAAAAATCAGAGTAATTATGATGATGTTATTAATATTAATTCCAAAACTGGTTTGTAAGCCGTTAGCTAACAAGTGTGTCTTGATATCGTTAAATCTATCAAATATATCACCCTCTACTGAGAATGTGCCTGATGATTGTTCAAATGCTGCTCTCTCAATCGCTTTTGCAGGATTATGGATTAAAACCACGTTGCTCACAGCATCAAACTTGATCTGTAAAATATATTTAGATGCCTTTTGCTTACAGTTACTCATTACTGCATCATAATAATAACATAAATACAGTCGCTTAACATAAGACCCAAATAGTTACACCCTGGAAGCTCTGCAGTACTGCATTCAAGTACTTAAAGTACTTCCACTTTCAGTTACTTTATACATTAACGCCATTAAAGTCACATTCTGTACTAAATGCTTCACTTTATACTTATCCCACAGCAATAGTAATTTATTTTGCTTTTACGCATCAAGATTTAAACTACAATGCTTATAGTGATAAAATATAATGTGTTTAAATGGTAAGAAACTTTGCTCATCAGTAAAAATAATCAAATAACATGATGTCCAGTGCTCTAACAAAGACGGGTCTTGTCTTTCATGATGACTGCTTTTAATTGGATACTTTAACTGCATTTTGTGTGTACTTGGTGTAGACCTCGAGAACTTATTTCACCAGTCAGCTTTTTCACGTTGTTATACCAACGCATTCTACATGAGAACAGAGTTTTTTTATTTCTGTATATTTTTCCTGTTGCTAAGCGCCAGCTAATGGGGGAATTGACATGTGTCTATAAATCACAAAGGCATGGGCTCGACCTGCTCAGAATTACGAGTGTCACAAGACACCTTTTGCGGTGATTTGGTGCTAAAAAACTCAAACTGACCGGACTTCTCTTTGGTCTTCACGCTGATTTGAAGTGTGCAGAGGTCTGTTATAAAAACATGATGCCATGGACTAACATGAAGCAATCAGGATTTTGCACCATTTGAATCAGAACTGGTATTTGAGTTGTTTGGTCGCATGTCAATCAAATCTGGTCAGACCACGCCCACACGGTCCTGACTACCTGACTCTTTGATTGCTGATTATTGAGTTTTTATATTTTAGAAGAACAACTGAATCAACATTTTTCATATTTTTACTTGTAATTTGGCATTTTCTTCTTCTTTCTTTTACATTTTACACATAAAGCATCTGAACACAGGTGTGTCTTACTTCATTGCACAAAGTTATGATGTCAACTTCAAAAGAACAACACATCTAATCTACAGCTTTCGTTGTGGCTCTGCTGTCCTTGCCTCTTAAATAGCTCTCATATAATATGATACACTAAATTTGAATTTGAATCTTAATATTCCCTAAAGGATAAACGCAAACATTTTTTCGCTTCCTGTGTGATAAAGGGACCCGGTAGCTGATGAGCTCAACCTCCTGCTATGCACCCTTAACCACATTAAAGCCCCTCTCGTATGGGCAGTGTGTGGTCTGCCTCTCAGGGACGGCAGGGGACGCAGGAAACAAATTAGCTTTCTTGACCTTGGCCCAAGTTTCCTTTCCACCCTTCACCCCTCCTCCCCCCCGCCTGCCCTTCATCTGGCCACTTCAAGGGTCAGCTGGATGACAGCACGCCTCCGTTGTCCTCCGCGGTGGGGATATATTCAGATTAGGGGCTCATATAGGCCTGACGTGCATCGTGGGAAATGAGGTTTATGAGTTTAGTTTATACATGAGGTCAAGTGGATGTGGATGTGGATGTGGTTCGAAATGATTACCAGTTGGACAAACGTCAGGTTTATGAAAAAAAAAAAAAAAAAAAAGGGAGCAGTTTGGAGCCAGAAATCCAGGAAGGGTAGAAAACAAAACAAAAGAAAGAAGAAGAGGAGGTTAATCGTTTGTTTCAGGTCTCTGCAGTGAAACGAGCTCGGGAAAGGGTTAATGTGAGGCGCTAAATGAAGACAGCTAAATTTCAGCATGGGATGAAACAGTGAAATCGCTATTAAAAGGAACATTTCCTGACAACATGAAGCACTCACTCAGCCTTTTTCCACCCTCAGTCTCAAGGTCAAGATTGAAGTCTCACACACACACCGATAGAAACACACACACACACACACAGACTTCTACCCCCATGAATGAAAAGCAGGCTTTTCCAACATCTTAATAAGTTTAAAATCTCAAACAAAATGCAATCTTCACTGCCACGGCGGCCTAAAATGAGGGACCTTTGGCTATAGGAGTGCAAAGAAATCCTTTCAATGATAGATATTGGATTGTAACACCAACAGGCAAATCTAATTCTCCCAGTTCAGGCCAAAGCACGTCCATGTGCATCAGTGTTCAGCCCGAGAGCAAAAATAACCTGGGGTGTCCGGGGGAGGGAGGCAGCAGCACTATATTAATGCTCATGCTCTTCATTGATCTATGAGGACTCCTTAATCTTGTGGGCAGCTTCTTCCCTACGTATATTTCATAATGTGATACATCGTGCATCGATAACACTGGTAAGGGCCTATGCTTTCTCATGCTGGCTCACAGCGCTTATTGATCCCAGAGTGAAGTAAACATGTCTTTAACACACGGGCCCCGTCACTCCTCCTCGCAGATATAACAAAACCACCGAGCCACGGTCCTCGTTATTACGCGGTCTAACGATGACAGGGATCAATAGTTAACATGACAAGATATCATCTGCAAAGTTAATAACTGTCTGGATGGAGGGAGGGGAGGTTAAAACATTCACCTCCGTGCGGTTAAAGGAAAAACATGTTTACTGCTCACCCCCTTAAACTCTCAGCGCCGGGGATTATTTACTTGCCGTATGATTCAACTGGTGTTCTGGGAACAGATGACAAAAAAAATACATACAGTAAAGTGACTCAGGAGCACGGCTTTGGCAGCGGAACAAATTGACCATATCCCTATGACTAAATGGTGGCTTGAGCCAGAGCAATTTCCTCACTATTTTCTGCAGGCAGTCATGTAAAAATGATTATAGGTGTGAGCTCTGAGGAAGGTTCAGCCAATATGGGGTTTCGAGAGCTGAAGCTCCTGGATGCTGGCTGCCAACAGCTGTTTTCATTGTAAGCTCTTGGTGACACATTATGGACTGAGACCTGGACTGGTTACAGTACCTCTTTTTCAAATTCCCTATGTAGATAAAAAATCCTCATTGTTGATGGTCGAACTGTTTTTTCATTTATGAAGAGCTGATTTTCTTTTTTATATTCATATGAATTATAACATCAATATTTCATCAGTTACCAGTTTGTTACCTGACTTAGGTGATTGAGATTTGGCACTACTTTTGGTTGGTTGTTGCAATCAATGACTCCCCAAACTCTGTCCTTCAAAGGCTTGAAACTCAATGGCGGACCACGCCACACCTATACCCATTCAATTGCATTGTTTCTTTGCAAAATGGTACTTTGACCCCTACTTTCCTTAATTGACTGCCTTCCTATGCATAGCGTCACTCTGCCCATTGTGTTCATACTATTGAAATTAATTTTCTAATTTGGGATTGTACGTATTTTAAGACCATTTTTACCTCACAGGAATAAAACAGCATGCACAGTGATGTTCTTTTTACATTTTTTACTTTAATTTCCTTTTGTTAGAAACATCTAATGGGCCAAATCAAGTGTCATGTTGGGACAGGACCATGTATGGGCAGCTCTTCAAAGATATTGTTGTTTCGTATTGTGATTTGATGAATGAAGGTCCTTGACCAAAACACTGAATCTGTAATAAACTCAGTGTTGACAGTTTTTAAACCTTGTTTATATCACGTGCCATATTTTTCTTTTAAAGGAGGTCCAACTAAATGTAAGATAACAATAAACTTTAATATAGCCCTTTCCTCAACTAGGTTACAAAGTGCTAACGCCGAACACCTAAACAAAAATATAAAAACATTAACATGTTTTTCTTTGAAGGTGCACAGTGTAACTTTTTTTAGTAGCAGTTTTGGTTATGTAGTCCTTGAACTGTCGGACTTCTAGATGGGCAAGTGCTGTTTTTTCCTCTCACCCCCACCGTGACTCAACATTTTTTAATTAAAGTAATGGCTTTAAATCCATGTATCAGGAGTTGACCTCTTTGTTTGTTGGCCTGTGAAAAAAGTTGAATGGTGCGCCTCCAAGCAAGAGATAAAAGACCCATTACACCTTCACCAAACTCTTAAACTCTGTACTGAATCCAGATATAATAAAAAAAAAAATGTCAAATGCGACTGTCAAATCTGCAAGGAATATGAAATTAATAGCAGCCTATGTGTGAATGAAAAGACAACATCATAGAGTATTATTATCAGCCCAGTGTGTTTCTAGAGAAATGCAACAGTCTCAAATGTTTCATGTAAACTGGTGGGTATACTTTAGGCCACTAGCTGCTGATGACACTGACAAGTGTGTGTGTGTGTGTGTGTATGTGTGTGTGTGTGTGTGCGCCTGTGTGTGTTTGGATTCCTCTAAAGTGAGATCACATGGCCGGCAGTCTCAGCCCAGACAGTAGGAAGTGAAAGTGCCACAGCAGCCACAACACAGGTCAGATCTCAAACATGGTTTTCCGCTGTACAGTGCAATCGTTCTTCTCGTTTCACTCAGATAACTGCAGCAGATATATGGACACCAAGAACGCTTTTTAATGATGTAACAAGAGGAATTAGGAACTGTGAACGAGCATTTTTAGTCAAGATCCGGCGTGAGGGATGACAACAGGCAAGAGGAGCTTCCTAGAATAACCACAAGTTGTGTTCTTACATGAACAAAAATAGTGAGAAAAAAAATCACAATAAGGAGAAAAGTGACGCTCTTCTCAGTTGTTCAAAGCGCTACTTTATTATCGTTTTACTGATGGATTCATATTTTTCCCACCTGGTTTAGAATAACATAGTCCGTATCAAGGTATAACCCATGTCAGCTCAATTCATCAGCTAAGTTGGCTCTCATTTGTTGAGCATGTTTGTGTTATAAAAATACAAGAGCTCGTCGCTGTGCTCACTGTTGCATTAGAAGCCCTTATTATTTTTATTTTTTTCCTGCGGTTTAATGAGCTGAACCTTGGAAGTGCTCGGGAGAGAGAGAGAGAGAGAGAGAGCGAGAGAGAGAGAAAAAAAGGGACACACTACGGGTTACTCAGTTTGATTTTATTTTGTCATTGTGTCTGACATCGAGGGAGGGAGAGAGGAGCAAACATGAGGTTTGACAAAGACAGTGGCAGATGTGGAAGTGGGAAAAATAAAGCGAGGAAAAGGGGGATAGCTATTTGCGTGCAATGAAGAAAGACATAAAAAACAGCCTCGCACTGAGATAGTTGCTCTAAATGAAATACCTGGAGATTGCATGTTGCTTTGCATTTGCGGGGGCATTCAATTTTAATTAGGGTTTTGGAGACATCTTTTATCAGACTGTCACTAATCTCTCTCTCTCTCTCCCACCCCACTCCTCCTCCACCACCCCCACCCCACTCTCAAAGAAACACACACACAAGTGCACAAACACAAACGCATCCTCCTATCCCAACATTTAAAAATGCAAATACACAGCCAGGAAAAAAAAAAAAAAAAAAAAAAAATGAAGAGGAAAAAAAGATTTTATGGAATAGTACAACAATTGTCTGATACACACATCATCAGGATGCAATGAATTGGGGGACAAAAACCATCGTCCCATTTCATTTTGGAGAAAAAACCATTACCTCTACTTTTTAATTGCATTTTCTTTGGGGCAAAGGTGATAATTAATTTTGCTCAGGGAGGCACACATGAACCAGTAACAATAATATATATATATATATATATATATTAAAAAAAAAAAGTTAAATAGTATTCTTGCCCTCAGTCCCAGAATAACTATTTGAATTTCTTACATGGCAAGTCCATGAAAGCATTTTGTGGGATAAAAGAAAATATACATCATACTCAACGTGTGTTCATACACGTGTACTTGCTTATTTTGATCTTGAATAACATCACGATTTAAAACTGAAAGCAAGAGAAACTGGGAGAAAACACTGAGTTCCGTTTGGATTCATTGTAAATTTAAAGTCGGATGATTACAGTATTTCCTCCAAAACATCCAGAACATGAACAAAATCGTGTATATTTTCAGAAATGCCTAATTTTCCTCAGAGGATCCAATCAAAGCATCACTTTGTCTGCTGATAATTAAATTGACATCAGCTTAATCTGATAGATTCAAACATCGGTAGGATCTATCCCATAATACATTCCTTAACATTGTTATTTATCAAATACAAGCTCTGAACCTGAACTAAAGTAGATACTTTTTCAAAAAAAAGAAATTGTCAACGTAGCCGTAAAACAAAGGCAAGTTCCACCAATAAAATACCCCTCCTCCTCCTCCTCCTCCTCCTCCTCCACCCCCTGTTTCTATCTGTGTGTGGGGTAGTGGTTAGCCTGTCTCCCCCTCTTCATTCCCGGCCCTCTTCCATTGTTAGTCACCTTGTTTATTGGCTGGAGCAGCCGTGGCGTACTGGACATCATCTGAAACTACAAACGACAGGATGCAATAAGCTGGAGAATAGCAGCAATCTGAGGAAAGTTCTCCATTCACCAGCGCTCCCTAACTCTCTGTCTTCTTATCCTGGGCAGAAAATAAAAAAATCAATACGGGCTCACAGGGCTTGATAAAAGTGCTGGACAGGGAGAGAAGCAAACGCTGGATATAGTAAATTAAAGTGATCAAAATTTTCCAGTCGACTCAGCCCCACAGCCTACATAAACTAACAACCCTGCCTCCACAACTGTCCGTCATCCCCCCTCCACACACCGTCTTCATTCGCTCCCTCAACTTTATCCCGATTCCTTCCGTGCCATTCTCCTTTCTTGTTTTTGCTTTTCAATTGTACAATATTGATGTAAAATGTCAGATTATTAATGGACGTAACAATATAACGGTAACATCTTTCCCGGCAGTCGAAGCAAGTTCAAAAACCTGGGGTCCTGACAACAACGCAGCGCGGGAGGCAGAAACCAACTCAACAAATTACCCCATGTGCAGGCAACGCTGTGGCTGCAGGAGTCATTCATGCTGTTACTACACTAGAGAGTTTTGTGCTTTGCTCACTGAGCTGCAAAAAAGTAACTGCGCATATCCAACAACCTAACCTTAAACATGACCATATCCTTGCTAAAAAATGCTAAATACCGTAACACTTAACTGATTTTTTGGCTGCTGGGAGGCACAAAAAGCTGGACATACAACATTCACATGTAAGTTTGTTATGGCGAAAGCTTACGGCACGTTAGCAAAAATTTACCAAATTACACATCCAGAAGACACAGAACAACATAAGTCTTTCTTTGGTATTGTGTAATGCTCGGTTTTGGTCTCCACCACCTCCTGAGGGCGATGTTTGACTCTTTAGCTGCTAAACACTTCGCTATGTTTACCAGCTAATCAGTAAAATTTTCTGTCTGTCATTTGGTGCTTCAGATAATGACCAGTGGGTTTACATTTAGCCTTTTTGCTGCAAACAACTGCCTGCTTATGCTGGGAACGAGACTGGTGATAGATGAGACTCAACCAAACAGTAAAGATATGGGCAAGAAAACCAAAACAGTGAGCGTAAAGGAGCTAAAGTACAACAAGCTAATTAGCGCTATAGAAATGAAGGGAACAGCAGACACTGTTCACATTCTACGTTACGTAATGCCCATTTTTTTGTCATTGTTAGTACTAGAGCTGGGGAATAAAAAAATTTAAGGGTGTGTTGTGTCGCAATATTTATTTCGATATTTTGAAATGTACTTTAAAGAACTTAATAAAAGCTAAGATTGGATGACAAAATGCCTCGATATTGGTACTTGGTACAAAGTACCAAGTGGAACACAATGGTAAGTTCAGAAAATTACCTCACTTAATTACAACACAGTGCTTTTAAAACCAGGAAAAGACAACACCCTTGCCATATCACAAGACAATGTCCAAAATCTCGGAAGATATGTAATCTCATATCACGATATTGATATATAATGTATATATTACCAAACCAATGCAAAGTTACTGTAAGAAATAATAATCAGTGCAGCTGCAGGTATAAATCATTGAGGCAAATTAAACCCTATAGTCAAGACAACTGGCAGCCCCACGTTTACACCAGAGGTATTGCTAATGCTAGTGCTCCTTGAAATTAAGACCATAAATCCTGTTGCTTCTCATGAAAATTAGTGTGTTGCCTGCCTTCCTACCCTCCCCATCCCTGCAATACTAATGATGGATATTTTTAATTCTACCTTTTGCCCCTTCAACCTTCTGCCCCCTTTGCCGGAACACTTGAATCTTAAAGTAGCTTCCTTGTTTTCTTTTGTGTGGTGAAGCACGACAGCTGGCTTCCTATCAAAAAACGCCCCCGTGGCTCACGACGTTAGCTGTGGAGGGAGAAAGCCTCATTTGTAAATAATGTCTGAAAATAAATGTTATGATTTTATAACATTGCAGCCAGTAATTTGTGAATGGGCACAAAAGACGAGTTGAGAGATCATCACGGTTCCTGCCTTCACCTACGCTGTTAGGAGTACTTCCGACCACACATACATTAATTCAATTACAGTAATGCCGGCAGCAGCTGACTCACTCTGCTGCTAACACATTCACACACACACCCACACACCCACACACACACACACACACACCGTGCCAGCCCTGCACAGGGCCCCTTTGGCACCTTGTCCACCTAACAGTAAGAAGGGATTAATAGGGATTGGCCAATCCCGTCCAGTCTCATGGTGTGTGAGCTTTACCACAGAGCTAAGCTGATATGCCAGCTCAACACCGATAACTGCAATTTGATGGCTGTGCTGTGGTGAGAGGAAAAATGTGTCACGTCTCGTCTTATCACCATCTTGTTTTTACGTCAAGATTGTGACGTTAGTTGAGGGACTTTGGAGGATTTCCACTGAATTTACAGACATCCTTAACAACAATTCACTTGTATTGTCCTGTATTCATTGAGGGATGAGCTAAACTTAATACAATGAAAACTGTATTAAAACAATATTCTGGGGCTAAAGTGAGGACATCCCTACAAATACCAACTCTGACTGACTCGCAGGCTGCTTCACCTGACCTGCACGTTCTTGCGTACGTCCTCCTGTGTGAGCCAATGTGACCGTGGACGTGTGTGTGTGTGTGTGTGTGTGTGTGTGTGTGTCGGGGAATCAGCTCAAAAGAAACAAGCACCCACTCGGGCCAGCATTTTGCCGTGGCCTTACATCCTGTTGGCGCCGGTTCGACGGCAGACAGCCTTGGGACACTTAAATCCAGCTGTAACCCTGAGCAACACGCACATGTCCTGTTAGCTCACATCACAGCTTGACTTTCTAGGGGACCGGGGACCCACCACCGCCACCGGTCCCACCATTCTTCGATTCAAATAATGTGTGTGGAGCGACATAATACTAATGTAGCAAACACACAAGGAACAGTACAGGGTGAGGTTCCCTGATGTGCACACAAAAGTACTATTTATTTGTCTTAATTATTATTTTTGTCGCTTGTATTGGATATAAACAAAAACTGAACATTTTCCTGATCTTTTAATGAGTTTATTTGTGGTTTAAAGCAGGACAGGAAGCATGTGAAAGATGCAAGTCAACAGATTACAAGTCAAACGCACTAGTTCAAAGCAGGATTACCGCTGGGATCCTGTTTGTCTATGTGTCTTATTAATCTCGTGTTAGCCATGGAGATCCCGATGCTCAAACTCTGCCCCGTCCGTTTCTATATTTATCTATTTTAATCTCTTTATAAAGCAAAAGGCTTCCAATTACAAATGCCACCAGAGTCAATCCAATTGAAAAGCAGTTGGCAGTCCAGTGTTTAACACTTAAAACCTTATGGAAAGATTACAGAGTTGGGCCATCGCGTGCATATTCGAGACGCGATGACTTAGATGCATCACTCTGGAACTATTTGCCTAAGTGTATCTGTCAGCCAATTAATTGCAGGTCTTTACTGTATGCTGCAGTCAAGAGAATCAGCCCACAAAACCCTCCCCTGGAGCCAAGCAACAGAAACCTGTAACCATGCAGGAGTGTGAAGATTAGGATTACTGCGTTTAAGGATTAAAGGAGAAAAAAACAGCCTGCCCCAGCCTGCGCGGTAGATCGTGTTACGCTGTCAAATAAAAACATTTTTAAAAAATCATTTCCCAGGCGGCTCTTTAGGATCAATATGATCTTTCATATTTCTCACTTGTGACCCAACACATGAGCTGCGATCTTCTGTATGCACGGTCCGTGCCTCCGAAGCTTAGCTCATCCCCGCAAAGCATGATCGATGAGCACGTTGCCATGTAAACACACACATCCATACCTCCCCTATGCACTGCGCACACACGCGCGCACACAGAAACACACACACCAAGCTTGATTTTGAAGGGTCCTTAATCACAACTAAGCAATTGACTGATCAATGACAGATATGAGGAACAACTGTGGAATTCTAACAACAGCGCCGCTTTGGTTTTTATCAGTTTCTCTGCTTCGGCCCATTTTTATCACAGATTATATTTCTCTCTGTGTTAACAGGCTCCAAGCCCCACCGAGGTATTAATTAAAATCTAAATACTAAATATTGATTGATACGTTATCAGGGCATAGCAGTTGGTCCGCAGGCTATTGATCCAGCCTGTGATTTATTATCATATTTAAGAAAAATCATTTTGCGTGATTATACGGGGTAATGGATTTTTAGCGAGGGGTGTAATTCTCTTTTTTCTTTTCTTTCTTTTTTTTTTTGTATCACGTTTGTTATGTGGAAGGTGGAGCAGATTTCTCAATTGCATTCGGAGATCACTGATATCCTCGGCACTGCACACCCTCCCCCCCTCCACCACCGCCACCACCACCCCATTCAGCCCTGCGTGGCCTGTGAGGGGCTAAAGCTTGTGTAAGAGAACGATCCCCGCTCTTGTCATTGGGAATAATGGGTATTGGGATTACCTCTTTAATCACAACAAAGATTAACAGATGGTATGAGAACAGTTATTAGCAAACATCTTGCACTCATCAAATCAATAAGATGATTTGTAATCAGGCTGTCGGTGCGAGTGAAAAGGGAGCCGGGGCTGTTCCCAGTGAAAGATCCTGGCAATCAGAGGCTACTGTGTAGCAATTACCTCTCCACAAAATAGGTGCTCTTCCTCCACTGGCTGGCAGTCCTCCAAAACACACGCCAGACTGATAGCAACATAGGGCATTAACACGGCAAAACACAAAACACTGCATGGGTAACCTTGTACTTGATCAGGTGTTAGGTTGCTCTGTGATTTCATTTCACTTTGTGCCTTTTAATTTGGTGGATCTCGCCGTGTACATGAGGGAGAGGGAAGAAAAAAAAAAATCTAAATGTTTACACACGCTGTCTCTTACGACAAAAGGCCGTGTAGCTCATTAGCGGGTTACCATGAATAAGTCAGTGTAGGGACAAAGAGGGAACAGCATAGAAACTATACAGAGAGAGGGTTCACTGTGCAAATATTTCTCCCCGGAGACGCGGACAGAGAGAGGAAGAGAAAGGCTGAAGGACTGCAGACATACCGCTGCACCCGGTACTGTAAATGAAGGAATGTAAAAATCCGTGTGGAGCTAAAAGTCGACTCAACAGCAATCAACATCAAGCATTATTTTTCTACACAAATGCTCAAATTATTATTATTATTTTTTTTCCCCTGTCATATTGCATGTAGGCGTTGCTTACGATAAATATTCAACGCATATACGTTGCGGAGGCATTTGCAGGCTTTAATTTCATGTTCACTGGTTCTACGGAGAGAGAGCACGATGATAGCTGGGCGACAACACATGATCAGTCTCCTCTGTGTCTGTGTTTCTTCCAACATATATGTGTTTTTGCCACGTTAGATCCGGCTACTCCGGCATAATATTACAAAACAATAAGAAACAACATTTTTAAACATGCAGCACTGGGGAGAAAAATTTGCCTTGCAGAGGACCGACCTCTGTCGCTCTGAGAGTGCAACATAGGTAGAAGAGAATCTGCAAAAAAAAAAAAAATATCTGTTTTCTTTTTTTTTCTTTCTATCAACATAAAATTACTAGTTTTCTGTCTCTCTTAAGACTTCTGTTTCATGTTGTTTTGGATATTGAGTGGAAAAAAAAAGTAATCAAGGCCTAAAACCACTATTATCATCATCATCGTCATCATGCCAAAAGTGTATTACCGATTCTAAAAACCAAAAGTCACAATCGTCCATTTTTGTTTCGTTTAAGCCCAACAAAACACGTCTCTTACACTATCACCTCCAGCTTCATAAACCTGGCAGAAAGGTGCCAGTTTAACTCTGGTTCCCGCAGGCCTTCTGCAATCCACCTTACCTTGTTTGTATTGTTGCATATGTGTAGTGGGAACAGCGGGCCAAGCCTGACGCTCCAAAAAGGTATCACTGGCTGAAATCAAGCAGTCGCTTTGGGGGCGCCAATTCTGACCTTAGCGGGATGTGGCATTTTGTTGAACCTTGGCTGTCTCTTAATAAATATCTGACGAGCCTCGCGAACGCTGAACTTTTGTCTCGATCTCTTTCTCTCTCTTCATTTGTTTTTTCTCTCATTTCTGACGGCGCTAAAAACACACTCACAACACTCGTGCAGGCATGCCCGGCTGCTCACACACACACACACACAGACTCATGCTTCTAATGGCAATCTAATCGCTACAGAGGACATGCGACGGTAGCTACCTACCGCACATTTATCAGCATGCTAACTTTCACTGGTCTTGAATCACGATGCGACATATGCAATCTATCTCTGCTACATCTCCTGACACACACACACACACACACACACACACACCTCCACTGACAGTGTAGATATGCACTTACCAGGATTAAGCAAGGCAAATGGTGCCAAAACAATGGCAGTATGAAGTAACTGATGCTGATTAAAAATTCAAAGGCCTATTGAACAGACAACGTGGCACACATATCACCGGGCCACAGATCCCTGCGGCCCGCTGGTCATGCTGCTGGCTGCTTTCAGCCACACACGTACTCACTAACACGTCAGGAAGTCCATGCAAATGCTGGTACGCTCCTCTGACCCACAGTTACACCGACGGGCGGAATCTAAGGCCGCTCTGAAGCACACTTCACCTGTGCTTTATACGCACTTGCAATCACATAACTGCAGGCAGAGACGCATAGGCACCTCTCCCCTCCCACACACACAAACACACACACACACACACACATACAGTCACTTGTCGAGAGGCTAATATCTTCCCAAGGTCAAACCTGACAAGGAATTCCAATGAGATTAAGTGTCATCAGTGCGACTTTAGCCCCTTTCTGCTCATTGTTCTTGGAAATGGCATTAGAGCTGCAGATGACCGAGGCCTCGGAGCAGTAAAACCTCTTCCCTTCCTGTGAGGGGGCCAAGTTGATACATGAGATATTTGATCCAGGCCCTGCGATTCCGACACCAGAATGTAACAATGTTCTTACATTATATCTGTATCTAGGAGGGTTAGGCCGGTCAGTGGTCAGTAGTGTCAGATATCAGCGTCAGTGTGAGTCACTTCTGACTGCGCAGTATCTGATTGTTTTTTTTTATTTGTGCTTCAGTTGTTTAAAATATCTTTTTATCAGCGGATTCTTTATTCATGACTCCCAGGGTTTGTCTGCCATAGATTAAGAGGGTCATTCTTTATTCAAGAGCTGCAAACGCTGTAACAATTTGGGTATTTTGGGTCATGAAAAACAGCATTCCGGGCTACAAAACCAATGATTTCGCTGCACTGCGTGTACAGTGAATGTGCTTATTTCCACACGTAGGCAGATCTCCACATATTTCCCTGCATATGAGGCGGCGTCTCATCTCGGCACATAATCGCAGGGTGTTTTGTTTGTGGACTCTTCTCGTGAAGCACCAGCCTTGTCAAGTGTTGTCAGCCAGCATTTGCCGCGCCGCCTTTCACACTGAATTTGACACATAGTCCTTGGTGGCGGCAATGAGCATTTTTTGTCATCTCCTCTCGAGTGCCAACTCGACGTCCAATTACGGCCCCGCGACTAATTTAATTACAGTAGCAGAAGAAATTGGTTTGATTCAATTCATTTCAATTAGGCCTGATTGGAGCAGTCGGATCAAATTTTACTCATCTCAGGTACGAGCCGCCTGTCACATTTTATCTCAGCCTGCCTCATTTGAAGCGAGATAAGCAGGCCATGATATGATAACCGGCAAAAGTATATGTATAAAAAAAATCAAAAGTTCACAAATCACGTGGGTTCAGATTCCTCCTGAACCTCCGACTCGGTGACAAATGTGAGAGCAAAACACTCCACTTTCAGCGCAGGATCACAGCCAGTTGCCACTTAGCAGCGTCCCAGCTACAATGGTCATTACTTATGCATGATGTCCACAATTATGTATCAAATTGTGTGTGCATGTGTGCGCGTGTGTTTTACATATCCAACTAATGGATGTGTAGTGCGGAGCAAAGCTAGAAAAACATGTCGGGAAAAGGAAAAAAAAAAACATACGCTGTTATATCGCGTCATTCAGACGAGCAGCTGCTGTAGTGTCTGATAATACGACGCACACTCAGAGTGGCTCCCTCCTCAATAGTCTGCAGAGAAGACTCTTAAAGGTGCACTATGTAGTTTTTGGGGAAAGGAAAACTGAATCCGGGGAGAAAACCTTGTTTATACCCAAACAAACTGAACAAACAAACTCTCTACAGTTGCGCGACTGAATAAACAAAGCGACCTTAAAGGACAACACTCACACTGTTTGACTTTGTTTGTATTTGGCGGACCCCGCCACCGTTCCAGCTTCAAACAGTGTTCTGGGGACCTTATTTTTCCTCTGAGAAGCGCTCGTTCATTCACTTATTGAAAACAAAAAAACCAAAAACTCTGAGTTTGTATTATTGCCTCATTTGTATTGTCTGTAAAACTACGTTGTGCCCCTTTAATATACGACCCAACAATAGGAAGTAACATTGATCCTTGAGTGAAAACAAGTGTGCTGATCTTATTGTAAATGGTAAAATAATACTTTCTACGGCTTAAACAAGGCCGAATATGTGAACGCTGAGTTACATGTTTTATATAGCGCCCTTATTTCACCGTCCTTTTACTCCCCTTTTTTTTCTCTTTTCTCAGTTGTTCTTTTCAGTCACAGTTCCTAATTGTTGGTCTTACTCATTGTTACAATCACTGTCTGCAGCGGCTGCTCGTCTACGGCGGGATTTATTGTTTAGTTTTAATGTCTGTTTGAAAGTGTTGTATCATGTGTTTTATTCCTCAAAAGCCTCACCAGGGACGAGGACTGCAAATTAGCCACAGCTAGAAGTCCTACAAACATGCCATCGGTTGCATTTCAATTAGATGCAACAATGCCTTCATGTATTGTCCCCTTGACAAATCAACTGCAAGAATATATAAATAGATGAAGGAATAAAGGTAAAGCCATAGACTCAGTTTAAGAATAGATAATTATAGAAATACTGTAGTAAAAGACGACCACAAGAAACTGACAAAGAAATGTGATCACTTTAAAATGCTTATCTAAACGTAGACTTTTATAAAACAGGAGCCTTCGGATGCTAACATAACACTTTGCACGTGGCACCACGATCTTTGTAATAACAGCTACTGAATGCAAATAGTGTGGCGTCGGGCAAAAAGTTCAATTAATTAATGTGACAAATATTTATGGGAATATTATGAATATCGATTACAGTAGAATACAAAGGTATGTGATCATTTTAAACTGTATCACCTCTGACAAAGTTAGAGTCTCTATAGGAAAATGTTACAGCGATACAAATGTTGCTAAGGACATCAAATAAAATAAATATATAATAAAGTCACTATAAACCAAATATGTAGTCCCAGTCTCGCGGGAATATTTGACCTGTCCTCAGGGAGACTGTTCCCATCATCAACCAATGGCAGGATAAAGTTATACATCGTCTCTGATTGGTGCAGATAGAAGCCCCAGCAGTATGCCATAAGCTGCCATAGGCTGATACAGTAGCCTGCGGTGTGTGTGTATATGTGTGTAAATGCGTCTTGGCACCAGTTGCGGCGGCGCAAAGACGTCTGATTGGACGCTGGCGCGGGTGGTGGGTGGGGGGGACGCGGTTCTTCAGACTGCGTTGAGTTAGCGGTGTGATCACATGCTCCACGATCCACACAAGGTATACAAAATATCAATCCCCTCACAGCCCCGCGCCGACACACAAATCCAACGGCCGAGATCTTATTTTACGCAGCGACACACTGACGGATAAATTCAAACTGCGGGCGTCATTTACCTCTTGGCGTCTCTCCCTCCTCGCGGTCGGTCCGGGGCCTCCCCCCTTCACGGTATCCGCAGTGAAAGAGACAGACAACCTCACGGCAGACTGCAGAGTGTGAGAGAAAAGTCAGCCGGTGCACTTCATGATGCAGAGAGAGGGCCGCTGCTGGAGCCAGCTAGACCCCTTTTTCTTCTTCTTCTTTTCCTTTTTTTTTTTTTTTTTTCTTACCTTGCGACACAGATCCAGAAGGGGTTGAAAATGGGTAAAAATGGTTGTTTGGGTGATTACACGTTTCTTCTCTCCCTCCCTCCCTCCCTCCCTCCCTTCCTCGCCCCCCTCACCACCACCTCCTCCTCTTCCTCTCCTCCACCAGCAGCTCTCTCTCTCTCTCTGTGTGTGTGTGGGTGAATGGGGGAGAGTGGCCCTGTTCTGTTCTAACAGCCGCTGTGGGGCTCCAGCTATGCAGCAAAACAGAACCCGCCGTCCCTCTAAGGTTAGAGGAAGACACCTCTGAGGCGCGTCCGGTGTCAGCCGTGTCACAAAACGAACGCCCTTTATTATTATTTTTTTTATTTATTATGTTTAATTAAGAAGCTATTTATTTTACTGTTACGTGACTGAATGCATTGATTTTTTTAATTGTAATTTCATCCATATACTTTAATAACAATTATGAAAAAATGATGGGATGGAATCACGCGAATCGCAGGTCACGTGGAGCCTCAAATCACACAGAGGGCCCCCTCAAAATCACCAGTAATGTCAAATTAATTACTTTTTCCCAGAAGTCCAAGCAGTTCGGGGATCCTTGATCACACTGGATCTCCCTCTCCCCTCCCCTTGTTTCTCTATGTGGTGTGTGTGTGTGCGTGTGTGCGTGGTGTACAGGATTAAATGGCATCTCGTCCTAAATGGCACCTTGCCTCGTTTCCCCTCTCCTTTCATCATCAGCAAAATAAAGATTAGGCCTACAGAGGGGGGTGGGGGGTTGGGTGATTGTGAAGGCTCGCCCCTCGCGAAGGAGAGGAGGCGCGCGGGGGGGATCCTCATTCCTCCGCCTTTGTGATGATATTGATGATGATGATGGCCAAGTGGACAGTTTGATTTTTGTGCGGCGAGCTAGTTATAAAGAATCAATATTATATCAAGGGGGTAACTTTGGTGATAAAGGACTTCAGCCACTCCGGCTATTCATCATAAGTCTGTAGCAAGCAGATAGGTCAAAAGAAATTATATTGCTCTAAAGAGTGTGTCTCCTTATCTCTCAGCACCAGGGGAGTGGAGGACACGCCGATCGATACAGTAGCTGCCGTATACTCCTTGCAATTATCAATAGCTGATTTTGTCTTCCCGGGGCTGCATCTATTAATACCAGATAATAACAGGCCTTTTGGACATAACTTCTAAAAGGGGAGGAGGTGGTGGTGGGGGGGATGATGGAAGGAGAAGGAGGAGAGGAAGAAAAGAAAGTTTGCTCACAGGACGACCTTGCTGTCAACAGATTTGTCTCTCATATGAGGTGGACACAGGGGGATAGACGAGTCAAAGCGACAGGAGGGAGAGGGGGAGAGAAAGGGAGTGTGGGGGGGGTGCTCTAACTGAGCCCCCCACCTCTCTCTCTCTCTCTCTCTCTCTTCCAAACAGCACCCCTCCTGACAGCAGTCATCGTTACTGTAAAATGGTTTTACGCGCCAGAGCGACAAACGCGACAACAACCAGACATGTGCAGAGCTACTCTTTTCACATGTTATAGTATTGGAGCACATCATTATTTATGCTAAAGAGAAATTTAGCTACGAATTGAGGAGGTTTATACACGTGAACCTGCGAGAAAACATCGACTTTACGCTGCTCTAAAGTCATATTAATGGATAGAAAATTACGCACGTTCCTTTCTTCTCCTCCTTATTTACGCGCCAGCCGGAATCCACGTCCCAATCCTTTCGATCCTCTCCCCGTTAATGTGACCCCCCTGTGCTCACAGAGATTTGAACGCAAATACACACATGCAAAGCAAAGGGTTAATGTGTTTATTCTGGAGCACGGTGAGATGAAACCTCGCTCCTTTTTTTTTTTGCATTTTGCCAGAAAAGAGCAGAAAAAGGGTGTTAAGCATGATGTCATGTTGAAATCATCTTCTGAATGGGGCCACACAGTCTGGATAAGATATCTTTTAATCATCTTTTTCTTTTTTTTTTTTTTTTACTGTAAATCATATGATGTGATCACTGTCAGTAAAGGGAGGAACTACATTTCCGCGCGTAAAATGTCCATAAACTACAAATAAAGTTGAGGCTATGGAGATGGAGAGCCGCTGTGCAAAAACACACTCAACGAGATTAATATGACGGTCTGTCTGTCTATCTGTCTGTCAGCGGCGGCGGCTGCTCGGAGCTGTGAGATATTATATGATGGGAGGTCAAATCTGGGTGTTCACGCTGCGAGTCTGAGGACGATCCATTGAACAGTAACGTGGTGGTACATCCTAGTGGTGGCTGAAAGCAATGGGCTGAACCTCTGCTTGGGGGTTAACTCTCACACACAGCGCAGTCCCCCACACACACGGAGCCATGCCCGACGCCGAGAGACCGACAGCGCTTGTGGGCTGCCAGAAAAGATAACTTCAAAGTTGGCTCCGAGTGAAGGGAAGACACCGACTGATGCTTCCATTTCGGGAAACAAGCGGCGCTTGAGTGTTTCTGGCCACCGAATATCCAAAAAAGACACTTTATTTGTTTTTGTTTTTGTTTTGTTTTTTGGAGAGAGCGCACCGAGGCGAAGGCGCAACCCGGGAGCTAAAACACGGCGAGAGGAGGAGTTGGTCGCTATCGTGGAAAACACTGAAGCGACTTGCCTAACGGGACAGATGAGTTTTTGATCGCATTGTGGCGGAGAGGAGGACTGTCGAAGCCGCTTTTTCTTCGGAAAAGAGACGCGCGTCAAAGTTTTGGAGAGCGAGGCTGCGCCATACGAGCGAGAAGGGAAAAGAGAGAGCCCCCCCCCGCTCCCGGTGACCATCTATTGCCGGTGTGAAGAAGTTCTGCTCGCACCGGACAGATGTCCATCGAGAGAAAACTTTAAAGTCTCAGAGACTGTAAACATCGCTTCATCTGAGTCCAGCTCGGAAGGAGGTGCGTGTTCAACCTCGACGCACACTCACACGCTCGCACAAAAGTTGCCGAGAAAGTGCGAGAACTGAGCCAAACTCTCGAGACAGACTCGGTGAGAGAGACGCTTTTTTTGTGTGTGTGTGTGTGTGTATGTGTGTGTGTGTGTGTGTCTGAAGCGGGGATCGTAAAGGTCAGAGTGATGAAGATGAGAGATACTTCGCGGTGAATCCTCGGCGCTTGTGAGTCGGTGCACTCGCCGAAAGGAAGGAGGGGGGGAAAAAAAGAACAGAGCCTGACGTTTTTTCCCCGTTGAAGACCCCCCCGTGAGCCGGGCATAACAAGAGATTTGGTGTGTTGTGTTGTGTTGTCGGGGGGAGGCTGGATAGTAAAGAGAAAAAGAGACGGATAAAGTCTGAGAGTGAAGCGGCTAATTGCTTAGTCCGTCCCTCATTACCATATCCAATGCGCGTCCGCTGGACTCCAGCCAATCCTCCCCACCTTCACACGGTGCCATTAATCGCGAGGCATTATTCACTATCATAATTATTATACCGACATGCGCAATCCGACGCACAGCAACAGCAGCGGCAGCAGCACCGGCTAATTTCACATTATTTTTTCTCCCCTCTCTCTTCTGTCCCCCTGCTCTCTCCGCTCCCGCTGCCACCAGAACTGTTTGCGAACTTTTTTTCCACTCTTTTTTCTTTTTTCTTTTTTTTTTTGGTTGTTGTTGTTGTCCTTTTTCTTTTTTTTTGAAGAGAGTGTTGATACATTCGCTCCCCTTTTTCGCCGATGTATCTGCAAAACGCAGAGGCATCCCGGAGCGCAAAAGCAGAAGCATCGCCAGCACCGACGCCAGCAGCATGTCCCGACGCAAGCAAGCCAAGCCGCAGCACCTCAAGTCGGACGAGGATCCCGCACTAGCCGGGGTGGTTTCCGAGCACGGTGAGTGGATCCGATCAGCTGAGCTCTCTGATCCGAACAGGCAACTTCCCCCTTGTTTCTGCTCCACACTGCTGTGGTTCTCTCTGTTTTGGTTTTGTTTTGTTTTGTTTTTAACTCGTTTCTTTCACTTTAATCTCAACTAGATTTATTTGGATTATTGCTGGGTTTCAGATAAATATTTAATGACTTCAATATAGGCGGATTTATTTGTGATAAATCCATTATGAGGCACTCAGGAGTCACTGGCTGGCTGGTGACTGGTGTTTTATTCTTTTTTTCTCGCTGAAGCAGTTGTGTTTTTATTTTTAATTCCCGAACATCAGTTAAACCTGCATGTCGCTCAGGCTGTGCCGGCTGTCAGATTGACTTTTAAGATTAACACAACTAAAGCATATCATTCATTTCCACCAGTCTGCACTGGCTGCGTTTGTGTCAGTGTGTGTGCTGGAGGCCTTTTTAAAAAAAAAAAAAAAAAACCTATTTCTTTTTTTGTTGTTTAATATCAGAATTATTTGCATACTTTCCTATGTGTCGAACACCGGAGCTGTTTTCTTAAATGCGTCTCTGTAATCCTACACACTCGTATGTGCCAGCGCGCACACCGAACACACGCGCAAACCGTGCATACACACACTGTGTGAGAAGTTGGGAATTATTTGACACCCTCTCCTCGGAGCTTTTAAATTCCTCACACGCGCACAAACACGCAACACACGCGTCTAAATGTATATTTTTCATTTTAAAAAAATGTTTTTTTTATTTCTATATTTTAATGTTTTATCCCACATTCGTGCCTTTTGTCCCTGCGCGCCTGTCCGGGCTCCTCCGAGGAACTAAAAAAGAAAAAAAAAAGAAAACGCGGATTCTGTCGCAGGTCGAAGCCTTGTTTTTGTTATGGAAATGTTTTTGTTTACCCCCTTCACATAAATTTAGCACACTTGATTTGTTCCCTTTTGCTCACAATGTCGACAAGATCGCTTGACAGAGCCCGTCCTCGCCATGTGGGGAAGGAGCAAAGAAAAAAAAAGGGCTCATTCATGTTTTATTCTGTACTCAACCTCCTTTTTTTTTCTTTTCTTTTTTTTTTTTTTTTTGCGCAATAAAACGAGCATTACGGAGCCAAAGTCACATCTTAAGCGAGGCTGTAAATGCTGGAGGAATTACGGGGACAACGTGACAACTGTGGGGATATTAATCTTTCCACTTCAGAGCGCACACATCCTGCTCTACCTGCTCGTTTTCACATTCTCAATCTCCTTAAATTGTATGTTATTAACAGTTGTATTGTATCACATTTTAATTTCTGTGAATTCGGTAATTTTGATGCAGTTTTGACAACACCCCCTCTCCGATAACAGAGCTGTTTTGAACTGTTAAAAATCAGCACGTTTAATGGTGCTCACTGAAAGATGTATTTCCACGGTGCTCACAACAAATCACTGCTATTATTTATACCTCACTCCAGGCTCATGTTGGCCAACACACACACACTCACACACCCAGTCACACACACACACACCCATCCACCCAGTCACACACACACACACACCCAGTCACACACTCTTCCTTTACAATAGAAATGCGTGATGTAATCTCTGGGGAGCAGTTCTCTTTGCATGGGGAAATGTCGGTGTGAGGGGGAGAACACACACTGATCTCTCCTGGCTCTTTTTTCACCTGCCCTTCCCTCTGTTGATTTTGATCATCATCATATTTTTTGACACAAACATTGTTTCCGCATTAACGTCGAGGAAAACCTGCCCCAAGGGTTTTGTTCAGAGATGCGAAAGGCGTCCATCAGGTTGCCCTCCTGTAGGATCATGGAATGAAAAAAGCCAACGTACGCTTTTTTTTCCTGACGTTGAATTTACACGCGGGCGGGATTTTATTTGAAAATGACCCCTTTGCATTTTTAAAACAGAAAATAACCAGAGGTGGATCAAATAAGACAAAAAGATTTTTTAAAAAAGGAGCCATGCATTCTTTTCCTGGATGCTGTTCTCCTATTTCAACACACACCTTCCTGCATGGACGTGTGGCTTTAAAACCCCCCCACAAAAAAAAAAAAACAAAAAAAAAAACACACAAACAAACGCACACTGAGGCTGTGTGGCGGGTAACATATAGCATCCACGCCATTGTGCTTAAGGCTGGTAGTGGCCGTGGAATGTTCTCGCCTGTCCTCGCTGGAGCTCTACATACTGGCTCGCTTGTTTCCAGGACAGACGCTGCAGTGAAACAATCCCAAGCCTTTTTTGGCAGAGCACACTGAGCCCATACACACTTAGATAAACCTAATAATACCATGTCTCATCCTAAGCTACCTTACAGACGAGCTACAAATGTCAGACTGTCAGTGTATCATTGCAGCGTGATCGGATTCCCCCGTTGCCTGTTCTATTCTCCGTGGCGCAGCTCGTGACGACACTATTGATCGCCGGCCTTGACAAATCATTGCATATAATGTCGAAGGAATTCAGAAGTTCCAATCGTCAGTCGCCGCTTGATTTAGACTTTAAATCCATACATGTCGGGGGGCTGGTGGCAGAGGGAAAGGCAGGCAGTCGAGTGGTGTTCAAATTGTGCTCAAGGACACTCTGTCCGCGGCGCCTTTTCATTTCAAACGAGGAAATAGGCACAAGATTAAGGGGAGCCTGGGTAAAAAAAAAAAACTTCACCTCGCGTGTGCTTTCTTTTCCAAACCCTTCCGTTTGACTTGACCTGTTTTCATGCGGATGTCTCTCGCTGCTGTCCACTGCAGGACCCCTTTAATGTGCCGCATCCCCCCTGAAAAGATGGAAAAACTCAAATCAAGTGCCAACAAGCTTGTCTGGCATATCATCTCCCCCTCAGGCCTTCCGGACACTTGCCCCCCTGGGGGCATGGGGGGTTGTGTGTGTGTGTGTGTGTGTTAGGATGGGGAGAGGAGGTGGTGGAGAGGTGGGGGGGGGCGGTCTGCTTAGGAGTGCTTTTACAAAGCTTGCTGACTTAACCTTTGTCTAGCCCCGGCCAGCCAGGTCCTGCCGCTAGATGTCAAGCTCCTTGTACAATTAGAACATGTGTGCCGTTGACCTTGGCAGCACAGCTTACTCGTGTCCTAGAAAGTGTGAACAGCGACGGGCTTTTAATGTCGCCAACTGCTTCCTCTTCCACAGCCAGTGTCTCTCAAGGTGTGCATGTGGAGTGTGTGGGAGGCTGTAAATCAAGCCCATTCCTGCTCACTCTTATTTAGAAGAATTTCTAAAGGTGCATTTCCTCAGCTATGGACGTCGGCGTTACGTATCAAGTGTAACCAAAAAAAAACAACTTAATTTTACCATTTTGTTGGTGGTAAAATTATATTTTCGACATCTTCTGCGATATAAGAGGTTTTCACGACCGCTACGAACGTGACTTCAGTTCACATTTTCATATTCACATGTTGCTCTCAAACACACTCACCGTGTCTGAACTCTTTCCCCTCTCCACAGCTTAATCTTCGAGGCAGGAATGTGCGCGGTTATGAGGTGCAAAAAATATAATATATTGAGGAAATCCCTGCTGACAGTGACAACACGGTTCCCCCTGCAGTGGGGCTTTGTTTGGCTTTTGTTTTAATCCCCTCTCACCATTGGGTGCAGGCCTCTGGACCACCCACATAGTCGTGCCAAAGATGTCTTCAAGAAGGCACTCAAATATGGCTGTGTCTTAATTACTACTCAGCACTGAAAACACACACGAACAAGTGAGATCCTGATTGAGAGGAAGAACTAGACAGGAGAGACCATTTAATGTTAGACTAAAGAGCAGATTTTGGGGGGGGGGGATTTAAGAGAAAGCCAACAAGGCATCAAGTGAAAAGGTGCGTTTTGCCATTAGCTGGTTTTCTTTTGATGACTTTGTTTGTGTTTGTCGGGGTGATTTTAACACGGATTCAGTCAGAAAATAGAGCCACAGTGGAAGAGTTTGACATCTTGCGTTGGGTGTAAAAAGAGAACTTGTTTTGTAATTTAAAAATTAGCATCCAACCATCTAAACTTAAGTGAAACTCAATTGGAGGAGACAGAATCTATAAAATATGTCCTCGGCCTGCCGAGGATGAGCGTCCATTAGATCGTCCTCCTCATCTCGAGCCCCTTTTGTAAATCCACACGCGGACACACACAGAGCCGTCTTGACGGGTGACACAGTCATCTGGACAGAGTGCCGTCATTGAATACTGTATTGCAAATGCTTACACAAACAAATCGTTAATGTTTTGGCTGCTCCGCATCTGCAGGCAGTGACAAAGGCCTTTCTGTTAGTGCAGATATGACTGTACCACTCTGCAGTGGGGCTGACCAGGCCGATGACACACACACACCCACACACACACATAATGACACAGAGCTGTGCTGAGGACGCTCGAGCCTCTGCAGGTCTGAGGATGCACAGGAATACTCGAGGTGTTGAGATGGTTTAAGTGGTTACGGCCACAGAGAGATGACTGAAAAATATAACTGTTCGATGTATCTGTCGGCTTAAAAAATACAAGCAAATATACAGGGGTGGAGTTAGTGGAATCACTGCGATGCTTAGGTCAGATTCAGTATTTAAAAACAGGAATTATTGCGTCAAAAAAGTGCATAATCAAAGTAAAATCATAGTAAATGATCCTGTCTTCTTGTGGGTTTTGAATGATCGTGTGCTGCAAGTTTCCAAATGCAAAATGCAGCAACGTGCACACAATGCATCAGAACAGATGCTGTCGGTTAGAAAAAAAAAAAAAAATACAAATTATGAATTCTTAAATAATTAATTTATCAGAGAAGAGAAAATGATGCAATGGAAAAATGTAATTTGCACAAGAATTCCAACATTGTAGAACACAGCAGGCCACGCTTTTTTTTTTTTTTCTTTCTTTTTTCGCCCTCCCCTCCCAACTTGGGCTGGACCTATGGTGATGCGTCTCTCTTTGAGGATCCTATAAGCTCTCCTCAGATGCTCAGGGAGAATGCATTTTAAAGAAGGCAGAAGGAGGGGCGGCGCTTTTTTGGGGACGGCTCTTCTTACTGTCTTTAACAACGTAAATGAAATCAAAGAATATCACAGCTTGAGCTGAAAACAGTTTAAACGTAGGATACAATATATTCGAAATGAACGTGAAGATTTCACCTCAGCATAGAGCAAAGCGTTACCGTTGTCACTGTCCATGTGTGTATTCATTAAGTGAAATCTGGAAATTGTTAAGAACGGGTAGAATTAGTAATTGCTCAACGCTCCGCTCAATGCCCGGCTCTGTGGAATCAGTGGAAAGCATGAATACCTCATCTGATATAATATGTCAGATTAGCGGTTTCAGTTAGCATGCCAGAGATTGTCAAGCGAGATAGCGGACACACAGATTCAATGTCTACAATCCCCCTATTGACTGCGATCAGCTTTAATATTTGCATCTGTGTAAATGAAGACTCTTAAAGGAATGAGAAACGGATTGGATTTTTTTCTTTCCACCCTTTCCTTTCTCATGCTATAGGAAAATCAATACGACCCGACCCCCCCCCCCCCCCCCACACACACACACACACACGCACACACTTTGTCACTGTCTTGCAAACACATAACAACCACAAAATGTCGCATTCACACAGCTGCATGAACAAAACAATGGCACCCCCCTCCCAGTTTCAGAGGGATTGTGAATGCATCAGAATTATTTTGAGATCATGTGCTTGTACAGTTTTCCCAAAAAAAGCATAAAAATGATCATGTTGCACATCAGTGTGGCCTGTGTTGTAATGTTGAGCAACAGTGGCGATGTTCAAACTGTCCGAAACCACAACAAAAACCCGCCTGATCAGTTCCTTAAATCTTTTTTTTTTTCTTTTTTTAACCGGCAGTGTGCAGTATTGTTGAATTAGCCAAATTGTCCTGAGCCATTAAGAGTGTGGAATTGAATTTTGAAAACAGAAATTATTTTTCTTTTGTTGATCGTGCCTCCTGTAAAATGTATGCTGCAACAAAACTGTAAATGTCCAATGGGAAGGACATTTTCAAATAAAAAATCAGTAATTTTAAATTAAAATAACAAATTAAAGAAATAGTTATGAAGAGTGTAGTTTATCTCTACATTTAAGTCATGGAAAATATTGCTCATTGCAGGGTAAATTTGACAAGGAAGGCCTGTGCAAGCACACTCATACACACTCTGGATGGGTATTCTTTTGTGTGAATGTGCATATGTGCTTTATCTCTATACATACACAAGTAATGTGTGTGTGTGTGTGTGTTCTTATGCGTGTGATAAAACGTGTCAGTGTGTGTGAGGTCAGAGGCATACAAAGGCCCCCACTTGTAATTGTATGAATGAATAAAAGAGATTGACAGTAATACCATTCTAATAACTAATCAGCTCAACACAATGCCTGCTCATTTGTGTTGACCTTTCAACCCCCAATTATGGAAATGAGTTCTGCTGTCCGCTGCTGGGCTAAGGAGATTTTTAGCCTGCTGTCACGTGTCGCTGACGTTGCTACCCACTCACTGCTTTTCACTTGAGGATTTTTGTTTAGGATTTGAGCCTTTTAATAAAACTTTATAGCAGATTTTGAAAAAAATAATGAAGAATTATTTTGTTTTTCATGGAGGAGTTTGCAGGAAAATCAAAAAAGAGAGGGGGTATTCTAACTGCAACTGCGAAATAATACAAAATGATTTAACATTTTATTTCCCCCCCTTCTTTTTTTCTTAAATTTAACCTGGCAACATACGTGATTATGTCAAATAATATCTTGTTTTGTCAGCCCTGCCCCAGAACATGGAGCCTGTCCAAAGCCTTTCCGTTGATAATTAATTAAGTTACAGCCACCAGACCTTGATAGCTCATGCCCCCCCTCGGACAGAAATTACAGGAGGAGTGATGAATTTCTTTACTAATGAGTCATTGTAATTGGAACGAATGCTTCATGTCTGCTTCACCATGGCTCGCTCCTTTTTAACCTTTGAAATGAGTGTAAGCACTGTATGAATCTCATGATTACTCACGCACAGAGCACGGTCAGACCTTTAATGTTGATTCAACATGTGCCGTCTGTGACGTGCAGCCTTTTCTTGAAGTAATTAGAGGTGATGTCTACACGCCTTTTTTATATCTGCTGAAAAAAAAGATCAGTTACTTACTTTATTCAGGATTCAAGATTTGTGTGTGTGTTTAGATATAGACATACAGTCCCATGCATACTTTGTAAATAATTATAAACCTATATATTTTTTTCTTTGAGCCTTTTTTTAAAGAATTATTAACTCTGCTACAGCTTTTTTAAGTGACCATCTGTTCATGTCATACATCACTTCTATTTGCAATAATGGCCATTAAATTGTCCTAACATTTTTTATAGTGTAATGTGTGTAGAAAATTGTTTAATTTGTATATAAATAATTGTATTAGCAGATATATGCTGAGTGTAAACTGAAATAAAGCATGCGCAGGATGCTGTGGCGGTGATTGAGCACACTTCCTACTCGTAATGAAAAGGAAATATGTGTGTGGCCACGAGCAACACACACGCACAACCACACACAGACACACATACACACACACACACACACAGAGTACAACTACGCTTCAGCACAAAAAATAAACACACAAGGGAGGCCATTTTTACATGGTTTTGATCAGGTGTGAATTGGGTCCATGTTCAGAGCTTACGCTGGCTTGTGTGACTCTTGATGGTTGCATGTGGAAGAGGAAGTGGCTTCCTACAACTGTGATTAAACATGTGTAACTAATCAGAGACTTTGCTGCCATGGCACTAGCATGTAATTTGTTGAGTCTAATTGAGAGACCATGGGAGAGACAGAAAGAGAGAGAGAAAGAAAGAGAGAGAGAAACTAACTCAAAATTTATCAACTCAGAGGGAATGTTTTATATTTCAAAACATTTCAAAGTGGGCCCAATTTTGTATAATAGATATGTGTATTTTGGTTGCATATATTTTAAATGCTCTAATTTAACAGTGGGTAATGCAGGAAATGTATAAGAGCTGTATATCCATCAGATCTCTGAACTTATAATTGTCAACACAATTTTCCTGACGTCATAAGAATACAGCAGTAAAAAGTCCCTTGCTTAGATTCAGGACTAAAGCATTACCATTGCAATTCTAACTGAAAAGGCCCAGGCGTTTGAAATTCAGGTGGAAATGACTGGGCTTGATAGCAGAGGGGAATCCTAATGGGGCCATCAAAGTCCTGATTTGTACCCAACAGATGAGGCAGCTGTGAATTGTATGAAATATTGGAAATCAATAGGTTCTATGGAATTTCATTAAGCGGCAGTATCCACAATTGATAGGCCCTCATAATTTGATGGATTGCACAAAGAAAATTATTAGCTGGCTCTATGGAGAGGGAGTGAATGCACAAACTTGGGTCTTGAGAATTGGTGAACTAGGGCAATTTGTTCAGGGTAAAAAAATAAAAAGAATATTGATTTTGGTTATGTTAAAAGAGAGAAAAAAAATCAAAGGTTAAATCTTTGCAGCACTGCACTGCAAAATATGTGTGGATTCTTTATTGATTATTTATTCATTAATTCTTCTTTTTTTGCCTCCTCCTCCCTCCTTTCCTCTCCCTCTTCACTCCCTTTGCTCCCTCCCCTCCCTTTAGCCCGAGGTGATGTTCTGGATGATGCTGACAGCGGGAATGAGAGCCGCAGTGGCAGTGAGGAGACGCATGTATGTGAGAAGTGTTGCGCAGAGTTCTTCAAGTGGTCAGACTTCTGTGAACATTTAAAAAACTGCACCAAAAACCCTCTGGTGCTTATAGTGAATGACAATGAGGACACACCTAACCCCTCCCAAGAGTACCCAACAGAGCTCTCCCCTGTCCCCAGCTGCCCAAGCGAGCAGGCTGACAGCGAGGACCCCAGGGAGGGCAACCACAGTCCTGCTGGTGAGGGGGATGACATCCAAGAGACAGCAACCTTAAATGGGGTCAATGTCCTAGAGAAAGAGGACGAGCAGATGGAGCTGGAGCTTTCTCCTGAAAAAAACATGGATCCCGAAGACAGAGATATGACATCCCCTGAGCCAGACGGCTCTCTACCTCAGCTCAATGATGTCGTCCCCTCCACTGTTACAAGCTACGCCATGCCAAGCACCAATGTTACCCTGGAGACCCTGCATGGCACCCGGGTTGCAGTAGCCCAGTTTTCACAGAGTGTAAGGGCAGCAGTGGGTAGTGGGGTTTCAACCATGGCTATCCCCATGATCCTGGACCAGCTGATGGCCCTCCAGCAGCAGCAGATACATCAACTGCAGCTGATAGAACAGATACGCAGTCAGGTGGCTCTGATGAACAGACAGTCTGCCTCACAGCCTGCTCTCAACCAACATCACAGCCATGCTTCTGGAAACCAGGGGCCTGTATCCTCCTGTGTCCCCCCTGTTGCAAGTCAGCTACAGCTACACAGCTTCATCAATCCGCCTGTCCATCCGCTGCCTGTTAGGTTGCCGGCCACTCTCAATGGTCAAGGCCCTTCACCCCTGACCTCAGCAATAGAAGGGCCTCTCTCTCATACACCACAAAGTGTCAGTCAGCAGTCTAACTCTTCAGTCTCAAACACATCCTCAAATAACTCTGTGTTTCCTCCACCCAGTGGTACTGCGTTGTCATCCTTACTTCCCTCTTGCTCATCCTCAGTCACAAACAACAACATTAGCACTAGTAGCAGTGTAACAGGAGGTGGTGGCATCAGCAGTAGCTCAGCTCTTTCCAGGAACTCTACCACCCCTCCCTCGCTCAGCCACAGTAGCTTGAGCCTGAGCTCTGCCTCCAGTCTACCACTGATACCTCACAGCTCGTCCAGCAGCGTTATCTTCCCCAACCCCCTGGCCAGCATAGCAGCCACAGCCAATGCGCTCGACCCTCTCTCTGCTCTGATGAAGCACCGCAAGGGGAAGCCCCCAAATGTGTCTGTGTTTGACACTAAGCCCAGCTCTGAGGACCCCTTCTTCAAGCATAAGTGTCGATTCTGTGCCAAGGTGTTTGGCAGTGACAGCGCCCTACAGATCCACCTGCGTTCCCACACTGGAGAGAGGCCCTACAAATGCAACATATGTGGCAACCGTTTCTCAACCAAGGGAAATCTGAAAGTTCACTTCCAGAGGCACAAAGAGAAATACCCACATATTCAGATGAACCCCTACCCTGTGCCAGAGTACCTGGACAACGTACCCACAAGCTCAGGCATCCCATATGGAATGTCTTTGCCCCCAGAAAAACCTGTAACCACATGGCTAGACAGCAAACCTGTCCTCCCCACAGTTCCCACCTCAGTTGGGCTCCAGCTGCCTCCCACGCTGCCGAGTATGATGGGAGGTTTTGGCGAGTCACCAAGCCTCACTCCGCTCAACAGGTCCCCACAGAGGCCATCTCCACCATCAAGCGAATGTGCATCGTTGTCGCCTAATATCATCACTGACTCTGGCATGACCACTACTTCGCCCTCCCCAAAACCCATCCTAGGGAGTGATGCACCGCCTCTCTTGAAACCTGAAGGTGTCCTTCTGCCCCCAAGCTGCTCTACAAGGCCAGGAGATAACACCACTACCACAACAACAGTGACTCACATGGTTCTTTCCCCTACTGTCACTTCCACCACACCATCCAACAGTGGCCAGGTCACTGAGCCTATCACTAGCCCCACCTCTAATCCTGTCTCCCATCCCGTCCTTCCCATGCTCTCAGACCAGTTCAAGGCTAAGTTTCCCTTTGGAGGCCTCCTAGACTCTATGCAAACCTCCGAGACATCAAAGTTGCAGCAGCTTGTTGAGAATATTGACAAGAAGATGACTGACCCAAACCAGTGTGTCATCTGTCATCGTGTTCTGAGCTGCCAGAGTGCACTTAAGATGCACTACCGCATCCACACTGGTGAGAGGCCTTTCAAATGCAAGATATGTGGCCGAGCATTCACCACCAAGGGCAACCTTAAAACACACTTTGGCGTCCATAGATCCAAACCCCCACTCCGGGTCCAGCACTCCTGCCCCATATGTCAGAAGAAGTTCACTAACGCTGTTGTCTTGCAGCAGCATATCCGTATGCACATGGGAGGGCAGATCCCCAACACTCCAGTTCCCGAAAGCCTGCAGGAGATGGAAACTGACCTCTCCCATGATGACAAGAGCTTAGATGCAATGAGTAATTATGATGATGACCTTCTGGATGAAATGGAGCAGGCTCTGGAAGATGAACCTGACTTAAAAGAGATAGAAGTGGACCCGTCCAAACCTTACTCACCTGGGAGCTCCCCACCAACTTCCATCATATCCAGCATTGCTGCGATGGAGAACCAGATGAAGATGATCGACTCCACTGCCAACATGACCCGCTCATTTGGTCAAAAGCTTATGCAGAATGGCAGCAGCTTTGGAGGAGAGACGGATTGCTTTGCCACCGATTCGTTGTCTGTGGTGGGGGATGCTGAAGGTCAAAGCTTGGGGAGCCCTGCTTTGTCAGAGTCCTCTGGCTCCATGCAGCATTTGTCCCCATCTCACAGCCATTCTGAGAGCCAGCTATCCAAGTCCCCAGCTACACTGAACAATAATAACAATAGTAGTGCCATGGCAGTAGAGGATGGCCAGGAGAACAATACAGCTGGCTTGGCAACAGTGAAGTCAGAAAAATCAGAGACCCCATCTCCGCTTTCGGCAACTGAAGGCACTGGGGCCCTTGACTTGACTGCCACTCAACCTGGCAGGCACTTTATCAAGGAAGAGAGCCACTTCAACATGCTGTTTCTAAACAGAGAGCGAGGTGTGTAACAGTAACATTTACCAGACCTTAATGCATTATCTAAAGGGAATTAAAAATCTAATGTGCAGTTATTACTGAAAATAATGTCCTTGCAATGCCATCTATGCAGGTTACAACTCAGTATGTCATATATTGTTATATATGGTATAACATACAATATATTGACAATTAGAGAAGGAGTGAATATAGTATTCACAAACATTATTAATTTATAAATAAACAAATACAATGTTGTAAAATGTTGCCTAATTAAAGTGGTCAGAGTAATATATAATTTGAATATTTTCAAATTTAAACAGCTACCTTTCAGCTATATGGGGAGCCCAGTTGCAACTGCACCCTGCGTAGTTTAATGTCACCATTCTAATACTAATTTGACTTCTCCTTTTTCAGGGCTAAGCACTCCTAACTTGGCTAGCACTGCATCGAACATGATCAAAATGGAGATGAATGGACATGGGAAGTCAATGTCCCTGAGTGACAACTCTCACCTGCCCGTGGGTATCCAGGTTCCTGCTGCGGCACCCCAGACCACCATGAGCCCCAGCCTCAACCCCATGTTGGCTCCCCCGCCTCCACGACGCACACCTAAGCAGCACAACTGCCACTCGTGTGGGAAGAATTTCTCCTCAGCCAGTGCTCTGCAAATCCATGAGCGCACACACACTGGGGAGAAACCTTTCGCGTGCTCTATTTGTGGAAGGGCTTTCACCACAAAGGGCAATCTGAAAGTAAGAGCATTAATTATTTTACATACAGTAAATGGGGTCTTTCTGGTATTAAGATGCACACTATGTAATGTGTTACAATTCCTGCAAAAGGCCTTTGTAGTTCTGAATGTTCCAACCGCTCCCCATCACTTATCTGGGCTCTCTTGATTGTTAGCTCAGTATAACATAGCTTTTTGATTTATATCACAATCACACATTTAAAATCAGTCCATTTCAGACATACTTACATTTATATATATATATGTGTATATATATATGTGTATATATATATATATATATATATATATATATATATATATATACATATATTCACAACTACACAGGCCTCAAAATAAACAAAAAATGACGATGGATATATTGAATTATCTAATTAATATTGATCAATGGTTTTATTGTATCTGTTGATTTTATATTAATTTCCAACAGTTCGCAAATGTGCTCTTGTATAACATTTTAGTATATGACAAAGTCATTTATAAACATGTACAGCTGTTTGTTTTTACATAGAACTTTGGCCTTATCCCTTTTATTCCCACCCATAAAATGTTTATTTGTATGTAGTATTTGCCTTGGACGAAGGATTTGTGACTTACGATGGCACACTCATGATGTTTCTTTTTATTGTCTTGCTAATTTTAGGTTCACATGGGAACACACATGTGGAACAACGCTCCAGCCCGAAGGGGTCGGCGACTGTCTGTAGAGAATCCCATGGCCTTGCTGGGCGGGGACGCCATGAAGTTCAGCGAGATGTTCCAGAAGGATCTGGCGGCTCGGGCCATGAACGTCGACCCAGGCTTCTGGAACCAGTACGCAGCCGCCATCACCAACGGGCTTGCCATGAAGAACAATGAGATCTCTGTGATCCAGAATGGAGGCATCACCCAGCTGCCCGTCAGCCTCGGCGGCACAGGAATCACTTCCTTGGGTGCCATGCCGGGAGGAATGGACCGTGTTCACACCGGCAGTAGCCCTCCCATGACGGGTATGGACAAGGCTGGTCTGGATGTCGGGGCCAGCCGCCCCTTCTCCAGATTTATGGAGGAGAACAAAGAGATTGGGATCAATTAAAAAGACTTTTCTGTATTATTCCAAGGTAGGCGTTTGGCAAAGACTAAGAGTCTAACAACAAGGAAAGAAACTGCTGATCCAGTCTGAACTCATGCGTACTATATTATGTACAGATTAAATATTTTTTGTTTGGTTTTGGAAACATAGTATTTAGTATTGATTAGAGGTCTTTGCCTTCCACCCATTCCCTCCTCACTTGATATTTCGCCTATACGAAGAATACTTTGTCTCTTGTTTGAGAATATGTCGTCTTGCAAGATTTGCATGGTACTTATTGGTTTTTATCAGTATGTTTGACTGCTTTTATGAATTCCTTTGAAAACCAGGATCCTGCCTCATTTACGATGGGCAAGCATCTTGTCTGGACAGGACTGAAAAAGAAAAGAACAGAGATTTGTTTGGCCTTTGTCTGGCAACCTTGTTTATGAGTGCTCTTTTAAATATAAAGGGGGCATGGATAGACTGAAGAAAAGACTGAAGTATCGTGTTTCTGTGCTCGCCTGATATTTTTTTTTTCTCATGAACTAGAAAACTTGAAAAAAATAATGTTTGAACTATTTTAATCTTTACATTTAGTCTCCCAGCATTGTCTTATAATATTGTCCTGTGTCTTTAGTATTTATGATATTGACAAAAAAGCGGGTATACAAAAATATATTTAATGGCCCAAGCATTTTATTGATCCATTTCTTTTCTAAACTGCAGGCTTCACTGATGAATATCTCTTTCAATAAAGACAATATGTCATTTGAGTTGAACAACAGAGAAAATGGTAGGTTTTATTTGGATATCTGTTGAGACTATGTGTATCTCGTTACACGGTAAAGAGGCTAGAGATATCCGAAGCTGCTATGACCACAACCCTGCTTTTAACCTTTGTAAAAAAGAAAAAAGAAGTGATCCTTTTGAAGAAATATCTATGTATAGAAATACAGACAAATCTAAAACAGGTATGCATATTTTGTATCACATAAAAATAGACATCATGAGTTGAGAGTATTTGTCATGTTTGTGAATGCACTTTTTAAAAACAAGACGTTTTGTCTGTGAGTTACCGTTAACCTTTTGACTGAGCTATCTATCACATGCTGTTTTCATTGTTTTCAGCGTACCACTCCTACAATTTGCAGAGTCGGTTCTCTGTTATTGCATCTGTGCTACTTGTCAGAGTGCAAACTCATCACTCAATCAAAACCTTCTTAAATAAAAAAAAAGCGAACAGGTGTGTGTGTTTGAATGGTTTCCTTATCTGCATCATGTCTTTCCTTTCTCTGTCACCCTTTTATTTCCATAAATTTAAATTTAAATACCAGATACATATGATCACATCAAAGAGACCGTCTTTTTATTATCATTATCATTATTATCATTATTATTGTTATTTAAATGTCTCTAAATCCTTTTTTAGAGAATTATTCAATATGTCGCAGCAGAAGAGATACACAGAAGAAAAGGCAGGATAGCTTTTTGAATAAATGATTTATAGTGTGGGCCTAACTGACCACCTAATTTAAAAAGGTAAAATTAACAAAGGAGGTTTTTTTTCTAAATTTTTTAAAATCATTCCTTTAAATTCATGCAAACAACAACTCTGACATTTCTGTATTAATGAAATACATTTAATTTGTATGGAAATAGACAGTCTGACTTCCTGGATACTTTAAAGTTATGGCCTGTTCATACATACAAAATTCCCAAATATCTTGTCGTGGCTTGAGAAATAATTCCTTCAAAAACTCCTTTGCATTTGTTCTATTTTTTTATTGTTGTGTTACATTGAGCTTTTTCCAATTTAAAAAAAAAGATTATAAAACTCGCATTTACTGAAGATCATTACTGTGTGTGTGTGCATGTGTGTGTATGTTCCCCTGTATAGATAAGTCTAGACATTATTAGGAAGATGGCCTTCTTTATGAATTCTGGAAATCAACTGATTTGGTCAAGTTATAACATCCATAATATTTATTAGTCAGATATAAATTACATAGGCCCAGTTTATTTAATTATTACACAAAACACTGATGTGAAAAATCAGCATTTTCCAAAATACACTAATGAGATTATTCCAGGGAAAAGCTGTTATTCCTACTGTTTATTAAAGATATAAAGATGACAAAAAAAATATAATTTACTATATTTACTAAATTAGCATATTTGGTCTGTAAAAAAATCAGACCTTGAATATGATTTTCACATCACAACACTTCAGAAAATCAATGACTACATGGCCATAATAAGTGCTGAACTGAGTTCATGTAGAATCCATCCTGAAACTAAATTAAAATATATAAATGAATATAAACTTGTCGTGGCTGTTGCATAATAGTAGATGAAGATATCACATGTTAACGCGAGACACAATCTGTGTTTATCCAGCCATGTGCATTTCACCTCATAACTAAGATGCCTCCCTGTGCTGCTGCGGCAGTGTAGATGTGTGAGACAGCGCCGTGTGGGATTCAGTAAAAATCCTCTTGTGTGTGTGTGTGTGCGTGTGTGGGTGGGTGTGTGTAAACGGTAAAGCAATGGTGGCTTCCTCCCAACATTCAGCCCCCCTGGTGCTCCACACTTGACACATGGTCCACACGTGTGCGAGCACACACACAAGCACACACACAACCTCACACTCCTACACAAATACCCATGTTCTCACTTTCTCGAGCATGAAAAAAAGACAGAACAGAGTCACACCAAATATTCTTAGAGATGGAAAAAGCAGCCACATCAGGTGCAAGATGAAAGTTAATGTTGACTTTAATCATTGAGGAGAAAAAGAGTTCTTTAATGCTTATCTGTGGCAACTGGACTGGCAGATGTGATCCACTTGACTAAAGCCTTGATGGTGAATTCTTTTCTATAGAAAGTAAGATTATCATGACTATAAACTCATTTTCATGTCAGTCTGTGGAACACGGCAATAAATCATTCTTTGAGGAAAAACTAACATAGTTGAAGCCACTCCAAAACAACAAATGTGAAGATCTGATTTCAAAATTTCCCCTGCGTTCACCCATCCTATCAGAGGGTTTCTGAGCGGCTGACATGTTGGAGCCACAGCTGTTAGACATAATAATGACCTGAGTCACTCTCAGAAACCTTAATTCAGCAAAAATATAATAATATATATTAGGAGACAAGCATTATCACAGCAACCATGTACAGCCGGACTCATATTGCAGAGGCAATAGGCCGCATTATCCACCGCAGCTGAAGTGATGATTGGTCCGTCAAACTCCAGCTTACATCAGCTTTCACCGCCGCGCCATAAGTATTTATTTTTGTGTTATTTTTTTCTCCCCACTTCCACACACACATATTGCTTTTCATGTTGATGAATCAGACTTAAGTCTGCCCTCGGGAGCTCTCTCTCGGGGCCGTTTCGGTAATGCGCACTGCCGTTTGTAGGCCCATTGTTTGACATTGCACTGTCAGCTGATCACGTAGGCTTAGTCAGTGGAATTGTCAAGTAATGAAGAACATTTCATACTGACTGTTTTTCTCTATGAAGGCTCTTATTTTGCTCATATTTGAGTAGAGACAAAATGCATTCCGCTCATTCTTCGACTCATGCGCTTGCGTTTAGCCTAAGATTCTGCAGACAGCAAGAATACGTGCATGTAAAGACTGTTGTCTGACGCCCTAAATGGCAATTCTTCCTTAAAATTTATAATATAATCCAACAGGCTGTTGCTGTTCACCAAGACGCGCAGTGAAGGAGGGCTGTTTTACCTCAAGTGATTTCAATTATGATGCCTTTCCAGCTCAACATGAGGTTAAATGAGGTTATAAATATGACACTGTTGGATTGTTATTTCCATTACAAGGCTTCAGCATGTTATCCAGATCTCTTTTTTTTTTCCATTGAGCAATACATTACAGAGGAATGTCTGACACGTGAGGTGCAATTTCATTTTACTGTTAAAACAGAATGTTTATGAGCAACCAGGGGAATTATTTGAGGTGTGTCCATTTAAGAGGATTTTAACAAGTATATTCTTAGAGTGGGCTAATGCTAATTGTCTTAAAGTAACATAACATGCCGTTTCATTTCTCATGGATATTTTTTGTTCTCTTTGTTCAGCACACAGAGCAAATTGCCTGGCCTTTTTTTTGTTTTATCTGCACTTCACTCGTGTTTGTGCGCTACCTGTTTGAAGTGAATATGTGTGACATTTGGGCATGGCACAGTGTGAACAGACAGGCCATCACTGGGACGGGGCTGTCGGCTGTTTGTTTAATGCCCTGCCTACTGTGAAAGTCTCCCTGAAACAGGCGCAGTAAATATCCCCATTGATCCAGAGGCAGGGGGCCCTACGATGATGTAGTGGCGAAGAGCCACGGGAGTAAATCTAACCGACAGTAATCCAATCCCATTCTCAAGGCTCTGGGATCTGAGATAGGTGCTTTAAATCCAAAAGTGTGCCTTTTTTGCACAATTTCTCTGCCTTTGTCGGTGCTGCTTCTCTTGTGTTTTTTACTTCCACGTCTCAGCTCCTGAGTCAATCCATAGCTTGCTGGGGTGCTTCGCTTGCTATCCTTTATATTTGTTTAAAATCAAAGTCCCGTAATGATGCCGCAGACTCAGCCTCATGCTCATTCCAGTGTCAAACTCACTCCCACACCTACTTTTGCTTGTCTAAAGCATGTGCATCCACCTGAAGTACAAACTCTAAACTCAAGAGAGTGTGAAACTTGTGTGTGTGTGTGAGTGAGAGAGAGTGCGTGTGTGATAACACTCCTCAGGTAATCACTGTTCTCTTTGGACGGTAGAGGGGATACATTGGAAACTCTGCAACCCCATTAGGCTGGAATTTCTCTTTGATGGCCAAAAGCTGCCTACCTAGCGCTTGACTGCTTGCTTGGCCGCTCCAGCAAGTGTTAGTTTTCATGCAGGCTCTTGAGATGACAAAGTTACGCACTCCAGATCCCCTGGAATAGGATTGTGTGGTTTACAAATTCAAATTCTTTCCTGTATGGATTGTTGAGAGTTGCTCAAGCGTGATGCACTTTAGCCTGGTGAGCAGTTTGGAGCATTAACAGTTTGGTACAGTGAGGGATCAACAGTTGGGTATTGCTCACCGAGGAAGATGCCTGTGGTTACTAGTTCACATCAGAATCTTTGTAATGCACTCCACCGCATGTATCCAACCGTTGGCGGTTATTAGAAGCTGAATGTAACGCCACTTTCTACAGAGTGCTAAGAAAAAGTTACTATTAGAGTGGCTACAAGGAACTTTTAAGTGTTTATGAAACAGTTGTATGATTCCTCTGATAATTATAGTTACCTGTAACAGCAAATGAGACCATCAAAGAAATATTATAGAAATATGTTGAAATATGTTACATAGTTATTATTAATGCCTGTGCATGGGTTTGGTTACATATATAACCTATAAAATCACATTACCTCATCGCAGTCCATCCTGTGGTTTCTCTTTCACTCGCTTCTAAAACAAACTGACTGTGACTAGAGCCTTATAAAGGGCTAAGGTCGATGTATTGCTGAAGCTATTAGCGAGCTACAGACACAAGTATGGGGGAGTGCAGCCAAAATTTCCTAATACCATCTTGACAGTGGTCAGGACTAACAACAGCCATGGTCGTTGTTCAGCGGCATCAACACCCTCCTGTAGTGGCTAACGTTAGCATATAGCACACAGCTCCTGAGCTGCAGCGGCACCAACATCCTCCTTTGGCGGCTAATGTTAGCATAGCTGCTGAGTAGCCTTTTTTTGAACCTAGGTCCAGCGATAAGAGGGGAAAAGGAAAGGGGGTTTTGGAAAATCAACGAATGCGTGGGACGTAATGGTGGTCCACCTGAAAGGGAACAAGTCATCAATTACACAAACTTGGCGAACAGGGCAAATTCATCAGAGAGCGGCGTGGATCAGCTGTTGGGTTCAGCTTTGACGTAACAAATGCCGGACCTCCTCGGTGTGCCTGTATTTTGATTGTGGCGTTTCAGTGTTAAACAGAGTTGTTGGTTTTACATATTCATTAGTCTAAAAAAAAACTAAAGAAAGCATGTAGCAAACTAGCCGCAAACCCATCTCCTAGCTGGCTAGCAGCGAGAGCTACAGGGCACTCTGTGTTCTGGAGGAGCAGCTCTGAAGAGAGACAGTACATATTTTTCTGGTTGGATGTTTACTTTCAAAATGTATCTTGCTTTTGCTGGTTTCTACAGTCTTGACAACCGCGGTTTTAATTTAAGTCACGAAACTCGAATTCTGATTTGCTCATGTACGCCTGAGATGAATATGAAACTGCTCTGTGCACCTTTGTGTGTCTGTACAAGTGTGTATTTTGGTCCAACTTTCAGCTAACGGCTCCGTCTCTCTTTTGAGGAATGTGAGCAGGAACTTGACTTTTGCTCACTTCTCATAATACTTTTAAGTTGATACACCCAGTAGGCCTCTATACTAACAAAGAGGCACTGTATATCCATCTTTGAAAGCCGGAGTGGCTGCTCAGAACCAGGTTTGAAGGACGCTCCTCTTGCCATGTAGCTGAGGTCTTGTCAAGGTGGGGGTGGGTTTGTCTTTTGCAGTGAGGTGCTTAAAGAAAGCGGGAAGGGGGAAAGAGGGAAGGGGTGTTTTGGAAAATCAATGAATGCGTGGGACGTAGTGGTGGTCCACCTGAAAGGGAACACGTCATCAATTAAACAAACTTGGCGAACAGGGCCAATTCATCAGAGAGCGGCGTGGATCAGCTATTGGGTTCAGCTTCGACGTGACAAATGCCGGACCTCCTCTGTGTGCCCAAGGTTGCCGATCGATAGAGATCATCATTGTGATGTGGCCTTTTATCTCACAACCTGCTCCCTCAAGCCTTATATCAAGCCTTATATTATTCTATTCCCAACACAGAAATCTCACAGGAGGAGGGAGGGTGAGAAGGGCGCGAGCCTGATTGTATCTTTTATTCTCACAACGTATGGGTATCATTTCTTCAAGCTGTTTTCATGGCTTTTGACGATCACCCTGAAAGTTTTGAGGGTCCTTACTGGGTTTCGTAACTGCTGTTGCTGTTTGTTTCATCCTGGGATTATTCCCCAGCAGATGAATATCACTCCGGTTAACATGTCGTTGCACACTGAGCGATTGACTCCTCTCAACACAGGCCTGCTCCCCCTCAGCGGCACTTATTCAAATGTGTCAAATCCGGCTGAGAGGAAAGCCTCCTGGGTTGCTATTGATCCGCGCCATTATGGAATTCCATGCCAATAAACTGTCATGACTTACTGTAACAGTCCAATGATTAGGCTCCACTTCAGTCACGTGAACGCGGAGAGCTTCCTCATTATCAGAGGCCATTATGAGAAAATGGAGTTTTGCAATTGAGTTATGCAATGATAAATATTGACTTATTTCAGCTTTAATCGTCTGGTTTAACTGTGTTATTGGTGTATGGGCCTATAGAGTTGCCAGTAATAGCAGGGTTGTTATGTGCATCATAATAGAGTCCTTTGACTTTTTTTTCAACCCTCATCCCAGCCATGTCTGATGTCTAATTTCTAAATAGGCTATAGCATCTTTTTTTATTTTTTGTTTATTTTATTTTATTTACATTGCCCAAAATCCCAATCACGTTGCCTCAGTGGGCTTTACAACCAGTAAGTGAACGGCATCTTCTGTCCTCAGACACTCGCCATTGAAAAAACATATGGAAAAAAAACAAACCTTTTAACAGGAAATGAAGATGGAAGAAACTTCGGGAAGAGACAAAGAAGAGGGATCCCTCTCCCAGGACAGACAGACATGCAATAAATAAAACGTACAGCCCTTTCTCAATCCGAAAGCATCAAATACAGCAGCCCCTCTAGTCTCACTTCTTGAAGTGCTGCTCTAGTGTGGTATTATAAAGAGTAAGAAAGTCAGAGTCATAAGGAGACCAATTTTCTCATCCCGTTTGTTATAATGAGTCAAGAGTGATTTGTTTTTAATTCATGCTACTTAAGTAAGGGAACAAACGTAAAAATAATTTAAATGTCACTAACCTAAACCAAGTAGTTTTGTTGCGTACATCTAACCAAACTGCAACTACTCGACAACGGTAACAGCATTCAAAGCATTTGGCACGCTTTATTTTGAAAGTGTAACTTGGTATTGTATGTTGCTCAATGTTGTGAACCTGACTGCGGGACCTTTATTTTGAAGCAGTTGCTGCGTAAAATGTAGTATTGCTACCTTGACTGCGGAGCCATTCACATCCAAAACCCAAAGCTGGAAGGTAGAGCATCATAGTTTGAAGCTTAAGGCCACAAAGCTGCCGAATTTAGTTGTTGTGAATGAGAACGTGTTGAAACATGTCGAGACAGGTATTGATGCTCATTGTGTCTCGAGTAGATATGGTTTAGGCTCTGTTGGCCAGTTACATGAAGTGGTTTGTTTGAAATTGTCAGTAACTTTGACCATGTAAGGGAAATGGAAGGTGCACTACTGAAAATGTAGAGTATTTTTGGCAGAGTGGATTGTTTACAATGGCTGAGAAAGGTTCACATCTTAGAGAAGCACAAACTGATGCAAACTGCTTGTTTTCTGGCAATTTTCTCAGTGCAGCGTAGCCAGAAAGCAACAAAAATCACGCAGAAAGTGTTGGCTGAGAAACCAGTCATTGGAAGTGTCAATTAAGCGTTTTTATCCCTTGCTATACATTTTCTCTTCTGCACAGGAGGTGGTGTGTTTTAGGATTGAGGTTAGTGTAATGAGCAGCAATCCTCTGTAACACAGTTAAGACTTCGATAGCATATGAACATGCCACTAGCAAAATATAAATTGCAGACTACCTCAAGCAGGTTTAATCCATAAACTACTTGCAGTTTTGGTCTGGATATGCTAATTTCCTCTGTGTCCTACAGCCTTAACTTTGTCAAATCTGTTCAAGCTCCTTGCAAGTGAAACCTTATACCTGGGCTGTGGTGTAAAATATGCATGCGGTCACTATCAGTTACATGCTTCTAGCCCGCTCCAGCTGGGAGAAATTGAGGATATTACAACTCACTCTGTGTTTCAGCAGCCAGTCCCAGTTTCCCAACACTGATTTGAACCAGTCTCTGCTATCTGCTCTTCATTAGATGAGATTTCGGCCCCGCTAGTAGCTGCAGGAACGAATAAAGGCAAAGCTTGCAAAAGTGCTCCAGCAGTAGCACTTGACAAATATAGCAGAGTTCTCCTTCATGTTCACTTCCTACTGAAATCAAATGCATGCGCCACGTAAAATGTAGCTGCTATTATTTTAATAACTCAATTTAATATAGATCTCAGGTTTTAGGGATGGCATCCCATGTCAGTGTACTGTTACACATGATGAATGTTCTCGTTACATTTTTACACAGCTTGACACAGGTCACTGTGTGATTGACCATTTAATTTATGCTATTACAGTAAATAGTCTTGGCAATACAGAGTTGAATACTACTCACTTAAAGCGATAAAGAACTCTACACAAGACTGAACGATGCAGAGCACTGATATCGCACCAGACCTTGAAATGCAGTACAGTGTGCATTAAAATATAAGAAGCCCAGCCTCAGCAGGTCCTGCATCACCCTCTTGACTGATTCTGTTTTTGATGCAGCCAGATTGTGAAGGCTACTTGCTGATGTATGGAATTTGAAGAGTTCCGAGATGTCACTGTCAGTGATTGACATGATGAGGCGATCAATGTAAAAGCCTCCCTGCCAAGCAATAATCCATCCAAACTGATCACGCTTAAAATTGCCTGGGGCTATTGATTACATGTGCAGGCCCAGAAAACACCGTAAGCACTGTGCAATAACAATCAAGTTGGCTAAAGAGGCAGATTGTTTTTCCCTTTTCCTCTCTGGCATTGCACATTCTTTTTGTTTTATATACACTGCATTGAGAGTTTTTCACGAGACAACTGGGGTCAGTTGGTTACCTTGTTTGTCTCAGATACCTTGTGGGTGTTCATGCTAACACACATTGTCACTCGTTTACATGACACACAAGAAAATTATTGAGTTAGTCCGACTATGATCGGATTTATAAGATGCATCTATACACCTTAGTCTGACTAAAATCGGACCGGATCGGATTTCTCATAGTCAGATTAAAACACATAGATTATTCGATTGATAGTAGCATTACTACTGCATGTATACGGTCCATCAGATCGGATCAGATTTTGCGTTCTGCGCAGGCTCGAGATTTTTTTCCCGGGGCTGTGAGTCGGAAGTGTAAGGACAGCGGCGGCGCTCCGGCCACGCTTCGGCCACTAATTCCATTTTCTGATTGTCTGATTGAGTAGCATAGTGGCTGTAATCCGACTAAGCTGTGCATTTTAAACGTACTGACTTTGGGGTGCAGTATGACAAGCCACGGCAACCGATTTAGCATTTTGAGGACAAACCAGTGACGTAAATGGGTAACTGTTCAAAATATATAACAGCCCAGTCACATGCCAAAGTGTGTTTCAAAACCGCCAATCCAAAAAGGAAACGGTGTCGGTGTCATGTTTTGGCACAACTATACGTGAAAAGTATACGCATGTAAGAGGTTGCAGTAATTACCTGCAGGAGAGGACTATGACGTGCAGAGGATAAACGCGGTATGAAGCCTGCTTATGGGAGAGGTTGGGCTGGATTGAAAGGGTCAAATACAGGACTCTCTCCCAGGAAAATGGGGGTTCATGTCTTGCATGAAACCAAAAGGCAATACTGACTTATTTTAACGTACGTTACGCGCGCAATGCCACATGTGTAATGTCATCTACACGTGAAACATCATAGATGTCGTACATAATGTCCTTCAATGAACCGTACCAAGTAGTTTTATTGCCCAAACCCGAAAGTCTAACAGGACATTGAATTTGTATTTTGGGAAATCGATTGTGAAATCAGGATGCGTTCTTTTCCAAAACGTTACACGGACACGATGGATTGGTATGTCTATTATACATTTTGCTATGATATCAGTTTGAATACAAATCATGTATTTTTCCTGGAATTATTCACCAGTAAGCAACATTAAAAGACTGTATTTAAATTTTTTATCGTAGCTAATGGTAGCATGCGCTAATGTTTACGGTGGATGTAACGCTATGGCTCGCCGAGATGTTGTTGTTCAACCGAACCAGTTTGACCCAGAATCGGACCCAGAAGGAGAGGCTCCTGAAGAAGTACAGACTCTGCGGCTGCAGCAGGACGTTTCAGAATGGTTAGTGTCTGAATATGTTACTTAGTTTGTTCGTATGTGTTGTTACATTTACTACCATGAAGCTAATGGCTAACAGCTAGCGAAAGCTGTGTTTGTCTCCAACACAGTCTCCAAACTCTTGGACACTGTTCGCATAGTCTCTGTCTCCAGTCTGCACATGTTTCCATTGCAAAGCGGAGTAACGTAACATGGCGACACTTACCTGTGGCTCGGGTGCAGTTGCTGGGTCCCGTATGGTTGGGACTGATCCTTTTAGGAAGGTCAGTGTCGAGGCAAAGCCAGCTTTGTACTGACCCTCCTTACTGGAGCAATCCGGTGTGAAGTGGTTAGCCCACACATAGAAACTAACAGGAACCGTAGCCGGCACGTTGTCGTTAAAATTGAAACGCAAAAATTGTGTCTTCTGTTCTGTAGCTGGGACAGAATATAGACACTGATGTTGATCTATACAACCAACAACAGAGCAATTTGCGTGTCTAACTCTGAGCGACGACATTGCGAAACACTGCTAGCTTACTGCTGGACACACGGAACTTCACCTCGGGGATGGACGACCCCTCTTGGATATCTCCTATCATTGCGCAGAGGAGGCCGGCCTATGAAAATGACTCGTTTCGTTACGTAACGAAAGGAGCTGAATCTGAACAGCCTGTAGGAGCACCGTTTTACCAGTGGGTGGGCTGCAGAGACCATGCAGGAACCGTTAGCTTTCCTCATTCTGGGAGTTGGTAGTCTCAGGGAGGACCAGTTTATATATGTAGAGACCAGAGAAAACAACATGTTTTTCATAATATGGGACCTTTAAAGATGAAAACATTCTTTCAAGATTACATTGAAGAATGTAGCAAATTGTACAATGAAATTTCTCCATTGGATATAAATATTAATTTCCAAGCAAAGTCCTGGGAAGAGTGGATGAAATATATATTGACATTGACAATTACAAAAAAATAAATGTTATCTAATTTAGTTTCTAATTTAAACAAAGAGACTACAGAGTACCAAAAATTAAGAGGTTACACAAACTTGGCAGTATTTTTTAAGTTTGAGTTAGCCTTACTACAGTTGCTTAACAAATGGAAAGCTTAAGAGTTAGCATGCTTATGGGAAAGTGCTGTTATCCAGAAATGCAGAGAAGATTTTAGTACCAATGCTCTTACCCGATACTGGTTTTGAGGACCAATGGGCCAAATGCCAAACCGTTTACGTAGACAACTGATTTAAAATGATGTTTTAAATGTTCCGGATTAGCCAATTAAGTTTAGAAAATAACTTGCAACAGGTTGAGGATCTATTGAGTTCTATGAAGACTATTCAGACCATCGTCTGAATAAGCACATAAGAGATGATAAACAGAGATATGGCGTGGCAGCAGGTTGCCACCTTAGCAGCCTGCAATAAAGTATGTAGGACAAAGCTGTCCATGATCACAGTAGACCATTGCATTACACCTTATCATTTCCTCTGGAGCTGAAACTCAAACTGAGACTCATCAATAATGCACCTATGATCTCCCATTCAGAACATCTCAATGGCAGATCAAGCTACTGTAGTATCTCCTCTCCGCCTCCACTTCTTCCACATACTTTCTTCAAAGCAACATCCATACATGTAAATTCACTTTAGTGACCACAATCTCCACACTAATGACTTCAAATGTCCAGGACTCTCATTTGGGAGTTGAGTTGTCTGCATAGATTTTCCCATTAGTCCAGTGCCTAAGATTCATTCTGTCTTTTTTATTAAAACCCACACAAATGGATGTCTCTGTAATGAGCTTTTTTCTTTCTTCTGTTGGCCACAGCCATATAATGTCAACCGTTGTGTCTGGACAAAATGATATCCCTGACTATATTGGGTGAGAGATGCTCCTCTATTAGGCTCTCTTGCTCTCTAACTGAATTATTAAATACACAGAATCTGGTTAGGCAGTGTACATTTTCCTAAAGGTCAGAAAGTTCATTAACTATGGACTGCCATTGATTGCATCCTTGTTTAGTTCTCGGCCCGGTGTAGGTTTTCCAAACTGGTTATTGAGAATATACAACAACAAGACTGATGTTCAATCGCTATGAACGATACATCAGTGGTTCATCTGATATTGTGAAGTTGTTGTTGTACCTAGAACACCCAACACTTGGTTAGGTTTAGGAGCAGATAGTTGTCATTAAAAAAATATTTTCCAATGTTTACCACTTGTTAGAAAAAGTAACATTTTCCTAAATTGCAAAGCTATGACATTGCATAAACATGACTGGTTGCAATGATGGTGACATTTATTATGGTGTTCCAGGAACAACACCAACATGGCAATATTAAATCAGTATACATAAGCTGTGTTTCATTAATTTATTTCTATGACTAGTTTGAAGTATCACACTAGATATTGGAGACAGGAAATGTAAAAGTGCAGTTATTGCACTTGATGGGACATGGAAACATTTTCCCCAAAAAGGCTGATGTAGTAGACTGATACCAATATCTTTATTTCCTTGTAGACGGCTAGGGCAACCGGTTTTGTTTCTTCTTCTATTTTATCCGAGTTTAATTGGCAGTTGGCAAACAACTGGCTTTATCTTTCAGTTGTCAACCTCTTTTTTCACTCTGTGTATTACAGCCATGTGCAACATAGCCTATACCGCCGTATTTTAATAAAACTACACTTTCCTTAGCCCAGTTTATTCACACCAGATCAGTTGATGGAAACATGCCAAATTCACATTTTCTTATCTTTTTCCTTCTTGCAACATTTTTTAATGTTTGCTTCAAATTCGCTTCACCAGCAGACAGAAATAAGGCTACTGTATAATTGTGGGGAAATAATGTAATAAATCCAGTTTTGTTGGTTGTATCACTTACTTTGATTTCAGATTATTTTCAAAGAACTACTAAAGGTAATAGTTCAAAGGGTTTCCTTCCCTCCCCCAAGTCAATTTGAGCCAGGTTTCTGAATCCACTGCTGGCCAAAGAACATTTCAGTGTAAAGGCCACATGCTTTTTTTCCCCCCCAGCAGTATCTTTACACTGAAAAATCCATAATGACTATGACAGCCATGGTATCTGTTTCACAACAGTCCGCTCGTGTCAATCAGCATGATGCCGATAAAGATCTGTATTTTGATTGAATGTGTGCAAAACCACTCATACTTTACACAAGCGACTTTGATGATAAACCATTTGAAATCATATCAGATGCTGCGCGACCAAAGAACACCCAATCAGCAGAGATGATTTCATAAAGAGGGCTCTTGGGTTTCAGCATCATAAATAACTCATGGTAATCCCATATTTCTCTGACTTCTCTCATTTGAGCTTGGGATGGAAAGAGGGCAGTTGTGACAAACATTGTTAGCGCGGCTGCCAAGCCGTTCTGACCTGGCTTTATGTGTCTTGGCTGCTCTGGTTTCTCTGCGCAAGGAGCTATGAGGTGATGTCCCGAGTTATCCATATCCATACCTTTTTTTTAACCCATTACATACTCTGCAGTCAGTAAAAACATTCAAGGTTCAGCTTCAAGTAAGATTTTAAATGCATTCAGAAGGACTTTTTTAAGTAAGTGAGGCATTGTATCCGGAAAGAAAGGCATGGATTTTGTAAAATGTCTAATGCATTATGCTCTTTCAAACTGTAATTAGTGCTCTTTTTCTCTGCCTGTTTTACAAAAATAATGATGATAATAATGTGCGAGGGCGTGTGCATGCGAGTGCCGCTCTGTAAGGATTTTTGAAATGGCTTGATTCATAAGTCACGGGTACCCCTGCTGAGACCTCTTCCTACACGTGCAATTTTCCGAAAGCCAGCCACTCACCAAGCAATAATTATGCTGAAGTTTTCAATTACACTCCTTCCATTTCATTAACAAAAAATGTTTGGCTATTGTATAATTAGATATATGAGCTTACCACCTACATTTAACATAGCCACTACACAGCAGCTTGATGGAAAACAGAGAGGGGTTTTAGCATGTGTGCATTTACGGCGGTTTAGTAGTCTACTATAAAGTAAAATCAGCTAGACGTTATGCAGCACCCTCCCCCTCCTATTTTCCATCATTTGCTAAGGTCCTCTAATCTGCAAGACGTATACAGACCTATAATTGAGTATTATGAGATGTTTGATGAAGTATGGGAGGTTTTGTAAACATGCAATCTACACATGTACGCAGGCTACATGTTAGTTGTTGCTGCCTATAAATTTATACGAGATTGTACATTTGAACCATGTGTGGCAGTGATTATTAGCTACCTTAGCCCCTGGCATTAAATTAAAAACTATCACCCCAAGTGGATATTTATGCGCCGTGAAATGATTTTATAGAATGTTTTACACTCGGAAACTTAAACTCTGTCTCCCCTCTCTCCCCTTGCTACAAAGTATAACCCGTTGATGATATTATATAAGAAATTAAACTGTCCATCATCGCGGCTATCTTGCCATCTTAAGTGGCTGTACCCTGTTACCACACAGGCTTGAGTTTCAGGGCAATGCAATCCAATACAAGCCACAGAAACTCTCCTCAGTCCTGTCATTTTGTCTGTTCCCTTTCACATCCCTCGCAACAGGTTTCCACTGGGGGCCAAGATTGTTCTCAGTACAGAGGTATGTGTTGCTGCTCTACCTACATTAGCAGAAAACCGCTGATCTTATTGTGTCTGAAAGTAACTCGATGTCAAGGGCAGGTTTTTCTAAGGCTCACTGGGCTGATTAAAACTGATTTTGGAGGTTTTTCTAAATTGCATATTACCACTCAGTTATGGTTCACTCGAGATGTGGCTGACCTATTTGCTTGACACGAGTGCATCGCTGATGGACAACAACGCCTCTAGGTGTGTCTGTGATGTCAAAAAGCTGACCGAGACCGTGCTGGAGAAAAAAAAAAAGGAGAGAAAGAAACGGAGGAGGGAAGAGCGATCTGATGACGCAGAGATAAAGTCAGCAGGGGACAGAGTTTTAATGAGCCTGGCCTCTCGTTGGAGAGATGGCTGGATGTTCACTTCAGCTGGGCTGTAAAGTGATCCTGGCCTGATATTCCCCGGCCCTGTGACAGAATTATTAAAAGCTCATCCTCTTAATGCAGCATCCACAGTGTCACCTTTCACAGGTCCTCAGAGACACTCGCCCAATGGGACTGTGTTTTTTTTTTTCCACAGGTAAATTGGCAAAGAACGGACGAGCACCTAATCCAACGCTAGCGACCGCGACTGGTAAATTGAACCCTCTCACCACAACTTGGAAGTTGCTTTCCGCCACACTTAATGCTCTTTTCTATCTGTCAAAGTTAGCCATGAGTATTATGTATATGAGCCCTAATTCCCTGTCATTAGTGATACTAACTGCATTATGGTGGTCATCAGTTGCAAAAATGATCTCAAAGTGGTGTCCATTTTTAAGGCAATTTTGATACTAAATGGATTTTGCCTCTTTGTGTATAGGACCAAGTCCCCTCAAGCCTGTACTAATTACATCCATAATCAAATGCGTTCTGTGCCTCCTTGTTAATGACATTGATCTTTTAGAATATCCGAGCCTATATTCTGTGAGATTATTGGATAAAGTGCAGGGCGAAGTCTGCGTGACCCCGGGAGGAAGACGTCGCTGCAGACATAAGTGGGTATTAAATGGATATAATTAACAGTGACCCTTCCTGGCACTCTGTGCTGCCGAGGCCTCTGGTCCATGGATCATACAGCAGAGGGGATGAATTAGCATGGGTTAGGAATGGGAAAATTACAATTAAGAAACGGGAGATGGGCTGAGAGATAGATCAATTTTGAGCCAGTGAGCTTATCAGCTGATAGGGGCCACAGATGTAGTGGTCGGGTTTCAGTGATGGGGCAAAATCCATCATTTAGAAAACTTCTGTGCTTTATTTCACTGCAAACTTCACCAAACGCTATGTCAGATACTTGGATGGATTTAAATGTTCTTTCTGTTCCTTTACGTTTGCATCAGCAACCGCATACACATCCTTTGTGGGCATTGACTATGTTTTCGTATTGACCATTCAAAGGTCACGACCTCACATCCCTAATCCATTGTGATGATGTAGAAGGATGATTTTGAGTGAGATGAATCCAACCTCGCAACATATAATCAGAGTTTCCCTCTCCACAATATAAAGGCTAATCGAGTCTTGCACTGTGTTTGTAAATGCATCTAATTGTAGAGCTCAGTATTTCAATTTCTATGACACACTGACCTCTCTTTACGAGTCGATCTGGCAGCCACTCCACCCCTGCACAGGTGGGTCCCATTGTGGTGTGTGCGTGCTGTTTGCTTTTCGGCTGTACTGTTGGCATGATGAGGGTAATTGGAGTGTTGGTCTGGTGAATCAGTGCCAGCCTGGGTGGGCAGATTGCATATGATGATCATGTTCTGACCAGATGGCTAGCTGGCACAAGGGCTTGAATTGGAGGGGTGTGTATGTATTGCATGCGTGTGTCTCAGTCTGTGTGTGTGTGTGTGTGTGCAGGAGGGTTAAGTGGGTATGAATAGCAATTTCTTGTGACTGCTCATTTAGAAACATATATTGAAACTACACAGATACACACTGAGCGACTGTGGGCCCCATGCACGAACCAGCGGTACAAAAAGACTTGTGGGACGTACATGTGATTCAAAAGAATTTGTGACATTCAGTAATTCGGTCTTACTTTTAATTTTCTTCTTTTAAAGTATAGACATTTGAACTAAATAATCCAAGGTGTCAAGACTTGTTTTATGAGTCATGTAAAGAAGGAGAGAACATTTGTTTGATTTTAGAATTACAATTACTTAATATTTATGAATCAAATTCAAAGTACGACATTCCAATTGATTAAAATACAAAAATGTATATATTTTCATCATCATCATCATCCTGGCTTGCCATGAGGACTGATTTGGAAAATTAGGACATTTTGGGCGGTCTTCACAATGTGTAGGGTTAGGCGCTTGAGAATGTTGTATGTCATGAGGGTCCTTAGAAGGATATAAGTACAAGATTGTGTGTGTGTGTGCGTTTGTTGTTGAATCAGATGATTTTATTGAAATACTTTGGCATGGCACCAGGGTCTTTAAGCAGGCCGCTGTCAGGGGGAACATCCTCTGTTGCTAATACCAGCATGACATCAAGCACTGTATAGTATCTGTTTTCATCTGTGACTGTTACAAGTACAGGGCTTAAAGTATTCCGGCACCGTTGTCCGGTATGATCTAAAAATATTGATAATATTTTATCAATATTATCGGCCACACACACAGGCAAAAAGTTCAGGCTCAGGATTTTTCTTTGCTTTAACCCCTGCAAATGTCATCCAACTTCATGTCAGACATTTTAATTTCTCTACCAGTGCAGCGCTGCTCTGATGACATGTTACTGGAAACAAATCATTTTTAAATGTTCGAGTCCCCTTATAAACTGATAAATGTGTTTTATTCGCTGATTCATAACAGCAACACTTCAATAGTTTTGAGACTGAAACATTTACACAGTAAAGAGCATTATATATAAATTTGAAGGGCTTTGATTATACCAATGATAATATGTCCTTAATCGACACCTCGACATGTACAGGTGGCGTTCATGGAGTTGAAACAAGCATTTTGAGACAAGGTTTTGCACTTAAAGAGTTCGGAGAATCAAACTTGAAACATGAACGAGCAAGACTTGCAAAATAAAAAAAAAAGTAAAGTAAAAGAGAGGTTCAAGATAAGAGAAAGAAAATGTTCTTGATGATTGAGAGCTTGTGAGCTATCAGTAAAACATTTCCACTGATGAGAGGGAATGCTTTGTAAAATAAGGGAACACATAGCTTATTTATGCAAGGATTCTTTTTTTTCTTTTTTGCACATATTTATTATGATTTAGATCGCTTACTCTGCATCAAAACAGTGGACCACGAGCCGACCACATTGCGGTGGCCAGTCTCATGTTCTTGTCTAAAATCCAAGCCACTTGGAAATGTATTACTCTGGAAGATGACAAATGGCCCCAGCAAAGTTTTGCACATGCAGCCGGATAAAGTTTATCTTTAGGGCATGTGCAGCTGCCAACAGTGTTTCCAGAAAACTTTAATCTTTCCTTTCAGTGGCTCACTTCCTATTTCTGCGCAGGGGACTTGATGGGAGGCAGACCGGGGGTGTTTTGACACCCGTCTGAGGAAACGATTGCAGTGAGTGGGCCTGCTGCTGCCGCTGCCGTAGCACTGCAGCCCGTCTCCTGTGGTTCCTGCTGGCTGTTTCTCTGTAACTTAGCGCCCTGGCTACTTAATTAGAGCTCTAAGTTGGGGGGGGGGGGACCCAGTCGGCGCGAAGCACTTCTTCCAGTCAGCCAGCCATGTGGCTAACCAACTGGTGGAAGGTGCTTTTATTGAGAATAATCCATCAGTGTGATCTGATGAGCTGTTGATTAAGCTACAGGCTACATGATAAGCAGCTTATTACATGTTACAGATATGGGATCCACGCGCAGGCAGATATTACACAGGGGGCGAGTTGCTCATCCTCACACGTCAGCGGGGGCAAACATCATTACTGTGATGCTGTAGTGCTGCACCCCAAACAAATAAATAGAAAAAAAAAGCATGGAGCAAAGCAGACTGGCAACAGTAAACACTATTGATGTGGCCGGCAGATTTCATTACAACACTCTGCTGTTTCAACTAATGACTAACTTCTTCAGCAAAATCTAACATTGTGAGAGCTGCAGCGGTGAGAGAGAGAGAGAGAGAGAGAGGGAGGGAGCATTACCGGCGTTGCTGTCAGTAGGGGGCTCAGGCCAAGTGGGAAAACGTCAGCACTGTCAATGGGAAGGAGGGCTTGATGTCGCAATGATAGGCCTCTGTAATGGGCACTTTGAAAGAACAATCAGTGCCTTCTGTGAATCATATAGCCCGGCATGTAATTCATGTTTGCGTCTGTGAATTTGTGCCAGAGCATGAGAACAAAAACTATTTGTAGTCGGCAGAAACTGAGCTAAAGGTTCTGCGTGTCCTTTTATGAGTCCCAGCATATGACTCATAGTAGATACTGATGTGTTTTGATGCTGTTTATTTCATTTTTTGGGCTTGTTTCCTTTATAGTCTCTATTTTTATGCAAAGAATTTCCTGTTACATGACTTTGTTGTTTTATTGTCAGATATTTTTTTGCCCCCCCCTCACCCCAGGGAGGTATCAGTTTCCAGTGCTGTGTGTGTATTTACAGTGTCATAATGTTATACTGGGAACATTTTGAGGTTGTTATGGTGGATGTCAACATCAACCACCACCTGCTGGGTTAGATCACTTGCTGATGACATCACAGACCAGTAGTGCCACCACAAAATTGTAATCACCAGGTCATGGGCCAGTTTAGATCTTGTGAAGTATACAAAAAGTCATTCACTTTTCTTTAATGCATTTTTTTAATGTATTAATTCTGCAACGTATTCATACTTTGGTGCAGATATTCTACTTCAGCAGCCACCAGGGAGCATGGTGCAGTTCATTTGGCAGAAATGTTTGATATTTCATGTAGGGGATAATCCCAGACGAGGTGTCCATTCTCAGGAATTAATGGATGATGTGGAGGCGCAAAGTCCATTAATTTCTGATGACAAACACCTCTAAGACCATTCGCATATATTTTCATGTATTTTGCAATCTTCACAAGCCCTTTCCCTAGCAACACCCGAGAGTCTAACTAATAGCTGAAACAATCATTACAATCTCACAAGGTTCTTATGTAATGTAAACGTTAATCACTTCTTAAACTAGTCCGCTCAGCTCATTGAACCCCTCCTCTCAGCTGTTAGCCAGGTAACTATTGTTACGCTAGGAAGGTTTTAAAGTAAACATCATTGCGTATGGTCGACAAACAGTAAATATCATTTTACATTATGTTATACAACAAAACAAGCTAGCTAACCAGCCATGTCACTGTCCCCAAATCATTTACAATGTTCACTAACAAACTACTGGCCGGCTGCAGCCTGAATTAGTGAGTTGAATAGCAAACGGGATGTGGAAAGGCTGGTAAGCTCAGAGGGACAGCAGGCTGTAGTGGGGGGTAAACACACATGAAGTTAGATTAACCAGCTTTTTAAAATCAAACAGGGTTTACTCACCTTTTTATACGTTTTCTAATAACTTATTATGGACATTCACCCAGACCATGTTTTAAGTTTCTGCAAACCACTTATGCGTTCCAGTTAGTACCTTTTATACCGTCATATCACGTTGGCATTCATGTGAGTTTCATGTGAGGACTTGGAGGGGCTGGTGGTGTTACAGCTAGTTGAGAAGGCTGCCAAGCCAATGACCGCTGTTTGAGACTGCAAATCAACATTTGTAAGCATGAAACCACTGGTTATTTTTAAACAAAACCTCAGATCATTCACAGCAATTTTTGTGGTGACAGAACCAGGTAATTAAAGTAGCGTGATCTTTTCCTATCCCTAACCAAGTGTTTTTGTGTGCCTGAATGGGACCACGAGCACAGCATTGTCACGTCAAACATACAAATGTAAACATTTCAACATATCTGTGTTTTGCAGAAACATATAGTGCCAACATGTATTCTACCAATCAGGTTATGTTGCAATGTGTGTAAATGAAAGCTAGTTCAAAGAGCATGCAGGGAAGTTTAAACAGTCAGTTAAAATGGAGAAATGGTCAAAAAAAGAAAACTATAAGTAACATATCATTGGTTGGAACCTAAAGAAACTTAAGGTTGCATTGTAAAGAAATTTAAAGTTCCAACATATAACTGGTTTGCCAAAACATACATGCCAATATTTATTCCAGTTTATGAAGTTGGGTTGCAATGTTTTTTGTGACTGCTAGTAGGCAAGCGCAAAGGAGTCTAAAAAGTTAGCCAAAATATGTGTAAGGTCAAAATAAGTAGCTTCAAGTAATATTTAAATGGCTGGAATAATTAGCTAAAACAGAGAAATGGTGAAATGAACAGGAAAACAGTTAAAATAGCTAGGTTAATTGACAGATAAACAGTTAAATTGGCTGACAGTAACACATAAGTAGTTGAAATAGCTAAACACATTAGGTGAATCGTTGTAATGGCTAAACCAAGCGAGGTAGAAGTCATGGATCAGTGGCAAAAATGTCCACCTTCATGTAGGCAAATGCAAACAAGACCAAACCGGCCTAAACATCAGTTGTATGAAAACATGATTGCTTTATATAAATAAAACTTTAAAATAACATCAGGTTTAAATTCTATTCAGACAAATCATTTGGATGAGTGGGGATGATTGACGGGTACTTGAAGTCATCTGGCTGGGCTGTGGGGCATTTATAAAAACTGCAGGGCATGGGTTGCACGGCTTACAACACACGATTCGAAACAATTACTGTCACAATGTATCTGGCAACAACAAAACAAAAGATGGAGGATTGTAATCACTCATGGTTCTTGTCTTCCCCTCCTGTCTTCAGCGTGTTTCACCTCAAGGAAAGAAAAAGATAAATCTCCATTGCTTAAACCCCCTGCTCCTCCCAGCAGATTAAAAATTCATAAGATATATTGAATTGGTGTGGAAATCCCAAAATATATGCAATTTGATCAAGTGGGGATTAAAAGTGTCATTGTGCTTGTCAATAAGGGTTGGTGGCGACGTGGCAGTATCGCATTGACTCCTGCGTATTAATACTCAGTGTCCTATTGGGCCATCAGCTGATTGTTTGGAATGTAAATGATGCTGCTGATGGCTCCGGTGACTGATGGCTTAAATTCCAATTAATCAATTGCTTCATCAGTTTCCCTAATTCAGATCAAATATCTCCTGAGTGCACACTCTTCTTTCAGTGGTATTAGAAGAAATAAATGCTCTGGAAGTAATTTTCATCAATCTCGTGTACATGCCAATATCCCTCACAAGCCCGGTCCAGGTTGAGGACTTAATGTCTTAAGTGTGTGTATGTGCAAGTGTGTGTGTGTGGGAGAGGGATTTGCATATTAGAGAGGGATGTAGGGAAGAAAAGGGTTACATATTTGCTCCTGCTTAGACACTTCATTCTAATTACTTTGTTAAATAGTTATTTACTGCCAAAAAGTTTACAATATGAGACTGAACTGAAATATTTTGTATCTTTTTAGTACAGATTGAGCAGATGATTATACAATGGCCTTTTATGCATTCGGCCGTTGTCAGCCGGCACATACGCATGTTACACCATCCAGTGGTGGAATGTAACTAAGTACATTTAGTTCAAGTTCAATACCTGAAGGTGCACCACGTAGTTCTGGGGAAGAAATTTTAATCAGCAGGGAAAGATCTTTATTGACTCATCATTTTATGCCCAAACAAACTAAATAAACAAACTCTCTTTGTTTTCACGACTGAATGAACAAACTGACCTTAAAGGACAACACAGTTTCATGCTGTTTTACTTTGTTTATATTTGGCGGACCCTTCCACCTTTCTAACTTCAAACAGTGTTCAGGGACCTTATTTTAAGCTTGTTTATTCAGTTACAGAAAAAAATAATAATCTGAATTTGTACTATTAACATTAATATTACATTATTAAAATATTATTGAATATTATCTGTATAATAAGTACAATAAGTACAAATGTGAGGTAGCTGTACTTTACTGGAGTCTCCCTTTTCACTCTCCTTCACTTCTGCTACACTACATTCCAGAAGGAAATATGGCACATACTCTGCTACAATTAACTGACAGCTTTAGTTACATTTATATATTTATATACAGTTATATTTTTAATATAAGAACATTTCATGGTTTCTCAGTCTCTAATGTGATGAGAGCCTGCTTTTATATATGTATATATATATATATATAAATATGTAAATATTGGTCATTTGAATCTATTTTCTTATAATGTTCAGGCGTGGGCTGTAGTTTGGACAAAACAAACATTGTGAAGGTGTCAATTTTGGCTCTAAGTGATTTCAGAAGTTTTACGAACAAAAAGATCCCTCGATTCATGGAAAAAATAATCAGCACAATAATGATTAGTTGTAGTCCAATAAAAAACTAAACTTCAGCAATTTCAGCAAAATCAAACTTTTACATTCTTGCATGAGCACAGTAACCTTTGATATAATTCATATATATATCTGATGAAGACCATACACAATTTGCACTGAGTTTTTTTTTACTCTTTTAATAAGTACATTTTCCTGGTTATACAAACATTCCTTTACTTAACATTTTCAATGCGGAACCTTAACTTGTAACAGAATATATTTACAGTAAAAGATCTCAGTACTTCCTCCACCACTGATACTGCCGCCTGATATTCCACCGCTCCATAAGGAAGTTATGACAGGTCATAAGATCCCACCTGTAAGGAGGCCAACCGAGCGCGTCAAATGAACCTGACGTGAGCCGGCCTTTTGTACCGCGGGCCTATACATATCGCCCACATCTCAAAACCCAAGCTGCCACGGAAGGCCTCGCTGTACGATAAGCCTTGTCAATTATACAAAATAAAATCAACTATTCATAAGTAGGCCGTAATAGGATATTGGCTGACAGATTTAATAATTCAGTTTTGCTGGGGCTTAACTAGTATTAGTTTGTAGCTAATGGTCGCCTTTGTTAAAAATTCATTGAAGACAATGCTGGAGTGAGAAGATACACATAATTATGCCTACTTCATTTACTTTAGCCCCCCTGCAATTTCAAAGCGACTTCTAAAGAGTCCTCGGCTGTTTAAGCATGCAGAAGCAAAGGTACTGTAATTTGATTTATGAATTTGATCCCACCACCCCCTAATTTAATTCATCAATGTTTCAGAAGGAGCAATTATGCATTGTGCTACGGCTCTTCATAGCTCCATTATCCAGCCTGAATATCTTTGTCAGAGGGTGTGTAATGGTATTGCTACATATTCCATAATGGCTAGATGGGGCCTTGTCCCTCACACCCATTATTAGCGTGTCCTTCTCCCTAAATTGAACGTCTTGTTTTTTGAATAATAGCTTTTGACAACAGCAGATAACAAGGACATGACTGAAGTTTAAGAGGTTGTGCTGAGCTGCGCTATGCACTCAAGGACTTGGACGTGTATGTTTTTTCTGATCTTTTGTTTCATGTTCAGAACAAATATGCCATTTGCCAAACTAAAAGCCCCGTTTGTTGTGGCCCCTGCCTGCTGGTGCCGCAGTGAGTATGCATAATTTCAGTGATCCATTCCACATAGTGTTTTAATTTGCTCATAATGGCCACCAAAGTGTTTTAACTGAATTAAAAATAAATTCCTGCACACATGGGATCAGGGAGGAATTACATTTTTGTGTGTGTGTGTGTGTGTGTGAGAATGGCTCCATTCATTCATCCGATCATTTCCATTTATTTGTGAGTCTTTTTGTGTTCGCTTGACCTCTTTGCATTGGTTCTTATTCTCCGCTGCGAGTAAAAAAAATAGTGCTTAATGGTGAGGAAAAACACTGTTTTGTATGCACTACATGGTGTGAGTTATCCGGGCGTGAGCGGGTCGCCGGCCAAAAGTAGCTATCAGACCTCTGAGAACATGCAGCGACGCATGCGTCCACCCCACCGCCTCCACCACCCCTCGACAAATGCTCAGCGGTCGTGAACTACATCGATCTGGGGTATAATTCTCTATGAAATTGATGGATGAGGGCAGCCATTGACAGAAAGGGTAAAGACCACTTTGAGATGTCCCCTGTGAATAAGTATGATGGAAAATAGATTGTTGAAGAAGATTTATGTTTGTTCTCCACTGCCACAGGAGAGGGCTACCCTCCCCACGCACCAACCCGCCCGCAACCACCCACCCACCCCAGCTCTGACCAATCAAACATGTCATTGTGGTCAGATTAAACACGCTGGCTCTACTCAGCTGCCAGCTTTATGACGATTAGCTCATTCTCGCAATGCAAGAATACAGCAACCGCTTTTTTCTTTTTTTTTTCTCGCCATCATCTGGGGACGCCTTCTCTTTATTACAGTTATGACGGATGATTACACTGTGGTTAAACCATCGCTTTATGATCTACACAAAGCAAAAAACAACTATGAGACACAAATGGTTATATTTTAAGACAGGCAATAATTTCTGCTCTGCTTGCGTTAACTGTCTTCGCATGTCTTACCGTACCATTGAGTTTATGAAAGAATTGTAAACGGCAGTAATATTCACAGTGAACAAGCAAAATTATGGGACTGTGTGAAAGTCATTTGAGCTGGGAGGGGCGCTGAACCTTGTGCTTCACGTTTTCAGAAAGCCAGACCCTCCCCTGCGCTATCAGTATTTCCTTTGGACCCTGACTTGACTTCACCAATATCTTACTTTAACAATAATGACAATTATTGTCAATAGTTGTCAAAACACCTAAAGGAGGAAAAGCATGACACACATTAATAATATTTAGCATAAAACATTTACTGTCTCACAACGTTACAGACCATTGATTTTCACAATGTGCACGACCAGTATGCACTTTTGAAATTAAATGACCAGTTTTGCCAAATGTATGGCTAACAAATGATGCATGACATTTAACGGATATCATAGGCACACTACACTCTGTGTTTGAAGCAGAAGCCACGGACCGCTACATCACCACTATAAGAGAATTTCACTTTGAGTCCAAAAGGAAGGTTTTCGGTTGCAGTTTCGTCAGCTGTGAAAGAAAGTCGGTTAAGATGCACCTGCAGAACTGGTCGTTTTATGATTGTTCTACAGCTATAACATGACACACATATCATAACTCTTCTCAGCAAAAAATGATAACAAACCCTCCTCCGTCAGCCCCTTTTCCACAAAACAATTCACTATACTCCCTAATGCCATCCTGACTTAAATGATCAGTAGCATCTCTTTGGTTTGTTCAAATATAATAACTCTGTTCTTCAACATTATTTCTAGTTCACCTCACGTATAACCCAATAGACTATTTTGCGACATGACATACTGTTTCTCTTTCCGCCCATATATGTGTCGTTTGTCTTTTTCTTGACGCTATATTTTAACCCTGGACTTTTTCCCTTTATGTGTTGGGCTGCACATGCTGCATTTCACTGAGAAGAAAGGCATTCACCAGCTGAGCTTAGTGAATGTGTGTACAGTATGTCTAGCTCCTGTCCTGGCTCCTCTGTGGTGTAGTATTGTTCGGCTGCCAGCAGCGTAATCAGATAATACCACTGAGAGGTCAAAAGCACTGCAAGCTTTAGCTTCAGATTTCTGTCACCTTTTACAAAAAAACAACCGAAAGAACAGTTTTCTGTCGCCAGCTGCGGATACAAAATAGAAGAACTTCGAAACCCGTATTGTAATTTTCACATTAACCTCAGGGGTTACAAGTACTGTATAGTGTGTGTGGTGCTGGGAGGATGAAGACTACAAATGTTAGTGAAATGTTTTGACTGTCATCAATAAATTAGAAAACATGTGCATGCCTTTCCCCAGGATTACTTAGAATAACTTTCACCTATCCCCTAACTCTATTTAATCAGCTGGGCTTGTCTTCGGTGCTAATTAGTAAATGATAGCATGCGTGTCTTTGTGAGCATGTTAGCATGCTAACTTCAGGTTAGCATTCAGCTTGTAACGCTGCTGTGCTCACTACAATGGTTTCAGAGTGCTAGCCTTGTGTAAAGGCCAAGTCCACCAATTTTCACGGTTCTTGAGGTGTGCTTCTGCCGACAGTACGTGAAAAAAAAAAAAGTAGTGTACAGCCTTTAGTGGCTCCAGAGGAAGCTGCCTGCGTTCCGATGAACTGCCTCTAGTGCAGTTGCATTATGGGTAATGTAGGTGCCAAGTCTCGAAAAGGAAGAAGTATGCATGGCATGAAAAAGGCAGCAGTGTTTGAGGAGCGCAATGTGAGACCAGTGGAATGCTTTTCAAGACCTGGTGCCTACATCACCCACAATTCATCTACAGTGAGCACATCACTGGAGGTCATTTATCAGAGCAGGCTACATGCAGCTTCCTCTCGAGCCACAAAAGGCTTTGCACTACTTTTTTATTCGCATATGTTATAGTATTCCCCAAAACCCCGACACACCTACCTGTTCAATGCTCTTTCTGATGCATCTAATCAATGTATCTGAGTATGTAATCAATGCAATCCACATGACCGGATACCATACACCGTGTGCTATCACTGACCCTCTGACTCATGTCCCATCTCTTTACATAGAGGAGAGACATTTCTGTATCATTTATGAACTCCCTAAGACATGAACTTTGTTTCACTTCCTTTAAAAGCCATGCCACTGCTGTTATGATGTTAAGGAACAAGCGGCGCACAGTTCCAATAGTACATACTTTTCTCTAATCAAAGTGTAGTCAGAGGGAAATCTAGCACAAGCATGATGTCCATGTTTAACCTTTTGGTGTCATGATCAGCGTCTTGTGTGGGCTCTGCCTGTCGCCCCTTCCCATGATGCTCTGCTGGTAGGGGTCCTCCCTTTGTGTAGCCTTTATTTACACATTCCACTTATGAAAACATCACCTTTGGCTTCCCAGAGGGTTGAAACAGGATAAAACTAGTATCAATTAGGCCGGGAAAAAACTCCTCCTACGAACGGAGTATCCAAAACTTCAGACCTCAGTGGGTCTCGCTTTCATCGGGTTGCCAGAGGGTAAAGAGGTCTCTGCTTTGTTTATGTTTGATTTGGCAGCAGTTGCCAGGCATCATTTGTTGTCAGCAGAATATGGGGACAATGAGGAGTTTACCTTCCCTTTTTATTAAACTAGTTCAGAGCAGTGAGTTCAGCTTCCTTTCACAACGCGCGTGTAGAGATCCACAGCAAGAACATGAATGATAAAACATCAAAAAATATTGACGGAGAACTGACCCTGTCAAACACACACAAAACCAATTTCCATAATGCATGACCTGTAATTACTGATGAGGTCAGAGTGGACGCTGAAGGGGCTGTGTATCTGCATGACCTCGACTGGTAATCCAATGTATTGAAACGAGTGTGAATGAGGCGTTCGATTTCTTGTTCGAAATATGCTGTTTGTTCAGTTTAAGGAGGGCCACGATCACTTTGACACATATATGTTCATAAAAGGCATTAAACATATTGCTCCTAAAGCATCTCTATGGCTCTTTGATTCATGCTATTTCGCTAATCTTCACATCATGACAACATCTTAGCAGGTGTATGTTTGCATGTTCTTGAAGTTCTTTATCAGTAGGACCACATGTTGTCAGATGGATGCACCATGTCCTAACTACAAGTGAGCCGTCGCATCGGACACTCATCGTTGAGTCCAAACAAACCACATATTAGCTGTGCGCCAGGAAACCAGACTGGAGACATAAAGGAGAACTTCGGTCGATTTAAACATGCAGCTTCATTGCTCAAGCTACCCTTGACTTGCCAGTACCGAAGACGCAAACACATTTGGTCAAACCATTACAGAGCTCCGTGAACGCAGATTTAGCATTGAACGCTAACAGCATGGGGTCAGAACTTTACACTGTGTTTTAAGCGTCTAAACATCTCCACATCTCACACCAAAAGTTATGCAACATCAGCAGACACCTTAGCACACAGCATTGTAGCGTGTATGACTCAAAATGAATAAAAAAGTAGTTAAAACAGTGTGTTTGTGCAAGGAGCTACTTACCTGTTTGTTGACATCCGTGTCTTCCGGTAGCTAGACCAAACTAGTCAATCCGTCAAGCGTACGCTTACTCCCTCACTGGCGGAGACGGAAACGTAATCCAGCATTTTCGTGTTTCTGTTCATAATGTACATGTCCATGTTACAGCCTGTCATGAGCCATGAGCCTTACAATAGCCTGTTAAGCCTGTTAAGTGCACACTCGGTGGATATACTAGTTTGGTCTAGCTACCGGAAGACGCGGATGTCAACAAACAGGTAAGTAGCTGCTTGCACAAACACACTGTTTTAACTACTTTTTTATTCATTGTGAGTCATAAACGCTACAGTGCTGTGTGCTAAGGTGTCTGCTGATGTTGCATAACTTTTGGTGTGAGATGTGGAGCATGTTTAGACGCTTAAAACACAGTGTAAAGTTCTGACCCCATGCTGTTAGCGTTCAATGCTAAGTCTCCGTTCACGGAGCTCTGTAATGGCTGGACCAAATGTTTTCGCATCTTCGGTACTGGCAAGTCAAGGGTAGCTTGAGCAATGAAGCTGCATGTTTAAATCGACCGAAGTTCTCCTTTAACTACTGAAGTAAAATATGGCTGACTTGCTACTATTTGCTTCCTATGTTTGTACTTTTTACGCAGAAAAATTTCCATTGTGATAATTTTTTTTTTCTGTACCGGAAATGACAATATAGCCAACAGAAAGCAGGTTGTTATTAGCGTTGGTGTGTTTTCTTTCCAGAAGATTCCAGCTCCTGGGCGTTCTCCCTCCAGCCAGCTGCTGCTTAATTACATTTTTTGCAATAAAATGAGATGTACAGTATAAATAACAGTTTAACGGCATGAATCAACCATGTCTCATCCAAGCGCCACTTTCAAACATGAGAGTCAGGAATGAAATAGAAACAGCGAGTCCTACGAAAGTTCAGCTCAAAATGATGCACCTCATCACACTGTACATCGCTGAGACACTCGTGCCCAAGTTAGGGCATTCCAATAGAGGACAGTTCAGTTAAACGGATTTTATCGTGTCACATTCAGTTAGGACACGGTGATGGAAAGAGGAGGACACACTTTTGAACTACGGATATTTCTTTCATTCTTTCTTTTATGGCTACAGTAAAGATCAATATTACATTTATTTGATGAATTAAGTTAGCACATAGTTACTCACATAACAGAACATGTGCAATATTAGAAATAATTTTGAATCGTATTGTTTGGCTACCAGGTGAAAGTAAGTCCAATATTCTCTCCCCTTTTTGCTCTGTTACGGTCTTCACCAGCTCCTGAGGGAAACATCTGTCTTTTTAGCTACGAAATGCTCCACAATGCTCACCAGGAAATCACTATCTTCGTCTGCCATGTAGTGCTTGGCAGGCAGTGTACAGTGGGCTTATCAGCTGCCTGTTTAAAACCACACTATGGAATCGGTGGAACCAGCAACAGCAACAGTGTACTCTTTCACATTATGAGTCAATTATTTCCATGTTGAAAAACCAAATGTGTTATAAGTACAGCTTTAAATTGTTTTTAAATATAATTGGGAGGTTTGTCTATTCATCACCATAGCTAATATATGATGAGAAAAATCATCTTTTTGTCTCTGTCATAGATCAGTGTTTGCTGTGACCGGTACTTGTTCAGGATCCAATGAAAATTGTATCACCTTGAACGTGAAAAAAGATTAGAACTTGCAGAACGTCTATGAAGTTTGACGATTTATTTCAGTGATGTGGTTAAACATGCGAAAACAGGTCTCAAGTTCAAATACCGAAAAGCATTTTAAGAGACACATGATATCTCTTTCTACATGGCTTCAAGCGTAAATCCCTTTGAATAAAGACTGATAAGTCCATTGATCATCTACCATGCTGTAGGAAACAACTATAGGTCTGAGTAAGGTTTAAGTTAATGGCTTTGCACAAATTTTACTTAGAGTTATAATAGGCATTAAGATGTCGTTTGGAGAGTTTGATTCAGGTAAGAGAACAACTGTACTGGTCCTCATGTGTGGAGCTCCCTGTGGTGACCTGTCAGCTGTTTGATTTCATGCTGCTAAGAGATGAGCGGGACAGCGAGGATGTCCGGGTGGTGAAACGAGCTGTCACACGCACCCGTCATCTTATGCAAAGGTGTAACATAAGCCCCCATAAGACACCGGCGCTGAGAAAAGAACAAGCGTCCTTATACCGAAGGACCTTTATATCCCTCTTCGCGAAGAGATGACACCGCCAAGATCTGCGCCGCAGAGTTTGTTGTCTTCCAGAAGCACTTAATGTGATCAGAGAATTAAAATTTCAGCGAGTCATTTAATGATAGCCCAGGCCAAAGGGCCTGCAACGCCGAGCTAGAGTTTCCTGCGGTTCTGCAGTCATATCTCTGGCAACCCCGAGCCCTCTCACTTTGTATCTGCTGAGTACATTACAGCGCTCCTGAATGCCTCGCCGGCTCCCTGTTTAATGTGATCAGATAGATTTATTATGGGCCATGAGGTCACTGGGATTTTCTGTAATTGGAGTCAGGCTGAATTGCATTAACAGGTCGACAACACTGTAAAGCAGGAGCATTTACATTTAATTACTTTTATTGAGCCCCCTGCTCATTTTATCCGTAATGAAGCGCATGCTGGGATTGAGGGCGCAATGAAATTATATTTAAATAAGAAGAACAAATGTTGCCCTTGAACTGCCAGGTTGGGTTCACGATATCTCTTTTTATGTCTTTTTATTCGTAAAAAGACGCGGAGAGCGCTCTGGGATTTCTTGTAAATATGTAAATGCAGACGTCGCAAGGACATTTTTTTCGAAGCCATTTTAACAGCTTAAGGCCAAGGATTAGCTGGCATCTCTCGCGCGCCTTTTCTTTTCTTTTTTCTTTTTTTCTTTTTTGTTCTTTGAAAATTTATCTGCTGTTCAAGTGAGCAAAGGGCTTCTCAGTTACACTTGAATGAATGGAGCATATCAGAGTAGCAACACTTTGATGGGCGCTTTATGTATTTGGAGGGATTAGCGTCGAGAGACTTGTGATGCTCAAAAACAACTCAAAAATGGGATCATTTAACTGTTTCACACTAATTTAATTTTCCTTTTTTTTAATCCTGTGTTTAGTGGCTCTGTCAGCCTGCTTATGTGTACAGCTATGAGATATCCATGTCAGCAGCACTTTCGGCATGCATGTCTGCATGCGTGTCAGAATTTCTCCGTGTGTGCGCGTGTGTGAATTTGTGTCTGTGTCTGCGCTGTAGATGCTTTGTCTCGTTAATGAGAGGCGTTCAGGGCCTCCACGGGGGCCTGTGGAAGATAATCTTCTCCTGTTTTGCTATGAAAGCTCTTTCTCGACGTAACCGAAGAAACTCACTCAAATGGCGGAGGGCTCGGTTGAATTATTCAGCGCTTACAATCAATTTCGGTCCCCACCTCATCTCGACACCTCCTCGGACCACAGGGCCTGCAGGCTCATCATGGGAATGTTGACAATTCCCAGTACAATGCACTCTCCGGCCCCGTGGCAACATGAGAGGCTGTGGGAGCATGGATTTTTTGTGTGAGTTTGCAGCTTAGTACGCTGAATTGTTAAACCTCCCCCCAAATGCTGTTTTACTGTTATTATTGAGTAAGAGCTTGTGATTTTTTATTTTTTTTTTCTCTCTCTGGACTCGAAAGAAATGTATAATGCTTTTATTTTTCCCCTGAAGCTGATCTTATTTCATCAGGTACATTTGATTTGAAAGTAGATTGCCAGTGTTAAGGTCCGTCCAGGTAGCTGACTCTATCATGTTAAATAAGTAAGTGTGTTTACTCAAGTACTGTACAGGTATAAAAAACTTTTCAGGTGCCTGTCATTCATTTCAATATTGTCTATCAATATTTTAGGCACAAATTGTACTTTTTACTCCAATACATTTGTTTGACTATAATTAATGTTTTAAATATAAATATTTTAATCTCAAAACACACAAACAGCTGAAAAGTCTTGTTTTCATAGATTGAAAGACTCAACACACAAGTGTCCATTTGCTGGTCAGTTGGTTGGGTTGTTACCAGGATTACACATAAACTACAGAACAGATTTCCATGAAACTTGAATGGAAGATGGGTCTCTGTGTATAATAAACCCCAGCAACTTTTGGTCCAGGTCCAGATAAAACAACAGATCCGAGAATTTTTTTCTCACTTTCTTTAACATTCTGAGACAGGGTGCCACGACATTTTTTAAAACATTTCTCAAGGAATAATGAATGGATCTCGATGAAATAAATCAGGCTTATTTAGGTGTCTGGTATCTATGAGTACAATAATAAGTGTGAGTACAGTAAGTACAATTTGATGCAGATTCTAATAAAATTCGGATCTGGCCGAATTAAATTTGTTTTCATTGAAAGGTAGTCTTTTCTGTAGCCGGTAACAATAATGGATTAGTGGTACTGGTGTTTATACATTTGCAAGCATTCTCAATACTTTTTCCGCGTATGTTATGTCACTCATGTCACTTCAGGCAGAACCTTTTTCTGGATGACGCAATCTTAATATGATGTTATAGCACAACTCAGTTATATGAATCTATGTTACATAGCTAACTATACAAATAGACAGAGTATGTTCAAAATGTGTGCTGAGAGTTTGCTGTTCTGGCGGGTGTCACCTTTCCGGAGATCTGATTCGGCTGTGACGGAGTGAGGGGGGGGTGCCATTGGCGGAGGAGGTGCTGGTGCAGCGGGCAGCCATATTCTCCTGTACAATAAGCTGCAGTATAATAGTCCCGTGGATTACCTCAATTGCAGGTGATAACAGACAGGCAGCGGAGCGCACAGGCTGATACAGGACACCCACTCCTGTGTGGGAAGCCGTATGAATTATTTCTTGTTTGCCCCGCAGACTGTCTATGGGGGCCGGGGGCCAGTGACGACTGGGAGGGGGTATGTGTCGGGAGTGGGGGGGTGTCAGTGCTATGACTCAGTGCAGGTGGGGCGGGCGGAGCACAAAGCGAATCCAAGATTACGTCTGTGAGTCATTGCAGCTTTATACTGTACTTTGGAATTCTTTTGATGATTTATCCCACAATGTCATCATTCTTTTTAAATTGGGATTCTTTCTGATGAATCAAATATGATCAAAACATTTTTAATTTGCTGGTTTTTGGTTGACGTAGAGCTCGGCCTCGTCAACGCAACCGTCACCGTCCATCAAATACTTGCCGGGAAGTGTCATGTGTTTATGTGTGCGTGTGAGCGAGCGTGTCAGTCACAGATACCGTATCAAGCGGGAGGCCGCAGCTCCGCTCGGTGCAACGCAGTATGCAGGATTCTTTGTCAAAGGTGGAATCATGGAGGAAGGTGATACCTGGTTTAAGCATGATTAAATTGACACCCCATAGAGTGTCTCAGATACTTTTTTGTGCTCTTGATACTGTGGCGGCAGCTTATTCAACGCTGTCTCGCATTCAGTCTCGACTGTCATGCTGACATCATTGCATCGCAATTACAGTGAGTGAGAGGGAGAATGCATTAGAGGCAGCGCGGTGGGAAGAGGATCGAGGCAATGTTATCTCTGTGTCTCTCTGCCTATCTGTCTTTCTCCTGCCTTTGATTTGAAGCAGCACCAACCAAGGACTCATGGAGATGTGTATTCCGTTAATAAATAAGGACGAAAAGTTCATTCTTGCCACAAATATTGGACATTTTACTTCAGAAAAAGGCTTTAAAAAGTCAGTCCTCCACAAATGCTGATTTACCTTCATATGAAAGCACACATCTGTGTTAACTAAATTCACTTCCTCTCGTTTTCTATTGAATTCACCTTTTTTAGCAGTTTTCTGTTGTATTTCTTTTAGTCAGCTGAATAAATTGTATGTAATAAAACTGTATGTGGCTGATACAAATCAAAATCACAGTTCAGAAGTATGTGTAAGTGTTTCTGCAAAACTGGACACAAAATTAACTCATTGTGAACTGTAATGGATTAGTATCTCTTTTAATACAGTGAGCAGGAGCCTAATGTATATGTGGCAAATTTTCCCCCAGAAATATTTGTCTTCATATTCGTTGTATGTGAACCTCCAAAATACTAAGAGAGCAAGTGCAGAGGAGGGTTTTGTTTTGTTTCGTTATGCAATTGTGTGACACGGTGACATGTGATGTCAGAAAGTCACGGAATTAAAGGTGGGGCTACTGACGAGGCGTTTAAGGAGTGTTTTCTGTGGGAGAGAGGAAACTTTGACCCTTTTAACTTCCAAGAGCTAAGATCTAACACAATGACGGAAAGGGAAAAAAAAGGGCAACAGGCCTCCTCTACAGGCCTCCTCTTAAAACTGTCAGCTGATTGAAACAATTGATGCTAATCTTATTCACATTTCGTTCTCTCTGCCATTCCAGGAGTTTATGTTCGTGATTCCTGTCAATTGGATACAGAGCAAGCTCATCTCACGCTACATTAAAATGAATTCATATCCCTTTTTCGCGCAGTAAGCACAGGCCTACCGTATACGTGGCAGCCTTCCAAAAAGTATCCGTCTTCATATTTGTCATCTGCGGACCTCCAAAAGACTGAAAGAGCAACTTCCTGAACATCTGCTCCCAAGATCAGAGTTCTCTGAGACTATTTTGGTGTTTGTAGTTGCTCAGAGGTCTGGAGTTCATGCTCCATGGCATATTTATTATTTACATAATTCAGATGCGGAGAGTATTTATTTTCTCTTTGTTCCTTCGAATGTCCCGCATCTCTGCCCAGGCACGTGTTTCCCACTGCTTGACGACACTGGACTTTTTAACGTGACTTTTTTTTTTTTTTTTTTTCAGAGATGCATTTTAATAATACATCGTAGTTCTGTGGGACTTTGAAGATAAGTGAGCGGCTTCTTAGAATGAGACCAACAGTTGTGTATTAGTGGAGAGAGAGAGAGAAAGGGTGGAGGGGGGGAGAGAGCACTAGAGAGTGAAGAGGAGTCACAAAGAGGAGCTTTGTTTATGGCCGTCTCTCTTGGCCACACGCAGGGCTTAGCAAGAGAGCATTTCCTGTACTGATTCATTCTCCACTCCGTCATTTGTGTAACTCACATCTCTGTTGACAAAAGGAATCAAATGCGTCTGTGGCTGCATGCATGCATTGTTTTTCACTGACATTCTCGTGTTGCAAGATTACCGCGGTGTCCTTTTTTCAAGGCTCAACAGTTACTGTATCCATAACCAGGACCATACAGCAGGAAGTTTGAAGGAGAAGGAGACACGCTGCTACCAGATAATAACAAAAAAAAATAATCATAGAGGTTGATCAGCCAGCCCGGAGCAGCAACCGTCTTGGGAACCCCAGACTTCTCAGGGTCCTTAAATGACCCAGGTACACTTCATGTCATCTGGTTTTGATGAATGAATGAAGTAATTAGGAAACTTACGAGACTTGTGTCGAGCTGCAAAAGGGGAGCAGCCCCTGAGCCCTGCTTTAAAAAATACATTTTTGAAAAGGTCTGTTTGTCTCTAATCAAAAGAAACAAAAAGTAAGACATAAGCTGCCCTGCTGTTACCAGACCAAATCCAAAAACATTTAAAGAAACATCCCTGCACGTAGTGTGGGGGTGTGTTCATAGACTGATAACTAATACTGGGCCAGTCACCAGGTAAATATGTGAGTGCCTTAAACTAAAAAAATGATTAACACTTAAGGTGGACACAGAAAGTTTCCCCAAGTGGTATAACTGTTGGCGCCGCTGTCGCCAACAACTGGATCGTTTTGAGTTGAAACTAGCAACAACACAGGACTTAACATGACTCTGTCATTTATTTAGATAAAGCCTGCCATCTTTAAGGTGCTGTAAGCATTATTTTCTTGAAATAAACTTGAATATTCAACGCTTAAAATAATAGTGAAATAGCTATTTATTCCAATAGTAATCACTGTTACAGAGTGTTTTCTCTCTCATTCAATGCAGTGAAAGAGAAAAGAAATTTCCCTAAAACATCCCTGTAACAAAGCACACCACGTCATTTACATAGACATTATGGCTGTGATCTTCCAACATTAACTCTTCTAACTTTGATCTGAGGGTGTCTGGGCTCATACCAAAGACAGAATGTCGGGTCTGCTGTTTGCACTGTACTCGATGGAAACTTGGAAGTGGCAATACACCCAGTGTGATAGGTTGGGGTGGTCGATAGGGGCCCCTTAACTGGTTGATTTAGCCCTGTTGAGTATTGCATTTTGTGATCAAAGGCTTTAAAAACAGATACATTGAAAGCAAAAGGAATGAAAGCTGATTCCAAATAAACCCTCAAAGGGATTTGAATTATATGGAGTTGGTTTTAGGAGGTGATTAGAGATTCAACATCTTGACCTCTTTGATCCTAAGACCCGAATGCTTTGATTGTAGAATAAATGGCATCAGAACCCAACTTTTTAACCCCCTTTACTTGACCTCAGGTGTTATTTAAACTCATTATAAAGGGCGTCATCTATTTTTATTGAAATAGATAGCTTTTCATTCTTATGACAGACACGTTACGATTTACAAATCGCTCGATTGACGCGGTGTTGCTGCGTATGTTATAATCAGGGGGTGCCAGAGTGTTTGATGGACACTGTGGGCAGGATATCCCAGCCCTGAAGCCCATTTTGAGGACATGTAAATATGCTCATTTGCAGAGGGTGGAAGAGTAATAAAACATGCAGGCCGCTCTTTCACCAGAGCCTAGTTACGCTTGGCTCTGCCTCTGTGTTTGGGCCCGGCAGGCGGTGTGTCGCAGCAGCCTCTCTGTGTGTGGCCTCGTTGTTTTGTCATCATTTCTTATGTGTTTAGGAATCGTCGGCAACAATCTGACCGCAGCGTGTCGTCCTGCGAGTTGAGTGTGGGGAAAGTGCACACGTGGCCCGGGTGTCCCCTGCTCGACTCAGCTGTAAACAAATGCGCGCAAAACGCGAAGATGCGCATGTATGTAAACACACACACACATACCCGCTCTGGGATGCCGCTTCCTCGACTGATTTATGAAGGCCATAAAGATATAATTGCTTTGGTTACATATGGAGGAGGATCAGAAGTGCCACATGCAGAGAGCTGTAGCTGTCCCGGTGTCTGCTGCTGCCCTCTGTGTTGCAGTCGTCCTCGAGCAATTGAGGGGAACACCTGAGCCGTTTTCCATATGATGCCAGCATCGGCAAGGGGGGGAGGAGAGGAAAGCACCGGGACATGGGCGGCTGTCTTGCTAATGGGACACTTAGACGTCTGGGCTTATGTCATTCAGTCCCAGCGCGCCGCATCCAATCGCCCCCCTATCGCTGGGATCCAGCTCCGCGGCGATCGATCTGCGGCTAGCCTCCTCCACCCCGGCGGTCGTGGCTCAGGCAACCGGAGCCGTCAGGGTCCTGAGGCGTCCCTCTCACCGTCTACCTCCCCCAGCCCCAACACACACACACACACACACACACACACATACAAATAGTACTGTCCTACTGCCCCTGCAACTCCTGGCCTGACCTTGATCTGCCTCTGGAGAACCCAGCAAGAGCACTTGGTAGTTGCATTCTGAGAACACAGACAGAAGCATAACTACACTGATAAGAGAAGAGAGAGAAGTGGGGAAAAATTATTATCAAAGTCATGCCAAAGATCATCCCAGTGAACAGTGTGAAGTCAGGTGTATGCTGCAACTGGTAATGCAATTATGCTCTGACCTCCAGCTGATGGACATTTACGGCAAAGAACTACAAAAATACGCAAAAAGTTGTTTGAATGTACACAGAAACACCCAGGAACATCCTTTTTTGTCATAACATTAATGACACAAGCTGTTAGCACTGAGGCTCAGCACCTGTCAATCAAGTTCAGACAGCTTTGTCTTCTTTACCCCATATCAGCAGTGTGGCTCTATGGTAAATTCAGTCCTCGATTGTGTTACAGGCTGAAATATATCTCAACAAATAGCAATTGGATGCCATGAAATTTGGACCAGATATCCGGGTGCTGACAGAAAGATCCCCAAGACTTTGGTACAGTCCTGCTGACTTTTCCTCTCACGCCATGAGGTTCACATTTGTGGTTTTGTGTGAAATATCCTGACAGCTATTGGATTTGACACTCATCTTCCCATCATGAATATCTTTGGTGACTCCCTAACTTTTTTCTGTAATATCCTCAAAAAATTGATTTGTCCAATAGTGCATAGTGCGGTGCAGAACTCCAGCCACAGTTGCACTTTGTGTTTAGTGCTAAATAGTGGACGTTGGCATGATAACCTGTCAACAGTTTGAATGATCCTTGATGCATCTGCATGTATGTCATCAATGTTCCACATTACTGCACACGCTACTTCTGCTAAGTGTCTAAGAAATCTGTTACTCCAATAATTTAGTACACGCAGTGAGATAAATCTGAACTTCCTTTTCATTTAGCAGCTCCTTTTAAAGTCAGACTGCAACAGTCTATAATGTAAAACACTGTGTCTTCATATACACATGATACTGGCTCAATCCCAGTGATCCATCTCAGTACAAAACAAAACATAAATCTGTCTGCATTGCATTTATCCAAGTGCGCTGTAATCCGCAGAAATATTATTTTCATATTGTCACGTTCTGTCTCCACGTCGATGCAGAATCATCCACATCTGCATCACAGTGCATGTTAGAAGAGAGACATTTCCACACCTCTAGTACACATTATACCTGTTTAACATCAGCATGTCAGCACTGTTATTGTGAGCATGTTGCCGTGCTTTTATTAGCATTTAGTTCAGATCAACCCAAACTACATCTGCACAGCGCTGCAGACTTTTAGTCGTGTTACTGTATATTCTCCTTGTGGGTGGTTAGGGTGATGATGTTTTGAGTTTTTATGGGTAGAGCGACAGTTCTTTTGATCAACCATTGTGGCCAAAACTCAGCAGGCGAGCAGCATCTTCTAATTATTCTGAGCAACTTGTTGAAAGCTGGAAAGAGACCAAAATATAGCTATAAAATCCCACTCTAGTTCCAGTAAAATGTGTTGATTTTTCTCTCACAGAATTTTCTCTCACAGTAAGACTGTATGTTAAGTTCACACACCCTATATAATTCAGTCAATTCAGTGTTGAATTTTCCAGTTTTTAACCAACATCACTATCTCTATCATCCCATGATCTTGCTGAAGATGCGTCAATTTCACACATCTTTTGTATCTTTGTGTGATTTATTTATTTAGATGTATTAAATGTTTCCTCATTATTTAGCTTTTAGACTTAAGGTTAAAAACGTATCGGCAGACTACAGGTGGAATCACAGGTGTTAAACAGAGGACCACGTATGCACATGTAACCATCGATCTGTGCTTCCTGTATTGCCGCGATCGCACAGGTCATCCGTCATGACTCATACCTTCTCGTGTTGCGTGGATCTCCCCGGTCCCGCTCTGAACAATGCGCTCACGAGGACATGACGGTGGGGGCCTGCGAGCTTATGAGCAGCCCTCCCACCTCTTCCCATCATTGTCATCTAATATTGATGCTGTGTCTTCCTAGCTAAGCTCCGGTAATGAGGGGCTGATTTTGAGATCAGGACGCTGATAGAGAGAGTAATCTGCATACGCGCTCTCATGAAAATGGAGAAGGGGCCCTTTTAAAATAACCCTGTTTGTCTGGCCGCATAAACCGTCGGCATAAACAGACTGTGAGGCAGATATCCTGAGTGTGACTGGAAAAGTGAGGTGATTCCTCGATACGGAGCTGACTCAGGGGGTTACTCGTCAGGGAACAGGAAGGCAGAAATCAAATTCTCACAAATTCAGAAACGAAGGCATCCGAGCGGACCTATTACAATATTTAGCAGTTACAAAATGTATTCAAATAGCCCTCCGTAAATATTTATATGAAATCGAAACCTTTTATGTCTCCGCTTCACTTTTCTCCCCTTTTCCCCCCCGCCACCACTCTCACACACAAACATAGACAGCATTCACAAAACACACTTTGAAATACAGGATGTGAATATCCCAACGTTCTGCAAAAACAAAGTTTGTTTTTGTCTACGTGCAATACCAAAAAGCCTATATTCAAAAGAAGCGTCTGCAGTCACGCTATCGCAACGACGGCGCTGTTTATAAAAAGGGAAACACGCACGGAGAGCACACTGAGTGGCTGGAGGGTGGAGGGAGGGGGGGGGCTTGTTTGCAGTTTGCTTGTATTCTAATATCTCCTTTATGCAAAGCTTTACTGAGACACTGTGTGTGGTCCACTTGGGTCCGGTCTGCCGAGCGGATGGCCGCGGTGGCCGCGTTGTTGTCTTTTTGACTTCATTTTTCAACATTGGCCGGTGTTGCTTATAATAAAACCAGATTATGAAAACATTTTGGGACTCCCGACATGCACTGACAAATTCAAATATCAACAAGGAGATATGACAAAAAGGGCACCCGAAGCACTCTGCCAATGCTGGTGTAAACAGCATTAGTAAATGAATTGAAGGTTATTGTGACATTACTTGTCCATGTTTCATCGTTCTATTTTAAGGTTTGTTCTATAAACAGCTGGAATTCCAGAGAGCGAACCAAGGTGGTGCTTTCCAGGTTACCCGAGTCTCTTCGTGTTTCCTGCAGAGTGCATAACCCCGGCTCTGGGCAAGTGGGATTTTCTGATCAAATCAGTAACACTTGATGAGCAGCATTTCTGTTTTCATTTCTTGATTTTCTAAACACAATTAGCAAATGAAACAGAATAAAGCATCGAAAAATTCCTGGGATTTATACTCAGTTTACGACCACCTGTTGGACGCTGCATCACAGTCCCTTCTGCAGAGCATCCCTCTGATGGTGCAGTTGTCCCCCCCCCACCCCCCTCCCACCTCCTCCCTCTGCCCATGACCAGCTCTCCGGAGAAACATCACACAGTTGTGGGTGCTAATCATGTTGAGCGGTTTAGTCTTTCATAAACAAAGTGTAAAAATTAGGCCGCACTAACAATCTGGTAATTCAGTAGCGGTTGGCGGACGTCGCCGCTATTCCATTTCAGGCTGGATTATGAATCCGTGTGCAAAGCCGTTGCCCTCTTAATGATGGCCCTGTGATATTACAGCTGCTCACAATTAACCAGGACTCCCCCCCGGCCGCCAGAGCTCCCCTACGTAAATAAACGGTGGGACGGGGGAGGCTGGGCACAGTAAGCGCTGAAACAACACGGCTGATTTGGACATCTGGTCTGGTAATAGAAACGTCTCTTCTACACTTTGACGTAATGAATAGGGATCAGAGACCTGTTTTAAAGGCGGATGATGGAGACGCGGCGTGCTTCATACATCACTGTTTGTTCTCATGTTGAGTGTGTGGTGGAGGGGGTGTGGGCGGCTATTCCAGGTCAGATGAAAAATAAAGAAAGTGGACCTTATGTCACTTAAATGTACAAGGAAGTTCTACCTTGATACAAAACAATCTCAATTTAATTGAGATACCTCTATGAGCTACGTAAACAATGAAGCCCATCAATGAGAAGACTGGCTTCTTCTTTATAGTTATTCTAGTTATTCTCATTGCCTGTCACCAAGGCGGACTCGGACATGTCCGGGTCGATGCTGAGGATGATGTGGGGGAGTCTCACTGCCTGAGGAAAGAAGCTGCTCTGTGGTCTGTTACAGCACCGAAACAAAGCTTCACCATCATCATATTAAAGTTATCAATCTTACATAGTCACAGATAGAATACCTCAACACTACGCTTCCTGCAAACAGCTGTGTTAAAGGAAAAAAAACAAAACAAAATACATAACATGTTTCTTTGACTCAATGTCAAAACAAAAGCACACGCTAGAATAAGATCTTAAGCACGGGAGGCGGTGGTGCTCATGCAGCTCTTGTCCACAGGGGCCGCCAGAAGCAACACAACTTTAAATTTAGCATTCCCTGTGGCTGCTTTAAGTTAGGGGATTCATATTCCCAGGCAGACATTGAGCCATAGTAATAGTAATAGAGGTTGATGACTCTATAAAGTGTGGAGATTTGTGAAAGAAAAAAATAATAATAAATGTATGAAATTCAGTGCATTATGGCTAATATATCTTTTAATCCACAGTAGGGTCAAGTCCCCAAAGCACAACATCCTCCAAATCCAGAAAAATGCATTGCATCTTATGACATGCTGCACAGCTGTTTCCATAGCTGAATAATACGTCGTGTGACATAAAGACTGAAAGTCTGGTGCAGAATCAGTGGACTGCAGCTTTAAGCGACACACAGACGTACAGCGAGGACAAAATGCTGCTCATTGCACAAGGCAAGACGACTGCAAAATTACACCAGACATGAAGCTCTCAACTTTTCCGTCTCTAACTGTTCAGTATGGAAGTGGATATGTAATCTAATGATCTACTCGTGTTCATTAGGTCTGATGAGTGCTCCTCTGCATCATAATGGCTGCATAATGGCAGAGGAGTCCATTCTGCAGGACCAAGAGCACCCAAGGGTACAACCAGTGTTCCTCCATGATGTTCCCATTTTCCTTGATGATAATGTCCATACTGTACTCTGTCCTACACAGCAGAAAGGCTCAAATATAGGATAGCTATACAAATATTTTCCCGTGGGAATCAATGAATTTGTATATGTTGGTACGTATATAATGTTGCTCCTAGACTTTGATAAGCAAAAAATGTATAATTGCCTGGATTAAGTTGATTAAAGTTGTACCATCATCTTTTTCTTTATTAAGACCTTGCTGAATGCCAAATGTTAAATAAAGTATTAGAATCTGTGTTTCAGGTATTTTGTCCGGCTCTTATCTGGCCACATTTCCTCATTAGTTGTCTCATATTCCACTGACCGTCACCTGGGTGACTGCAGCCGAAGCAGTTAGCCAAAGCCTCTCTCCTTCAGTCCAGTGATCAGTAATCAATCTGCTTTGATACATAGTTCCGTAACCTTGACTTTCAAGATAAAGTTGCCCCTATCCATCGGAAAGGTCAGGGGAAGCTGTTAATTAACCAAGAGGGAAATGAACTAATGGGACTTTTCGAGTGGCATTTAACAAGACACCTAATCCCACGGAAAGAACAGTCACAGTATCACATTTTTTATTCGGTGTACAGTTCCATGCACAGCGATGGCGGACGTTAGACATTTACGCTAACTTTATGACACAACCACAACTTTTATACGTTGTGTGTAACTATATGTGTGTTACTTTTATTCAACTTGATTGTGTTTACCTATAAAATTACTGCATGTTGCACCTTCTCATATGATATTGTAATACATGACATATATGCCCAATATCAAAAGTGATGTTGTCATCTAGGCGACCTGTTAGGAAATATATAATAATTACACACATACATCCTCTGGACGGATACAGGTTTACAACATATATGAAATACCCATAGAAAAATGTTATACAAACATTAATAAAAAAATATTGAAATCTTAACATTGATATGGTATTAAGTTTATCTTGTGGCCATACATGATTACAATATATATGTAAATCATACATGTAAAGATATAAGTTTATAACATAAATTACATACTTAAAGTTCTCTATGTACATATATTAAAATAATATATATGATGAATGGTGCATATAAATGCACATATACTCTTTTCATACATGTATAGTATGTCTACAAACACACGCTTTATCATTATATATGTGACATAAATGCCAAAATAATTTATTTACATACATATTTGCGCAGGATTGACATATAATCAGTAAATAAAATATTGTTCCAATTTGTAGAAGGTTTCATGTAAGGTTTGAACATATATGTACCTACATTTCATATATGGGAATTTCATAGAGCACATGTCACATTTGCTTATGGGTTTACTTTTTCTTACCTTAAGGATGACAGTGAGTTATATCTTGATCATTAGTGCCTCCTGCTGTGAGGGCTGACCAGTTTGGCTGGTGTTGTAGGCAAAACCTTTTGGCAACAAGTGGCTCATGAGGCTCACTTGCTATATTTTCTATTCTATCTGTTAGAATATAAGGTTTTGTACTATCACTCACCCTGATCAAAAAGAAAAACAAAGCTCAATTTTTGTCTTTAAAAACGTATAAACCCTACCTGTGTAAAACCTCTTGGGGTGGCATTTGGCTTGAGTCTATCCCAGCACGCATTAGGTTGGAAACTATGTCTGTTGCAGGACCAACAAACATAGACCAAACACTTCATTTCATATTGATGGAAATTTAGAGTCAACCTGGCTGTAGAGGAAGCCCTGGAGAGCTCAAGACAAATACACAAACTCCTCACAGAAAGCAAATCCACATCCTGTTATCTGTGACTTCAGCATGATATCAGCGACTGTTAATGTCCCTTACACTGACTTACACCCCCCATTGACTTCAAACAGCGATCGCCACTCTGTGTGGTTTTGATCACGTATCCGCCTGAGTGGCCGTGCATAAGTGATTGTATATGCAAGCGTTTACCTCCAGAATGCAGTTTACACACTGTGCGCACAGGCTTTGGGAGCTAACGTGGCATGCAGGGTACAGGACGCACAGGAGCGCTGGCAGTTTTACAACTCTCCGGGCAAGCAGCGTGATGTGCGTCACCTGTAGCTTCTCCGTCTTTTGACTCGCACAGTTTCAAAATGAGGCTTCCATTTCGATGGTTTATGCTGCGACACAGGGAGCTGCCTTTGTCCCCAACGTGCCTTTACTTTCCCCTTCCTTCGCCTTTATCTCGGTCTCCTCTACCCTCCTCCTTGCCCTCAGCCCCCCCGCAGCTGTACACGCATGACGCCTTGTATCGCCATCTGGCCTGCATTGGGGACTGCCACTGTCATCTGCTGATAATTACTGTCACCTGCACATTGCGCAGTGCGATAAACACTTGGCGTTACCAGCGGCGAGCCGCGGCACCGCAACGCTTGTTTAGGCCGCCTGAGAGCTGGTGGGAGAGAGAAAGGAGGGAGAGAGAGACTCACAAGGGATTCGTTGCGGGAATGATGTGCCTTTTCACAAATCTCACGGACAGCCGGTAAAAATAATATACCTGTATTAGGCTTCAGAACAACCACATCTAACAGGATTCATCGGCACACTAACTCTGCCACGTCCCATGTTTGTCATTACCGCCGTGAATTTCAGGTCAAGGCACAGAGGGTTTCCCACTCACATGTTTATACATCTAAATCACTGACCTTTGCTTGCACAGGAAATCCATCTGTGCTGATATACAGTATCTCAATGATAAATACTTCCCCTCAAATATTTATAATAGGATCAGGAAACCACAAGAACATAATAGTTTAAATTAGACCCATCAAACGCAAGTGGCTTGTTAGACAACATCCAATTTTTTTTGAAGTTCAGGATACTTTTCTTCACACGCTGTGGTGGGTAAAAAAAGAGAAGAAAAAAGAAAAACCTCAGGAGTCGAGGGTTGCAATCATAATGATTTAATGATGGGCTTATCCCCGCTGCAGTACAGTGTAAATCCTACCGGCCTGAGAATATAGCTTTGTCCCCTCTAGTGGTTTATCCTCCGGTGCTTCGGTCTCTAAATCTGCCGGTGACACTGACAATTATTTGACCCCTGCGAGGAAGTTGAACACTCAACCGCTAAAAACACAAAGGTTCAGAAGGTTTGAAGCAAGGCAATTATGTTTTTTATGTTTTAAATACATACGCAGACTTCCTGTAGGTCTTAAAAAAGACGCTGTGTGTAAAAGTGTTGTCAACTGAAGGGCGTGAATTGTCTGTTATGCTTTACAAAATGCTAATTTTGAGAAGACGGTATGACATTCTCATTTGGCAGGTCTCTTGTTTGTCTCTGACTTCATTGCAAGATGTTTTTTAAAATGCTCTTTCTTGACAATTGATCTTATCCATTTTCTGTTTGTTTAATGATGATGTTTCAGTGTTTTTCAGTGTCATTTACCTATACTGCATGTTAATGTTTTTGGTTTATTGAAATGAAAAGAAATTGCGTGTCTCCAAATGGTTTATTTTTCTATCATTTGTGTGTAGCAGTGTGTTTTGGAAATTAATATTGCATCCATTTCCTGGAAAACACCGATTAACGTTTATTCGGACTGAAATTGGAATCGTTCTCACTTTTTGTGTAACAAATGATACCGCAGCTGTTGCACATATTTTTCCCATTTTCCAAAAGATTATAAAATAGTTTCTGAACATTTTTGTGGAAACAGATGGTTCTAATGCCAGCTGCTGACTGACATTCGACAGCAATGGGAGTAGCACACTGTCAACGTCTGCGGTGCACTACCGACTGGAGCACGTCATAGCTGAGGAACAGTGATACAAAATAGATTCCCTACTTTTTAATCAAACCCACATGATGTTGGTTGTACCGCAATTTACAACCCCCCCTCCCCTGAAAACGGCTGTGTGAGCAGCTTATTACAGCCCATATTTAAGTGTATTGTATGTGGTGACCTCTCGTGGATGTGGTGATTGTGACAGGAGCAAAGGAGGAAGTCAGGTGATGTCGTATAAAGAGCCAAAAAAGTCTGCATGGGGAGGATGAGTTAAACACACATGTGAACACTGTATCTGTGGGACAAATGCCAATGTTTATTATGTTTTTTTACTTACATCATGTACATAAAGAAAGGTAACTTACACATGTAAATTAGTTTACTTTACTGACTTTTAACAGGCTTTTAATCCAAATTGTGATCTTTTCCTAAACCAAACCAAAAAGTACTTCTGATGCCTAAACTGAGATCATTTCAGAACATTAACCACATGTTTGTCCGTTAAGCCTGTCACTGGTAGCCTACTCTCCAACGGTCATATTCCAATGGTCCAGCAGTCATTCAGTCAGCGGCAAGCAACCCATAGGGACTGCTTTTCAACATATTTGGGGGGACCCATCAAGCTATAGAGGAAGCAAGTTAACCTAATTTGCTAACGTTAGCATCAGACACAGCTATCAGACAGCGCTCTTCAAGTATATATGAATAAGCTGGCTAGCATTAGCTGTCCCTATTTCATGTGGTGATGGCAAATAACCAGACTGTGAAAGCAGGGAGAGATCATCCTTTACCTTAACCGTCTGTATGTTACTCTGTGGTTTGAATCCCAGAGTTAAGCAACATAAAGAGTCAGATAGTAGTGAATGTAGTGAGCGGTACTACATTACTTTTACAGTTGTAAAATGTGAACATATATGCTATTTTTCGTGAATTCCAATGCTGACCTGAAACAGTATGTACACACGGAACAGACATCAGAGATGCACGCTGATTTCTAAGCTTCAACTGATTGAGTGAGTGCTTGGCAATCAATGCTCTCTGATGATATTTGCTGTTATACATTTTTGTCTCACTTTAAGTGCATTAAACTGCAATGTTTGGATGTTTCATTATATTTCACATGCCTCATGGCTTTCAAGGGTGATGACGTCTTGGACATGACTTGTCTAAAACTCTTCTAAGGGAGCGCCGGGTGCAACTCAACCCGACATTAATGCCTTTTCCTTGACAACTGAACAGTGGGGGGAAAATGTCCCTGATTGGAGTTCCTAAACTGTCCCCAGTGTCCTGAGAGCAGCTGATAATTGTGAGCGGGATAGATGTGTATATCAAATAGTTTACAAAATGAAGCCAGCTGTGTTTCCCCTGCATACTGTGGCTTCCTGACACGCACCATTAAACCTTATTAGCTACTTCCTTTAACTGAGATCCTCCTCACCCCATCTTCCACCCCTCATATTAACGTTTTTCTGTTCCTCCAACTGGAAATTATTTGCTTTATTGTAGAGTGTCAACCTCTTGCTGTAGTTTTCTGACGCGACATAATTGGCACTTTAGAATATAATCATGGATGAGAGCTGTGTGATTGTGGTCTTTTATGCACAAATTTCAGCAGATTGTTGATCACTTTGTTCTGCCTTCGCCCCCTCGGTCTCTGATCCCTCTGTCAGTCTGGGTACCTTCTCCCAAAGGTCCCCTCTTCGGCGCGCCGCTCACAACCCATTAGCTTTGAAATGACTCATAAAGAATCAATTGAAAATGATCACAATAGGAAGTGAATATCGGATGGGACGCTGCGCGGCTCATGAACAGATGTCGGCATACGCGCCGCATGTCAGACACATTATTGCTTTATACCGACATTACACGCTTAGCCAAATGGGAGAGATAATCGCAGCGACGCTTAGATATGACAATAACTTCTTGGAAGGCGAGCTAGGGGAAATAAAGAGAGCTGAATTGACTCCAAACACACAGACAGGTTAGTTGTTGAGCACAGCTAGAGGAGGGACTCGCTTACTGACAAGTCAGCCAATCATAAATCAGGACGTGCAGAAAAGTGGATGGCATGTCTTCTGCCGGAGGTTACCATATGACACTCGGGCTTTAATAAGCCAAGCTATGAAGGTGATGTATTGCTGGAGGTTGAGAGTGTTGATGTAACCCAAAGATGTTGAAGTAATTACTTCTTGTACCTGGGTGGTCCCAATGAGAATAGAGTGCATGTGTGTTTCTGTGTGTGTGTGTATGTGCTTGTAATGGTGGGTGTAGGGTTATCGCCAGCCTTTTACAATTGATAGCTTCCTATGTGGACAGATATAGTAACTGCAAAAACACTGCTGTTGTCTGATAATATAAAATTAGAGCAGTTAACCCCTGCAGTGCTGGGTGGATTGATGGAAGCCTCCATACAATAGGGCCCTTATGCAGAGCAGGAAGCTATGCTGGTCATGGTGAGAGTCAGGGATGGAAAGTGACAACGCACCGAGTGATTAGTTATTTTGACCTGATTAGTTTTTAATTTCTCTGTACCATTAATACATTTATTACCTCCACCAAGGAGATTATGACTCCCCATAGTCCGCTTGTTGGTTTGTCAGCAGGACTGCACACAAACTACTGAGCGGATTTCCACAAAACTTGTATAAAGGAGGGGTCTCAGCCCAGAATAGACCCCATTAACTTTTGGTTTGGATCTGGAAAAAGTGACAGAACCAGGGAATTTTTCTCACTTTCTTCAACATTTAACAGCTTTTTACAACTGCATTTTTTCAACATTTTCCAAAAACCCTAACCCACTCCCATTAAAAAAGCCATTAAAATAAATCCCCACAGAACTGATCAGGCCTGCCTTATTGCATTATCCAAATCTTCATAAAAACTAATTTAAGTTTGCAGGTTGCTGTTGCTGTTATAACAGGGACTTTGAATGGTAACACGCAGATAACGTGAATGAAAAGTGAACGCTGACTGAACAAGTCAGCCAATGGCAGGTTCCTGCCAACAACCTGCTTCCTGTGAGTCAGACTTTGTTTAGAATTGCATGTGCTTGTTGTTCTTTTGACATAACATTTTTTGCTTAATGTTCAAACAAAGGCCCAGGCAACATTTAAGTGTGCATGTGACAAGATGTCATAATTTGTCAGTCGCCAGATCGTAGCATTTGATTGTTGCTTTCTTCCCTAATGTAGCAGCTAGGGCCTCTCCACCCTTTTTGTTTCTTTTTTTTTTTTAAAGGCTTTATGGTGAGCAGAGGCCTGAAACATTTAGTGGCTGCAACATATGCAGATGGACTATCAAAACCTTGAGATTTTTTTCCCACCTGCTTTCTATGCATATTTTCTGTAATAATATGCTCATAGCTTAACTTCAGTCGGACACAAACATCTAGTGTGTTGATTTTTTAAAATCTTATATTATAATGAATTAATTTCCAACGCATGTGTTTAAACCCTGTTTTGCTGATTGGTCACTAAACTGCATTCCGTCCAGTTTTTACCATTTGAACTGGCCTCCGATCTGCAGATTTGCATCACTGAAGAGCCTTCTGAATTACAGGAACATGAGTGTGTTAGGACTGAAGCACATGGAAATGTATTGTGTTTAAAATTTTTCTGTATGGAAAATTACAAGAGAGTCGGCCTCTGTTTATTTCAATGTAATCAATTAACAATGAAAGGTAAATTAAACATGGTGCACATGTTCCGTAAGCATATTTAATATAATCATGTAATAAGCTAATGCAAATGTTCTCCGAGGCCACATTGATATTTTTTCATGAAACCAACATCTGACTTTTATTCTCACGCTCTGTATGCATCTTCCTGCTTTACAAGACAGCCAGATTAATGTGTAACTTGACGATATTGGGGTCTGGAAACCGATATTTCTTCCCCTTTTCTCTTAGAGGAGCCCCGCGTGTCCTTGAAGCTTTGCGAAGTGTGATTTGTAAATGAGATAGGCGAGTATTACAGACCCTTGGTATTTCTCTTGGCGCCCTGGCGATCAATTAAAGCGCGACAATAATAAATGTATACATTTAGAGGGATTTCGCCGCGGTGACAAATGATTTTACCCTTGAGCTATTGACATTGTCTGGGAATAAGCTGTGTCCGTCCCTGTTGTGTATTCTGTCTGAGGGTCCCTTCCTCTGCTCGGGGAGTCTGAGGACATGGCAGACACATATTCATCATTAACATGTGAGCATGGATGCACACGGGCACACACACATACACACACACACACACACAGACACAACCACACACATACACATGCATTTTCGCAGGCATGCAAGTGTCCCCTGCTTCATGTATGAAACGTCTCTGCTTTGTCGCACCTCTCTCAGCTCACAGGTCAAAAGAAAAGTTTAATCATTGGACTTACTTATAATGGGATTTAGAAAAAGAAATATTTGTGCTTCTGCTGCTCACTGATACCATCTTTAGATGGAGGTAATTGGATCCCCTGTAGTCAGCTGAATGATGATTGTGAGCTCTCTTATTAAGTGGGATGGGAAAATTGAAGAGTCGCTGTGGTTACATGCTCTTTGTTGTACGCCTGACATTTTCTTTGCTCATTAATTTCAGAACTCTCTCTTCAAATGTTTGCTCCATTCCTCTTTCTCAATGGCAAACAGATTTACTCTTGAGTGCTCCATCTCAACCACTTCTTATACTTACTTTTTTTCTTTTTTTCTTTTTTTTTTAGTATCTGACATGAAAATTGGAAAATATATCTTCTAATCCTCTTTTGATTTTATTCATGGCTTTGATATGTTACCTAGTTCATATGATTGATTGGTTGAGGGGGTGATGGAATCGTAGTAATAGAAGTCATTAAGCTGGTGGGGATCTAATATTACCAATCTGCTAGCCCCCGAAAGATCCATCAATAGGTGAGATATTTTCTCGCGGAGAGGGGGGTGACACATTTAACATATTTCAATAACGTAATTTTCATGTGGGGCAGGTCAGGCTGTGAGTACAAAGGGCAATAGTGTTGGAGTGTGTGAGTTGAATCGGGGCGTATGCTAAGCAAATCAATAAAACATTAAAGGCAGCATGCAGAGAGCAGCCCATTTGGTACCTGTCTGCCAAGGGCAATGGTCTAGCCACTCAGAAAAGAGAGAAGGATTGGAGTTGCTGGGCTTGAGGAATGCTCTGGCACTAACATAATTGGAAGGTAGTTGCCTTATGACTGCAAATTGGGTTTTTGCGCTTCATCAATAGGCATTTTGACAAGCAGCGTCCATCACGGCGCATCTCACTCTTGCCACGCCGAGCAGAGAAAGAAGGGTCTCAATAATTACATTAAATCTCTCCCTCTCATCCACCCCCAGCAACCTTCCTTATTGTTGGACAAGAAAAGCAATATGGTATAATTAGGTTTGATTGGGATGGCGGTGGCGGCGGCGGTGGTGGTGGTGGTGGAAAACTGGGGGGTTCGATGCGTTTCCGGTGAGATTTGCAGATGAATGAAGTTACCATAGCGACGCGCATCTGTATCCACCAGTGCGTGAAGCATAAAGCAAGGCAGGTGGGACAACACATAACATCTGTTAACTGAGAGCATGCCAGGTGTATTGACATTGTCCAGCTACGATGGATGAGCTAATGGTGTCTAAATGCAGATGTGGACCAGTTATAGATGACCTGCTGGAAGGATTATGTCTAGTGTTTCACCTATGAGTTGTTGGGTAAAGAATATGGCAGCACAAAGGTCTGTGTTTGTCGAGTTTAACCCTTACCCTGAGGAGCTAGGGACTGGCTGATGCAATAAAGGTTTAGAGGAAGCTATTTATTGGCTTTCTTTAGCAATATGTATTTGGCTGAAAATTAAAATCAAACTATGATGGTCACCAGATAAAAGATAACCCACAAAAAGAGCAATTTTAGCCCTAAATCCTGCACGTGCCCCTCTTCTAAGGCCTTGTACAGCCAAAGGTGTCTTGCCTGAGAGGCTTATTTCTGCAAGGGTACAGTCTAAACTGTTTATCACCATTTTTTATCAACTCTTCTCATCACTTGTAATATTTGAGTCAGTTCATCAAAATTAAACCATAAAAATGACAAATGTTCAAGACACCCATGTAAATCTGTACAGCATGTAATTTCTGCGACAAGGGTCCAGAGATATAGCAGACTTCTTTCCTCAGTCTACACCAAACCATCTGATGTTTCCCCAGCAGTGAAGGTGCGGTACCAGCAGGGGGCCATAATGACAGTAGTACAGCCGGAGAGTCCGTGCGGTCGAAAAGTTCATTTCCAGGGGTTGAAGTCCCCTGAGAAGCAACTAGTGCTCAGTGAAAGCAGTTATTTTAGGTGAAAGCATAACCTTTGGCTAAACCTAACAAAGTAGTTTTGGTGTCTTTGGTGGAGACAATAAGTTGTTACTGTTTAACCACAAGTTAGTTTTATCAACACGTTCTCGCTCCAAACTCATCAAATACGGCAGCTTGGTCAGTGGCCTTAACTTTCAATTACACCCCTCTAGTGTCAGCTTTGTGTGAAGGGCTCTGTCAAGTTAGCACAAATATATTATATTCAACATCTTTTAAATAAAGTTGCTGACAATTATGCTATGAAATATAATTACTTTTGTCAATCCCAGTTTTATTTGGTTTGGTTTAGGCAAAAAAAATAAAAAATACTGGGTTGGGTTTAGGCAAAAATCTCCTCAGTTAAGGTTAAGGGAAAAAAAACGATTTGGTGAGATTTGGCAAAAAAGCTACTTGGTTGGGGTAATGGAAAAAACCCTACATGGTTAGGGTAAGACATTAAGTGTTGTAACTTCTGCTAAGTAATCATGTAATGTACATGGCTTCACGAATGTCTCTTATGCGAGATAAGTTATGTCATTTTTGTTGGTTAACGTACTTTATAACATAAATAGAAAAATTTAAAAAACATCTATTCTTGACAGTGGATCCCTAACCCTAATCTGAGGTGAACCCCGGTCTCCAGAAATCTGAGACATGTCCCGGTCTCCAGAGAAGAACCCAACGAACCACCTACTGATTCTTACTTTTGTCACTTTTTAGACTACTGCACTAGCTGGGCGCTTAAAGAAGTGAGGTTAGAGGGGTAACTACACCCTCAACCATGAAGCACAGGGCCAGGCCTCTGTATTTGACATTTTCGGAGTGACAATGGTTAGGTTGTACAGTAGGAAAAATCGACAACAGCACCTTAATCGGACCAATCACAAGTCCAACTGTATGACAGGTCAGAGTTCTATGACGGTGGCATCGGTAGACCAGAATGCAATGCAGCCAGACGCCGTGCTTTAAATTCTGTGCGAGTGACAGGTCTTGGTTGTTGACAGGAAAAACTGTTTCTCCACTATCATCATCATTATTGCTGCCTGCACCCACTCATGAGACCCACAGCTGAACGAAACACGTTAACACAGCAGGGTGAGGAGAAGTGGGTTCATCAAAGTAAATTATAATACACTGACATGTAACCTCTGCACTGAGCAGTATAGATTGATGCCTTTGACAGAGGATGGGTGTCACGCCGAAGTCTAATAAATATAATCCACTAAGCCACATCTGACCGGCCAATATCTGATTTTTTCTTTAAAGGCCACTGCTGATGTCACATTTTACCAAAAAACCTGGTATGTTAAAGCATGTGCTCACTGAGCGTAGATGTTCACACGGGAGCGTTAAAGAGGAGAAATCGGCTCTAAGGTCTTGCACAATTGTCCTCTGGGAAGTGGAGGACGGGGAAGTGCATTAGCGAGTGGGAATGTTCAACTTAACTGCCCACGGGGGGGGGCTTGAAGGTTTAAGGTGCCAGTGTGAAGACGAATATGAGGACGAGGGAACGCTGAAAACATGGATTTCCTGTCGATTGCTTTGTTACACAATTCTGAGAGGAGAGGGAACAAAGACAAAACAGTCGATCCTCACTTTCGGTCCCGGGGTTATCCACATATTGTCTGCGAGTGCTGCGAACCCCCTCGTCTTTGTGTCTGCTTCTTGTAAACACAGAACTGGAAAAATAAAACAACAGGAAGTGTATGACAGAACAGCTCTGTTTGGTGTACGGTTTGATGTGTCATCACATCCAGTTTATGGATGTTTCTGCCCTTGTTTTTGTTTTGAAATTGTGTAAACCTTTTTTGCAAGAGATGTACACAGATAAGTGGATGTTTGGATTGCTGCTTGTTTAGTCATCCTAGTGTCTGTTATTGCAGTTATAATGACAGGCAATAATTGCAAATATCATTTTCATGATAGGGCTGCACAAGATAGGACGCTGGCGTGCAGCGTGAGACAATGACGGCAGCTGAGATCGGACAGTGTGATAGTGTGCCGGTAGATCCGTCTAAAATTAGACCTTGTTTGTTAACTAAAAGAACATGAAAAACTACCTCTATCCTCTTCCCATCATGCATCGCCACAGCTCAGGTTTCATAAAAATCCAGCTCGGTTGCCATGTGTGATTTTCCTTTGCGGGGATCGCCTGAAAGTAAAAACAATTATCCTGCTATTTTGGAGGCATATTTCTTTAAAATTGGACAGTCTGGGGATCCGTAATAAACCTAAGTGCAGGAATGAAGAAAAAGCTCCTTTTAAAGGCGTCCACCTTGGGGAGCATGCCACTGGAAATCCTCTGGCTCTTTTTAATACATCAAAGCAGCAAATTAATCCTGAATACAACACATGTACAGGCAGGTAAATGAAGACAAAGCCACAGTGGACCTCAGCTGCATGCCTCTTATTACAGGCCGTTGATAAACTCTACCTCGAGCCTTACAAATGGCTTATTGGGAGGTGTGGGAGAAACTTATTCTTAATAAGCCTGTCACTTTACAAGGGAAGTGTAAGCAAGAGAAAAATGGAGTTAACAACACAAAGACAGTCTCTGCACATGCTGGTAGTACTCCTGTATGGTATCTCCTCAAAGTAAGTAACATACAGAATCGTATACACAAGGAAGAAAAAAAAAAAAATCCCATAGATTAAGTCGTTTAATCACCGGTGCCAAAAAATGTAATGGGCTCCAATCATTTTCCACTTAGCCTTCTAAATAATACCAACATAAATCCTCATTATTTGTCTCTGCTCTCACTGTGACTAAGCTCCTACTCATTGTCATGACAAAGAAAGGCAAACCAAGTGTCGTGCTAGATTACGGTTTCGGGGGCAATGACTCAGGAGTGGCTGACGTGAAGCTCCAGGATGTCAGAAGTGTCAACCGGCTCCTAATTGCAGTTATTATTCAGTTTTAATTGTTGCATGATGGGGATCAGCGGCTCTCGTTCCCTAATAAAGGGATGTGCGACACATTTCATGCTACAACAAACAAAGAGAAGATTTTAGATGTGTCAGCCCATCAGCGAGGTCAAACAGCTGCACCTTCAAGACACGTCTATGAGCAACTAGTCGTGCATAATTGTAAAAGAAAACTGTAAGTGTTATTTATAGTCTGTGAGCATTAAGTCATTAACACAGAATGTGAAATTCTTTTTTATCCTACATTTGGAATATCAACTGTTCATGTCTCTCTGTTTCTCCCTCTCTCCCTTTTTTTGATTTATGATCATTTTTAAAAAGTTAATCTTTAGTAGAAAAAATGTCTGATATAGTAAAGGCCCTCACTAAGAGAAACTTAATTCACTAAATTCACTGTATTCGACTAAACCACATGAACAAGGCTGTATATTTGGTATTCCTCCGTCAAAGCCAATGTTCTGTGCCCTCTTCGGAATTCCTTTCGCAAAAACAAAAAATAAAAATGACAAATAGAATAGATCAACACCGAATATGGCAAATACACCGCATCTCAATAGAGGTTTTTTTCTCTGCCAGTTAGTTGATCAACTCAACAGTTCAATGTCTTGGAAAGATGGTTTTTGAGTCTTATTCCGAATTGTCAAATTCTAATGCTTTTCGATGGTGGCCGAGCCGTCCCACAAATCCCATAGCTCCAGTATTTCATGAGCTCAAAGGGAGCTTGAAAATCATCAACTTTCTTACAAATTGGACCTTTAAGCCTTGTCCTAATTCCAGCCGGATAAGTCTGGCAGGTAAACTCAAAACATATTTAGCAGCTGAACTCAATAACAGTCCAAAAAGTGAAAATCGGGAACAGAACTTGTGAACAGAAAACTTGTTTTTGTTGTTGTTGTGGTTGTTGTCATTCTATGTCAGAATAGCATTCGGGTTGGGGTTAGGGTTCCAACAAGGGGTCATAATGTTTCCTTAGTGCAGATGCCTTCCCTGAATCATTACCAATTTTGAGAAACTCCTTTTTTTAGTCTGCATCTCTGACTTACTGCCAGGTTGCAAAGCCACTGCAACATATTGGGGAATATGTCGCACACATTTTTACCAGTGGGCATTCTGTATCTTCTTGTTACATGTGACACAGATCAACATTGTTTATGATTGGATCGGTCAGAGAGAGAGGGAGAGAATTTGCTTCTTAAAGCAATATTATGTAGAAATTGGCATTGTGTGTTTCCCCCCCCCATAGTTTCTGAGTTCAAAACCGCTGTCTTAAATACAAATCTCAGGTATGTTATTATAAACCAACTCAAGCCTGACTTGAGCCTAATGATATTTAGAAACCCAACACATAAGGTTTCAATATAATGTAATGGGCTGGCATATAAATAGTGCGTAACTTTTAAGAAAATCTCACATGCCATTCTCGCATTGGAAGATTCAACAGGTCATTTACCATTTACCATCCTATACGTTTTGGACGGGAGGAAAGTATGAGATCATCAAAATCAGGTTATAATCATTGTCACTACAACAATATTAAACATGTGATTTAAATTGTGAAATAGTTGCCTTTTTTGTTAGTGGGTTGGGTTAAGGGAAAGGTCATGGTTTTGGTTAAAATAACTCAACTATGCAACATAAGGTAAATCATTTAGATTTCCGACCCTGATTTTTGACAAATTTGAAAAGTGTGTGTAAAATTCCATTCTGGGAGATTATTAATATAACTCTGAAGAGTGATTTCATCAAGATTGAATTACCAACTGGGCCAAGTGTGCAACCACAGCAGAGTCTCATAAAAATATTTGGCCCTCACTTTTTCATATTTGCACCTATAAGAGGGTCAAACAGGGTTCTCACATGCATTTCTGAGTGTAGTTTTGTGTCATTTCTGACACAGCTGTGTAGCTGAGGTGACATATTTCATCCCCCACAGGACTAGAAGACAGTATAATCCCCCAGAGATGACTTCCTTTTGATAGCGAGCTCTGAAAGCTTCCTGTCACTTAGTCGCTTTGACAGCATCATCGCGGCGACCATTGATCCGTTTGCTTGACTCTGCATTATTAAGATGACAATTGTGTGCGTGGGGGGCGCTCAGCGCTGCGCGCGTCCCAACTGTAATGCATGTCTCAGATCCATTATAACCCGATTAGATTCCCCTCTCCTGGAAGTGCTGCTCTGTGACAGAGAGCATAATCTTTAATGGAATTTGTGTGAAATCAAATTATACGAGCATCAATAAACATAACATAATTCAGAAGAGTAAATGGGCTTAATTTATTGGATGGGCAGGCGTAATGGCACCGGTGTGTATAGAATGAAGATGTCAGGGGGACAGGTTTGAAGCAGCGGGGTAAGAGAAGGGTTGACAAATACATCACTGGTGTGTACGCGCGCGAGTGTGTAGGTGTGTGTGAGAGTTTAGCATGTGTGACACTTTAAGTGAGAAAGATAAATGTTAACGATGAGGCATAGCAGGGTCTTCACTGTTCTTACTGTTGAGTGTGTGTGTCTGCGTGCGTGTGTGTGTTCAATATTGCGAGGCAGGAATTTGGAACAGCAGGAAACTGGCAGATTCTTCATCCACATGAGTGGGTAAAGAAAGTTCAACCTTTTATTAGAGAGGACTGTAATTTAATGGGCAGGGTGCACACATGGACCGAGAGAGCCGAGCTTGAGATGAAGACAGAGGGTGGCGAGGGAGGGAGAGAGAGGGAGAGAGAGAGAGAGAGAAAGATTAGATTGAGAGACGAATGAAAAGATAGCAAGAGAGCAATGGAGATGGAGAGGGAGTCAGATATAAAAAAAGGGGGTGGGGGGGGTTGAAAAAGGGGGTGAACACATATTGAGGGATGGGGTGAGAAAGAAAGGGCTGAAGAGTGCGTCTGTGTGTGTGTGTGTGTGTGTGTGTGTGTGTGTGTGTGTGTGTGTGTGTGATTTGATGGAGTGGCTCCGCAGCTGTAACAGTCAAGTGTTTGATTGCCCGGGCGGGAATCGTGCAAGGTTGTCATTTTGCGTCTTAACCTTTTTTCGGGGGAGCTTTTCCCTTTTTTTTTTTTTTTGGGGGGGGGGGGGGGGAGGTTAATAATCAAAAATGATCTGCTTCACTAGAGCAGATAAATAGTGTCAAACACAGCTGGGACAGAGAGGGGCTGACTGGCCACCACAGAGCTAAATTGATGGTTGTAGCTGCAGAGGAGACGGGGAAAAAAGCCCCCTCGCTCTACTGTATGACATGAATAGACTTCTAGGTGTCGTGTCTTTTTTTTTTTTTTTCCCTTTCCCTTTCTGCTCTGTCGTTTCTGTGATGAGCAGAAAAGTCAGAAGCCAGGAGGCGAGGATGTCGTGTGCGGGGACGTGGGAGAACCGACGGAGCCCCTTTGCAGCGGCCTTTCAATTTACAATCTGAGAGGCTGACATTTTTATTCATTATTTCTTTGCCTTTCAGTCAGGTCGTGTGTGCGCGGAGCTGTGTTGACTCTGCGTGAGGGATTATGTCATAGGCAGGCACACATGCACACACACACACACACACACAATAAGACAGAAAAAAGGCACGGGCTGTTGAAGACATATGTCATTGTCACATTTTTTTCTCCTCCTCCCAGAAGGCCGGACTGTTTTTGAAAGATATACTGTCCACAAAAGCCTCTTCGTCTTTATCCCATAAATCTGTTTGTGTGGCGGATAAAAGGAGATGGACTGAGAGGAAAAAGAAAAGCAACTCAGTTTACTTTATCATCTTTCACCCCACCCCACCCCCATCATCCCCCACCACCACCCCTCGCTCCAGCACCAGATTTGTGGCCATAATCGTGGATAACTTACAGTATAATCTTGTTTGTTCCTTTCTTAAATGGAGCGATAACATCTCTCCGGATCATGAGAGGAACAGCAGCCGGGTGGGGGGGGGGTAGGCGGGAGAGTGGGGGAAGGTGGGGGTCCGCCGAGGAGGAGGAAGAAGAAGAAGGAGAAGAGGGGGAGGAGGGGAGGAGGAGGGGTTGGGAGGAGTGGAGAAACGAGGGGAGGTGGGAGAGGATAGAGAGGCTGTTGCACCTCTTTTTCTTTATGTGGAAATCCTATAGTGCTGGCGTTTATGACCAGCTGCCTGGCTGCTTCCACTCCAGGATTTACAAACCCTGCTCTCGCATACACACACACACACACACACACACACACACACACTCAGCTCACACAGTGTTATCTGGAGAGAGGACAGTAATAAATATCAGCAATATAAGAGGTCAGCAAAGGTCAATCGGCAGGGAAGATCCCCTGTCATAATTTGTTTAAGGACCTCCATCCAATAGATGTTTTGGAGATTGTCAATCTATGTGTGTGTGTGTGTGTGTGTGTGTGTGTGTGTGTGTGTGTGCGTGGTGGTTGGAAGAGGGGTGGGTGGGTAATGCAAACACTTCATTATTCAGCGAAGTTAAATGGGCTTTTGTTTAGATCAGTCACAGCCGTGAGAGCTCTCAGTGACACTGCCATATAAACCGGGTTAAAAAATCCTTACTGGGAGCTCGGCATTTGTGATGATTGGTGATGTTTATCTTATTAAATACAGTGAAAATCAATCGCGGAGGGTAAGCACCATAAACTAGGTTTCAGTCCAACATTTGACTCGTGTACGTTTGTTAGAGATTTCAAGTGGTAAATTGAAAAGGTTGTGCCGTTAAAGGTGAAAGGGTTTAAATTTAGTCAGGGAGCTTTATTGATTGTTTGACTTATAACCACTGACTGGAGGTCAGCGTCTATCCTCAATATGATTTTGATCTTCATATTTATTTCTGTTTTTATTTCTGTTTTCATTACTTCAATGAATGTAATGTAAACTGAAAACAGATAAGTGTTCACAGAGCCACAACATGAGGAGTCATTGGCAAACAAGATTTTAAAAAGCTCCAACTAAGTGAAAAGAAGTAGCCAAAAAGACATGTTTGCATTATTTATCAGGTTTACATACCATGACTGATACAGTTATATACAGTATATACATATCCCAACATTTGTTAAGTTAAGAAAAGTCCACTACCCCTTAAGCTAAATAATCAATTTAAAAACTTTCAAAAGTTTGGGACCAAATTAGCTCCATTTTGCATTTGTTTCTAATTTTATACACATTTTTTTCATTACACATGATAATATAAGCTGACATACTCTAGAGCACTACAATTTTGTGGAACACAGTTGTGATAGTACACAATGATCTTTGTATAAGAAGGTATGATTGTTGACAAATTCTGTACATTAATAAGAACTAAACATGTCCTTCTGTCTCCTTACGACTTCCGGCGCGTCCTGTTACTCATGATGATCTGCTTCAGGCTGTGACTTTATAGCGTGAAAACTACACAACAGTAGAATTATTATTGCTTAATGCGCCTTTACGCTTTGAAAGTGCTTCCAGCTTATCAGTTATTATAATACCTTCTTAATTATGGCACTTCCGCCCGGTACCAGAAATATCTCCCATAATCATTCCCCCTGAGACCTGCCCCGGAAACTCGCAGAAACTGCTTATAAATGCTTAAAAGGGGGATTTAAAGTTTTACCAAAGTGGTATTTCCGCATCACAACCACAGACATTTATATCTACAAAAAACACACAAAACTTAAACATCTTGAGAAAGAGAAAATAGAAAAGAGGTGTTATTATTTGTCACTTCTGTGTAACTTACAATGCTTTTATTTTGAAATAGTGTGGTGTCCCCTGCTTATTGAAGCCTGTTGTTTATGTCCCTGTTGCAGGCAGGACAGGAGCAGGCGCATAAAGCACGGCTCTGGGTATAAAGGACAGCTCTGAGATGCAGATCCCTCGGCAGGAGAGCTATAGAAACATACACCTTGTTAATTATTTAAAAGGCTGCGCAGGCTCAGAGGCTCTCCCGATAAAGCCGATCAGAGACGAGGGCTGGTTTGCTCGCTGTTGGGGGTGAAGAGACGTGATAAAGAAGACCCCCGCCTCTAGTCCTGCCTGCCTTTAGACCCACCCCCACCCCCCCCCCCATCCTATCCTCACTGCAACCCCCCCTCCAGCCTCACCCCTCTCCCCCAGCTTGGACAGGTGATACAAGCGTATATTTATTTATTTCCTTTAATGCTCTTCTTTATCTCCTTCATTGTTAGTAGGCCTGTGAGATTGATCAATATTTAATTTTCTGGGAGAAGGAGTGGGGAGGAATCGGTGCTGCAGTGACACTCAGGAAATCTTCCTCCGCACGCCCGCCTCGCTCTCACATCCTCTCCCTTCCCTCATCTCTTGTCTCATTCCGTTTCTCCATCTCCCCGACATCTCTTCTTTCACACCTTCTTCCTGTTACTCTGTTAACCACTGTTTCGCCAGGCTGAACAAAAGCGCCCGGTCGTCCACCCCTGATGGAAATAAAAGGGCTGAGGTTAACCTCTAATGTAATGAAGGATCATAAAGGGAGCTGCCATGCCCTCTCACAGGAAGGCCTTGCTATGAACAGGCCCCTTGTGCGACCTTTGACCCCATATGGTCATTGCCCAGTGCTTGGATGTGCCCTTTAATGAGTGAGCAGGCTAATCAATGGATCATTTTTCACTTTAGAGACTGGGAGGTCCAGCCTTATGCTATAAGCAGGGAGAGACAGCACAGCGGAAAAGATTGTTCAATAGTCATTTTCTGTCTCCATCTGTATCTGGTGGCAATCTCAGGAGAACGGGACACTGCTTTGCAAAAACCCTGAAGTTGCAGCTGTCAAAATAAAGGATGAGCAGTGACAAAGCAAACCAAAAAAAAAACCCAAAAAACTGCAGCGCTGTGGTTTGAAAATGAGAAATCGGAAGCCCGGCCCTGCCAATAAAGCCTTGAGACAACTGCTTAGTCAGGTCCAACTAATCATGTCTTTTTGTCGATGTATTCGAAGCGAACGCATCGTCATCAGTGACAAAACCATTATTGTCTTGACCCTTGAGCCCCGTTTAATTAACCCATACGTTTGATTTAATACCTGGGGAATCTTTTCTGCGCCTTCTCTCGTTTTTCGACGCGCAGATGTTACGCGCCGGGAAGTATCAAGCATCTTTGTTTATGTTAAGTGGCTTTAAATGTTGTGATTTAAATCACGGAGCTTAAGCTCACTTCAGGCATCAAAGGGGGCGCACACGTGTTGCGGAAAAGAAGGGTATTTTTGCCTCTCAGATGCCATTTTACAGAAGAATGTTAAATGGCTCTCTGTGGATTGAACACATTCTTGTAGTTACTGAGAAAAAGAGAAAAAAAAAAAAAGACGAAGCATCCCCATTTCGCTCCTTTCATTATCACTGCGCTGCAGTACAGTAGATGATCATGAAAGGGAGCTGATAGTTTTGACTGCAGGCCATCCAGGCTCTCTCCAGATAGAGGGCAGTGCCACCGCGGCTCTCATTATACCCCCCTTCCCTTTGCCCCTCTTGGTAATCGCCACCAGAAGGGTGCAGGAATTTCTCAGCACATGCTGGTGGTTTCTGGCTCGTTTCAACCTCTGCTTCCCATTGAGCGGCGAGGAATTTAAATTTTCATACACAGCGAGGAGAAAGTGCTCTCACAAAGTCGTTCCTGTCCAAGAACGCCCGGCTTCGCTTTGAATTATCCCCCTCGAAAGACTTTGAAATCGGCTGATAAAATGTTATCAGGAGAGCAGGAATAGAAGGGGTGCTGCTCTTTTATAGGTCTTTCAGTCTCTGTGAAGTGGCAGCAGCCAGTTTTAGCTCCGTCTATCTGTGATCCACATAGCTGACTAATAGTGTTGTGCAGCATGCGGTCTCTGGGGCTTCAGGCCAGGTGTTGGTGTTAATGCCGGAGCCCTCACAACACCTGTTAGGGCCAGCCTCAGCATCCATACAGACGTCTGCTCTGGTTAGCCTGCTTAACCAGCCTGACTTACTCTCACCGGGAACCTTGAAATCATTTAAAAGGAAGTCATTTTGTCAATTGAAAACATTTTTTGTTTTTATTAAATCTGGTGGGAAGGCACTGACATCCTGTCATAACCACTATCACATGTTTTCACTTCCTGCCGCAACATGAGGAGTTTACTCATTTGCACGGTGTTATTAATTGCCATGCCAGCCAGCTGGTTAGTCATGCTTCCTCCTCAGCAAAAGTTCATGCTTTGATCCTTTGGACACTTGAGTCATCACGCAAAAATCGACAATTTGTGACGTCACGCTGCCTAAAAGTATCATCCCAGCTGAGGACCATCCTCGCCTCGCCTGTGTGTGTGTGTGTGCGTGTGTGTGTGAGTGTATGTGTTCCCTGAGCTTTATTCTATATCCGAAATTATTAGAATTGACTTTTTTTTATTCCATAAGGTATTATTGAAAACAAATCAAGTCTTTTCTTTTTCATATAAGCTCCTTTGACTCTAGAAAAAAAGGTAAGTTACACAAGAAACATCTGACTGTACCTTCAAAATAGCCAACAATCTTAACTCAAGGTCCACTCATAGCTGTTTTAAGTGCTCAGCATTCATCAACAGATGGAGTTATCATGGAGATAGCTCAGCTGTCATCATGTGACCTAAACGTGGACTTGTGACAACTGAACAGACGTGAGAGACAGAGTGATCTTCATCTGCTGCTGAAGTCAGTGAGATGTGGTTTAAAACTCAACAAAAAATGTAGTAAGTGGCCCTTGAGTTATTTTGCTTGTTTTGTTTTGGGTTTTTTGTTTGGGGGAGAGGGGGTCTAGTCAAACTTAAACAATTAAAGCTGCTTTTTTATACCACTTCTACACTAAAATTGGCTATTGGTTAAATTCTTTAAATGCAGGTAAAGAAAAATAAATATAAATAGAATTAAAGCTAATGACCAGTTGCTTCAATCTCTTTTTGAAACTCTGCACCAACTGAACGATGTTAAATACATTACTGTATCAACATGCGGGAAGACCATGGTTGAGAATACATGACAAAGGTCCATCCAAACAGAATATGGAGCATGTTTGGGACACCGTGCGCTTCCCCTCCCAGTGGGTGCATATACACAGAAATTATTTGCTTAAGTTGACACAACATTAATTCCATCTATCTCCAGCACTGGTGTTTAGTCTGTGTAAAGTTTAGCACATGTCATGGTCACGGCTTATCGGAGGGCAAAAGTCGGGGGGGAAGAAATGCAATGGAGAGGACGAGGAAGTGGAAACTTGGCCTCAAGTAAGCAAGATTGTTGAGACGGTGATGGTCCATCAATGATGATCCTCATCCCTGAGGTATTCTTTTTGGATGTTGTGTCTGTGTTTACATGTTAAATTCAATGAAAACCAGGCAAGAGCGGTGACTTGGCAACACAAAAGACGCCAGTTCTTGCTCCAAACGTGTCTCAGGTGTCTGATGTTAGCGACCAAAGACACCCGTGTTACTTCTGCCTTGACACAAGACACTTTGTCTGACTTGTCCCCCTAAACACTGTCTCGTTTTGAAGTTTCCATCAATGTGGAGACTGCACAACGCTCTACCTAACAGACCATGAGAAGAGGAAGGGTCAGGAGTGAGGGCAACTGAAAGAAAACTGACACAGGGTGAAACACAGTCGACTCAAACCGACCACACAGAGAGGGGAGAATTTCCCTGCTGGAAAAAGATATATCGAATCATATTCGACGCTTGACATCCTGCCTTTTGTCTCCTTTCTCAGGTATCGTGACGTGACCCTCAGCAGCAACCGCACACAGCTTTACAAGATGTTATGACCTCTTAAACAGTGGCACTTTAAAGTATTCCTCTCCTGCTCACTGGTCCACAGAGGCCAAGTTCTTGCCAGGGATTATCAAAGTTAACAGGATTTTAATGGGCCCAGGGAGACTGGTAAAGACCCTACCAGGGCCAGGTAGTGCCGTTCTCCTGCTGCCCCTCTCGCTCCCTAATGCAGTCAGGCTGCACATCCAAGCACCGGCTAAATAATAAACAGATGGCCACCACCAAATATAGCCAGCCCCAGTTCAAACTACAAAGGGACCCCGAAATGAAATGATAGGGTATTAAAGGGGAGATACAATTTGCAGGTCACAATGTAATGGTAACCCTTCACTGTGCAAATTGAAAATTAACCTTTGGTGGCACTGAATTATTCACAGCTGATGTCGTACATGTATGGCGGGCGTTTTTTTTTTTTGTTGTTGGTTTTTTTTGCCTAGGCAGGGAAAGCTGTGGGGGGAAAAAGGGGGGAAATCGGTGGTGATGAAGCCGGATTATATTTATGACTCTGGGGTTTTTCTCTCATTTGTCTCCCCGCTGCAGGACTCATTGCAGCCAAGAAAAATCAGGAGCGAGACGGGGCCGCTGGGAGAGCAGCAAGTGTGGAGCCTTTGAGCTCCTGCGCCCTGTCCTGCGCTCACATGTTATTTCCAAAAAAAGTCCGTATTGTTTCCCGCTGGTCATAAATCAGCCCCTTGTCTGCGTGCCTGCAAGGTATGAGGGCTTAAACTTCCAGACGATCATGTTTGCAAAACAAAATGCCACTCATTTTTCATAGAATTATGAAATCCCCAAAACAAATGAGTCAAGGTCCAGTGTATTTTTCTCCTGGATTAATGCATTTATACGAATAGGCTGGCCTCTTTTCCGCTGGTCCTTGCGCATTAATCCATGCCCTAAACCCCCATTGCAAGAAAAGGCTTATGATGCTAACCTTGTCATATTCAGCAGCTGTCAGCAAAATGGCCACCGTACCGGGCCAAGCTGGTAAAGTGGCCTATTCATTATCCTAATCTCATTAGTTAAGATCTGTTAAGTAGAGACCGGTTTTAATGCATGCTTTTCCCTTTTAATTATTGACCATAAATACATTGGAGTGCATTAGGGTCCGAGGGCGAAGAGCAGAGCGGCTCCTAATAGATTAGAGGACAAGCACATTATCTAAATGTACATATCTAGCTAATCATGCGTCCGCCATAGCCATGAGAGCGCTGCGACATCAATCGCAGTTTGACATTTGACCCCCGGCTGTGGCCCCTCGGAGCTCCCGGTCACATAAAGGTCCGCCGCGGTCAGAAAGAGAGGGGGAAAAGAAACTGACGTCATGATTGCAGCAGCGTCTTCGGAAAAAAAAACAAAAAAAACGTAGCCTCGCCTTCCCTTTTCCCCCCGAAGTGTTATTTCTGAACGCTAACAGATTATTTCTAAATTGCTCCGCGGTTAATCATGTTACACGTTGAATCATTTGGGGATTAGCTTTGAATACATGAATAAGCACTGTACTGTGCTGTACGTCTGCCTGCCTGCCTGGTGAGCTCATGTTGAGGAGATTCAGGAGAGAAAACGAGGATGAGGATGAGGAGGAGGAGGAGGGGGGGGAGTAAAGGAGGTTTATCTCTCCTGTCTCTCCTCTCTCCTGCTTCTTCTCTTTTTGTCACTTTTGCTTTCCATCTGTCTCCGACAAGCGCTCTCTCTCTCGCTCTCTGTCTCTCTCTTTCTCCCTCTGCAGTGAACACACACACACACACAAACACACACAAACACACACAGTCATTCTCTCAGTGATGAGGGAGAGAAGTGCGCCGTTCGCCACACAGAGGGGCTCTTTTACAGTTGTGAGAGGCTATTGTGTAAAACAAGAGCGAGGTCATGCTGCTTAGAAGTATCATCCCAGCTGAGGATCATCCTTGCGTCGTCTGTGTGTAAGAAACACGCGCGCGTGTGTGTGTGTGTGTGTGTTCCTTATGCTTTATTCTCTGGCCTCTCAGGTATTGATGAACTTATTTTTTAAAGAAAAAAAACATCAAAATGTGGTGATTCCAGCTTCTTTTCACTCCTCAGTGACAGTTAGCTAAAGATCTATGGGTTGTGGACAAAACAAGACATTTTAGAACGTCATCATTTTTCATAATTTTCCGTCATTTTGTTGACCGAACAACTAATCAGTTAAATTGAAAAAATAATCAGCTTTGGAAGATTAATCGACAACAAAAGTCCTTGAGTTGCAGCCTTACAAATGAGGTAATTTAGGTTTGATATTTAATGCTGTCCTGGTTCTTTAGTGATGGGAGCCAATCACCATCCAGTCCAGCTGTGATGCTTTCACTGGGAGGTGATCCAGAAAAAAAAGAGGGAGAAAACAAGGCTTTAAATTGAGCAATTCAAGCCAAAGTTCACCCCAACGAAATCATTTAATTATCATTTACAGCAAGTAGAATGAATACAAGGACTACATCCGCTATATAAACCTGCAAAGACCTACAGCCACTGGCGGCTAAAAAAGCTATTGTTCGAAAATAATTTAAGAACCACTAATCCTATTCATATGCTTTAAAAACTCATGTAAAGTGTCTCTCAGCTTATCACTGGTAACACAAACGTCTTGTGTGGGCACTCGGGGGCTCGATAGTGAACGTGATTACGCCATCACGTTCTGCAGCATTGATTCATTAAGGAAACCCGCTTAGTTTCATCCTCTGGGTCAACAGGAAATGGCTGTGGCCAAGCCACTTCTGTTGTTTATGTTCAATGGATAAGAAATTTTAATTTTTCATGATTTCATAACCTTTCTATTGACTCTCTGAACTTTCATAGACACATCTGTGGTCAGTTCATGGCACGCAGGATTCCAGCTGTTTCTCAGGGAAAAATGCCCTGGATAATGATATAATAAATGGCTGTAACTTGCTCAGGAAAGGTCAGATGTGGATTAACATGGAGGTCTAAAACAACAACGCAAATCTTTTTAAATAAAACAAAGTCAACTTCTTGACATTAAAGTAAAAAAAATAAATAAAGTGAAACACTGAATTCTGGCTGATGTTATTTTCAAAATTGTGTAAATCCATCCATTCTTAGACCAAGGAAATGTCATAACGGGACTTGAAATGAAATTAAAGGTTCTCCTAAATCAAATGATGTATGGCACTAGATGCTTGAGGGTTAAATTCTAAATACATGCTAAACAGAGTAAACAGTAGAGGCAGCGTGTCTTCCTGAGATCTTAAAGGAAACTGCAGAAACATTGTCTTTAATGCTCCCAGACGGACCTGCAAACAACAATCGTCTGTTTCATGGTAACGATCAAAAGAACAAAATACACGTTCACCTTCATCCTTCACTTACTCATGTTATCCCTGTTGACTTACTGTAAATCTTTACTTCAAAATATGATCAAAATTCATGTTTACGATAAAACATTGTGCTATCTATCCAACGTATGACAAAAGGGGGACAACTTTTTGCCTGAAAGTGCGCGTATACGTGGTTTTACTGCAGCAGCAGGCCACACAGCAGCCATTGAACTGCAGCACAATCATCCCCTCACTCCATATCCAGCTAGAGACGTGCAGAATAACGACTATTGTCTCATCCAGCAGATATCCGTAACAGCATACAGTGAGTTTGTGTGTGAAATAGGAGCCCCAGTATTACTCAGCCTTAATGACCGGCTACAGCAGAGTCACCAGCGAAGCACATGTGCAATGTAAAGACAGTAATCTCTGCCACCTTACAATAACATTCAGTTTCAACCCCCCCCCCGTGCATGTCACGATACGCAGCATTGTTTTTGTAGTTTTCACGTTTTGTCAGGTGACGCAGAAATAATTGCTGTTATTATAACACTTTCATAAATCCCGCAGAACTCACGCAAACATGTATCAGTTCTGTACTGTTGTCAAGTGTCAGGCCTCCGCAGCCCTTTTCTCGATAACACACCTCCAGCATGTGTGTGTTTCATGAGCTGCCATAAGGATTATGAGTCTTCATCATCATTGTATATAGCTGAAATGATACACTGTGCATGTAAAATAATTACTGTCTTCTCTTCTGATGCTAAATACAGGTGTTTCATTCACAGTGTTTCCCTTTAATCCTCTTAATTACTGTATGTGTGACAACGTGTGTGTATATATATATATATTTATATACATATATATATTTATATAATGATATATCTGACTCCCTTCCAACTCCTCTCGCAGCATTATCAGGCTGCTTCATACATTATGGTCTAACTCAACTGAGGCAATCATTGACCGGCTAACATGTATGGATGTGTGTCTGAGAGCGGCAGGTCATAACAGTCATATTGTATCAGCCATATTAGCGAGTCAATAAAAGCCCCGGGGCAGGTTGATTTAATTACACCAGTAGCCTGATTAGACCGCCCTCCCTGGAGTAAGTACAGACTATATGTCATAATCATAACAACGGTGCAAATTATGAACAGGTCAAAGTAATATCCTCGTGTGGTCTGTCACTGCTAATCATCCCGGTAAATGATTGCGTGCTGATGTGTATTCACGCCGCGCCCGCGGTGTTGATTTTATTGGGTTGCGACAAATTGTAAAGGAGTGAATGAAAAATGACTGCAAGCTTTTAATCTGAATATTAGAAGAGGGGGAAAAAAAACACATTTTCTTTATTTCCAATTCTTTTAATTAAAAATGAAAAAAAAAAATGAAAAAAAGACCTGTGTTGAGTCATGACAGTAAATACAAGCGCTGCTGAAATGACACCCTGGAGCCCCAGATATTCATATCTCCTGACTGCGTACAGAGGTTAAAAATGAAATTCAAAGACTTAATGAACTATACCAATCAAAGCAAACTTGACATTTAGTCTCTTTCTTTAAACGCGCAAATAAATAAATGACACAGGTTTGTGTTTGTGTTTAAATTAAGGAATACACCCCAAACCCAGCACCTGTCACCAAAGCAAAAATAATTAATTTGGAAATGTTATTTAGACATAATTTACATATAAATGTGTTTTGTTTTTCAAAGAAATGAATAGCACAAATGCACCATAATGATAAATGACACCCTCAAGACAAAAAAATTTACAATTAAAATGTCGGACGTGGTGATTATATTCAAGAACAATTTCTTCTTGACCTTTCAGTCACTCAGAGTGTGTCCGGGCATTAGTTGGAATGTCACGTTTTCTGTCGCTGTAAGGATTCTTGCGGTTTACTTTTCATCACGACGACATTACAAGTGTTTTGGGTGACATTATACTGTGTGATGGTGCTTAAAACTCAACACATGGGTCATGAATACTGTTGTAATCACAGGCAGGGTTGGGCGGGTGACTTCAACAATGTATTCTGATACAGTGACTAATTACCTGTGAACAGATGTAGATGTTATCCAAGTATCCAAGTATGACAACATTAAAAGTCATGTAACTTGATTACTTTTTGTTACTTTTGGATTACCTCAGTAGGCTAAACGTAGAAGAATTAGATGACTTTTATTTCATCTTAATAACGAGTGTACAACTTGTGTATCTTGTTTCACGTAAGAGCAGAGTGATGTTGTGTGAGACCCGAGAATTGTTGGAAAAAGTGCACGTATCATTCTTTATTTTTAAATGTAATCCTGATGTACAGTATATGTAATCTGATTACATCTTTTTTCCTGTTACTTTACTAGAAGACGCGTACCTTTTTCTTTTTATCCTAACTAAACTGTATGAGCCGGTTACGTGTATCCCATTACTCCCCGAGACAGTTACTAAATATGTGTAAGGTGTATAGTAGTTTACAAACATACAACATATTCAATTTACGCTGAAAAAAATGACTTTTTAGACATTTACCATTGCTGTAGTTGCTAGTTACTTTTAATTCATATGCAAAACACAGGGTCAGCCTATTCATCTCTGAAGCATTAGCATAAATGAAAGGCTCTGCACGTTCACACAGGTGTTCTCAGTCACTGTGGCTCGTTAGACCTGCACAAGTTGGAGCTGTTCCAAGGCTCCGCTGGGATTTTCATGAGGTCATCCTGCACTAATAAGAATCACTATAAATTGACCTGCAACTGAACCAGCAGGAGGGCCCCTAAAGCTATGAAAAATATTGTACTGTTCAACATTTTGCTCCACCTTGATGCACACAATAATGAATTGTTTGCAAATTAATATCTTGTGTGCCTAAGATTTTATTTTTTTATTTTGGGAAAAAATCACCTTACAGGACCTTCATTTGGGGCTCCATTTTTTTTTACGCTCTACCATGGTTCGAATGCCTGTTTATTATGCTTACTTTTATAATAAAACTTTTAAATTTCTTTTCAATTCCGAGAATTTGCTTCCAGAGCACTGCCACTGGATCTTCAGGCTTGGGGATTAACAGAATGCATGTAACGGGATTGCGTGATTAGGATACAAAAATAAAAGGTAAGTATATTCCAGTACAGTTACTGAGAAAAAGATGCAATAAGATAACAGATACATTCAGTAAAAAGGGGACTAGCAACGGCCTTACTATTTAAAAAAACAAAGAATGATTTACTATTCTGTTACAGAGCACACACAGAAACACTTCCCAGGTCACACACACTGGTCTTGAGTGAAACCAAACACACAAATGATCAAGATTAGATAAAAGTCATCTTATTTATATTTCTTGTCTTATTTGCATGTTTTGTATTGAGGTGATACAAAAGTAACAGAGAGCAATCAAGTTACACTTTAATATTGTGATACAGAACACATGTTCCACTACTGATTGTTATTCAGGGAGGGATAATGAGGACAGTGCACAATGAATGTAGGGACAACTCAAAAGTTCATATAGAACTGCTACTAGTAGAAGAACTGTCTGTCTGTCTGGAAATAATGCCTAATTTGGCATATATTTTTACATCATAAATCTCTTGAATGTTATTTGAGACACATAATGTCCAGCGCTAACAAAAGCTGTTAAATATTCATTCATGTTACTAAATGTATAAATATAGCTTCAGCTTTAATTCCTTGCTTGCATGTGTGTTATATCAACCTCTCATTGTTGCTGACAGAGGCAGATATGTCATGCCTTATCCACATGGTGGCAGCAAAGTAATACATTTGCATGTGATCGCATACATTCTGTGTCCCTGTGTGTGTGTGTGTGTGTGTGTGTGTGTGTGGATGTGTGTACACATGTGTATACCATCACATGTTTGACAGCGCTGATCTGACCCATGCTAATGAACGCTGCCACCGTGTCTGACACAGAGTGACACCAGGACAAGAAAAAGACCCTCTTCTCTCCAACGCCTCCATCTCTGGGCCTTTAAATAGCCCCACGTAGCCCGCTGCATGTTTATTAGTCATGTATCAGACAAGCGGCTGATGGACGCGGATGCTCATTACCAGTTAGTGTTGCTTCACGAGAGACCAATCTGTGCCCTGTGAGGGTCATCACTCAGAGGCACACGGGCCTGACACGGGCATAAGTTGAGCCTGAACAGGAAATGTTGCACATTATATTTAACCGACTGAGGAGGCAGGAAAAAAAAAAAAAGTTCCTGATCAGATCAGTGTGTCCACGCAGCGTAAAAATGGAGCATTCCCATGAGAGTTTTGACTGATAATAATGTCCCCTTCAGGTATTTTCTCAGCAGGTTGGGTTACCTTACATCTGCATAAGGAGCACGCGGCTCTTTCTCTATATGGAGATATCTGATATTTCGGCTACCGCGCTGTGTGAACATGCGCAGGCCTCTCTCCCGCCTGCCACGCATGACATCACCGCGTCTGCTTTTAATTAAAAAGACACAAAACTGGCAGCGGGGGAAATATGAGCGAAATATTTGAATTTCGATCACTATACTGTTTCCCTTATTTCACACACGCTGCATCCGCGGAATGCGCCGTGGTGCCAGTGATGGGATCAGTCAGTGAGCGTTCGGCCTGGGAGCAGAGCCGCACAGTCCATGCCCGGGACCGAAGGAATGCAGTCTGAATGGGGCAGCAGGTACTTCTTATATAAGAGGGCTCAGCGCGCGGTCATGCTGAATATTTACACTTGATGCCCCTCGGATCTTCCACCACATACCAGCAGAGGTGAAATATTAAAAAGAAGCAGATGGAGAGACAGAGTTGTATGGCACATTTGAACACACATTTTAAATTCTAGAGAGATAAAGTTTTCTTCTGCCAACCACTGCTTGGTGATGCTAATTCAAACTATGTTAATCTACTGGTGATATTAAAGTAACATGTAATACTGACTGTGTTCTCCACCAGATGGTGCAAGAGTCCACAACTGCTCAGTCAGTCAGTGAGTCAGTCAGCGTGTCCTTACGTTTTAGCATTTGCAAAAAACACACATTTTGTCAGGCAAACCATATAAAAATGATCATATTCCTAACTTCAACATTGAAAAATGTATCTCATAACAATGCTATTATATTCTTATGATAATGACGATTCGCAGCACTCACCCTCTAGGGATGATCATTATATCACACTGGTGGTGGTTTTTGCATTTCCTCTTGTCAGATTTATTTAATATTCCTGCAAACTCTCAAAGAAATCTTCTTACAAATGAGTTATCCATGAGGAAGAATTGTGTTATTTATGTAAATGTAATACAATCCAAAAAAAAAGTGTAAACACAATGAAGGGTAGCTCCTTTTTGTTTCCCAGCTTGCGTTGAATTTGTCCTTACATTACACACACATAATGGCCTGCAGAGTATAAAGCAAAGATGATGTAGTACACCACCTGCCCAGCAGATGGCAGCAGCAACACATGAACCAACATCACCGCATGTTTAAATGTGGACTGTTGGTTGTTTAGAGGGGGGTGAAAAAATGCTCTGCAGGTACCCACGACCTGTCGCTATAATGAAAAGACCAGGGTGCATCGAGACTGACAACTGGTCGTTATTCATTTCAGTCAGATATCTGCTCTGTCGGTGTATTACGAGTCCGCACAGTCTGCAAAGTGACAGCTCCTGTAAGTTATTTATGCACCGTGAAACGTGTCAGGGCTAGGGTTGTGATGACAGGTGAGCAGACATAAGCACATTTAAACTTTTAACGTCCACTTTATCGAACAAATGTCCTCAAATATTCCCATCGTGCAATTTCCAGATAGCGATGGAGCCTGTCACCCTTGAGGTGATACACAGCAGTCTCATGTTTTGCCAAATGCATGCAACATTAGAAACTCATGACAGGAACTTCACCATCAGACACTTTAAAGGGGAGTCATTCTGCTTAGTGACACAACATTGAGTCGAAAACATTCGGAGGAGAATGGTTACTCCTTGTGTACTGTATTAGCCTCTTTGTTATGTAATCGTGTGTGTGTGTGTGTGTGTGTGTGTGTGTGTGTTTGTGTGTTTGTGTGTGCCTGTGTGTAAAATATTGAAACAGATGTCACAGTCGACTAAACTGATTTCAAGGAGGTCTGAGGGATGTGTTAAGGAGAATCAAGGATGTTGAGTGTCTCACCACCGACTGTCAAAAATATCCCCGTATTCTGAGCCTATTAGCTCTGTGACCATGTTTTTCCCTCGTCTTCTTGTCTTTTCAACGTGAAAAATTGACTTAAAATACCATTTGAAGTTCATCTACTGTTTGCTGGTAATCTGTCCTTATAATGTGGTTCTGTCTAGAGCCAGCCATCAGTTTTTTATATGTCTTCTGTATTTCTACCACTGGATTCAAGTCAGCGTTCACCATTGGTAATAAAAAGGTACAGTCTTCTTCTCTGACTCATCCTCACGTAGCCCCCATCATACCGGACTGGTCACTATTGATAATTGATAATAATTCAGAGGACCTACGTATTCAACTGCCAGCATCCTGTGGGTAGACTGTACCAGTCCGCAGTAGGCTCACTTATTGGTGGCCTGAGTGTCCTGTGTACTTCCCGGCAGGTGGAAGGCAGGCAGCGATTGTGTTAATCATGTAAGATTCTGAGTTTGAAAGAAATCAACATTATTTGATCAAACATGCGTACATTTTTCAGGGCCATAATTGAGCGTCCGTTTCTGTCAGTTACATCAGGAGTCCGTTGAATCTGGGTTTCTGTTGGAGCAAAGAAATAAAAATAAACATCTATAGCCCTATCGATGTTTTGTGCCCTTGTTTCCTGTGTGAACTGATACCGAGCTTTCCTGCACTGGAAAGTAAACTCGTCACTGTAAAGATTTATGAAACTGTTTTTCAGCTCTGCCCACAGCGTATACAGCCCGCTGTGTAGGCAAAGATCCACAGGTTGTTCCAAAATCAGATGTGATCACATCACAGACCACAGCTGCAGTCTCGAAATCTGAAAACATTCGTTCTTGTGAGTGCAGGTGCGGCATGAAACTGCTCCAACTTTTATTTTTGTTCTTCCTAAAGGTGCAATGTGTAGAATAAGGCCAGAAACAACAGTGTTGACATTATGTCAACAAAAATGTCAAAAACGGTATGTATTCTGACCTACCTACCTTCTTTCTTATTAAAGGTGTACTTTGTGAGTCTTATTCAAAGAATGTCAAGTACCGACGCTCTGGGTTGGTGGCTGGTCTAGCCCAATACAAATACAAAATTTAAAGACCAGGGAAGAAGACTCAAAAACCACATCTTTAAACAAAAAATACAAAAGTGCACTTTCTGAATTCATGTTTCTCTATTTTCCTGAACTAAGACTACCTCAACTGCCTCATTAACACTTTGTAAAACACACTTTATTCAAACTCGACATGAATAAAGTGAAACTCACCAAAAGGTTCTTGGTTTGTCTTGACACGATCACCTCTGGTTTGTTCAAAATATATCCTCAATTTTCAGAGTAAGATGTGATGCCTGACTCCCTTGACTCTCTCTCTCCTCTCTGTGAGGTGCAGACTCCAGTTAGCTATTTGGGCCAATTAGCTGCATTGGCTAAGTGAGCTAACTCGCTAACAGCAGTTAGTTGCGACAGCCAAAGATAGCTACAGCAAGGGGGTACAGTGAGTTGCAGTTACTTTCCACTGCGACTTAAAAAACAAGGATGAGTGAAACTGTGCAAGTACTACTAACACAACTAGTCGGTTACTCTGTGGTATAGTCAAAGAAGGCTTAACGAGTGATGTCATGGCTAAGTAAATAGTTTACCCAGACAAAAACAACTTTTTAAGTGAAGCAGTCATTTTTGGTTTACCTACATTGAAGGCCCAAGAGGAACTCCTTGTTCTACATGGTACCACAGGAGCCATATCCCTCTGAAACCACATCATGGAACCATAACTGAGACATAATAACCTATTTGCTCTTAGAGTTTCGTAACCGTCTGGTTGCCTCTGAAAAAAAAAAAAAAAAAGCCACCATGGCAGCCAGTCTGCACTCTGTACTTAATGTGAAGTTAGGACACAGATCTGGTTCATGTGATGATATGTGAATACTTTCGGGGGCTAATTTTCCACCTTCAGGATCTCGGAGCTCCCTGTAAAAGCCGGGACACACACACACACACGCAGGCACGGAGACACTGTACTAATGTGTTCCGACGGTAGAGCGATCTGGAGCCCCACTGATGCAAAAAGTGGGAAATCTCATTCGTCTGGAGGTCTCCTCACTCATGGCCTGGCACGGCTTTCTGGGGAAGTGCGGGAAGCCGAGGCATTGAGTCACTCTAGACGATAGGTCAGGGTGGTTTCAGGCAGTTGGAAGAGAATTATGTCGGAGGGGCCAGTAGGGAGTGTGTATTCTCAGCTGGGGTAGCAGGGATTCCCTCTGACAAGACCTGAGCTTTATTTTCTTACACAGGGAAGAGGGGGGCCTGGGGCGGTAGGTGTGTGAAGGTGGTGATGTGTGAAATTATATTGTCCAGATGTATTTACACATACAGCCACAATTGAATGGTACAGAGTAGAGAGAGCCATTATATTTGGCAACACGCCCTCCATGACATGTGTGCACACCTGTGTGCAGCCTAGCTTTCTAGATACATTTGCTTGTGCACATGTGTGCATTTCTCGGCCTGCTTGTGTATTTTTCTTTGGCTCCTGATCTACTTTTACTGGAGGTTGATTATGGGACCAGACGCTTTCCCAGAAGCCACAGCAGTTACGTAGATAGCGGCAAGGTTGTGACACATGGGAGCTGCTGAGTAACACTGCCTCCTGCTGCCAGAACTGACAAGCTCACAAACGATGAAGGCATGCAGGCTTTCACAATATCATATTTTTTACTAGGGGGAACGGTGCGTCATAATCCCAAAACCTATCATGCATGTAGGTCCGGCATGATTGTGCCATATGTTCTGGCAAAAATGAAACCACACACAGGTATGATTCATCATGTGCAGAAAAAAACAAACACGCTTCCTGTGAGGATAACAGCCAACATAAGGCTGTGAAAAAAGGGGAGAACAGATTAAAAGAAAGATTACCATAAACGCGCCCAACCCCCGTGTGAGGAGCCATCATTGCCAGGAAGAATTTAAAAAAGAAAGAACTCGTCGGGTAACATGATGCAGGATTACAGCCTGAGCAAATGGTCTCATAGGAAGCGAGTGCTGGTAACGAGGAAGGTCTCGCAGCAAAGGGAGTGCAGTGTTTCCCACGGAATCAGACTTTAATTGTGGTGGTGGCTGTCCAGCTGAGGTGCCATAGAGCATGCGCACTCAAGACTTCCGTCGACCGAGTTGGCCAACTTCCAGTTTGGCGTTCGAGCTAACTCGGATGGGGATAAAATGTAATTGAGCGGCTCTTCTAGACGTTCCAAATTTTATTGGACCGAATTGCCCCAATTCTGCAGGAAAAACAGTCGTTTGACGGGTTGGTGAGGCTTTTTTTTAAACAATTTTACTGGTGCGTCTTTCATAATGTTGGCTTTTTGGAAAAAGTCCCCAATGCATCATATGACGATGTAATTACACGGCTTGTCCATGACAAAAACTGGCTTCTGTGGCAGGCTGCCACAAATAAATTAATGTACGTGAAACACTGGAGTGAAATCAGGAGGCATATCTCTTCTTCTTTGGATCTTCATCCACTTTCAGCAGCAAACTGAGTAAAGTGGGGACAGCGACCCAATTGCCAGAAAAAGCTGGCTAGCTATGTGCGTTGCTGCAAAGCAACAGATACATTAAAGCTTTCAGCTGTTTCATATTGCAAACTTTTTATTTGTTGAGGTTCAATCTTCTCTCTTGTCTCTTGTCACATGCATATGGTCTGGTTAGGCTTTAGTCCCCCCCCCCAAAAAAAAAACACGTGGTTATGGTTAGGGAACATGATGGTTTGGCTTGATATCCCTGTTTTGGATGCAACAAACATGGCTGGAAATTGTCCTGAGGCTTCATTAAAAACACACACAAACATGGCTGGAGGTGATTGACTCAGGGCAGTGCAGGGCGTTAGCCCCTCCTGGTGCCCCCGTGTTCAAAAAGAAATGCTGTAAAAATGCCCTCTTAGATGCCCCTATGGTAGATAAATCATGATAGTTCCCTCCGAGATGCCCTTCTAAAGGTTACGTTATAAAGAGCCCTATATGGTGCCCTTCCAGAGGAGAAATTGTGATTAAGTGCCATCTAGGGTGCCCTTCCACCCTTCCAGTGGAGAAAATGTGATATAGTGCCCTCTAAGGTGCCCTTTCAGTGGAGAAAATGTGATATAGTGCATCCTAGGGTGCCCTTCCACCCTCCCAGTGGAAAAAATCAAATAAAGCTTCCTCTATGGTGCCCTTTCAGTGGAGAGAATGTGACATAGTGCCATCTAGGGTGCCCCTCCAGTGGAGAAAACCTGACATGGTGCTCTCTAGGGTTCTCTTCCAGTGAAGAAAATGTGATATAGTGCGACCTAGGGTGCCCTTCCACCCTTCTAGTGAAAACATGATCAAGTGCTGTTTCGTCACTGTAAATATATCAGAACTTTCTGCACATTGGAGAACAACAACTGTATACAGCCGGTGCCTGTTTTTACTTTTTTCACCCCTGTCAAACACCCTGAGTCGGCCACTGTCCACTGGTGTCATGCTTACAAATGTTAAAATGCCTTTGCGGTCCCTCGTCAAAAGTGTTCTATAATTTCACAATTACAAAGCCCATCAGTCACCTGTTTAGCAGCCTTCACCACCCCCTCCACCTCTCGATGTGAAAGTTCGGTAACATACATGTAACGTGAACGTGACATGGAATGTTCTACAGATGTCCATACGGTACACCCATTTGTTTGCCTCTTTTTTGAAATCTGAAGGTTAACAGGAGAACTCACCAATGGAGTGCACAGCGGGAGAAAGAGTTAAAAATAGGGTGTTTACAGGTATGCCAGAATAAACAGGATAAACCGACTAATGCGTTAAATGAATTAAACAAGCGTCACTCTGTATAATTAGTGATCTCCATGTACACACAAATGCGGCCTTGCCCTGTTATAAAACACCACAGTTTGTACAGTGCGACCAACACGAGAGCACACAACTGCGGGCTGTCAATAAAAAACGCCCAGCGGCAGGCGGGTGGGCACGCAATCCTGCCCTGTACATTGAAAGCTGGCGCAGTTGAGGCTAATCCTCGATACACTCGCTTGCTTACACAGGACAGGAGGAGAGTATCCTGTTTATTGTCTGAAGTGCGCACTGCCAGTCACCTCGGCTCTTCCCTGAATGTTTTATTAATTACACGACAGCCACACAACAGCAATAAAATCCACATCGACTCTGGATCTCCAGACACTGGTCAGCGCTTGCCTGTCGGAAAAGAGCCGGAGCTCATGATTCATTGCATTTTGAGTCACTCTGCAAGAAAATATGACAATGTTTTAACTGAAAATGCTGATTTGTACTGCGGGCAGCAAATGTGAGTGTAACATTGGCAGCCGCTAAACTGAAAAAAAAAAATGAATCCCAGATACAAAATGGTAATTTGTAAATTGAGACTATTACTTACTAAAATTGTGCTTTTATAATAAACCATGCAAGTTATCAGCAGGAGCAGCGGCCAGTTTTCCTACTTGAGTCTGTTTCCTGGAGAGGGATCCCTCATTACACGATTATACTATTTGGTTTCAGCACAGAGGGTCCAAACTGCAGCATCAGGGTATTCCTCCTGATTGGGCTCACTGTCTGAGGTCAGGAACACCGCTGTAGGATTCAAGTAAAAAACACACCACGGGATCGGGTTTCTAGAGGCTGGGGAGACGCTTAAGGCTGCCGGGTGGAGGGGAATGACTTCAGATGGATCCACAGCAGGGCAGCGTGCTCTCTCCCCGAGGAGCGGCACTTTATTATGTCTGGTTTCATCTCAGCAGCGTTTTAATGGTGTAAAATGGACTGAGAGAGGAGGAAAGCTCTCCTCTCCTGCGAGTTGTGTGGATGAATTCAGCCACTCACGAGTCACATCTGACCGCCGCACACACTCAACACACGTGCGCTTAAATGTGGTAGCTGTTAAAGCTCGTAAAGACCTTAAAAAGCAGAAAACCGCCTGGTGTAAAACCTGACATCTATCGGTGTGGTATCACTACGCAAGGGATGAGAGGGACGCGAAGGTCAAGCCCCGGCCCCTCAGCGGAGTGGTCCAACTCTTCAGGGTCACACTATGCGGCTTATTCCTCATGTGATACATTCTCAGCCCGGTCGTTTCAGAGCCAGATGGGGCTGAATCAAAGGCGAGGGCTGACTAATGACACAGGGTGAATCACAGCATTCTTTACAAGGGTTTGCGTGTGCTGTCGCCGCATTCACGTGTAGGAGAAGCAACTTCGGCAAACGTAAGAGGGATCATTACTAAGACAGAAGTGGTTTAAATTACATCAGTTCAGTCCCATTGATTTTTTGGACCACAAACAACACAACAATGAAACGACTGTAAACACAACACTGACATACTGTATTATCAACTTCAGGAGAGCTGAAGAAAAAAATGTACATCTGTGTTCTGCTGCAGGAGTAAAAAACAACAACAAAAAGCCAAAAAAAAAATTAATTAAATTTGCATTTTCTTTTATAATAACAAAATAACTACAAATCCTACCTTGGAAAACAGCCTTAGTCGACAGTATGTCACGTGGTCACCTCCAAATAAGGACATTCTTGTTTCTTCAGAATTTCTTTTAATAAACACTGTTTCCTATTACCCCTCAACCATCCAAGGGAAAACGTCACCAGCCTGGTAGAATAGGTGAGTCAAGAGTGCTGACTGAAAAGAATCATACATTAGATATGAGAGACAGAATTTTGGCAGATACCTTGGATATAACCAAGTCACAAGGATGCAAGTGCCCATGCTGCTGTGCTACTAAATCATACAAGAGATATGTTTACAAATTCGTCAGACGTTATAAGAGAGGAACGCTAGATTTTTTTGCCCTATTCTGGGGTAGGGTCAACAACTTTGAGCATTTTTCATTTTTTTTTATCAGATTTGACTGACTACATTCTACAAATGTAGTTTATATGTCCCGGTAACCATGAAAAAGGACAATGGTGTCTTTCTCTCCATTCATTTAGATGGGTTTTGCCAAGTGGCAAGACAGGCCTAAATGGTGTCAGGCTGTATGCAGTGAACTTTTTCTATTGAAACAGCTGTTTCCTGTGACTAGAAATGAGTGTAAGGAGAGTAAACCTAATGATTAAAGTTGCAGGTCGTAAAACCAAAACAATGCTCTTGAAGATGCTAAAATGCACCATAGAGGTAATGAGACCTATAGAGCTGGATGCTATTATTTGTGGGTCCATCAGCAAGGGCAGTATTTCCTTTTTCCTTTTGATGCTATAAAATATATCCATTGATTGAAACAGTATAGTCATATGGTAAGCAACCACAACTAGGAACAAAAATCACTTGTGTTCTTATGATTTGTATTTCATGAGAGGACAAACCAATTGGGTGGAACGTGACATTACTTTTGCCCGTATATCAAAATGCCAACGTAAAAAACTTTAAAGCATCCCACCCATATGCTGACCTTGTAACCTTCCAACCTCCCCAGTCACACCAGTAAAAAGCAAAAAAAAAAATCCCTCACAACTGGACAGCTGCCATGGTTTCCTAGCAACCCCTCACAAACAGCAGGAAACAGAAGAGGGGAACCCATCAGAGGGGCCGTGAAAAAGGAAGGCTTTGACTGGAGACAGGAAAAGGAGAGAGAAAAAGGGGAGGAAGAAGACTGGGGTTGGGTCCTTGAGCTGACCCCCCTCCACGCAAACGTCCAGCGGAGGGTTATTTTTCTCGACTCCTCAGTCAGAATGACTGTCAGACGATCTTAGACCAGTGTGACTTGCTGCGCCACTGTAAGCCAGGAATCGGGCTATTTTTAATCTTTTTATGACATGTCAATACCAACACCAAGGACGGGTCATGGAATCACAGCAACAGCGCTTTAGGTGACCTGCCTCGAGCTTCACGCGAAAAAAGCTCCTGTAATTCACACCGCTGCAGCAGCACTGAGGGACTTCAATTGAAACCTTCCTCCTCTCAATCAGTTGTCACACTTTCAGATTCCACGAATGATATAATTTAATTGCTCGAGTGAACTATAGCGTTAAAGAATGCAGAACATTAACCTTGCGGACGGGATCGTGTTTCAGCTCGCCCCTGAAAATCTGGTGCTGCACGAGTGCCTCATTTGTCTCGCTTTATGAGGGCGCAGGCGCACGCTGCTCCCCCTGACATGTGAAACAGTTCGGAAGAGTCAAAAACCGATTGGACAGAAGCGTCGGTTAGTGTGACAGCATGCCCGGTATTTATTTTAGTACCACTCAAACCAGTCAAAATTTAAGGAAGAAGCAGAGAAGGAGTGGACAGGCTGTTCTCTGTGAATGATGAATGAATCACTTCTAAGCCTATCAGGAGGAAATGCAGTTTTTGTCACCTCGAGGCACATACATATTTTAAAGGAACTGATCACATATCGGACTGGATTATTAGGCATTTATCTTTTTAGTAGGTCACATATAGGAAAATATATTGGCTGACTTTGAGCGGCGTTCTAATATATAACTTTAAATTACCCAAAGATGACATTGCCCTGTGCTGATGAGAGCTCTGGCCTACTTTAGAGAAGCCAAAGTTTGGCCTGTTGGCAGCGCTCGGGAAAAAAAAGGTCACCGAAATCAATAGGTTTCCTCCTATTGGGAGTGGTAAAGCACATAGCCAGTATTATGCGTTTTATGACAGAAGACTCTGGAGATATAGAGTCATTTGAAAATTGAAAGGTTGGCTTGATACTGTGCCAGTGAAAAAACAAAAGGTCATGGAGTCACCATAATTGCCTCTTTATTTTTTTTTCCCCTCATGGGATATTAAGTGTACGCAGCAGATTTCATGCCAATCAGGTCAATAATGAAGGAAATTGTATTTCTGAGGAGACGGATGGATTACAGCCTTTTTTTTTTTTTTACAGATGTAATAATAACTATGAAATATGGAAGGGCATGATGGGGGAAATTAATGTAGTTCAGACCAATGGCCTCAGAGACAAACATGAAATGTGAAGTAGCCTAAAGCTAGCTGCTACTTTTATGACGCCAGATATTACAGGTTATCAGCACTTTCCTGCGCCCAGGATATTTAAACATTTCGGGAAATACACACATATTGCATAGAGTTAGATGACAAGAGCGACACCACTGTCACCAGTGCAGCAGTATGAGGAGCTGGTCTGAGTCAGGGGTCGCTGGGTTATAAAGACTGGACTTTCCCTCTCATGACCAGTTTGAACCCCTTTAGTGACCAACAGACACAAATGATTCTTTAGATAATGTTACATTGGTAAGTTTACACGCACAAATTATGTAAAATTAGTGACACACTTACGTCACTAGCATAGAAGCGTTTGAAGCTAAACCCACCGAACAAACCGCCATATTTGATGAGTGTCGATCAATCTAGACACCAGGAAAGCAAATACGTGTGTATAGGATTCCAAAATTTTGAAGAGATCCTCTAAATGTTTCTTTGACTCATATACAGTGTAAGATCGAAATGACCCAGTAATGTCATTAACAATTACTTGGAAGCAGAGGTGGCAACAGAGGGAAAGTGCAGATTCCTCACACACTCTTATCAAATACTATACTATATAATAACACTTCGTAAAGTAGATAAATATCCTTCTTCTAAGTTTGAACGCATTTGGAGCTTGCTGAGTGCCTTGGGTTTTTCCTGAAATAAAATATATATCACTTACCCCCCTGTCCTGTCATCCTGTTGTTAAATAATACAGCAATGGAAACAGTGACTGCCTGTGACAAATCACCTCTCAGCATTTAGACGACAAAATGATTCAAGACGCGGGGAGATTGAGCTCCGCTTTGTGAGTGACCCTTTCGCATAACCAGGACCCTGGCTGTGTCGGACTATATAAATGTGTTTTAATGTAGAGCAGCCAAGCTGGAGAGCCCTGCAGTAAAAATGGCCTTGGCATATATGCTTGGGTTTAAATCACTGTAATGGACCTGGATGTGACAGTCATAGGCCAGAAAAATGAAACCATCCGCCCTCATAATCCCATAACCATTATGGGGATTGCGACAAAACTGAATGGATACACATTTTTCGGCGGAGGAGACGAAAAGAAAAACAAAGCTTATATCATGCTGTTTTGTTTGAAACTGACAATATGGCCCTCCTCAGATGTCTTGCCTGAGTAATTATCTGCGCTAGAAGCGATGTAGGAAAAATTGTCTCATAGGTCATATGTCTTTGACCTACAGAAACTGTTATTGGCCACAGGTTTTGAATTAGCTACACATGTGGGTAAGATACAGTGCCCATGGTGGAGCGCTTATCGCATTTCACACTGTCAGCAAAAAAAAAAAAAAAAAGAGAGGCGTAGAGAAAACAGCGCTGACAGGGTGCAGTAATAGGTCTTTGGTTAAAAAAAAAAAAAAACGGAGTGCAGTTATTTTAACCCTGTGGAGCTGTATTCAATCTAAGTAATAACAAACAAGCATTATCATACTTTTTATGAGTTTGCTCTGACTTGTAGTCACTGCTGGTGTGTTTTCGGGGATCTTGTATTCCGCACTTATTTATGTTTTTTCCAAGCCAAGTCGCCCAGACACGACGTTAAGAGTTAACGTTTGGTGACATTTATACCACACGTGGCATATCACTTTTACGTTTCGCGCCAGTGTTAGCCACCTTTCACATTGGGAGGTGGAGGGGATGGTTAACGTTATTACAGACCAACAAGGCTGCCAAAGGGCCAACCACAGGTCAATATTTTTAAGGACACCTGTGGACGTTTCTCATTTTGCGGATACAAAACAGAGTGTTTGCTTATGGAGACATGCAGACATAACCATCAGTTTTTGTGGAGACAAAGCCAGATGTTTGGTTTTTTTTTAAGGTGACCTGCAGACATTTTCAGACATTTTTGGTTGGGACAAAAAAACAACTGTTTTTCGCCGGAAGTCGAGCTTTCGTGTGTAAACATGAGCAGAGAATTTGCTTTGAAAAATTCAACCTAGAGAATATCTCATCCGTGCTTCTGCAGAAATGTACTCAGCAAACATTTACGCCGGCGATTGGGTTGACTTTTCCATCATTTTCATGTTTTCCGCCCTTTTTTTTTTCATCATTAGGAGGGTATATCAGAAGTTGTATTGCATCTTAACTTGACTTTATAATACAGCACAGGATATTAATCTCACTTATTGTACCAACCCCGCCACAATAAGACTAGACCCCAGACGCATGTGAAGATTTATCTGCAGCGTATCATGTAAACAACTATGACAAAGCACCAGCCTCACCAGTTCCTTCCCTTTTTTCTGCCGGCGCAGAATCTTAGTCAATGGCCGTGTGACAATGACAGCCCGGCTCCTTTTGCTTTACGAGCCAGACATGTACGCTACTTCCTGTTCATAAGAGGAATCTCTGAAATAAGCCAGTAGCTAAACATACAGCAGTGTCCAGACATGCCTAAGATAGCTCCGAGCAGTTCTCCATTGTGAGCGCTCAAGTATGCGGCTCCATGCGTCTCAATACCAACAAAGGGGAAAAAGGAGAAGTGGGGAAGTGTGTACAACTGGCCGTGCGTGTGTGCTCCACTCATGCCAAAAGGATGGAGCTGACCGCAGCCACTCACAGCTCACCTTCGTTCGCCGCAGACTTCTATCATTCATCAGACACATCAGACAACAATCAAATGAGATGACTAGCAATCATGTCTGTAGCTGCAGCGGCTGCAGGGTTTTTAAAACACGGCTGAGTAACGAACTTGTATCGACAGAGTGCGCACAAATGAGTGTTTACGGCTATTAAAAGCCGCCTGATTCAAGTTATGGCTCATAGAAAAACTTCGAAAATACATAATGATAGTGTGGGGAAGTCAAGATGCCAGTGTGCACATTTCTCCGGATATGTCAAACATGAATTATACGTTGTAAAAGGAGAGGATTAAGTGTGCAGCTCTGAGGGAAGGGCTCGGGTTTGCAGCCTTGAATCTTTTATCGCGGAGATTCACCCAGAGTTTTGCCGCACTGCTCTTCTTTACATGTCTTGTTAGTGTCCATTTTAATATCTGCCTTGAGCTCTCTCTTTTTTTTCCCCCCCTCTACTGGTAGCATTTCTGATGTCTAGACAAACAAAGATGACAAGACTAAGCCCGCAGCTTGGAGAGCCTCAGATGTGAAAATTTATACCTGTCAACTTTTGGTTGGACTTTTACATGTAAATCTTTTATGGAGACTTCTAAGAAACGGTTTCTGACCGTGCCAAGATGTAGCCAGACTCTCGGGCCAAACCGCTGGTAGTAAACATTTGAGAGACTGGCATTAAGAACAGAACTTGTACTGAAAACCCCACTCTTGTCGTTTATTATATCATCAGCCCTGCTGGCAAAACATTTCCAGTCCCTTGACAGCAATGCATCACAAAATACCAGTGAGGGAAAACAGGAGGAGGAGAAACTTAAAGCAACATGAGTGAGGTTTGAGCTCTATATTAGACAATCCTCCGCTCACTTTTGGCATGTTACGATGCGTGCATCGCAAACAGCCTCGCGACGCGGAATGAGCATAAAGGAAACGAGCGAAACGCAACAACAACAACAACAACTCAATATGTGTGAATGTCAAAGCAGCGTGCGTCTGTTTACAGGACTGATCATTTTCTGTGAAATGTGGGAGCGAGGAGCGGGCCGCTCATAAATCTGAGAGGACGACATAGCATGTCTCTAATGCTCTCCACAGACGTGTTGTGGCTGCTCCGTACGTGCGGTGTCACAGGGCCAGATGTAGTAGCGCTATAAATTACAATCTGTCATTTCTAGAGAAGATGTGAAGCGAAGGCACATTCTTCCAGATAATACGTACAACCTGTCTGGAGCTTAAGCTTTACTGACAGTTTTAATCCTAGTACCGAACCAAGTCAGGCTGTAAAGACAAACTTAAACCGTCCTCTGAAAGAAAAATGAATGAGAAGGATGGGGCAAATGGTTAAAATCACAATGCAGAGGAGGGGTCAGGGGTCAACATATTACTTTAACCCAAACCATTATATTTAAAAGCTAGTTTTGCTGCCTAAACCTCCAGGATTCTTAATCTCTTTAGTTTTTGTGGTCGGGCTCATAAAATACAGATCGTCAGTGCAATAATCATCCAGTTTTTTAAAATACAAACACATTTTATATTATTAAGGTGAGTCTGTGAGCAGCTCGGGAGGGTCAAGTTTGTATGCGTAAACCAAAGCTGCATTGAGAACCATCGTAACTAAGACAGACTACTTTTTAAAAAGTTGAGATCACAGCATGCTGATGTTCGTTGGCCCATCTGTTGTGATTTTGCAGAAAGGTGAAAGATAACACTTCACATAGTGTGCTTTCTATTCAGTTTAGGACACATTTTGGATTCGACGCTTGGTTAAGTAATGATTTGGACCTTCCTGCAAGTGTAGAAGAGTCCAACACTGTAGAGTCTGTTCTGGCAGGTTAACAGTCTCAGTATGAATGGTTTCTACATAAAAAAAAAAACTTGCTTCACAAAGCTGATAGTTAAACTATAGTAGGGAATTGAACCTGAGCCTGCATCACGCTGCTAAGAAAGACAGCCAGACTTATGAATTGATCCTGAGGAAAAGGTAAAGTTACTTAAAGCACACATTGTGAGGTGCATTACACCATCAGGTCTTTAGATTACGCATGTCTTTTTAATGAAGTATAGACTGATTAGTGGCCTGATGGCTACAGCGTCTGTCGCTGTAGAGATGCTCTAAAGTGCTCTGACTACTGTTGACAGACACTGCAGCTAATGGTTCTTTACTCAGCAGCACGGAATCCATCAAGATAAGCCCTCAGACTGCCGCTGACCCACACCACACCGCAGGGTTTTTAACTTGTTCAACAACTCGTGTAAGCCCACCCCACTGACAGTGCCAATCAGTCGTGCAGCTACTTTTTTCCTACTGCTGGTTTGGTATCATAATTCATCTCCCGAAGTATGTGATGCTGCTTTTTCATCTCCGTGCTCACACGTGCACATCGGGCCAAGCCGCAGCTGACGCCAGCGAGCTACTGTAGGCAAAGAAAACAGAGCGTACTATTACTTTCCCCCCATGCAGTCGGCTCACGCTTGCCCCACCGCCGGCACTGCCCCCAAAAGGCAGTCTGCTTCTGATTATGTGTGATCATCCTTGAGCTTGGCAGCTACATTTCAGACTCAAGGGAGTCATTTTTTGCTCAAAATCTGGCCCCCGTTCAAAAGGAATTACACTGGAGCTTGTCTAAGGCATTGTTAATTGCACTCACGGTGGCCACCGGCACTCAGTGATATTCCTGCTCTACTTGTTAAATGGAGTTTCTTACTTGTCATTATCATCCCCATACTATTTGTAACACGCATAATGGAGACTCTATTTCCAGTGATTCGCAGCAGCCATACGATACGCTTTCAACTGTACCGCTCATCAGACGGAGTTAATTTTAAACACTCCATCAAGTATCTAAATGGCGCACATCATTACAAATTAAAACTACATTTATCAGCGTCAATAATTCTGCCAATCGCTTCGGTATTACTACCACTGCACTTGGTAGCAGGGGCGGTTCTGGGGGGGGGCCAACAGGGGCCAGTGCCCCCGTAAATCCGAGTCTGGACCCCCCTGTGGCCCCCCCAACAGGGAGTCTGCATCAATAATACAATGACAGATTTCTTGCAATGACTTTGTTTTGAAGGGAAAGGCAGAAATAAAGTGTCTCAGCAGTTTACTACCCAATCAAAATTGCTGAAATTGTAAACGCTGTTTTGTCTGAATGAGGGATTTATCTTTTTTTCCGGGTTGTATTTGCCCCGTAACAAAAAAGCCGGCCCCAACCTGGCCTCCCTATTACAACTGGTCTAGAACCGCCAGTGCTTGGTAGCCCAAGATAAGTAAACGCTGTGCCAGGTATATTCAAATGTACACATAGATAATGTGTACATGTTTTTCAAAATGTTTGTCACGTGTCAGCCGTATCTAACCTGAGCCAACAACTGATCCCCCCGTTTTCACCTTTCTGTATCCGTTTACAGCAACACAGTCACATAATGAGAGCTATTACTGTGATAAATGGTAATAGGAGTGCAATTAAGGAAAGAAGCTGAAAAGTGAACTCCCGTATTTTCCTTTAACAAAAGCACAAGGCCTACAGTATGTTTGCCCGCAGATTCACTTGGGACGGGCTCGATACAGAGCAGTGGAAAGCGGAGACGAGGACAACGGTGTGTTTTGCGCTGTCAGTGGTTCAGGATAGTTATTCTGGGCCGATCTGCGTAACCGTGCTTCCCTCAAACACGAGGAAAACACATTCGGAGATGAAATCCGATAGCGTTTGAGTTTTGATTTGAATCATATGGAGACGCTGAGTGTTTGAATAACGTAAATGGCCATATAATAACAAGATTGCGGACATTAGCATGGAGGGCCATTATGGTCATATCAGTAGGTGCACTGCTGCCATGTGATACTCTGTTGTTCATGGAGGGGACCCCCAACTTCCTCCCCTTCCTCTGTAAGTCAGAGGTCAGAATCAGCTGTAGAAAAACATGGTGGGAAATGATATTCATTACATGTTTCTTGGCCTGTGACGATAATTACATTACTGCTTTATCTTTATTTATTTTCTTATCCTAACTGTATTTCTATCATACATAATACATAAATATGCACATTACCTCGATTTTGTGTTAAATAAACATTATGTAGAAATTGGATTTTGTGCGATCTGGCGCCCCCTCACAGTTTCTGAGTGCAACACCACTGTTGTAAATACAAATGCCCGGTCTGTGATAATAGGTCAGACGTAATGTAGGTGCTAACTACAAAGAAAACTCATCATGTCATAACAATGTTAAGTGTTGAAAAAGTAAACATGTATGTAACGCTGTGACCCTACCCTCTCACTGAAGTTACATAGTGCAGAAACAGGCGATGGGGGAGCGGAGAACAGTGTCCTGTTACAAGACGCTGTACCATCAACATGATGTTGAAGCTGTCATTTTAAGGTACAAAGGTTACATAATGTTGCTTGACAGAGCCGGAGAGTCACTTTGTTTATTGTTGTGGTAGTGTGGTTCTGCATTTTATTCACAATTATCTATTTTGGATATTTTAATATTTTAATATTTGTTTTCCATTTCAGTTCCGATGTCTGAATTATAAATAAAAACTTTTTTTTGCAATGATTTCTGGGACAAGAGACACTCCATAGTGACAGGCCCCCATATATCCTAATAATATACAGTAGCTGTCAGTGAATTATGGTAAGTTTACATAGCAGGAACAATAACGCTAAAATTCATCACATTAATGATAGGGCACCACTGTAGTGAGGATTACGTGTAAATTAATATTTAGCAATATAATAAGGATTCATTTCACTCATAATTCACTAGACACTGAAGACAAGCGTGCATTTTCAACATCTCCAATTCCATGACCACTGGGAGAACATCTACTGAGCGTATGGAGTGAGATTGTTTTGTTAAATATATTTTTATTATCATGTTAAGTTTCAAGTTACAGAGCTGGATGAATTGTCCAGAAGTAAAAAAAAAAATAAATAAATAAATAAAATAAAAAATAAACATAAGCCAATTATTTCACTTGTGTCAAGTTATAAAAGCAATTAATACAGTGCTTAATTGATAAGTTATTGTCATTGTCAGCTTTAGTGGCAGTATACATTTTGCAATGGGATTGTGCCACTGGATGGTTGCAGAAATACTAAAAACAAAAATGTAATTGTACAAATAAACTTTACTCTCTCTCTCTCTCTCTCTCTCTCTCTCTCTCTCTCTCTCTCTCTCTCTCTCTCGCACACACACACACACACACACACACACCTCCCACCTCCATCGATGGGATCCCAGGGCAGAAGACATCATCAGGCGGTCCGGGAGGTTGCAGGAGCCGGCCGCGTCATCCCTGGATGGGCGGCGCACCGACGGGAGGACGGAGGGTGTTTTCCAGCTTTAAAAGCACCGGAGCCGGCCCCTCTGACAAACCGCGCTGCGTCATCGACCTGGGGACACTCTTGAAAAGCTTCATTGGGCTGAAAGAGCTCAAACTCACCTCAGCCACGGTGCCCCTCAGCAGCCTTACCTGCGCCGGTCTCCAGATCCTACAGCACACGATTTAACCGGGTCCGTCTGGTGCGCACGGTCCACTTACGCGTAAACTCGCTTCGCCACAACTCCGCAATGAATTATGCTTTTATCTGATGCTGTGTGAAGTAATCTAGCGCTTGCAATATTACCATCGGCGTTGCTCGTTCCAGAGAAAGTTGCGCATCGCTTGTTGAATGCAGGATTCCTTCTGTCTGAGCGTCAATTCCAAGTTCAGCTTTGGAGCCGGTAAGGAGCGGGGACTCCACTTTCTCGCCGATATGAAGTCTGCAGAAGAAGGTAAAAGAAATTGCTTTACGCTTTGTTTTGAATGCGCTCGAATATGAATTTGTGCTGCTTCTGTTCGAAGATGCGTTGACACCAGCTGCTGCGCCTGTAACGGAAATCAATAGGAATCCTGTGCACAGCTGTAAAGTCTAGGTCAAGCATTTGGTAAGCTGATATTACAGTGGAATAGAGCTGCAGCAATATAATCACAGGATATACGATAAATAGAAATCAATAAATCCACTTGGAAATACCTTAAAAGTTGTGCATCTGATGGCTGGCTTACAACATGCTTTCATTTTGTCAATTTGAGAAATGATTACGTCATTAATCACAAGTCAAAAGTGTTCTGTGTGACTGCTGTTTTTTTTTTTTTTTCTAAAGATGACTCCTTTCGCTTGATCTCTGCTCCGCATGAGGATCACATTAGCGCTCACTCAAGTGCGCTGAGTGGCATGCACCCATTTTACATCCACACCATTAGGTGTCTCCAGCTGTCTGCGCAGGTGCTCCTCATCATGAGCAAAGAATGTTGACGCTGTCACCTGCACTGCTCATGGTGAGAGGTTCACGTCAGCTGCACGACTGCAAGGATAGATTGATTGGCTGTCAGCCAAATTCAATGAATCGCCAGCTATTTTGATAATTGATTCATCAGTTTTATTACTTTTTGACTTTTAAAGTAGTAAAAAAAAAAAAAAAGTCTCTGATTTCAGTTTCTTAAATGTGAATATTTTCTGGTTTCTTGACACAAAACCGATTTTCTTTGGGTTGTGGAAGAACGCACTCTCTGAGGACGTCATCTTTGAGGCTTTGGGGAAACACTGACTGACAATTTTTCACCATTTCTGTGACATTTTATTGACCAAAACACCCGATTGATTTCTCAAGAATGTAACTGACAATGTTCCAATACTTTTTTATGGAGTTAAAAAGCAGGGAGATTGTCTCTGCACAGAGAGGTCAGGGGTCGGCCGGTGAAGAGCAGCATCAGGGATTGCCTCAGATCCTGTGGCTTGTTTATCTTGGAGGATGATTCATCCCGTAGCATTCAAAGGGAAGCTCTTTGATTCGCGTTTATGGTTTGCGAAATTTGATTCGGTCCATCAGAAGTCACTGATAGCCCGTCTATGTTAATTCACAGAGTCCGCCGCTGCTGATGTCACTGGCTTTTTGTGGATTTTGTGAATTTCATTTTGTCTTTGAGGTTTCAGACGGACGGGTGCGGGCTGTATTATTATTCATTTCAGCCGCTCTAGTCCTAGGTCTTATAATTGGTAACAGATGAGTGTGTGTGTGTGTGTGTGTGTGTGTGTATGAGAGAGAGAGGGCTGTGATCAGTGCTGCTCAGGGATGCCGAGTAGCTCACTTGACAAGGAGACGTGCTTAACCACACACAGCTTCAGTAGTATGCCCAGTGTGGCTTTATTATCACACACACACACACACACACACATGCACACTCCACTGGTGTTTTGCCATAAACCATAGTCAGCCATGTGCGATAAATAGCTCCAGGGGTTCTTAGTTCCAGAGGCTGCAGATGACTTCTGTGGGCGACCACCTATCTCTCCCTGAGGTCCCGTCAGTCTGAAACCAGCCACGACCACAAATACCCCGTGGATAAACCCGTCGGTTCTTTAGTCGTGCTGGTTTGGTTGTGGGGAGAGAGTGTTTTGATCGTGATAGCATAATTGGGAAAAATTGTGGAGGACAGAGAGAGCACGCTATAATCTGTGTGATAGTCGGTGTTTTCAAATCAACTCTGCTTACACCACACTTTCAGTGCGCTGCAAACAATTGCAGTGGCTTTGCCTTAAGCGCAACAGTGAGTCATTTTTTATGTTTCTTTGATTTGTCTCAAACCACAAATGAGACCGATCTGCCATAATTTTTGTTAGTTCAGCAGATGTGACGCGCGTGACCCGGAAAAGCCAAGTTTCAAGATCATGCAGCGCGCAAGAGTGAAAGCCCCAGTGTGTTTGAGTGGGTGTTAGAAAAAGTCGAGTATGTTGCAGCACACATACAAAAGGGGGGAAAAAAAAAAAAATATGACAGCTGCAACCCTCAGCAAAGTCAGTCAGGCCTGAAGTTAGGAGGTGTGTCACACCGGGTGGAGTGGGCAGGAGATTCTTATCTGCTCAGCACTAGAAGACGGTAAACCAGAGGAGGGAAGCATCAGACGACACTGAGCTGAGGGCAGACCAGTTTGAATGTTGAAGCGGAGATGAGTTTCCAGCATGAAGAGCCAGAGTTTGATTTCAGCTATGTGTTTGAGTACAGCCAAGAGGGCCAGAATGAACCTGAGACAGGTGGGTGCTCAAGGGCAATGGAGGGCTTTTTTTTGTCTCTTTATTGTATGTCCTGTATGTTGCACAGTGTGAGGGCACTGGATTGTACTGTGAGACTTCAGAAGTCTTTTTATATCTGTGCAAAAATGCTTAATGCTGCCAACCAAACAAAATAGACTATTTAATTGTAATGCCATAATATCATTCTCTTATGTTTTTAGGAAAGTAAACAGGTTTTCAGACATGATTTTCTATAATGTGCACATATATTATTAGGTAATGGCCCTCTATGAAAGGAGCCCCGTGCTTCACTGAACTTGTTTTGGCATATTGAACTTGTCTGATGCACATCACATAATCACCTCTGAAAATAGACTCTCATAAACTAATTTTAGACTGCCTACCCACATATTATCTGGTGTGTGACGGATTCATCATTTCATGTGATCCACTGCATTGTGGTTAACAAATATAGCACGCTGCATCAGGGGGAATGCCCTTCGCTGGGTTTCAGACTGAATGGTACTCATTCTTTGACCACTTTTACCCTCATTGACGTTATCAATAAAAGGCAGACGTGAGGTTTACAAGTGTTGACACAGCAGCCAGCCGCTACAAGGCTAACTGAAGAGGCATATCTGCTCGGCTACATGTGTCTCCACTGACTGGTATGTCATTGCACTCGTGTGCTGGTGATTTCCTTGTGTGCCTGTCCGTGCGCGCCCTTTGTTTGTGTGTGTACCGCGCCGTGCATCTGTGTGTAACGCTGCAGCAAACTCTGGCTTTGACTTAATCACAAGCTCAGAGCGATGCGAGAGTGCTGTCAGTTTTCCACAGGGGAGGGCCTAATTCACTCAGTGAGTGATGCAATCAATCAAATAAAGCATCCATCAGCGCGGCTGGAGGAATTCCTGCAGAGTACATATGACAGCAGGGAGTGCCAAATAGAGCCTTAGCTGAACTGATCAAACAAACAGAGTGGCTTTTCAACTCGCGACTATGCAGCAACCACATACAGTAACTGCTTTGAGATGATTGCTAAGCTTCTCCAGATGTTTATGAAAAATGGAGGCAGTCATTTGCTGCAAGTTGTATTGGTAAGATGTGTGTAGGGGTATTGTTCTGAGGTGTAATGAGTTAAATGGCATTATAATAAGGGGTGTCATGATTTTTCAAATCCACAATGACGGCTATGCCATTGTCAGACCATGGCATCTAGATTGTAATTTGTCTTTCGGCCCTCACAGCTGTCATTTACATCTTCAAAAATTCTTCAACCGCTGAAGAATGATGATTGGTGATCAAACCTGAAAGCACATTAAGGTTTTTCTCGATTTATAATCAATATCATGACACCCCTAGTTCAAATGTTGTGGTTCTGAGCATTTGCAGTGGCATGCTGTCATATACTTTACTTCCACAAACTTAAAATATACTCCTTTCTTTTCAGATGCATACAGCTACACACCAAATGTCAGCTTGTCCCTTCCACTGGGTATGGGCAACCCATGTCTGGCCACCCAGTACCACACCCTTCAGTCAAGCCCAGTCATCTCAGTTTCTTCCTGCCATCAGACAAGCTACAGCCTCCAGAATGATAACCATGTAGCATCCGGCTATTACCTGCCCCACGGCCTGAGGCCCAATGGGGCCCCAGCATTGGAAAGCCCCCGTATTGAGATCACTGCCTATAGCCAGTACCCCGAGGATGAGGTAGAAGAGAGCAGCAGTGAGGACCACATCATCAAAAGGGGCGTCAACTCCATCGTGACGCTGACACTGCCCAATGCAGATGGCTACCGTGATCCCACTTGCCTCAGCCCTGCGAGCAGCATCTCCTCACGTAGCTGTAACTCCGAGGCATCCTCGTACGAGTCCAGCTTCTACAACTACGACAACTCCCCGCAGAACTCCCCATGGCAGTCTCCCTGTGTTTCTCCGAAAGGCACACCCTTACTCTTGTCCTGCCCACATGCCAGCGGCCCTGCAACTTCCCCACAGCATTCACCCTCCACCTCTCCTCAGATTGGAGCTGTGGCCGAGGAAGGCTGGCCAGCACAACCTCGAGGCTCCAGGCCGAACTCCCCTTCCTGCAGCGGAGGCAATGGCGGTGGCATGGGAAAGAGAAAGTACAGCTTTAATGGCACCCCTTACCCCCGCCAGACATCCTGCTCACCCATCCAGTCGCCCATTCCATCCCCACATGGCTCCCCCAGGGTGAGCGTCACAGATGAGAACTGGCTCGCCAACACCAACCAGTACACCAACTCTGCCATTGTGGCCGCCATCAATGCTCTAACCACGGATGGAGTGGTTGACATGGGAGAGGGAATCCCGATCAAGACGCGGAAGACCATGCTCGACCACTCATCCTCGATGAGCCTAAAGTTGGAGCCTGGTGGCGAAGTGCTAGGCCCAGATGGGGAGCTCTGCCATGAGGACTACCCCTCCCGCCTAGCCCTCAAGAAGGAGAACTACTGTGGAGGGTTCCTTGATGTGCCCCAGCATCCATACTCCTGGTCTAAACCAAAGCCTTACCTCAGGTGAGTTGAGCAGCTGTAGAAACATAGTGGAACTGTAAACCTTAAATGTTCGGTCTGTAACATAGTTGATTGTTGACTTTCATTCCAAACACTTAGTTTCCGCTTTGGGTTTCTGAACTTGTCAAATATTGATGCTTTGGGGTTCCAAACTCACCCTACCTTCTAACCCAGAGTGTCAGTATTTGACAAGTTGGGAATGAGACCCAACAAAAGTCACAACTGTGTAACCAACCCAGTGGTACTTCCTCTACTGTCAATATTAAACAAAATCAGAAGGGCTGCCTCCAAGTTTCCCTGAAAAGACAATAAAGCACACGTGTTTACTTACTTAGACAGATTTATATTTTCTAGCATTCTCCCGAAGGATTACTTAAAAAACAATTCAGACAGCACAAAGGAATTCAAATAAATTCTTGCAATAATGCCATTACTTTATCCCGTTGTTGTTTTTATGTTACTACATTTAGTGTTGTTTATTTTCTGCATGGACACGTTTGTTTTAGTTTTTAATCTTCAAAGGCCATATCAAAAGGCAGAATTCCAATATATGCCTGCTATGCACTTTCAAAAGTGTTCTCTTTGAAGATCAAAACTATTTCATAAATCATATTTTACAGGGAGGAGTTGCTCTGCGTGTGTGTGCCACTGTTTCTATAGCAACCCACACACAAACACAAATACTCATAGAGACACAATGACATGCGCGCGCTCAGACAAATTTTCACATGCACTCAACTATATAATTGATTTTTAGAGTTTTGAGTGAGGTAAGCTTTTTCAATTTCAATTGTTACCCTCGTGGCATTTTTTTCCAAGCCAATAACACACTTTCCTGTCGGAAATCAAGTGTTTGATTAAGATAGTGAGCAACAGGAAGTAATGGTGACAGGCATGGCTGAAAGGGAAGCAGTCTGTGGGTTAATCAGCCGGCTCGCTGCTCTGGTCTGTCGCGCCATCGGCCCATCTCGTTCTGTGCAGCTAGCCTGATGTCATGCACTGAATGGGCAGATAAAGCCCTGTGGGGGGAAATCTGTTCGTTTTGGGTCAACAAACAGCCAGCAAGTTCCACAAAGATGCCAGAGATTGGTTTCAGTCGAGCCACCCTTCAGGTCAGGGGCTTGCGTTTACCAGGCATCCGGCATAGAGAAATATTGTCTTGCACATGTTTGTTTTGGTTTAGATATCTCCACGGTGTTCACATGGGAAGCTCCGACTCTCCATCTCAAGAACAATGATGTTAAGAGAGGCCAGCTGTGGCTCTGAGAAAGAGATATCAGGGTGTGCTTCTGACCTTATTCCATTGTATAACTCCATTGTCTTTAATACACGTGTAGTGGGCTGGGATGTGCTTTACAGTGTCACGGCCATAAAATTGGAAGGGATAATAAATGTATAAAGGGACGATTTCAAAATTTGTTTTCATGCCCTAGAAATATCTGTCGTCCCCCTGTCACATTCCTAATTCCGTGTGTCTGTTTCCACCTGTCACACCATGCAAGAAAACACACTGCCGTCTAACCGGGGCCAATCTGCTCTCAATTATTCCTCAAAAACAGGCCACTAATTATTACCCAGGCCTACGGAATTACAGACGTCAACAATGACTTCAATTGATTAGATTATAGACTATGATGAAATGAAGAAGGACCGAATTAGTTGGATTACACTGAGGTGTCTTGTGAATTTATGGGTGATTTAAAGCAAGTTCAGTGATTTAGACGGCCTTGGCAGTGATGCTTCCTGCTTTGCAGCTCAAACTGTACTACAGTTTTAAGAATAGAATTAAACAGAGAGAGAGAAAAAACATGTAAAGTCAATACTTTCCATATTTTTTTTCCAAGAGACCTGGGAATGTCAAACACAGTACTTCCCTGTTTTTTTTGTTTTTTTTTTTCTTTTCAGGAAAGCAGAAGCAGACACAGGGTGTTTAGCACAGAACATATGAACCTTTACGGACAAGATTCAAGATAATTCACTATTATTTTATATCAACCAACAGTAGAGCATAAAAACAGACATTTTGAGCACTGTTATTTTATCCTAACCCTAAACCTAACCCTACAAATATGTCGTGTTCCTGCAGCCCGTCACTGCCAGCTCTGGACTGGCAGCTTCCATCCTGCTCCGGCCCGTACAACCTACAGATCGAGGTGCAGCCAAAGTCACACCACAGGGCCCACTATGAGACCGAAGGCAGCCGAGGGGCGGTGAAGGCGCTGAACGGTGGCCACCCTGTAGTGCAGGTATGTCACCAACACTATGTTAGTCAGCAAAATGGTTTTGGAATCAGATTTTCTTATTAAACATTGCTGTTTACTGGAGACAAGGTTAGCTTTGTGTGTTTGAACTGTGCAATAATTTGCTGTCATTACAGCATGAGTGGGAAAACACAGACAAGTGCATGCTGATTAACAGCACTTTATTTCTGTCCAACAGCAAGCAAGTGACATGAACATTTGGCTGCTACTGAATTTATGACAGCATGCAGTCAGAAAGCGAAGTCAGAGCAGCCATTTCAGGGACATTTCTCTCATTAGTCTGGACTCTGACATTCTTATACGATATCTTTTTTGAGACAAAAAATAAATCTTAGTTTGTTTCCGAATTGTACGATTTCCTTTCAAAACATTATCATCTGCAAAACTAGTGCAGACCTTGCAAAAATGTCACATGTGAATTATTATCTTTTAAGTCCAACATGGTTATTTTCACATGTGAGCAAAAACTGGGATGTGTGAAAAACAGATGTGAAAAGCAATTCTTTTGAAAAGTTAAGAAAAACAACAAAAGCTAAATTTCCACATAAGAAATTTGTTCACATCAGCTCACTTATTCAGTTTTTTAGTATACAAAAAAAAATGTGTAACTTGTCCGCTTTTATTGACATATACATCAGAGTTTGATTGACTGTTTGTCAGCAGCCACTATCCAACATTTTTCAAATTACCATTGTTGTTGTTGTTGTTTTTTGTGACATGTAAAATAAATTAATTTGCACTTGAGGACAGCAATTGAGTAAATTGGAGTCAGTTAGATTCCATCACACATTATTCTTCCTGTTGACTTTAAGATTTTTGTTTTTACTGCAAATATCAATTTTAGGTTTAGTTATCAGTCTCCTTAATTACTTATAAGTCTTAAAAAAAAAAACATATTGGTCAATCCCTGATCAGAAAAAAAAAATAAAACTACTTAAAACTATTCAATGCATCATGTAGTATCATTGCATAGATGTGAAGCCAGTGAGGCAGACCTCAAAACCCTTCTGTGACTTTTGCCAGCAGCGTTGCCCTGTATACACACCGCAGTCTATACATTTCTGAATGTGCCCGTATGCTGTGTTATTAATGTTACCCCGGAGCTCGCAGTCAATCTACTGCTGCAAAAAGTTCGCCCTGACGAGCAGCAGTGCATGCTGACTCAATTAGTATAGAGCAGGGCCATCGCCTCTCACTATTGTACTTGGCGAACACTTAAAGAGCACACGTCAGTCTCACCGGCAGCAGCACAGAGCTCCTTTCTCTGCTCCACTGTCATCACACGCCGCTGACATCTTGGTTTACTCAAGGTGGGGATCCAGCCGTGTGCGTATCCTTAAGGTTAAGGAGGTCACTCTGCTTTTCATGTCGTCAGTTCGAATTAAAACTGCGCTTAGCCTAATATTTACAGGGGCAGTGGCCAGCACAGTTTCAAGTCGGTGGTCCGTCCCCTGTGACACGGGTAGCATCAGACGTTGTTAGCGCCACGGCTGTTTTGTAAATAGATGTTGTCAGCACATCCTGGTCTGCACAATGTCAGACGCACTTGACGGCTGTTGGCCAGCGCGGTGTTATAAACAGGCCCGTCAACCTTGAGGTTTTCTCTGTAAATACAGGTAATCATTCCCCTTCATTACAAACCTTTGTATATCAACATGAGGGTGAATCAACATTTTACCCCCGCACCTCCCCCATGAGGCTGACAAGACCAAACTGCCATGCACAGCTGTGGCTGCAGGTGAGGCTGGTTCTGATCTAGTTTACGCTGTGTTCTGACTCACTCCAGGGGCCAGAGGGGAACGTCATGAGTAAGTGCCCTGTGACTGTTTGCATACACAGTGTTCAGTGCGGATTTAGATTGATGACATGGGTTGTTTGTTTCATACTGCGCAGGCACCAACGTATTGGCAGCTTCTGCGAGGATGTTTCCAAGTCTTACTGTGCACTGCCGGTCATTATTAGTAAGTAGTAGTCACGGAGAAAGTATGAGGACAGCTGCTTTACCATCAGACACACACCCCCAAATCGCATAGCTCACACTTTGCTCTTGCTTTTTGGCGAGGAGTGATTAATGCATCTGATATTGAATGTGCAGTCAATCGGGATATCTTGAGGGTTTCCTAACAGTGGAAACCACTGGAAGCACGGCAGCTGGCAGAAAGATAAATCTATAAAGATGGCGCAATCGTGTGTACATGCTTGAGGGTGAAATATAAAAAAGAGCATGTACTGTGTCTTCAGGGGGATTTTTGCACAGTTTGCGGTACAAAGTCTCTCATAAATCGGACTGTCTTACTCGTTTTCTTTGTTGTGTGAAATGGTGTTGTTGTAGTCTTGGAGGATACAGCATGCTGCAGTCCCCAGTGCCCAGTGGTAATGAGTGGCAGGCGTTGGATGGGTGAGGTGCAGTCAAGGAGAATGAGTCAATAATGACACAGGGACACGGGTGTAGGAAGCAGCTAAGGAAGTGTGTGTGTGTGTTTGTGTGTGTGTGTGTGTGTGTGTTTGTGCAAAGGACTGGAGTGAGTAGAGAGAAAAAGAGAGAAGGGGCAGAGGGAGTCACCAGGCAGCTGGGGCTTGGCTGCCCCTGGAGATGCTCTGTATCCTGCTGATTAGGGCCTAGGTGGCCCTGAGGTTGGCTGAGCATGGCACTGGTGGTGGTGGTGGGGGTGGTGGGGGTAGTGGTGGATAGGAGTCAGAATCCCAGCACCCATCAGACGCCGCCTTCCCTTTCCATGCACCGGTGCCTTCCTCCCTCCCCGCGGGGCCTGTGGATGTCACTCCTCGTGAACCGTTCATCCTTCAACCATCTCCCAAACCCACACCAGCAGGCCTTCCTCGGTTGAAGCCCAGTCATCCACGGCTCTATTGTTTTTTCACCTCATGGATGATCAGACACACGTGCCGTGAGTGATGGTGACATGTGTGTTGGAAAGCAAGGCTGGATGAAAAAAACAGCAAGATGAAAAACATGAAGGGATACACTGTTTCAACAGCTCACGGTGTCCTTTGGGGAGACAGCGACAGATAGTCAAAACCGAGATGCTCAACTGCTCATTTGCTGTTGTTTTCTTGTTATTCAATAACAACCAGAGTTGTTTTCTCTGACAAGCATGCAGTAGAGTTTAGCATCTGTAAGGTCTGACATCATCCTAAGTTGCTGCAGAGCAACCACACCACATTCAGGATGGAGAGATTGTGGGATGGATGAGTGGAGAGAATGGAGTGTCTATACTTCAGCCGCACACCGATGAAAACCTCTAGATTATGGGTTCCCTCGACTCATTACCCCTGTGCTGCGCACACCGGCTCTCCGAGCTTCCTGTTTCAAATCTCACTCATTTATTCAGGACTCGGACTCCGTCCTTCCCTCCCCTCCTCCGCATCCGCAGCCTTTTAACCTCCTCTCTCCCGATTGGTCCGCTGTGTGACCCCCGTGACTGCTTTTCCACTTTATTTACTGCAGCAGACCACAACGCCATTAAGGGGATCGAGGGTACTCTATAGGCTCCTCTCACACTGTTCCAGACGCTTCCCTCTCACACCGCAGCTATGCCAAACGTCTACAGGATGACGATGAGCCGTGCTCAGGAAGAAAAAACAACCTGGTCTACCTTCACTTAGAATACCCACCATGACATTGACTGATGGCTTTTTCCAGGGGAAAACAGTGGGAATAAAGTGAGATTGTGCCAAATTATATTCATTGAGAATATGGTGGGCGAAGACATGACCTGACTCTGATCTATGATGTGGGTTCAGGTGCAGCCCAGTCATCAGTCAGCCCAAGGAGTGTGCTGCAAAGCCAGCGATCACTGTTTAGACTGCGTTTCAACATTTGTAAGTGTGAAACTACTGGGTGCTTTTGAGGAGGGACCATGGCAGTTACAGGTCCAGTTTGTAAGACAGTTGATTGTTGAGTCTCATTTCCAACCAAATTCTCATCAAATACTTACACTTTCGGTTTCCCAGGTCATCAAATATCAATACCTTGGATGAGTAGATTGGGCCTGCCTTCAACCCAAAGCGTCAGTATTTGACAAGTTGGGAACACGACTCAACAATCAACTATTGTACAAATTGGACTCTTAAACTTTTATAGGCTTGACACTTTTGGATATTTTCAAGGAAACCTTGGGACAATTTCCAGATGTCTTTGTCGGCATAAAAAAAACAGATTTTTGACAAGAAGTCAAACTGTTTATGGCAATGAAACCTCGGGCATCTCTAGCTGTGTTTGTTGTGACCAACGTAGGTATTTTGAGCAAAAAAAATATATTTACCTAATCCTATGTCCTAACACTAACCCTTATCAAGTAGTTTTTGTGGCACAAGATCAAAATTGAACCCTTAACTTGAAGAAAAACAACATAAATATAAAATAAAGACGTGTATAGTTGTAGTTGCAGTTGAATATGTTGCAAAGGCTTTCAGGTTCAACCTCAGTCAGGAAACACTCAGGCATCCGCCAGGCCTTAAGTAACAGTAGACACTAACACCTGTGGAGTATTAAACCTATCGTTCTGCTTGCAGCGCAGTCCAGCATATGGCTACTCTGTATAGGATAATGACTGGGCTATAGGGTTTTGCCCCTCACGCATACACACACTCTCTCACTCAGTCTCTCATTAAGTCTAAAGCAGCAACAGACATGGTGTAATTTCAGCAGGATGTGGCCATCATCCCTATTAACGTGTGCGTGACTTAATACCCATCTCCCTTCCTCTGCAACTGTATGTAATGCACATCAAATTTGCAGTATGGTTCCGCCACTGCGACATGAAAGACCTTGGCAAACATGTGCTCCGGTTCTTCGCATGTGCGGTTTCACCTTGGGATCCGGTGCTTGGCGGCTGCGTAATGTCTCAAAAGAAAAGCCCTGATCTACTGCACCCTATACTGTAGCTGCTAATTGCTCATTAAATCTACTGCCGCCTCTTGTTTGATATTCAAAAGGCTTGGTGTACCCTGTAGTGCTGTTAGAGCTTAGTCAGGGCTGTTATTCGTTGCCCAAAGGGGTATTTATGCCACTCTTAAATTGTGGTTCTCCATCTGCGGGGCTTCCCTTACACTGGTATTGGGCTACCACTAATTACGAGTTAATAGCAAGTGGAAAAAATGGAGCGAAAATGTGCATCGTTTTCACTGGTTTGAGGTGATAACCAGACAGCCCACAGATTTATGAGGTAAGACACTGTTGGGTAATCAAGCTATTGGGGGGCACAGCAGTCATTCGTGCATCATCTTACTCAAATTCTCTGTAGGTTTGGATGATATTCATAAGGCAGGCTGTGCTGGTAACAAAGTCATTCTTTTTATATGGAATTTGGACCCTCGCTGGTCTAGACATGGGCTTGTGCTTGAAACTATGCCCGCAATGACATAACACTAAAGCGCTCGGCTCAAGAAAAACTTTAGGGGGATATAGCTGTTTGGTTGCTTATAAAAGGAGCAGCGTTTGGAGCTATGGGACGGCAGCACATTAAAGAGCTGCCTATGTTGCCTTATGCATTCAATACGAGGCACTGGAGACATTAGCAGGGCAGGAGGGTGATGGAGTAAAGTCTGGAAGGAGAGACAACTTGGATGAGTGTACATTTAATTGGGTACAGCAGAGGGTGGCTGTGTGACTGTCAGCACTTGACAGAGAGAGAAGGGAGCGTGATAATGGGAAAAAGCCTGAATCTGCTGTTGTATTTCTCCTCCCCTCGGTCCCCCCCCCCCTTCGTCTGCTGCTTCCAGTCGTCTTCTCCCTCTCCTCTCCCTGATTCTCTGCGCCACGTGGACCTCTACGAGTCATGACATTTCTCCAGGCAGTGATGAAATCACTGCAGAGGGATAGAAGGCAGCAGACTGCAGGCCTGTAGAGTGTATTCACACTCAATTTCAAGCGAGGCCAGACACATCTAATTTACCAGCGAATCCTTATTAAACGTTACATGTTCAAATCCTTTCTTTGAACTATTGAGGCCAGATGTAGGCAGCATCGAGAATGTCACTATTAGTAAAGAAAGTGCGGGATAAAATGTGCTATGACAGAAAATAGATGTATATTAATCTGTTGAAAAGAAAAAAAACACTAGTATTATTTAATCACAACTCATTTTCCTTGACTGAAGCAAGGAGAGTTAAATGAACAATTCATCCAAAAATGTTCAAGTCTTCTCTGCAGCTGCTAAGCTAAAAGCGTTAGCATGCATTCCGACTTAAGTAGCTGCAAAAGTTTGACCGCACGCCAAAGGTGTAAATAACTTTTCATCTGGATCTGCAGACTTGCTTAATGAGCTGTATGGAGATAATGTGTTTTTTTTCTTCTGCAGTTTTTTTTTATGTTTAGTCCCCCTCTACTTCACTTGTTGACTGCATTTTAATTTTTTGGGTGAACTGTTGCTTTAAGAAACAAAACCTTTTGAAACATTCTCTCCTTGTGATGGACTCGTAATGGTAAAAAGGCACTGGGGCATGAATGGTGGAAAATGAACGGGATGCATGCACCCTCCTCAACACCCCTACACATCATCACAACTGACCCAGACAATACAGCTGCACACAATTACACAATTAAAGCATCAGCTGCCATATCCGCAGTGTTTTACTTGAGCCCCAGCTATCAAAAATGGCACGTGCAACGGTGGCTTGCGGCGAGAGGTGTAAATGGATCTAGCTGACACAGTGGCAGAAGTTGGCACCCCGAAACAGCTGCAAATCAAGCCTCGATTCAAACTCGGTTCAGATGATCTCAAAATAAATATACAGTGCGTGCGCCAGATAGGCTGCAGTTACAGCGGGGAAAGCTCATCTGGTCAAAATTAGCTGCTCCCTGGTCCAAACTCACGGGCTGGATTACACACAAATACAAAGCTGAGGTCACAGGTGTGTGGAGCCTCTGTCGTCAGCCCACACTTAAAGTTTACGATAGAATCTCGACTTTTTCGTTTTTTTATCCCCCCTTTGAGAATAAAATGAAGAAGTAAGTTTTGCGCTCTGCTTGTGGCGTGCGTTAGAGTGAGCATCACAGGAGTTACGCAGAAGCTAAAGGGAGAGGGTCAGGGAGCACATATGGTAAAGGGATCAGGGGAGGTCGCCCAGGGGGGACTAGACCGCCTTCCTTTGCTGCTTGGAAGACCAGCGTCACCAAGAGGACTACCTGACCTCATTAATCACTTCCTCCTCTCCATGAGGTCACTACGGCTTTGAGTGTGGACGCCACCGTCATTCCGGCTACCGCAAGTTGAGTGAAGGGATAAAGACCACCCCCCACCCCCCATCCCCTCTGTCCTGCCTCTCTTGCGGGCCTCCTTGCAGCCACGTGGCGGCTGAGGTAATGGTTGGAGGTCACCGAGGAATCCAAAGAAGTCCGCCGAGGCAGAAGTGACAGACGACACGGCTTTGTAGCGCGGCTGCCTGCGTTTTATTAAATCATAAGGGGGACGTCATGCAATTTAACGCTCCGGTGTTGCAGATTTGTACCTCATGCTCCTCCATAGTGCTCTCACGAGTCAATACACAAGTAACTGGTAGCATGTGTGGCTATGGATAATTACCTCTGGTGACACCATAAGTAAAATATAGCAAGCAGAGCAGGGTCTGCTGGTGAGATCACCGCATAGATGAAGTGGTCCCTCGGGATGCCAAAACTTCAAGAAGCTCCTGACCTCGGCCTAACTCACTGATGACTAGCATGTGTGACTAGCTCACAGGTCAAGACAGCTGCTAGAGACACTACGTGGAGCTGAGGAGAAAAATAGGACGGTTGGAACTGTGGATGAATGACAGCCTTAGCTTTACCACTCCCTTTGCACTCCCATGATATCTGAATCAAAAGAACAAAGCCAGTTAACCGCTGGTGCTGGGGAACATATGGATATAAGCTCTACTAGTCATATTCTATTTTTACTCAACATAATTTAAAAATTCTTTAACTGGAAAGAAAAAGAACATCCTCTGCTTTGTCCAAAAATCCCAAAGCTCTGTCATCAAGTTCAGACCAAAGACGTTTCATCTTCAAGCGTATCGCGAAGCCAGACAGCTTTTATTACAGCGTGCAGACAAATTTGTTCTCAAATCAAAGGCATTAGGTGTCCGCGACACTGTAGCACTAATTTCCACAGACTTCTGATGACGTAGCTCTCCGATCCTCCACCAACCTTCCTCCTCCTCACACCCCTGTCCCTGACCACCATCCGAAGGGTAATTATAAACCCATTAATCAGATAATGTCATAGGTTACATGTGGACTGCATTTTGTTATATGACTCAGTCTGTTAGATAAACAATAGGGGTCTTTTATTCCATCTGACGGTACCACTGTTTTCGCGGAGCTCAAAGAAAATTGGTCTGAAGTGATGGACCGGTGTTCGCCAGGGTAATTGAGCAATTTGTGGGATCTTTCAGATGGCTGTGGCTTGGTGAGGAGCTGGTCTGGGGCAAGTGATCCCTCACAGTAAATGTCACATGCGGTCAAGTAGCCACCTGGGTGGGGTCTAAGGAGGTCCTCGCGCTGAGAAGTTAGTCGTCTTGGTTTTCTCTTGGTTCGATCCAGATGGATTCTTCATTTTCTGATGGTTTTTACGTTGGAGAGAGAAGTCCACAACAGCATCCGCCCATATGACCATATGACCACTTAGCACTGCAAAAGGTCATGGATATTCTGGGAGGTCTGCAGTGTGAGACTCCACATTTGGTTGGCAAATTACTCTGGTCAGAAATCACTCACTAAGTATCAGTTGTCCTTCACCACACTTTGGAATTTGAGCCATTACACACTTGGTTAAATCATCAAAATATGTTACTTTAGGCACTGTCAGAAAACGATCCAGGGATGCTGAATGCAAATTGGCAGCCACAGTTTATATTTGAAGTGTCGTCGACCCCAAAGTCAACAGTACTCCTCAAACTATGCACGACCGTGGAGTTTTTCTTCTCTTGAAAAAAACAAAAAAAAAAGATTTGATCTTTTTATTACTTGAGCAGTAGCAGCTAATGGAGGTCTCCGAGAGGAAGTGGGAGCTGTTTGAAGTGGTGGTTCTGATACAGGAGTCTCTTTCATCACAGTGGGACACAGTCTCGGAGCTTTAATGGAAATCATAATGCATGTTCATAACTGCCCAAAGGCAAAGGGGCCGGGTCCCGTCTGCATGCCAAGCTCCATGCAGTTCTGTGGTGTTACTGCATTAAGGTGTGAAGTTTGCTGAATTTGACAGCCACTGTACCAATATAGGGACATTTACTTTACTCAGCCAGTTTGTCAAGGTCCAAATTTTGATTTCCTCGCATAGAAACAACTTGGTATTAGCCCAATTATCAGTTTCATTATCTTTTTAGGCCGAGGACATTGTGTCTTGAGAAAGACCTGAGATGACTGCCCCGATGTCTTAATTTGTCTCTGTAATGGTCACTTTCTACTGAGTCACTGACGACTGCTTGCCTTTTTTTCAACAGCAGCAGTGAGATTTTAATGAACACTGAAGTGTTTGGAAGCCAGCCCTTCCATCAGCCCCCATGTCTCTGTACCCAAGAGATTCGTACCCCAGACAGACATGCGAAACATCAAAAAACCTTTATTTTTCACCCTAGCCTGAAGGAATGTAGAAGGAGCTCAGCAAAGACGACTGACAAGAGGGGTCTCCATCCCAACCAAAAAACAAACAAAGAAAAGGGGCTCATTTTCGCAGCCCCTCTACCATGTCTGAGCTATCATTAAAGCCCCCGTTAACTATCAGTAGCCGATGTGCAATGAGTCTCTGTTTCCTAAATGAGGGCTTGCCTGAGATGGGGGTCTTAAAATGTGATGTTGCCTCTCACCTGGGTCCCTTTGTTCTCCCGCCAGCTTTATGGCTACATGGAAAGCGAGCCGCTCACCCTGCAGCTGTTCATAGGGACCGCAGACGACCGCCTCCTGCGACCACATGCCTTCTACCAGGTCCACCGCATCACCGGCAAGACCGTCTCCACCGCCAGCCACGAAGTCATGCAATCCAACACCAAAATCCTGGAGATCCCTCTGCTGCCTGAAAACAACATGAGAGCCATGTGAGTGCTCTCAGACTTTCACCTATCCATCTTCTTCTTTCCACATGTTTAGCCCCAACTTTAAAACACCCTCACAAACACACGCACACAACACACACACACACACGCCTCTTTCTCTCTGCACCCTACTCTTTGCTTTAGCTGTCCAAACAGAATTCCTTATGATAGGTACTGTGCAGCACACACTTCTAAATAAGCCCTCGAAAAAACTAAGTTCTGCCACCCCAAGAGATGATTTCTAAGTAAGTAAGAAGTAAGTTCTCAGAATTCATGACTTGATTAGTTCCACTATGTGCAGGGGCTGTAGAGGCTAGAGGCTAGAGGCTAGAAGCTAGAGTCTAGAGGCCAAACAGAAGCCCTCAAGGAAGTCAATTTTTTTGCCAAATGATATCTTAAAAGTACCAACCAGACCACAGCCATGAAACACTGACATTGTCTACCAGTGTGATGTAGTCTTGTTACACTAAGCTTTGGCCAACAAGTATCTAGCAACAAGCTGAATGGTGTAGTTCGCAACCACTGAACAAACAGCTCCAAAATAGTGATCATCATTTCATGTTGCACAATTACTCACACCCCTTAATCCTGCAGTGCATTCACACTAACGAAGCACAGCATAGTTAGAAAATGTAAATCTTTAATGCACTCAACATCAAGTCAAACTCAATTTCCCATTAGTGTTTTTTTACATTTTGATTAAAAGGATAAGCACAGGGGTTAGTGATAACATTATTGTTGGTGCTGTTTAATTCAGTTCCATAAATTATTATTAGCAATAATTAGGAAAGAGAGAGTACAGCGTTTTTCTTTCTTTATCTGTTCAACCAACAAAGTTATCTATATCCGTACTTGGAATTGGAGGAGCTCAAGCCGTAAGTGGGTGGTGCTTGAATCGAAAGCTGGTGGGGCTAGACAAAACTTGGTAATTATTGCCTGAAGTTGATAAGGGTTGATCAGAATATGATGTTTTTATTTTTTAACAAGAAAACTATTTACAGAACAGCCTCAGTGTTTAGTTCAATGTTTTTGATCACAAGAGAAAGAGAACTACTGACAGAACAAGATCTTTATAAGCTTGGATGAATACATTTCAGTCGGCTACCCAATGAAGAGCTTTCTTCATCAAGATTACATACACTGACACACATAACTTGGAAAAAGTACATCACCCAACCCAAAACCCAAACCCTGGTAAACATGCATGTCAGCTAAGGTTAGTGTTTACCACATGATGAGCTAGCGAACAAGCTAATTTGCTCTGCCCATTAGGGTTGCTGTCTGCTCGTTATGAGTTCTGGTGGTTCCCGAGCTCAATCAGACTTTGTAAAAGTGTGGTTACAGTCACATGAATTGCTCTTCTAAATATAATCTTGGTTTACCTTTCAAAACATTAGCATCTGTTTTATCCTCCCTCCAGCCTTGCAGTAATCTAAGGGGCTTTGTTCTGCAGTGTGTCCAGGCAATAGCTCCTGTCCTGAGGCTCCATTCAGACCAGGCAGCACTGAATTGTTTGGACTGGTGCCCAGAACTCTGTGTTATGGATAAAACTGCTGTATCTGAACATAGGTTAAATAAGGCCATTGCCTCTTACAGCAGCTTGATTGTTTCACATTTTGAGATACATTATTTCTTTTGTTGAAGGAATCAAAATTATTTAATGCATCTCTATTTTGGTAGGACCTATTTAAACATTCGTTCAAATGCAGGGGAGCAAGATATTTATAGGACATTAGAGTTTCCTGACTGGACAGTGGCCCTGCTAGGTTGGATGATTTTAACATTCGTGCCGCCTCACAATATCGTTTCCGACACCACCACAATTTCCCTTATATTGTATCATATTTAGGGGCGACCCTAAAATGACTCGACTTAACGTGTCCCTTAGGAAGAATACGATATTCTGAAAAACACTATAGGGGAAGTTGCTTTTCCTTTGTCGTCAGCACACACGCAAAAAGAAGAGGAGTGAAAGTTCTCCCTTTCTCCGCCGACTGTCTGAAAGGTCAAAGATGAAGAAAAAGCCTTCAACTGTCTCTTTCCACTGAGCTGTTTAACAGTCGTCTTGATAACGCAGCATCCACTTCTCTGCTCTCACGCCAGCAATCATTTGCTTGCTGTGTGGGATGCAGACAGTGGAGAGCTGTAGTCAAACTTTCAGACAGTTTCAATCTGTCTTCCTTTCCTATTCCGGGAAAATATCATTTCATACGCATGAAGGAGCTTCATTTAAAGCGGTATATATCCCCCTCTGCAAACTCTAAGTACAACATACTGTATAACCATTAATAACTGTAACCTAATCAGCAAGGTAACAAATGGCGAGGTAGGTTTTTGACTGGTTTTGGACTTGTTTTTGGCTCATGCAATGAGAAGTCAAAAGATTTCACCATGGGAAGAGTTAACTGTCCCCCGTCTCAACTTATATAGGTCGTGGCAACAGACTGCAAACTCCTCCATGATGTCCATCATGTTGTGTTTGTTTTAAAACCATATGCACGACAGAACACTTACATCATGCGGGCCTGATAAGGACTGGGTGGTCAGTTTATTTAAATTGGCCAAACCAAAGTCAACGGGAGGAATGACTAGGTATAAAACCTGACATTTACCATGTTCCAGGAACGGTGCCCAAAAAGCTACCACGTAAAATAATTGAAATGCCAAACCGTATCCCATTCGTATTCCCTCACTTTTTTTTTTACCAGCCACATCAGTTTTATTTCAATTCATGAAAGGCCACATCTGAAAATGAATGCCTTTTTTCCGCTAGGAACAGGGAAAGAACATTCACTCTTTTACCTCCCAAATTGTGAAATGAAATTAATAAAGACAGGCAGCTCAGTGAAGGATCTGCTGCTACACGTGGCAATGATTAACAGAGGTTTATACTCTTAATGTATGAGGTGTAAGGACTGGAGAGGTTCGGTGCCATAAAGCGACTCTGTGTACACAGCCTGCTGCTGGTGGGACGTGGTGTGTTCGGCCCGGAGGAGTCCTCCAGAGAACTGCTAATTCTTGGACCACTGTGACCCTTTAAAACCGTGATGTGAAGTCATTAATGTCCAACTCTGTCTTTGATGACATGCTGGATTAATAATGACACGGACATGCTCCAGTGAACTTCCAGTGTATGATCTGTCACACCAGCGGGGACTTCGCTGCGCCACAACTCTTCTGAGTATCCCAGTTTTAACAGCCAGAGTTGAGAAATCAGATCTGCTCCCATTTTCAGCTTTTGTCTGTACAGTACTTTTATGTAAAAAATTATTTCGTAGGAAGTGTTATAGAGCGGCAAAGTCATGCCCTTTCCAGTGGTCCACCATGGGAGATTATTTCAGCAATAGGATTTTTATGGAATAAGGTCAGGGATAAGGTGTTAGGGTTGGGGTTTGTGTTATTTTTTCTGAAATAAGGTCTCACAGGGCACACCAGAGGGCACAGGACTTTGCCTCTCAATAGCAGCGAAAGCATATACTTCAAAAAAAGTTGCTTTCTCTCAGCGTACAGCCCTACTGTAAAGCCAAAACTGTGTTATCCTGAATATGTGAATTCATCTACTAATATGATGTTAAACGTTTCCCTTTTCTGCCTCCGTCCCAGAATTGACTGTGCAGGGATCCTGAAGCTGCGCAATTCGGACATCGAGCTTCGCAAAGGGGAAACGGACATCGGGCGTAAAAACACACGTGTAAGGCTGGTGTTTCGAGTGCACATCAACCAGCCCAACGGCAGGACGGTGTCCTTGCAGACTACTTCCAACCCCATTGAATGCTGTAAGTCACACGCCCACACTAACGGGTGAAATAAACTCACAGCAAACTGGCGTACGTTTTCTCTTGGCTTTAAGTGAAAGGTGGCATCTATTGTTGTAATCCAATAAACTGAGGGGCTATTTTATTACCTGCTGGAGCAAATTCAGTGCCTCTGCACTCAATAAGCTTTATGTGATCAAAGCAATTTGCCAAGGCAATGGACGCATTGTACATGATGCCAGACACACGTGTTATCTATCTCAATTCCCATTTTATGACTGAATGCACAAGTTATTGTGGTAAGACTACCCCATTAGCGCAGGTTCCACAAAGGTCATTTGCCAGCCCCAGTTTTGGCACGGTTGAATGAGCACATTGAAAGAAACCTCTGTTTCTTTGTTATTCATTTGTGTATATAGGTGTGATGTTATTTGCACCCAAGGAAGCCAATTAAAGTTAGATGGTGTGACAGAGCTGGCGTTATAGTTTATGGACCACAATCCGAGCTGGTTCATCATTACAGACAAGGTTTTTTTAGTTTACTCATATTCTGAAATTATGCAGTGGGATATTCGATGAAATGCAATGCTATGCGATGAAAATGTATGGTCTCTGGCTGTAAATCTGGTCACTGTGTCCCAGAGGCTAAAGGTGACAATCTAGCCAGATTTATAGAAAGCAAAGACAGGTGGTTGGCCACAAGCGGAATGGAAATAATGACTCAGGATCTGACCACGAAAATATTATGATCAGTTGTCCGCCTTTTTCGGTGTCATTTAAGGAGCTGCTCTTGGCCGAAAACTTCCTAGCGAGGGGTCATGAAATCATCATAATAAAGTTGATAAGCCTGTTTGCCTAACCAAGAACTGCTGTTTTACTGTGCTGGGCTCGTGCTTCTTGGAGTGGCTGGAGATCAGGCATCAAACTTAAGTGTGTGTGTGTGTGTGTGTGTGTTTCCCTCCAACAGCCCAGCGCTCAGCTCAGGAGCTTCCATTGGTGGAGAAGCAGAGTGTGGATAGTTACCCCGCCACCGGTGGCAAAATGATGCTCCTGACTGGCCTTAACTTCCTCCCCGACTCCAAGGTGGTGTTTGTGGAGAAGGCGCAGGGTAGGCTCACCACACCATGTTTACTGCCTCTCAATTTCCCCTCCTAATATCTCTTTCAAATGTCTCTCTCCCTCCCTGCCTCTGTCGCATTTCCTCAGTCTCTCCTCCCGTCAAAATAGAGCAGGCTGTGCCAGAGAGCCACATGTGGTGTGCATTAAGCCACTATATTTTTAACCAAAGCGTATTTACATTTGCTGAAGTTTCCATTGCCTGTTCACTGGTGCTCGCCACAAGTTAAGGAATGAATCACAACCAGGGCATGTGCAACGTCTCTTTCTCTCACTTTCCCTCGCTGTCTCTCCCTCCCTGACTCCCTCTGCTTTTTGACATTTAACCCTTGCTTCCTTCCACCACTGCAGCTCCCTCCTGCACCCATTCTAGCTATCCTCACCCTGCCTGCATGTCACTGAGTCACGGTTTTAGAGGCTATTCCATTTTTTTATTTATTTTTTTTTTGCCCAGACCTTTTCTGCCATGGGTTTCCTCCCTGTGTGGGAGGGCGCGGTGGTAAAACCAGCACTGATCAAGTTTGCAAGTGAACGATCATTTCCTTGATTGCACCCGATAAATCAAAGCAAAGGTCAAGCACAGTGGTACCTCAGATGTCTGCTGAAGCACAATGCTGCTGATAATGATGATGGTGAGCAACAAGAGAGGAAGGGTGAGGGAGGCAGATTAAGGGATGTTTGTTAGGATCATCAAATGATTCACAAATTTCACAACTCCTGGTTATGGTGGTTAGGAAGCCTGAGCCTGACGTGCCAGGTGGTGGATCACACAGAACAATCTGGGAGGTAACTCGTGGAAAATAATTCTACAATACGTGGCAGCAGGGCTGGGCAATATATCGATATTATATCTGCATCACAATATGAAATTGTATTGTCCCAGATTTGGATATCGTTATGTCGCGATATGTCATAAGTGTTGTCTTTTCATGGTTTTGAAGGCTGCATTACAGGAAACTGATGCCATTTTCCGAACTAACCAGACTGTTCTACTTGTTGTAATACTTGTTTTTACTCACTAAGTCATTAGATCCACATTACTGATGACGATTTATCAAAAATCTTGTAAAGGAACCAATATTCATCCTGCAATATTGTTGCAGTACAGATTTAGCAGTCAAAAATTGAGTGATATTTGATTTTGTGACCCAGTCCTAGCATTTGTGAAGGAGATTTCAAGTATCAAGTATCATTTATCGCAATATAGTATTATTCTCAGGACAAACCATATTTCATGGGCTAATCAGATCAACAGTATGCAAGCACTAACACCGAAAGCAAATCAAACTCTTACTGAAACCATTCGGGAGAAAAAGAAAGAACTTTTTTTTTTCCATCGAGAAAAGACAACAATGTCATTCTTGCCACAAGTGCATAGCTTGAAGCCAGGCAGGACGGATTCAAGAGAGCACATGATCACATGATGTTGTGAATCCAGCTGTCTGGCAGGGTAAAAGAAACCCCTTTCTTTTAAACCCTTGTTAAAAACTGACCGTCTGAAATCAGCATTGTGTGTACAGTGAAAAAACAAAGAAAGAAAACAGGACTCACTTTTAACTTCTCCCATGTCCCATTTCAATTCTTAACTTGTCAACTCATTCATTCTTTAATGAACCAAAGGTCCCCTTTGGACCGCAAGCTGAACCCGTTCGGAAGGCAACACTTGGTTGGTAAACCACTGAATATAGAGTATGAATCAGGAGAAAATGCTTGAATCCCTCATCACTGCTACAGTGAGGCTCACTCAAACTGCAGTCCCACAATTGGAGGAAAAATACTTTCATAATGAGTCAGTCTCGTCTCAGTTTCCTACAAAATTATGAAAATGCTCATTTCATTTGTATGAAAAAATGAAAATTGAATGTGTTCCTCTTCTCGGCACTCATGTCCCCCCACCTTGCTTCACCTTATGAGTACTCCTAAGCACCTTAGGGGCTTGGGGATAGACAGAGGTGGGGTGAGCGGAGGGGAGGGGAGGTGGATGAACTTGGTAATATGGGGTCCCCCTCCTCCTGGCTTGACTTAGTCATGGAGGGGGGATCCCCCTGGAGAGGAAAGCCCATACATACACAACACCTTCACCTCTCCACCCCCTGCTATTTGAGACTCATGACCCCGTCTTGGTTGTATTTCCCTTTTTTCACCCCCTCTCCGTCTGACCCGGGTTCTCCGTTTCCTCCTTTTCTCTCATTTCACTCCCTCATTCCCCATTCGTCTTACCTCTATCCCCGATACCCGTTAAAGACATTAGCCGGCGTGGAGCTCTGCGCTAGCGGGATCCCCACACTCGTGCCTGCCATCGACATTTCAGCGGTTTGTTTTCCGTCTCTGTGGTGTCGAGAAGAAGAGGGGGAGATCGAAAGAGAGCTTGTCTGTCTACTACTTAGCCTGCTTTTATGTAAACTTTAATGACCCACCACTTCCAGGGTCTCCTAAGTCAAAAAGCCCATTACGGACAGACGTATACACGCACACACAGGAACACACACCGAACATCACTCGCTAATGGCAACTATCTATGGGCAAGCATGAGTGTGGAAAAGTACTTACGTCCCAAATACACTGCGAAATGTTGTCTTTTGGCATTTAAATCAGAGGATCCTGCTGTTTGATGAAGGTTCTCCGACTTAAGATTTCTCTGATTGTTGATTTAGACGGACCAAACTGGGATGAGGGGAAAAAAAAGCGCCCAATAAAATTATAATTATATTACAGATTTATTCTATAACTTTGGTTTTATTTTCCTCTGGAAAAGTTCATGACTAAATGCACCCATGAAATACAGAGCATCGGACCGCAATAATTACAACTCGCAGACATGTGCTTACACACACACGGACACACTGAGGCACACACACAGCCGAGCTCTTTGTACAGCACAACACCAATCACCGCTTTTGCCACAGTGGTGACAGCCATTACTGTCGCTGCCATCAAAGGTCAGGACGGCGGCTCACTTTCCAAAATTGACTCCAATAAACACCTTCCAGAAAATTCCACAAATCCTAAGAAGCAACAGACGGTTATTTTGAGAGTCCCAGTCCAACTTGTGTGAATAATTATACACAGTCACAATCATCCAAGTTGAGTCAGAGGGAGATCACACACAGCACAAAAGGCCTATTAGAACAAATGAGGCAGCCGTAAATCATAAAATACATGTATTTATTTAACTGTTCCCAGTTGCCTTCGCTAGCTGCTTTTTAGCGTAAATACACCCAGATGCCTGTTTTGGAGTCGCCTGCAGATTACAGTTAATTACTGACCTCTTAAATGATGGGTGTCATCAACATTTGAGAGACTGTCCCATCAACAGTTTCCGGTTAAGTGACGAGAACAGAGACACCAAGAACATACACTCGTCCTCAGGAAATCACTGACACCAGTGCTCCGTGTCACCACTTTAGTTTATGCTACAGGGACCAGGGCCGCTGGCATTATCTAAGTTTTAGTAATTTAATTGGAGATTCATGAAATGTCTACAAGGGAAACATTTGCAAATATATGTATATATATATATATATATATATATATATATATATATATATATATATATATATATATATATATATATATATATTTATTTATATATTTTATATATACATTTCTTTTATTTATTTATTTGTTATTTTTTAATCTTTGTGGATTGTGGATGTTCCTGTCGCATTTCTACTCATTGTTGAGTTTTTTTTTTTTACTGCAAACCTCTATGGAAACAACTCAAAAGTGTATTTAGTGTAGTCTGGCACAAAAAAAAAGCAGAAGAAAATCAAGAAGAAAAAACAGATCAATGCATTTTTTTCTCTGATACATTTTGATTTATAAAAATGTAAGCATTGATGCAACATTTTTTCCAACTGCCCACGAGTTTGACTGATTATGCAAAAGATAATGACAGCTCCACATGCCACTCTGCTGTGCTGAGGACCGCAGAAGTCAATGCTTTTGTTAAGTAAACAAGTTTTTTTGGACAGCATTTTTAAATGAGAATCCTAGAATTGGTAAATGAAAACGAAAATAACAAACATGGCTGACCCCTAAACCCATGTCAAACTTTAACTTAAATGCTTGAAACTTACAGGGAAAAACACACAGCACTGTGTGGTCTGAGGGTTACATTTTGCACCCATGCAAATGATGTGCTAAAGGCAGATAAATTGATTCTTTGTGAGCAGGGAGATAAATGTGAGAACCTGAGGACTGATGCATTCTTTATCCTATTACATGGTTAAATCATAGTTTCCCTCTGTCACTTAAATCTCCCCCCCTCCTCTCTGTGTTGTTTTGATTGTCTGTCTGCTCCCCTTGAGATGTCCCCAGTATCAAATGAGCAGAGCTCGTAGCTGCTGCCACTGCGGGAGACCTTAATGTGCCTTGAAAAATAATTACTTCTACTTTTCAAATGCCACGTCCATCCCCACTGCTCCGCTCCGTCACCCACAGGATAACTGATGCAAACTCTGTGCATCCACTGCATGTGCCGGTGTGTGTTTGTTGTTGTGCGTGTGTGTGTGTGTGCGCACTATTGCCGTTAGCCTGCGGGCCTGTTTGCGTTGTTCAGTAGGAAGTGTTTTCAGTGAGTCATCCGCGAGGGATTCCCTGTAGAGGAGTGAAACGGAACAGACGAGACCCTCAGAGGGTAGGGAGGGAGGAGAGGGAGAGGGGAGGAAGAGGAGAGGGAGAGGGGAGGCAGAAAGAGATGGGACTTCCTTCGAAATCCTGACTGTGACCTTGTGTGCTGAGACATCGGCGCTTAGGAGTGATCACATCCTGCCCCGATGCTGACTTTTATTGAGTTCATGAATGCCAAGCGGTAGTCAGATCAATTTCTAAGGTTCCCAACAAAAGGTTTTTATAGGCTTTAATAGATAAGCTTCATTTATTCCATCTACGGATGAATTAATAAAACTGGTCTTCCTAGTTCCTTAGCTCATCGCAGAGCGCACATGGCATGGAAAGCAGCAAGAAAATGATAGACTTGAGTCTAAATCACTGTTTCTGCAGCAATGTAAACATTCTTTTCACCAGTAATTATTGTTGTCACATATGTTTAATAGGTCACATCTTTATTTTTCCTCACAGTGGAGAGTTGTACCGCGGTATGGGCATTCATGAAACTTTCCATCTTAATTTGCATTGTTGTGCTTGGTTCAATTTACTGCTGTTTTATTATGTGTATGCATTGAGGTTGTGTCAGTGGTTCGGTTTGCCCAAACCGCTCTTTTGGCTCGGCAGTAGGAGGACATACCTGGCGCACCTATTGCAGTGTGTGTTCTGGCTTGCCCCGCTTTCCATGGATGGAATGAGTGCTAGAGGCAGGGAAAATAGAGAGAGAGAGACAGACAGACAGACAAACAGAGAGATAGAGAGAGAGAGAGAGAGAGATAGAGAGAGAGGGCTGGGGAAAGCCTACACTCTGACTCAGAGGGGAGGTAAGGGAATTCCCTGGTGAGCTGGATAGTTTTTACATCTGGTCCGATTGGAGCGCTGCCTGGAGCTCGGCAGCACCACACAGCCTGGGCTGCAGCTTCTCCACCTCTGCTTCGGGCTGGTCGAGCTTGCAGCCAAGACTAAGAGCTCTCTGAGCTCCAGTCTAATCTGTAACGTTAGGACAGCACCGTCAACAACAATCACCCTAGGATATTACTCTTGTCATGTGTGGAAACTCCTCAGCTACAGGCTGAAATATTTGGGTCCTCATACCTTTCTGATTTAAGGAACGCAGACCTTACAGACTCTGATCTGACTTCATTCAAAGACTGTTTATACTTGGGTGAACACCTCTACCTTGGGCAAGTCTAAACACCAGACAGATCGGTCGATGTGTTGTACTTCTAGCAATATGTCTAGACTGCCCTTTGGCTTAAGGCGAGGATAACCCGCACAATCTTGGCTCAGAGTTTTGGCACTATGGCAGTATAAGGTCAACCTCCACCCTTGCCTCAGGCTAGAGATCACAGACAAATAACTTACAGTATCCTGTCTAATTAGGATGGTATACTACACCAAAATCAATGATTATGCATGATGATTGTAGTTCTTGGAGGAGCCCTCTAACAGAGCTGTAGGGGTTTAGCCTCTTGTGCTCCTTGGCCATCTCCCATAAAATGAAGCACTGCATGTCTAAAGGTGTACCTTATTGAAGATTAATGGGTAGAGAGTGAAGAGTGAATCATAACATACAGTTTTGAATGGGAAGACATCACTGCCAACTATAATGAGATTGCTGAGCCTGAATCAACAAGGATGAAAAGTTAAGCCTATGGAGTGCACCAGGAGTGAACCCTATGGAAATAAGCTAAGGTTAGGGTAAAGGTAAAGGTCAAGTAATTAAATAGCATGCTTGTGAATTATAAAAACATTCATGTCTCTAAAAAAAAGGTGATTTATAACAAGTGACTAAATGAAATTACGGGGGTTGTCAGGAACAGTAAAAAGTCATCACACCGATCACGGACACTGATCTTACCACTAGTCTGTCTTTGCAGGCTGACTTTAGTTGCAAACTTGAACTTTCCAACTAGTAGACTTCTCAATTTGCCGTTAAGTGTGTATAGTAATGTAGTAGGAAGCTTAGTGGTGGTGACGTTAAAGTCATGCGACCGCTGTGCTGTTCATTTGCAGCCTTACTCAGCTTTACTTCTAACCATTTCTTTTCCACTTCAAAAATCATTGGAGTGGTGTTCAGTTGCAAAGATCTTGCTGAACAAAACGTGTATGCGTCATAAACCTGTGTTCGCCACAGAGCATCTTTTCTGAAATAATCCAAATGAAAAATCCCACGGGCTTTTTGTCATGGGAACAATGATGCTAAGGCGATTCTAACTTTCGGGTTAGCCTACAAAGATATGTCATCCGAGTACCAATCTATAGGGTCCTGTTTTAGGGTGAAGCTTATGTGAAATGCAACTGCAAGTCTGCATCTCACCCTCGAAGCCCCCGTCTCACTAAAATGTCTTTCGTTCACCAAGTGGAGATTCATCGGCAACAGGTGAGTGCATCATTTTGGAATGCCTCTGCTTTGGGCCGAGTCTCTTCATCAGAGGGATCGGTTGGATCATATCAGCATCATAACATAAAGATGTCTAGATTGTCCTCTGGTCTCCACCCTTTCTTCAGACTTGCGTGAACCTGTTGTAGCCAGATACCTGTTTTAAATCAGAGAGAGGCATAGGTTGCCATTACCCTTTCTAGGGCCAGTCTTAAGGAATCGCCCCTCCATAGAGTAGTGATAGTGATATATCTTGATGAAACACTGCTCAGTGTGTCTTTTTTTTCTGAAAGCTGTTTGAGAATTCCTTTGAAAATACCAAAACACTATCTACCTGCGCTCCTTTTGGAGATCGGTCTTAATGTCTGCCATGTGAACACAAATATAATACCAATGTAGAAGTGTGGATGATCTTCCAGCCGTGCCTCACAGTCTTTAGATCAGTTCCAGACTCAGTGCCACGCAGCTGGAGTCTTTATAAAAGGATAAAACCTGAGTCCGCTGGCCGCCATCCTCCTCAGCCGGCACCCACAGGTCAAGTCAGCTCACGCTTCCCCTGTTATACACCGAGAATAACTCACTTCCTGACTATAAAACCATCACAAATGTACTGTCAAGTCATAATTTATACAGAAGCCTCTCAATCTGAAGCAGACCCACCTTTCTCCGATTTCACCGGTCCTTCAGTTTGGCAGAGGTCAGGTGCTTGAGAAAGAAAAGCAGCTGCACCTCTGCGATCAGTCATGGGGGAACCCCTTTGGCCTTCTTGCTTTGCTTCTTATTGGACAACAAGTGAATTGCCGTGAAAGTGTGTGTTAAATTACTGAAGCATTTCCAGTCCAGGTAGCAGCAGAGTTCTACTGAAATGGAAAAAACAAGCTTGACATATGTAAACAGGAAAGAGAGAAAAATACTCCTTAATATCATCTCTGGAAAAGAGGCATAGCAGCATGATTCGTCTGGGTTGTTTCACAAGACAACCTCCGCAATTAAGCATGTGAATCATATTTTCCGCTCCCAAAAATACTAGAGTGAAGGCTCTTTGGTCAGTGGAAGTTGTTGTGCTCTACACAACACTTTTTTTGAGGGGAAGAACCCTGCCTGGAAAGCCAAAACCTGTAAGGTCGTCGTGAGGACAAACGTCAGTACTCATAAGTGGGTGGCACTGTCAAAAAAAAGTAGACTGATCGGGCCGTTGTAGATGTAAACCCAATGAATTTGGCTTGAAAGTATAGCAGAAAAGTTGCCTTTCGAATGTCACCAACAGCCGTTTGCACCGAGTGAAGGACAGAGTCTACATCTTCACGATGAATTAAACTGCAGTCAATCAAAATATGACAAATGAGAGGTGTTTGTGCAAGATTAGCTAAAACAGCAACACTGTAACTATGTTCACAACAATACGTGTTGTCAAGAATTGACGGAGGGATGACTCTGAGAAGCCTCCGCCCTTCATGTGGTCTAATTTGCCTGATGAATGAGCGCGTTGTCCTGGTTGTCTGTGCTGCTGTTAGTCTTTGTGCATCCCGTTTGCACAAGTGAGTCACGAAGAGCAGCAGACAGATGGTTCACCTTGGAGCAGAACGCCTGCACGTGTCCGCTCGAATGCGACTGGAATCGCGCCGTGGCTTCTCCTGACACAGCTCCTGCACCACCTATTGTTTTGCGCTTCCCCCACTTATCATGCGAGTTGAAGGCCAGAAACAAAGGTGGAGGATACTGCGGTTGCGTGTGTGCATGTGTCTGCATCTGTGTGTGTGCATTGCGCGTGGGCGGAGGCTGCGTGAAGAAGAAGAAGAAGGAGGAGGTGTTGTCGGGAACAGAAGCATTTTGCAGATGTTGCGGGGAGGAGTGAATGGAAAGTTCTGTGGTTATCAGTCGCGCGGCGCTCTCTGACTCGGGGAGGTATGCCACATGCGGCCTCATCCCGGCTCAGTCTCACTATTTGTCTGACGGGGCGATCGCCGAAAAAGTTCGGGGGAAGAGGGTGACTGAGAGGTGACATGAAAAGATCAAGAGGAAGGTAGAGGGAGGAAGAGAGAAGAAGAAAAGATTGAAAAACATGTTTACTCGTGGAGGCTGGGGTTGACGTCGTAGTCTAAGGTTTCCCTCTTGGAGAGTCTCCCAGAGCGGAGGCGGGTGAGATTCCCTCTTGGTTCCCCTAGACGTAACATGAGGAACGCTCATCTCTGTTTGTCTCTGTCTCTCTCCCTTTCTCTGACCTTCTCCCTGTCTGCGCTCACTCTAATTGCCCTTCCATACTCTGAGCCACCTCGCAGCATTACGTGTGCCTCATTCTTCTGAGCATCTCGGTCGGCACGGTATCGCTGCCATGCCCCGTGGCGGCCCTGAGCGCATCGCTCTGCTTCTATTCCCCCGGTCGTCCACATCATCTCCGTTACGGCGAGGTGCATTTCTCCATATGCAACTCTTATTTCCCCCAGTTCAAATACAAAAGCCCTTATCTGATCTGTTTGCCGTCTGTTTTTCTCCTTCCCTCACTTTTAATATGGCCATTTTGGAAAGAGATATCTACTGATGTTCACTCTCTGAATAATAAAGCTGACCACCCGCCCCCACTGCCACAGCTCACCAATAATAAGCCAACCGTGACTGGGATCCTTTATTCTTTTGCTCGCTGCATGATGTGAAAAACATGATGCGTTGTAAAAAAAAAAAAAAAACCCAAGGGTTTTACATCTTCCAGCGCTGCTAGACTTGTGCTATCAGTTATTTGGAAACTGAGTCTGATTATCTTATCTGATGGCTTCCTGTCCCAGGGGCAAAGTGTAGCTCTTCAGCACCGACTGTGCCGGTATCCATAAAGGGCACAGCTGCTGCCCGCCCCTGCTAACATGCAGTAGCAGTGCCACAGTGCCCATGCTATTGCTTCACATAGTGTGCCACTGACACAAAGGCTGTTCTGTGTCACTTCTATTTCTGACAGCCCTAATGAGTCATCTGTTGGGGGGGGGGAGGAAAAAAAAAACAGAAAAAAAAAAATGGCACTGTGGTTGGTACTGATTGCCCTAGCAGAGCCCAGAGCGTCTGTTCGCTTAGGTGTGGCATGAAATCACAACGAAAACCTAAAGAATGTGAGCTGAGCTTCTGCAGGCTCGCAGCAGCAGCTGCAGGAGCTCTCAGGCCTTTTATTGCAAGGCAGAGAGGGAAACCTCCTTACCACAACAAGATGGAGATGTGATGAAAGGGAGAACTAACAAAAGCTGAAGGGGTTTTTTTTGGGGGGGTTTGTTTTATTTTGAAGTTTCACAGAGCAGTTTTCAGAGTAAAAGTAAGGGAGATTATAGACGTCTGAGCTGAAAGGGATAATGATACATTTAAGATTAAACAAACTTCTAGCCATCACTGACCTAACCTTGGACTGCAATTCATGTTTAACGCCATCATAGTTGTTATTGAGTAGTTGCATTAAATGTCATAAGATAGTGAAAAACAGTCTCACCAAATCCTAAAATACACTCTTTCCCTTGTTTTTCTTAGCTTTAATTTTCCAAATCTTAAGGTTTGAAGACGCTTTGCATTTTTTGCTTGATAAATGCCTATTAGATGAATTATGATTGACTAATTGAGACATTATTTCAGCTGAGACTCTACAGTTGTTTTTTTTTTTTTTACATTTGAAGCTCCTATTGAAATTCAAATGGTGCTAGACCGCCCCGTAAAGATGAGTCAGATGCTGATTGTAGGGTCTTATTCCCACTTTTCGGGCTTCACAGTTGGCTTTGAATATATTGACATTTTTATATATAGTGCTTTTAACATTTTTGATCCTTTAGATAGATAGATAACCCATGTTTGTGAAGTTAGCCAACTACATGCTAATGATAGGCAGCTATGGCTCTTTTTTCACACTCAGTGCTTGGGAGACCTGCTCAAAAATTCAAGTGAGTGACGGACACCGTATACGCAGAGCTTTTAGGTAGCCAGCCAGACTAGACTACAGGCTAACCTTGCCACTTAAAAGCACCTACGTGATTATCTAAATGATCGAAATGCTAAAAACACTATATGGTAAACTATTGACTTTATACGCATGCAAAGCAAACTTTAAAAAGTTAAATATTTCAACTTACTTGCGGATGAAAAAGCACTGAGAAAACTTTAGATGCACTGTATACTGTAGAGTTGGTACTGGAAGCAGAGGGACATGCAGTTTTGTGTGTCACACAACATTGTGCGAGTTGAGAAAACTGGTGCTTTTTGTTGGTGGCTCGGTCGGAGCCAGCGTCATGGTATTTGACAACCTGACAATCTTTCTCAAGAATCACTGAATAGACATGCAAAAAAGAAAACCAACAGAATACAGCTTCAAAGCATGCAGACTGTTTGGTTCAGCCATAGTTTCAGCACGGCACTAAACAAGATGCTGAAACTCTTACCCCACAAATCAGACATCGCTGCCTCTTTACTGGTACGAGTACCTGCAGATTATAGCCACCCTCAATTAAAGGTCCATCTTGTTTGTATGTAAGGATGCAGCTCATAATGAGCCACACTAAACGCTGTACTTTATTCTTTTGTCAATAGATGGGCATCATCTGTGGGAGACAGAAGCCAAAGTTGACAAGAACTCCGTCAAAAATGTAAGTGCGCCCTTCGCCGACATGACTCACTGGAAATTCTCCCGCTGTCTTCAGTCCCACCCTCCCCTGACACTTTCTCCCTCCCTCTCTCTGTCTCCTCCTCATCTGTCCCTTGTAATGATGTAACCTTTGCTAAGGCGTTGCGAGTTGCAACATAGACAATGATGATTAGCCCATGCAATCCTGAATGGAATTTTTCACAAAATCTCTGTACCCTCGCGGAGTAAACAGGGGCTGTCATATTGTTTTTGCATCTCGAAAAAACACACACACACACGCACGGGTTACGGCATGGAAGCGTAAACAAACACACGCACTCACGCGCGCACGCACGCGCGCACGCACGCACGCCACAGGCCTCCCAGCATAGCCAGACGTTTAGTTCACAAAGTGTTGCGGCGTGGTGAATTGGACTTCAACACCTCGCCTGTGCCGGGATCACGCAGCCAAGAGTGGATTACACCCCTGCCCTTACCTGCTGCGTTTCACGAGAGCCGTAATGAGAAAATAAAACCGGCGCGCTCTTTTCCCCCACGCTCAGTCACACGTTCAGATCGTGTTAATATAAAACGTGCGAGGAAGCCGTCAGGAGAAAGGAAACGAAGCAAAATGCTGTTCCTGCGTGTCACAGAGAGCCTTGTTGTGCTCTGGAGTTAATTAAGATTTCACTGAGCTTCGTTAGATCTGCTTTTTTTCAGCGGCGGAGAGTGGAGTAGAGGATCTGCGAAAAAAACCCTGTTTGCTTGTGCATGATGATGGCATGTTCTGAATTGCTGATGCCTTTCATCAGCGCCTCCTCATCCTCCCTCCCCCTTTTTTTGTGTAAACTAACCGAGGCAATTTGCGCTTGGACGGGGCCTGAAATAAACCCTCTAAATGCTGCAACTTCAGGGTGTTTCTGTCCTTGTTATTGCCGTTATTTCGCTCAGGTAAATGACTCGGTTGCATCAGGAGGGTAAATATGGACTCTGATGTCTAATTGGCCTGTAGGGCTGGCTGATGTGCTGTGGCTGGAGTCCCAGATGCTGGAAAATTAGCAGGGCGTGCAAGGCTCGGCCGGGGGCGGCGGCGTGGGGAGGCGAGGTCGATGAAAGACAAATACAGCAGTGTGTTTATTTGTAGACCTAACAAACAAGTAGGGAGAGACAGCAAGAGAGCGCTGGCCTTCTTATGTCAGCTGCCTCCAGACTACCTTAAATTGCTCCAGCCTGACTGACTGGCTGTGTTTTTATTGCCATCCAGAGCGTGCTAACTTTCATTGGTTGGGACGGAGAGGGAAAGCCATGTGCACACACACACACACACTTTACACACTCAATCAGCCACCTGCAGGTTTTTTGTTTTCGTCATCTGGAGGGCAGACCGGGGCTGTGGACGCAGGCCCCTCACCTCCACCTCCATCCCCCCCCCAAACGCACAGCTCCCTCCATCCACTGAGATGACCACAAAAACCTGCTTCCTGTCAAAAAACGGTCCCCACTCTGTCCCCCAGCGAGAGTGACAGCCATCCCAGGAATTAGACACAAACGCTCAGACAAATTCTCCCCGTGTTCCCTTGTCAGAAAGAAAAGCAGTCGAAAGGTTCACATCCGTCCAGACTTGCCGAGCTCTGGCCTGAGGGGGGAAGGGGACAGGCTAGCCTCTCCACAGGGAGGCATGGCTGTGCAAACATAATAAGCAGTCTACCTCTCTCCGCTCTCTCCGTACGGGGACAAGGCTAAAGCCCTGGGGTTTCCTCAGAGACAAACACGGGCACTGGACCAACCTCCTGGGTTCTTACTGCTGCATCTACACAGTCCAGACGAGCTCATTTAGACCAGCTCCCGTTCCAGCCTCTTGGAGACTGAACCCTAAGGCCAGCTGCAAAATAAACATAGCTGCTGATTAATTTGCGACGGGAAGTCACACTATGCAGTCACGCTTGCAGAGTGACATGAAATCAGACGAGTTTTTTAAAGCTACAGTTCACCTGAAAATCTAAAAATACATATTTCCATACATATCTCTCCTCAGTGTTGTTTGGGAGAGCTGTGTTCATGCGGTGACATGGAGAGGAGGGAGGGGATTGCTAACCGCAAAACGGACCGAAAGTTAGCTAAAACCGTCAGCTAGCTGTATTAGCTTTGTGAGCTAGCCTCTTGCCCATGAGTAGATGCAGGCTTACTTCAGTGCCGACACATGACCGGTGTGTATAAAGCCATGCTCTCATATCTCATTAATAACACGTTCACTTATGTTCACTGACTAAAAAAAATTACTTTATCCAAAACTAGCTATTGTATAGATATCTAAGATGCTAGCAAAGCAGCACAGTACATGTGATAAGCACAGCAGAAACGTCAGATAGGTCGGACCGCCGCGCTTTAGTACTTATCTTTAAACATTGCAGTTAAGGCTAAAAGATGAAAATGGAAATAAACAACTGTGCTGATTTCATATCTCTGAAAAACAACCGCCAGTCTCCCCGGAAGTGACTTTTGTTGTTAGCAAGCCATTAGCGGTCAGTATTTTGGCAGAAAGAAAATAGTTCCTACGTGAAATTGCTCACAAAAAGGTTTGTGGTTGATCTTGAGTAATCGTGTAAAGAGTTTTTCAAATGGATTTCTTTGGCGCTCTGAGCACCGCAAGTTGAGCGCCAGCTAGCTCCATTACATTTGGGAGAAGGCAGACATTGCCAAAACTCTTCAACGCAAACCAGAACAATCTAAATGGATCATTAGAGCTACAGAGAGGAGAAGAGATGTATATGATTATGGGATGGTGTTATCACAAGGTATCTTACTGTATCTCATTTGTATTTTAGAGTTCTCTTGTTGTGGAGATCCCGCCCTACAGGAACCAGAGAATATCCAGCCCGGTGCCGGTCAACTTCTACGTCTGCAACGGCAAGAGGAAGAGGAGCCAGTGCCAGCGCTTCACCTACCTGCCGCCCAATGGTAATCATCATAAACATTCCCCACCTCTTTATTGCCACTGACACTGACTGAGAAGACTTTTCACAAGTGCACGCTCACTGCAGTCACCACGTAGTACTATTTCCCCAGGTCTTAACCTCCGTCAGCTGTAGTTTACCTCAGCCGTCAACATGCCATGTGAAATTTGCAGCCGGCTATCGGTTGGTGTTTTTGTCGTTGCACGCCTGGCACCGCTTCCTCGTGAGTGAGAGCGGAAGATGTGAGGTGTGTTTATTCTGCAGCGAGAGCGCGTTCCCCAGCGATGAGGTGTACCTGCTGAGTGACAGAGCCTCCGAGCGCTGTTGATGCAGAGAAGTCAATCCCCCGGCGACCTGACTTTCACACCCCACCTCACACGATGCCCTCCCCGGTTCATCCGCACAGCCACGAGCGCACGAATACACATCCACACACACCTACCGGGCGGTGCTCTGCCCTGTCATTCATGTAGCAACCTGAAAAACCCAGGAATACCTCTCTCTGTGTTTATCATGTGTCCCTGGCCCCAGTGTTTATAGATGGCTTTCATGTTGGAATCTGAAGAATGTATCGCCGGAGAGTTTGAAGAAGAGTTCAGCCTCAGAATTACATTGTGAGCTATTGACTTTTCACAGTGGACACAGGTGAAATATCAGCGTCGGTATCACTTTCACGCATCCGGCTGGAATACCGTTATTGTATCCCTGTGTATCCAGACAGAGTTGACGGAGCATGTTTGCTCTCCGTCTGCAAAACAACGCTTCCCGTTTATACTGTAGCGCCAAAGCCCTTCGCTGTTGGCTGTTGGCTGCAGCTTCAGGGAAGTAGTATCTTTTGTAAACAGCTTTTCTGGCATCCGAACAATACTTGCTGAAGGTGGGTTCAGCGATGCACAAACTCCCACAGATTTCCCCTCACACACCGTCTCAGCTGGTTTAGGGATCCCTCCTTTTGCAAGACCCACCACCTCCCCGTGATAACCTGTGATATCCATTAGATCAAAACACTGGTATCTTGTTTTCATTGATCAGCTTCTAATGGCTCTGGGATAGCATGCTTCGCTAATAAGATGTGACATTTAGATTATCAGCAGATGTATTTATGGCCACGGGAGATAAGTGATTGTGTTTTTGGATGAGGCTCCGAGAGACAGCGGAGCAGGACCCTATTTGGAGATGCCTGATTATATGATGACGAGTGCATTATGGGTAACTGGACCATTGTGGGGGTTGAACAAACTATGGCCATATATAGCATATCCATTTCATATAGTGTACTTGCACAGAGAAAGAGAGAGATAGCCATGCAGAGGCTTCTCGGCCTCCACTTTGCATGTCTAAGTCATTTCCCTGAGCATAAACACGGCTCTAATTAAAAGATGACTCGTTGTGTTCTCTCGTTCGCTGCCAAGTAAACCACAAGTACAGTGTGGACCACACAAGCGGGGCCAATGTCTCCTCAAAGAGGCGTAATTAACTCACAAGTGTTACAGTCAAAGAGGCCATGAATCACAAGCTATCGAGGTCTATTTTGAGATTTACCATGCTTTTGAAGAAACACTTTGAACACACAGCATATTTCCAAAAATGGTTGATGTTTAGCATTACAGTGTGTAGGATAGGGCCATCATTTTCTTTTTAAAACGTTCATCAACAGACTGTGTGTCAATGTTGTTTCTGTATTGTGGTGCAGAGATGTCTACAGAAGTAAGCGTGCTAACCAGCTAGCCCTCGCCCATCCCGTACTGTTACACTGTAGCTTTTTTAGTCAAACAAATAAACAAAATAAACTCATAACAGGTCAAGAAAGGAAATATTCTCACTCCTTATTAAGCAGAAAATACAACTGTATACCAACTGAATTCTGCTGAGGCCAGTGCTATTGCACACAGCGTTGTCAGCTAATAAAGCCATTAGCTGCACAGCTAACTCAGCCTCCTAGCTAATGGCAGCTCGAAGCTGCAGCCAAGCCTGCGCCATTAGCTGCGCGGCTACCTCAGTTAACCAGAAAATGGCCGCTAGAAGCTACGAAGATAGAGGTTACTCTAGTGCAGGGTTGCCGAAAGCGGGGCCTGTGAGCCAAATTCAGCCTGCCATACGTTTTGCTTGGCTCACCAGATGTTTCTAGTGAAAAAAGGTAAACAACATTACTAATCAGCTTATCCCATTGAATTTTTCCTTAGGTATAAAAGCTCTTTAAATATTTAGGATCACTAATTATTAATATTTTCCATAATGCGCACATTTACATTTACAGCATTTAGCTGTAAATGCTTTTTGTGCAAAGCGACTTACAGTAATTCATACATACATTCATACACTGATGGCGGTGGCTGCCATGCACGGTGCCGACCAGCACATCAGGAGCAGTTTGAGGTTCAGTATCTTGCCCAAGGGCACTTCAGCATGCTGTCCAGGAATCGAACCAGCAACCTACCAATTACAAGATGATGGCTCTACCCCTGAGCCACAGCCCTCAGAGCAGCTGGAAGTCAGTAAATTAAGACAACTTTGGATCCTCGTATATTTTTTTTGCATCATAACGTGATTGTCTGTGCACCCCTGCCCTGGTTTCTTTAAACACTGTACCTTTAAATCAAGTAGGAAGTATAATCCACAAAACTGCTGGATAACAACTGTAATCTCATTTCATTGAGGAAACCTCTGGGCCATAGAGTCATAAGCAGAGTTGCAACTCCATATACCATTGATTTCTTATACATTGTCAGTGAGGCTGTATTACAGTCTAAGGTATCATTATAGAGCTTGGATACCATAGCTGTAATTAGAAATGGAGGAAATACAAAGCCTGGCCTAAATGTATGTTTCTGATTACTCAAGCTGCTCACGGTTCTGGCAGGCATAGTGACTCATTAGTGCTCACTGACTGAAAGCATTCATAAAGAATACTGTATAGAGGCTATAATCAGTGTAAACAGACCCTCTGAGGCAATGATGACTGTATTATATTCATAGTTTCAATACAGCAACAAAGAATGAGGAAATCCTCGTCAAGCTGTTTGCTTTTGAGGGTTTCAGTGTGTGTGTGTGTGTGTGTGTGTGTGTGTGTGTGTATGTTCGCGCGCGCGTGTGTGTGTGTGCATGTGTGTCAACGCTGAGAGAACTAACCAACACTGTGGCCAGGTACTGGGGTGGGCCGGGGAGCAGAACACCCACACACACACACACACACACACACATACTCACACAAACACGCACTGTTGTCAACACTTTTTTTGCTCGCCTGTATGAAAAGACTCTTCCGGCCCGCTGTCCCACTTCAAGCACAGTTGTGGTCGCTGACGTTGTTTAGAGAGAACATTTCTTTCACACTCTGGTGTCTGCTCGTCTATAAAAAGGCAAACCCGACCCTGAAAATAGCCCCACTTGTTAGAAACAGCGGAAGGATGAAGCAAACACTCTCTGGGACACAGATGCTAGTGAAAACCACCTTTATTTTCCATTCAGGTCACGTGACCGCCTTGTTATTCTTCGACACTGATGCAAACGCCGCCGGCACCTACTGTGGCTGAACAGCGGCGGCTTCGTTTGAAGAACCAAACAGAAGTTTCACTATGCCGCATGTTCCTCTCAGCTCGGACCAGACACATCATTTCAAAAGAGAGCGCATTGTTTCAGACTCGTAAACAGATCTGTATCTTTTTTCTCAGAGAGAAATTAGAAGATATTATCAGATGCAGTCTGATGCAGTGGAACCGTAGCTGCTCTCGCTCCTACCAGCTGACAGACGGAGACAGGCCTCAGTGATAAGAGGAGAGGCCTGCTGAAACATTGCCATGATAATGCAATGTGAACATTTAATTTGAGCATTTCAGAAACACCTCCCCTTGTGTTTTCTCATTAGCACTGTGGAGTATGAGAGAGAGCACAGAGGTCAAGTGTCTTTGCAGCAGAGCAATGCATGAGCCTGCCTTCAGTTCAAAAAAAGGACTTGAGCCTTGAACCATCTTGAATCTTTCTGAATGTATGCACATTTCTCTATTTTATTTTTAACTGTCTGTTATACTTATGGCTTTTTATACATTTTTTATACACCTTTTATTGATATTTATGTTGAGTTTGGCACTTGTACCTTTTATTACTATACTTACCTACTTTTTCTTACTTTTATGGCTTTAACCGCTATTACAGTCTGTTTTTATATCTTTATGCATGTTTACTGTTTGAGTAGGGATCAACCATCGTGGTTTTTCAGGGTACCAGTACCAATTGGCAGTAAAACTTGAAAATCTTTGTATCAAAACTTACTCTAACCTGTGATTGAATGTAACAAGTGCAATTGACTTTAATTTTCTTTATAATTCCTTTCCAGTACATTTATTTCACGACTTTACTTTGCAGATTCACATTATTCGGTGATGATAGGCTTATTACTTGTGACTTGTTACCAATCAGATAGTGCTGTGGGCGGGACATTGAGTGGGTGAGAGGGTGCTGCATCAGGCACTGCACTGTAAAATCTGACAAAGTGATCTTAATTAAAAACAAAAAAACATAAAGGAAACCTATTACCTAAAAGTCACACCACCTGGCATTAAGTAAAGTAGACCAATAATTTCAAGTTTTTTGAATTGAATAGTCTTCTTAGAGGTTAGATCAACTTGTCACAACATATAAAAGGCTGGTTTGAAATAATTTATCCAAGTTAGAGACATGAAATGTACACAACAGTTAAGCCTATTATGTAAAACGTCTGCTGCTCCTGAGTTACTTTGAGGTAAAGCTGCCGTCAGCCACTGGATCATGATGACATGTGATGTTGTATCATCAGCACCATTTGTGGTTTGCCTGTCAAGCCTAAATGCTCGTCTGTGATGATCAGATGTGCAGAACAAATGTCCTGGATTGAGTCTCCCTTTTCCAAGCTCGCCTCCAATCATTCTTGCGTGAGCAGGGGGACGTGACGTGTTGCTCTTCAAATCAGAAACAGTTTTTCACCGACCACATTAAACAACAAACGCCAGAGAAGTGCTGGCACCGGTCAAAGCCGGAGCGAAGAACTTCTCGGAACCCCTTTATTTTTACAGGCCGTTTGGAGATTCCTCTGTAATATCAAGTTCTATTCTTAACGCACACGGGTGCCCACTCCCCCCGCTGCATTGGTTTGTGGTCGGAGTTGGAGAGAGGAAAGTCAGAAACATGTTCTGTGACACATATAGGAAAAGTTGACGAAGCGCACATTGTTCTTTTTTTTCTTCTTTTTTTTCGTAAATATTTGCACAGTCATGTTTTCTTTTCCAAAAATTGGACAAAGACTGGACTGTTTTTTGTCATGTCTACAGCTTTGAGCTTGGTCAGACCTCACCTACAGTACACTGAGGCCCACAGTACACTGGGTGACCAGATTGCCTACACAGTGGGACACGGTGCACCAGGTACCTTTGAGTTAATGAACTACCACCTGCTCCATGCTTAAATGTCACGGCAGATTTGTGCCGTTAGAACGAGATGAGTTCAGCAGTTCTGCCGCAAGACTGTAACCGATTTTTTTCGCAGTGGCCTGATAATGTCATACCGTAAATGAGAAGGAGAACCCTTTGTATCCCCAAATTCCTCTTGCCTGATGGCTATAACTAGAGAGGATCTTTCTTTGGACGATAATCAGCAAATCTACGTAAGCCCCATTTGCTTGCCCTTCCTAATCAAGTAGACAACACACGTCTACGTCCCGACTCCCATTCCCTTTCAGAGGAAACGAGTGCTCAATAAAACACCCAGATCAGGCCTGATCAGTTTAATACGAGCAGACAGAAGGGGAAACTGCCAGAGATGGAGAGAAAACCATGTGCAGAACATCAACTGTCTGTGGGCCATAACCCACAGGTTGGGAGGAAATAAAAGCCAGCTGAAGTTAGGACTCGCCTGGTGAATCTGTTTTCTCAGCTCACATACAAAGTGGAATGGAGACTCACAGATGGATCAAGCTGAAGGGAGACCACTGTTGTGAACCTCAGAAAGCGTGAAAACTTTAAGACCATTAGTCCGACGTGATTCGATTTCCTGTTTCGCCAGTCTTGGTCATAGTCAGAAGGCATACGGGAAAATAACGTTGACAAATTACCTCAGTCGGGATGAAAACCTTTAGCTGCACTCAACCAAACTCCTCTTTTCCAAGTGGATTACATTGTGTGGTTGCAAAGGACAACAGCATCCCATTCCTGCTGAGTTACTGTGAATGATTTCCCTGAATTTAGCTCTCATGTTGGTCACAGACAGGAAATCTTGTGACTTTTTTACTTTCGATTGTTTAATCATAGAAATGGCATTAAGAGGAAGGCACGATCAAAAACGTGAGGTCATTTTTCCTTCGGGACCGGTGAACAGACAGGACTGTGCTTTGTTCAACCAGGTTCAAACTTAACTTCGAGCAAAACCTCGAATCATGACCTCCTCATCCACAAATTACCTTATTTTCTAAAATGGTCACATTTTAGGCTTGATAACAATTGGATGTTTTGACTTTGTGTAAAGCAGAATTACAATAGAGTTTGCTATTTTGTGCGTTTCAGTGACCTCCACAGTTTTTGAGTGGAACACCACTGTAGTAAATACAAGTCCGAGACAATTGGAAAGCTTTTACTGTGAAGTAAACACGTCTGTTACGCCGTGCTCCTACCCTCTCACTGGAGTTGCACAGTGCAGATTCAAGTGATGGGGGTGGCGGAGTGACAACGTTCACCCTGTTACAAGACTCTGTGCCATCAACATGATTTTGATGCTGTTGTTTTCAAGGTCAAAAAGCCACACAAAGTCGCTTAAACCGGACTTTGAATAGATTTCAAGCCGGAAACGTCAGAATGTTTCAGCCCAGAGACGACAAGGCAACTCTTGATTTGAAGCTCAAATGCCAAGTGGATTAAATTCGGTTATGACATCCGCATGACAACTCATGACATCACGCTCTTAGATCCATGGCACCGCGCCATCCGCTCACACTACGGAGAAGGCATCGAGGAGAATCACTGAGTGTAGTGGCTGTGGATGTGGGACTTTCTTGTTACTCCCCAGGCTGTGCAGAGGAGGCCCGAGCATCATGGGACTTACCTTACGATGCTCCCCCTGACACCAGGCCCGCTCCCTGGGCTCTGGAAGCGGACGGGGCTGACGTAAATGCGCTCCCTGCTCTGCGTTATCACCCCATCACGGATCAGCACCCCAGAGGCTACAAGCGCGATTAATGCCTTTTCGAATCCGACTCCCACAAAAATAATAGCAGCCTGTTTTTCATTTGACACACCATGGCTTTGCAGTTTTAATTTGCGTTTACTATCTCTCAAAGCGTCTATTTAGCACCAAACACAGTTTAGACAGACATCTCATTCATATTGACATCTGTGCGCCTCTGGGTAAATGTCACTCGGAGTAAGTTTAGCCAGAAACTCTTAATGGTTGGAATCAAACGCTCACCACACCCATTAACACATTTTAACAATGTGTAGAAATAGAAACAGTGTGTCCATTGTGACTCAGCAGCCTTTGCTATGCATCTGGGTGTCTTAACACTGCCCTATTAGTTTTCTTCTGGCACAGTCTGTGCATATGTACTTACATAATGACTCACCAGTGAGCTTTTTTTTTTTTAAAATGTGGATCCATCTCTCAGCCCGGGCCAGGTAGCTCTGTTTTGAAATTTTTCAATTAATAGAAAGTTGTTTTCCGTAACGACGCCTGACAGCAAACTGGAGGCATGTGATACCTGTCGGTCGGAGCTAATAAGGAAACACTGCAGACGATCGGCAGTGGGTTAGAAATTAGAAGAGAGAGAGGAGAGGAGGCAGCAGGATGATCAAGTGGGGTCACTGCACTCTCCTGCATTAGCCGAGGCCTGAAGCTCCTGAAACCACAGGCCCAGCTCCGCAGGCTCTTAAGGAGCTCAGGCGGCCTAATCAAAATCAAATCATCCCCTTTTTTTTCACTCTCTCCCCTCTATCTTTCGGTCCTGAGAGAAACAATTACTGGTGCAGTGTGGAGGAAACCTGAGGGTCCCGGGCTCCTTGAGCAGCGGCAGCAACAGCAGAAGCCCAGTGCTTTAAAGTAGTCTTTTATTGGATATCAGAGCTGGAGGAGAGTCCAAAGAAAATAGGTCTTATTCATGATTAGAGCCAGCTGTGGCTTTCCACACTGATGACTCATCCATTTTTCTTTCCCCACTATTCTTGTGCTTTTTTTCATGGTGTGGTAAAGAGGGGTGGCGGTTGGGAGGCGTGAGGGTTTCTCTGTTAGAGAGCTCAGCCAAGTTGACAGCGAGCCCATATCCACTGGTGGTTGTTTGTTTGGATTACGGAGGGTATCGCGGCCGCAATTGTGCCTGCCCACTGCTTTAATCAGTCTCACTCGTGCACTCATTGCGCCACGTGGATGCCCTGCACGTTTTTTAATATCTCCACCTTTTTTCTTTCCACTTTTTTTCCCCCCAGTGCCGATAATAAAGACAGAACCCAGTGATGAATATGATTCTCTGGGGACTGCGAGACTGCCCATGCATTCAAAGCCCTATTACAGCCGGCTGACTCCCATCATGCCTGTAGCCGATCCTGATGCCTGCCTGGTTGGTGGCTACCCTCCCTGCCCGCCTCGCCACACCGCCATGCCGTCAGCGTCCCCCAGCTCCAGCCCCACCCTGCATGACCTGTCCCCCGTCGCATACAGCAAGTGCCTCCCCAACAGCCCCACTCATGCAGCACCACCGGGCCCCGCGGTGCCCCACATCCAGGACCTCACCCATCCATCATCGCCAGACCACAGCTCTTCCCTTGGGATGCTGCATTCCCAGGGGAGCCCCATCCACCTCAACAGTCCAGGCCCCCATGGGTACCACCCTATCTATGCCAACAGCAGCCCCTCATCCTCCCCGGTATCCCACCCGTCCACTCCCGGTGGTACTGCGGAGAGCCCGTTGGTTCAGGCCTACAGCCCCAGTCAGGCTCAGGCAGCAGCCAGCTCACCCAGCATGTTGCCTGAGGACAGCAGCCCCCCGTCGATGGCCATCACCGTCAAACAGGAGCCCCAGGAACTGGACCAGATGTACCTAGATGACGGTGAGTTACGAGAAACAAGGTGCACATACACTGTCTGCAAGTTTCCACTTGATAATCATCGGAATAGCGAGGGGCACTGTGTTTTTCTTGATGAAAGCATCTCTTTATGAGCTCTCTGTCCATGCCAAAACTGTTTACGCAGCACATTGCATTTATTTAACACCTTTTGCTTATCTGCAAGCCCCCACACTCCGCCGCACCCTGCCGCACCTCTCAGTGTTTCCTGATGAAACTGTGGCAGCAGATTTACGTCAGATTTGTTTAATTTTAGACCTGGCACATTTATTTGCTTTTGGTGTAACGTGCAATCCGGCTCATGTTGTCCGAGTGGCTGCTTCACTATAAAACAGTAAATTGCCTTGATGGGATTTTGAAACAATCTGTCAAAACATCAGAGCGCCGAGGTCAGCCGGGGTGCAGCAGAACAAAAACAGTGGCACACGCGTGGCCAACCAAACTGTTGATACAACGACTAATGAAGGAAGCAAAACAATGGGTAGGGGTTTCCTGAACCAAGCCATTTCCCCCCTCCCCTTCTTTCTGGGAGCAATGCCGGGCGGCGAGGCTTTGTTTTCCCGCCTTTTCCCCCGGGAGTCGACACCATGCGGCTGTCGTCATCAGGGGAGGCTGTGAGGTCGCTGGTCTCCCTCTGGCAATGAAGCCAGTCACACCCAAGGGACCATATGGTCGAGTTTATTGCCTCCTGTGTCCATCCCACATTCTGTCTCTCAGGTCACAGACCTGTTATCTGCGTTAGCAGAGGCTCCTCTTGTTGTTATCATATGTATCTATATATATGCACATAGAACACGTGAATGGCATCGTGCCAGTTTGAAATGTAAAAATCCCCCTGCATCCTTGTGGAGGAGGGGGGACAAAAGCCCCACACTGAACCCAGTAATATCACCTTCCTGTGCACCTTTTGTTCAGTGTGTGTGTGCTTGTGTTCCTGCACGAGTGTGTGCACGTTTCACTCAACAGCTCTGGGAGTAGAAGGGTGATAGGCATGAGGGGACCAGGGGAGTTTTGCTGTGGAACTGTAATTGAGTTGAAATGCAGTTGTCAGCATATCTGTCAGCGCTGATGAGTCCCATTAGTCCTCACCTCATAAACAGACAGCACAGAGACGGGGGGATGTCTGTCTGTTATCGGCTATATAAACTGATTTCCAACTTTTTTCGCTTCCTTCTTCTTTTCTTTTCTCTGAGCGATGCCGGATGCTCCGGAAATCTAATTTAAAACAAAACTGCTCATTTGAAATTCTTCTGAATGTTTTTAATAGCTATGGCAGGCAGAGGCTTTCATTTCAGCATTAATTGAATCAACTGAAACTTTAGCTGTATTTTTCATTTCATAATAAGGTTGGCGAGGGGTCCTTTTACACCAACAGTAGGAGGATTTGCCGCACGTACATAGCAGCGCTAAAGGTGAAATCGTGTAACCTTGTTTCTCCTCCCCACAACTCCATCCACTGTCACTTTACGGCTCAATCTTCCTCCAGCCCGGTGGCCGAATGTTTTCAGCCAGTGATTACAGTTGCATTAGAGACGCGCAGGAATGTGTATTGATTGACCAAGGACGGTGAGCAGCGAGGGCGCCCCTCGAAAAGCCTCAATGCGCTGCCCTTTTGCATCACCTAACGTCTGCGCAGGCATCTGTGGTGAGCTCCTGGAGTCCCTGTAAGTGTGCGGTGGTAACAGCATACTGCTCCCAGGCCCGGCCCTCTCCCAAACCCCACAAATGAGCCCTGAGCTAAAATAAATAAGATCGGAAGGCAGCTCACGGGGCGTCCCGCTCCCCGTCCGCACGCATTACCACTGTGCGTTAGCGAGCCGAGCGCTCCATTAGAGAGGGAAGACAAGCGGATGACCTCACCACGACGGCGGTGATTTAACGCCAGCCATGTAGAGGAGCGTTCCTCCCCAGCAATTGGAGGCCGGTGATTTGGAGTCCGCGGGAGCACACTTGATCTTCCCCAAGAGTGGAGCGCCTCCCACGCTCGAACGCTGAGGCCTCCGGCTCTCATCAGCCAGAGGAAATGTGTCTCCCCGGCCAGGCCCAGATTTTACGCAGCCCCTGAGAAATCACTCAACTTATCAACGGTGAGCTACTGTACCGCAAGGAGCGTGGTTAGTACGGGGGGAGTCTGAGATGCAAACCCCCCTGACTGCCGTACACAGTCTCCTTTCTAATCTGCTAAACTCCTCCCTCGGTAGCGATAGAGGCTTACTAACTACAGTGCGGGACACGAGGCGATGATTCCGGTGTCTGCAGTGAGGATTTGTGGGAAGACTCCAACTGGCAGTCAGATCTATGTTGTAGCAGCCATTTTCACTCAGTGGCACGTTGGCTCTCACCTGCTGCACTCTCACTCCTCGTACCTGAAATAAAGCAGCAGATCAGCATGGTTTAGAGGATGGATCCCCCCACCAGTGCCGCTGGACGACTATGCCTCGTTGCGCTGTTGACTCACCGTTATAAACAACGCGTGGTGGGGTTCACATAAAACCGAAGTTTTCAGACATTTCGTACTTACTCACAGCCCACTATCTGTGCTTTACAAGGTGCATGACTGTGAGAAAAAGGCCAGTCAAATGAGATCATTGTGTATAACAATAGAATTTATAAAAAAAACGTGGTTGGCAGCATTTACGGTAGCCTCGTTATCCTCGCTAATTAAGTTTAAAAACAGAAACGCTAAAATGACGGCATGGTTTGTCACACGTCTGAGCGAGCAGTTCTGGTAAGATCGTACCCCCTCCTGTCTAAAACAACCACTGAAACACACGGCCGTGTACATAAAAATACACATGTACACTTTTGATCTTGGCGTTTGTTTTTTTATAATGTGGGAAAATGTAGCCCACATTACTTATTGCAAACCCTTCACTTTGACCCCTATCTATTCCTGGTGTTTATTGGTCTATTTCTGTGTGCGTGTGTGTGTGTGTGTGTGTGTGTGTGTGTGTGTGTGGAGCGCGTAAAGTGGCGTGATGTGAAATTTCTAATCCACAAGTGAATAAAAGCAAATTGCACATGATGATGATGTGACTCACATGTGATAATTTAAATGACTTTTGTGGAAGTTTCCGATTTTTGATTTTTCTTTTGTGAAAATAGAAATCGCATGTGGACATGTAAATAAGCCAATATCATGGGATTTCCAGTTTGTTTCCGCATGGAAATCCTAATCTACAATTGCATTCTACATATTGTATATGTAAGTGTGTAATTCAGATGTGAAAATGTCAATTTTATATATGGCTAGCTAGCTCAGAGCACTGGGGGAGTGTCGGTTAGGGTTGCTACACCACTAGCAAGTGAGCTTTCGAGCGAGACTGGCCAGGGCTAGCTGGTTAGCATGCTAACTTCAGTAGATACCTCAACTCAACACAATACATAAACGTCATACATAACATAAAAACTAATTTCATTTCTTCACATTCTTTTGATCATTTTGAGTTCATTTTCAAATGTTCTCAACATTTTTTTTTACATATTACGTTTTAGTTTGCATTAGAAATTAGCCAATCACAATCTGATTTTATGTGCAATGTTTGGTTTCCCCATCGACATTGTAATCTACACGTGAACAAATCAGATCACATACGAGTGTGTATTATTTCCATATGAAACTGTTTTCCTTCCACACATCAAAATTTTAGTTCACATGTGAAAAAAGCCAGTGCAGATGTGCAATTATAGTTTTCACATGCAGAAAAAGGGCCAATTTCTGGAGTGGGCGAATTGTTTGTTCCTGTGAGGCTGCTGCTGTGTGTCCTGTTTCATTAGCTGCTGCTCTGAGGGGTGATATCATGAAATGCAGCTGAATGCAGCACACAGCGAAGGAGCTAGAGCTAATCAGAGGGCCAGATTTCTACCAGCTGCCTCTCTTGGAAACAGAGGGCCCTTATTCCCCAAAATAAGAAAAACACAGAGTGCAGCACAGCCGCTGCCGATTTCTGACATTTGACATATGTGCTCTGATTGCCTCGTGTTGCAGGCTAGTTTTCCTTGTGATTGTTTCCTCCTTAATTCAGAGTTTGTGCGTTTGAAACTGCTCGGCTTGTTTTCTCGAACTGAAAACTGAATTGTTGTCGACCCCCCTCCTTTGCTCCTTCCCTTTCCTCCGGGCAACAAAAACGGCATTCTAACCTTCCTGAGGATCTCCGTCCACCACGGATGCTTCTGAAGGCAACTCGAGGCTTTCCTCATGGAAACTTTTACACATCCTGGCAAGATGCCGAGACCCCAGGACTCCGCAAAACCCCTAATGATGATTGAGAGCGCGTCCGCACCACGCTGAAAACATGCTGAGTCGCTAACATTGCAGTGTGCCGCAAGGCTGGCTCTCGGATTGGAGGGGGGCAGAAGAGAGAGAGGATTTCAAGGGGTGGGGGTGGGGGGGGGGTGTTTGTCAAAGTGTCTAATGGGACCCGCGAAGGCAGAAGCTGCTCCTATATGTTGAGATGGTATGTATTTGCGTGTCTCCTTTCGTTAGTAGAGTCAGCGAGATGTAGAAGCACTGTAAGAGCCTGTGACAGCCTGAGCTTTCACAACACTCCACCTATGACCCTCCGGCCTTTGGGGAGCAGGTCAAGCTCCAGCTAATAGTGCGCAGAAAGAAAGGCTGTCTTGTGGTTAAGTGCAATGCCAAGAACATAGTCTCCTTCTAGACATAGTGATATTGACGGGCGCAAGCAGCGGGGTGATGGCTCTTTTATTATTTATAACTACAAAGAGGATGTGGATTTTTTTTTACGATTGTTGTCATTGCCGCGTTCTCACATTAGGAATCCTGTTTTCCTGGCAGCTCCTGACATGTCGAGGTATAAGTAAAAGTTTGGGCTTGCTGGAGAAGTTTTATAGTCATAGGAAAAATTAATAGGCGGCTGCACTCTGTGATTGGACTTTACGAGTCATTGACCGCCTCAGCTATGGATCAACAACTACACTTTAGGGATCAGCAATAGATTTGATTCAATTTCTTCTCATTAGGATGAAAAATCATTACTTTTACTGTGCGAATTGAGCAGCTAGGACTCTTACTACCCATTATCAGATATTACAGACCTCACCAAGTACTTGGATGGGAGCTCAGTAGCAAATGTAAAGATCTATGTCAGGGCTGCCCAAAGTGGGGCCTCGGGGCCCGAGCTGGCCCAGCACAAGGATGATTTGGACCGCCAAACGTTTTTCTAGTAAAAAAATAAATAAAAATCCAAAGGCAACTTAAAAGTATAATAACCTTTATTCTGTTTTATTCTTTTAAGGTAAAGAATATCTTTAAATATGAGGGATCCATGATGGTTAATTATTTTATTAATCTGGCGATTAAGTGGATTTATAGGATCCTGGTACTATTTTGCAGCTTAACAGTACAATACAATACAACTGCTTCTGGTGCGTCGCCCACCACTTTAAAGGGTAACTCCAACAATTTTGCAAATTCCAGTGTTTTTAGAGGTCTTGGGGTGTGCTACTGCATATATGAAAAAAAAACTAGTATTAATCATTCCATTGCTCAGGAGGAAGCTGCATGTAATCTGATAAACTGCCTCTACTGATGTCACTCAGTGGCTAAGTTGCATTGTGGGTAGTGTAGGCTCCAGGTTTTGAAAATGCAGTCCACTAGACTAGCATTGTACCCCTGTTGGACTCATTCTGGACAGTAAAAACAAATGATCAGAATCGATACAGTAGCACCAGAGATATCACCTTTTTTCATTCCACGATTCTTCTTTGTATTCAAAACCTGATGCCTACATTAGCCACAACGTAGCTATTACTGGAGGCAGTTTATGAGATTGCATGCAGCTTCCTCTGGAACCACAAAAGTCTTTGTACTACTTTGCTCTCAAATGTAGCAGTACTCCCCAAGACCTCCAAACACACTGTAATGTGTAAACTCGGTAGAGTTACCCTTGAAGTTTCAGTTTTGGCCCTCCGAGTGAGAAAAGTTTGGGGACCCCTCGTGTACGTCCAGCTGGTTTGTGGTGGATTTTGGGTAAGATATTAATTGATCAATTAGCTTGTAAAATTTTACTGAAAGGAACAAACGCATCGCTTGATCTTACAAACTTGTTAATTGTGGTCGTATAACGTCGGAAAAGAGGAGCGCGGCCAAAACCTACTGGTGAAAAAAAACCAACTTAAACCCTGTAGCAGCGCACAGTTGGAAAGTTGAAGTCACTCTTGTAAAGCAGATAACAGTCTGCTTAAACACAACATTAGTATTTAATATAAAGTGTGGACATTAAAATGGAAGTGGAGTAATGGAATCCAGAGAATATCACGGCGTCTACGCAGCGGTAGAGTTCCTCTGGATTACTTTAGCGCCCTCGGTTTTTCTCTTGCATCTGTTTTATCTCCATCCCATTGGCTGAACATTTGAGCCTCTAGATTCCTGGTTGCGATCAGATCTTTTTTTTTTTTTTGCAACATATTATGAAACCCACTCAATTGCAGACACTATTGTCCCAAGATTGCTGGCAGTTTAGCAAATAATTGGATCTAAGTGGTTACACATGACAGTGGCAATGGGGTCACAGTATTAGAGCTTTGATTTCTGGTACTTTGTAAAAACCCTTGGAAATATTACGAGTTTTGATAAGTGCAGCAAGATGAATCTGTAAGAATTCAATCCGTTCATTACGGCAGCGCGCTGGCTTTCATGTGTGCGTGTGTGAGCCAGAGGATCTGGTCTGGTTTCAGTCGCTCCGTCATAATATCCACAGTCACTGAGAAAGAATGTGTCTGCTGAAAACCTGCAGCTAAATTATCTAAACAAATTGGGTTACTTTTGTGTCTGGGATCTGATACCCCGAACACATTTAGATGGGAGACTTTGATTTCGAAGGGGTTTAGTGTTTGTTTTGTGACGCAGATTTTGCTACCGTAAAGATCTGTGTCTTATTTTCTTCCAATATTCCAAGCTGTGTAAAAAAAAAATAAAAAAAAAAAACTGGAATCAACAAGGACGCAAATGACTAAATGAGCATAAATAGCAAAATGGATTTCACGAGGTAAAAAAGTACATCTTTGAGTCTCTTCGTTAAAGCTATATTTCCTCGGTTTATCATATGTCATGCATTTCTCACAGTTTCTCCTGACACAGCGCTTCAGAGGCCCGGTTTATGTGGCGCACATTCTGAGGTTTAGGAAACACGCGTTGAAAAGCCACCGAGCCACACGGATCACAGCAGGTCAGGACTCAGACAGGGCCTGCGGCTTGGCTGGACTCTTCCTGTGTATATCTGTGATCGCGGAGCTACCACCTCACGCCAGACACTCTCATTACCGAATCATAATATGACAAATGTCAGTGCGGCTGACTGCTCTGACAGGATGATCTGGCAGAGTCACTTTCCCCCCACAAGGCCTGCGAGCTCGTTATCCGGGACTTGAAGCTTGTGTTAAGGCTGTGATTTAGGCATGCTCACTTTATTTTTTTTTTTATTACATTTAACAGCCTGGTCTTACTAAATGGCATATAAATAACACACCAATGTCTTGAGTAATTTCCTTTATTATCACAACTATTTTTTTGATTTTGCGTGTGGTTTCAGGTGTGAATGTCAAGGAGGAAAAAATGCAGATGATGTAATATAAAAAAAAGCAAGAAAGTCTGCTTGTGGGGGAAGCTGGATGTGACTTATTTTAACATGTAAAATAACCTTGATCTAGTTTAAAACCTTACCGAGTGGTTTTGCTGCCTAAACCTAACCAAACAGCGTCCATTACACAACGGTAACCACTTATTTCATATTACTGTTACCATGACTATGAAGGTAATCTGACTGTGATGAGGAATGTCGAAGGTCATCTGACTTTGTCCTTTCCCAAATTTCAGAAACTCATTAAATGTGTGAAAAGCTTAAAATGTGAGAAAATGGTACGTAAAAGGTTCTTAGAAGTTGTGTGCTATTTGTAAGCCTTTGCATGAGATCATGTTGAATTTAAAGGAGACATTATACTCTGTCTGAAAGGCGCTGTTTTAGCTTCTATGTCTTTAAGCCCCGACCCAGAAAACCTAGTCTGATTGGTCAACTCACACATGTCTGACCCAGCACCGCTAACAACAACCGAATAGCTCTGCTAAATCAAGCCACTAGGCATATACTCTGCAAATGTATGTATGTACATCGTGTGATGTCACAAAGTCACAGAATTAAAAGTGGGCCTACTGACGAGACCTTTCAGGAGCAGTGCGTTCTGTAGGAGAGAGGAGCTTCGGCGCAAACTTTGACCTTTTCAACTTTGAAGATCTTTTACATGCAAAAAGAACATGTATAAAAAACAAGGAAAAAAAACTAAAAGGCATAAGAGGTCTGCTTTAACGGTGAATTTAAACTGTTCTGCATCAGATGTTCAGAGGGCAAAATGTTGGTTTGTTTGTGATTAAAAGAACAGACTGTAATCCCCGCAAACATTTCACCACCACTGCATAAAACACTGTTCCTCTGCGGAGACAACTGATATATGTGTGAACAGCACAAACACTGCACAGTCACAGAAACCATAAATTTGCCTTGAATCTCGGATATTTCCTGCTGGCATTGAACATATGAGCACATGGAAAACTCATACAGCCCAGGCACATCAGTCCAAACACCAAACAAGCACAATTGATTTGCAGAAAGACACGTTTTTCCTTTGTGACTCTCTTCTGGGAGGTCAGGGGTCGGGACGGGAAGGACACGTAAGCAGTCATGGACAGTTGAATGTGATTCAAGGACGGGATCTGCCATTTGAACAAAGCAACCATACTGTCAGATTACTTGACCCTAGCAGTCACAGTGTTTTTGGTTGGTATTTAGGGGATGTAAATACCTGCGGCATCAGTAAACAGGAGCAGGTCTCCATCCCAGACCACTTAATAACAGCTCCCCATCTGAAATTTGTTAGCTCAGTGAAATAGTATCCTGTAGCGACGGATGTCAACAGAGAGGCCTGATCCAGCCGGGTGGGATGGGGAAAGCCGTTGGGTTTTGCAACTCTTGGCAGGGTTCGCCGTCCATTCCATGTGCAGATATTTCAGAGAGAAGAGGGTGGGAGGGATGGCCATAAAGAGGGAGCTGCAGAGAGAGATGAGGAAGGCACATGAGGAAGGAAAGTAGAAAAGAGAGTGAAACAAAGATGCTGATGTGTCCTGGTAGAATCTGTCCCAACAGGTTAACCAAGTGCATCTGTTTTAATGTTACTGGCAGGTTAAAGGTGCAATGTGTAACAATTCATACTCCACCAAAGTAACTGTGCTAGCCGTGCAGCTAGGGGCATTATCAGACTATCACCTCTTGAGGTGCACTATGGCTAGGGGTTAGCTTGTTAGCTTGCTACCCTCACAACATATTGCAACAAAATACATATATATGTCTATGGAATGCAAAAGTAAGCATTTCTTTACTTTCTGTTGAAAAGTTTAACTAATAGGGGGAAATATGTAAGAATTTGAATTGAAAGAAAAATTTAAAATGATTGACAAAATCTGAATAAAAGTTTGACGTTTATTTATTGTGTTGCAATAATGCATACTAAAGTTAACAGGCTAACCAACTAGCCCCGACACATCCCCGTCTAATGCTGCTGTGCTAGTTGATAAATACCAACACCCGGTTCTCAGGGAGCTACCAGTCTGGACTGCTAGCTGCACTGCTAACTGAGCTAACTAGCTAAAATCAGCAACAAATAATGGTTGCTTAAGCGATATGCTGCCACATATCTGTTTTTAATTGGAGATGTGATCAATCATTTTTTAATATTTCATACATATAGTGCCTTGAAGGCAAAGCGCAAAAAAAGTAATTTGTTTAAAATAATTATCATCATGCGAGCCTCAATATCTCTTTTTTCCGAAACAGAATGGTTGTATTCTTAGTGTCACACATAGTGTTATATCTGGGCCCAGTGTGGAGGGACAGCCGTGAGTCATGAGATGTAAATTAGTTTTTGAGATTTTAGGGTCAGGACATACACTTTGTGTCCTCACATCCAGGAATATTCAGCGAGCATGAGAAGAAGCAGGTCAGCCATAGAAATAAAGGAGACACTGACACAGACAGACAGACTGAGAGAAAGAGGGGAAAAACTGAGGTGGAAGAAAAGTAGCATGCAATCTTGGTGATTTTCCCTGGCAGCTTCTCCCACTGCCCCTGTTCTTCACACACACGCACACACACGCACGCACGCACACACACACACACACACACACACACACGCATGCACGCAAGCACACAGTGCGTGCACCTTTCACAGCTACAACTGTTAAAACCTAAACACTGAGAGTCAAAGGAAGATAAACACTGCTGAAGTTAAAGATCACATTTTTCTTCCTCTCCCACCAGTGACCGCTCACAGTGCAGAGACTTACCAAGCAGTGGGTGAATGGGTTTACTTCAGGGGAGGGAATGATCATAACCACTGAACTGTAAGTGTCCTACTGTTGACATGTGACCCACGGTGGTTATAAACCTCAACGGGTCCCCCGACATTCCTGATTGTACTCGGCTGAGCTCAGTTTCTCTCAAAACAACATGCGAACAAACAGGGAAATCCTTTCACGCTCACTAAGCCTTTTTTATAGTGTGAGGCACTGAGAGATTAAAACGATGAAAGGCTACAGTGGTGGTACACAAACCTCAGCTCTGAGGTGTTTAGCTCAAGAAATGGTCGAAGTGGTTGGAACTAAGTGCTGCTGCGGTAATATTGCACCTTTTAAATGTTCATGTATTACGACCTTCAAATTAATTTGCAGTTGCACTTTATGTAAAAAACAGTCCACAATCAGTTGGACATTTCCTGGAGTGCACAAAAAACATGATTAAGGAGAATACATTAAAACAGAGTTTTTTGCATATAAATTCCTCTTTTATTTACAAAGTACTAATTTACTGTACTTTTCTTCCTTACTTGTAACAGTTACAAAAACCGTATCCACTGATGAAGGCCATGAGATGCAGCTAAAAGCCACTGGAGATATCTAGCTAGCGGACCCTGAGTTACAGATTGTTGTCCTTTTCAAACAGAATATTCATGCTTAGCGTTCCTTCGTGAACCTGCCTTTTTAAATGATTTGTACATTTTGTAGTCGTTATAAATGTTTTTGCAATACATTGAAAGGGCATGCTAATGCCTAATGCTAATGCTAATAAGCATCGAATATGATAGAGTTATGCTACACTGTGTTATCAATCATTTCTTTAAGGAAGGGATAGTTAACGAGTACAAAAACGAAGATTTACTTATTTTGCATGTGTAGCTTAATTATAGGGCATTATAATAATTTATTAACTATGAATATATTCATTTAATTATGTATTAGACATTCAATTATACATTATTTATATATTATAAATGCTTAATACAGGCGGTTTAAGTTAATTGTTCCCATCTAAGGGTTGGTCTAATAAGGCACCCTTTGTGAGGAGTTTATTTATTGTAACTATGTATGAATCTAATGTTTTAAAGAAGTGTTATAAGCCATTGATACAACAACTTTTAAGATGTAATAAGGCCCTCTGTTTGGTAGAATGCACTTTTGATTCATTGATTAACCATTAACACGATCATTCAGTGCAATTAATAAAAACTTATTAGCACAGTCCCATTGTTTGTCTGCCCTGAATGTGAAAACTGACTCTTCTGTGAAACTTCTCTAATCCGTTAGACCTTCTAGTAATTGAACACAAGACGTGTCTTTCTGCTCACGTTGTAAATCAGCCATGTCAAATCTGCAGGGAGCTCGAGTTGGAAGGCTCGGCGCCCAAACACAGTGTGAATGAAAATGTCACGTACACTTTAATTAAATCAGTTAGATTTACTGCGTCATAGAGTGAAGTAGCAGGCTCTTGTTTCTGTTAAGGCATTTAAGCAGCAGGTTCGTTTCCTAAGCCCCGACGACTGTATGATTTGAGGCAGCGCGAACAGAAGCAGGTGAAAATGTGGCGCTACAGTATGATTTACAGGTGGCAGCAAACGTCTCCGTCTCACCTGCTGTCCCCGGAGGAGTAGCCCTCTTCATCTGACTCTGACACATGAAAACTATACTATACAGTCTCCAGATGGGTGAAGGTTTCTGTCTGTGAAAATCAAAAGCGAGGTCGAGGGTGTCTGAAAGGAGATAGCGGAGTCGAGCGTTTGCCAAGATGGCCTCTATCCTGCTCCCAGACTGGTCTACGTGAACGAGTCCACGATGTGCCCTGAGGTGACCTCCTCTCCGGTCTCTTTGAGTCCCTGCAGGCGTCGAGGATTTAGAGTTGTAGGGCACGTCTCGGGGTCAGCAGACAGAGTGTTAATCAGATCGCACTCTCCCTCGGTACAGAGTCAGATCACTGGAGCTCAGCGGGGATGGTGAAAACAGAGAGGCCATGTCTGTGTGTGCAGCAGGAGCTATTTAAGATTTAGTTACCGTTAGCGCACTGTTCATTGCCTCCTCTCTGACTTTGGGTTAAAAGCCTGCAAAAAGAAACTGTCCGTCCAGCTCAAGCCAGTCGCAGAATAAAATGTTGGTAATGTACGCTTTGTGGCAACCTCATGTTTCTTTTGGTTCAGTTTTCTATTTCATGTTGTGACAGTGCTGCTCTCTGGTTAGGTTTAGGCACAAAATAACACTTGGTTAGGTTCAGGGAAAGACGTTTTGGCTTAAAATACACAGTTTTGTCGCCACAAATACGGCTGGAAATGTCCTGACATCTCGTTAAAGAATAACCGCAAACATGGCTGTAAAAAATAAACATGTTTCATCGAAAATATCGTTTCACACTTGGAATTGTTGAAACGTCGCCTTGAACGGTGGCAGTTTTGGGTTCTGCATTGACAAAATCTTGTTACAAAACATCCAGTGGCTTCATGCTAACAAATGTTAAAACACCCTCTTGAACAGTGGTCACTGGCTTTGCAGCCTTCAGGATCAGCGGAAATGTTACATTCATCAGAGCATGCTTTCCAAAGCTGTGACACAACCCAAAAGAGGCTGCAAGTGCAAGTTTGCGCACTGGATTGTCTCGTGTGCTGTAGTTCCACTTAGACCTGAATAATATGATAAGAGTCTAAAAGCCATGCTGCTGTCCCCTAGAGGCCAAATGTTTGCCCGAAGTTTTGGCATCCTTACAGGACAAAACTCTTGCTAGCAGAGTGCAAAACAGATGGGTTCACCAAAGGCCACTATGTGCAGATACACACTCACCAAGCCGACATGCACATTAAAAAACAGGAAGCAGCCTCTCTGAGCCATCTATCTGTGATGGATAGTGAATAATAAAGCTTTGCACTGAGGTAAGCGTTTTTGGACGCGGCGAACACAGTTTCTCTATGTATAAATAAAAGAAAAACAATCCTGAAATCCCACATAACAACTGACAGGCAACAGGTGATTTAAAGAGGCACAATACAAATGCAGCCGTAAATCGTACTATATGCAGGTGCACTGCCAAATTCTCACTCAGACGGCTGCGACCCGCTGAAGTATGATTGTTTCAATATGCTCATATTTTTTTTTTCACTGTGTGCCATTTTCGGAACCAGTGAGATCTGGAGCCGTCTGCCTCAGCCTCCACAGGAGCATACGTTTCTAATTCTGAATCAATCACAACGAGTTTATCAGATGGCTGAGTTATTTTACCATAAACCCATTGGTAATGAGCCATGCAAAGAGTTTGAATCTGTCTCCTCGCATATCTCAATCACAGAGATGTGTGTGTTTTCTCTCAGTCTTGGTGTGTTTTCAGAGCCGGGGTGTTTGCTTTATGCGGTCGTGCTCCACCAGTTGTGTGAAACTGAGCTTTTGATTTCTCACAGTCTTGAGTCATCCGCACATACTTTTTGTCAGAAGCTCTCGAACTTCTTACTTTCATGTTTGCTTTTGATAAACACTTTGTCGAGCTCTGCTGTGGAATTGTTCATCTGCAGCTAAACAAACACTTCACAGCGCAGCGCAATCAAAGCTCAAGTGTGCAATCAGAATAACTGAGAGCGCCGTGTCGCTGCTTAGCGTTTGAGCATCTGCACTGCGCTTGTTGACCTCGCCTGTCAATCAAACAGTGTGGGCGGAACTGTGGCTTCCTTTGCTTTTTTTCCATTGAAAAACACTTTCAGAGTACCCAGATGTTGTCTTTTAGTAACAACAGTTGCAATACCACAGTGTAGAAATGCTAAAATTAGTAAAAAAAAAGTAAAAGTTCTCAAATTTCAATTAAAGTACCTAACATTAATATAATTGGTGCTTTAATATGTTCATCTTTTGATGTAGAAGCTAGTAAATATGGTTTAACCACTTGATATAGTTTATATGCTGTGTAATAAAGTTTCATGGTAATTATTATCATGGTCATTATTATTTTTTCATAATTATGTTTGGTTACAAACTTGGTCTTCAAAGTAACCTGTAACTCAAGCTATCAAATACTTGTAATGGAGTAAAAAGTACAGTGTTTGCCTCTATTTTGTAATTGAGTAGTTGTACATGTAGCAGAAAATGGAAATACTCAAGCAAAGTAAAAGCACCTCACTTAAAGGTCCAATATGTAAGACTTAGTGGCATGTAGTTGTGAAATTGCAGACTGCGATCAACTGAACTCCCCTCATCTCACCCTGCCCCGGAAACATGAAAGTCCCCCTATAGAGCCAGTGTTTGGTTTGTCCATTCTGGACTACCATAAAAACAAAGTGGCGGTGTAACATAGTATATTTTGCAAAATAGTACCTGCTAATTTTGATTATATTCCATTTGTGATCAGTTTTCTTGGGGGTGCTCCAGTGGCCTGGTCCATAGGGACTTGGCTTGCTGACTGAAACCTACACAAACCAGTAAGTATGGAGCTTGGACTGGTAGCTGGAGAGGTGCCAGTTCACTTCCTGGGCACTGCTAAGGTGCCCTTGAGCAAGGCACTGAACCCCTAACTGCTCAGGGCTCTCATTTCATTGATGCATGTGTATGTATTTCGGTCGTGTGTGTAAAGGATAACAACAGAATGAAAAAAATGATTTCCCTAAAGAAATATTAATGAAGTAAGTCTTTCTTTTCCTTCTACATCATCTTCTTTTGCCAATAGATGTTTCTATATTCAGCACCCTTTAAGGACCTATAAGTATTGTACTTGGGTAGTTATTTGGCAGCTAGTGTACTAGACTAGTGGGTCCCAACCTGGGGATGTGGACCCATGAATCCTAACATAAGTCTTTTGTTTAAGAATAAGAGAAGACAAAATAACAGCAGGTTTATTGTTTCTGACCTTTATTGTAAAATACATCAGATTTGGAAACACCTTTTATTGGGGCCCAAAAATCATTTGAATGAAAACAATCCACAAAGGAGAAAAAATATAATTGGATTCACTCACCAATCATGTCCAGAATAAGGCGATAACTCGTCTTACATATTATTAAACATGACATAATTTGAAGAGTTCACTGTATTGGGAAACAACTCTTAGATGGATGATAGTGTCCACATGTCAGCTTATATCAATTTATATGAATTTTGAAAAAATCGGGGGAAAAAAATGTGTTTGTTAGGTCTTGTGAGCAGTTTATTTTTCTTCTGTCCAGCTGTGAAAAAACACCTTTTATCTTGGAGCATGATCATCTATAACTGCATTCAAAGATAGATTTTTGTATCCACTTCAAAGAAAAAAAGAGTCATTTTCCCTTTAATTCTTCAGTTTGTTATCGTTTGCAATGCAGTCTGAACCGACTGCGCAATGATTTCACAGAAGTCGGTGATGAGGGCACAGTGGAGCAGCTCCGACCGTGTAAACACCTCCCCCTCATCCTCCCAGGAGACCGACCTCGAGTGAGCACACCCGCGGCCTCCTGGGCCCGGGAGGAAATGAGAGGAGGAGGAGGAGAGGGAAGTGGCAGGCTCACAAAGAGAGACAGAGTGAGGGGAGATATGGGAGAGGCACAGTACACCATGAGAGATCAAAGACGAAGGTTATGCACCGCCGCGGCCAAAACAAGCACATCAGCGGCGGGGCTTTTAGTAAAAGTTGTTGTCTTTAGATTTTTCTAATTCTGGACACTGCTGTTTTATTGTTCTGGAGCCTGGATCGCATCATCTCTGGTTAATATTCAGGTGATTTTAATCTGGACCGGGCAGGCACCTAAACTCTCTCCTGGGTCGGGTCGTTTGCTTTGGCAACGTGTCAGGTTCAGCGGGCCGCAGAGGGCCGTAAAGCATGTCCTCCGAACAATGAGGCACATCGGAGACTCGCGGCACCACTTTGTCTCTCCGCATGAGGCGCAGAGACAATATGTCATCGTGATTTCTCGAGGCAGCTCCAGCTCTGCAATCCGACCGAGCCAGGAGCACCTCATCTAAAAACAGCAGCAGACGTATTGATTGGAAATCTCTTCGGTGACGTCGGAGCTCCTGCTGTTCACACTCTACACATTATTTCTTATAATCTCTTCAGCTCTCTAAAATAACGACTGCATCACTCTTCCTTTTGGTCCCTGTGTACTGTACTGTCAAATCCGGGGTTCACAAACACACATTGACACACTATTTGTAGTTATGGGTTAGGTTTCAGAAGTGGGTGTAACAACAAAGATAAGACAAAACAGACACCGTTCGTACGTACTGTGTTGTGTTCACTGTCATCACGTAAAGTTTGAGACAGCAGGAGACTACAAGGCAAAATAAACTTCTTCTAGACAGGCCTAAGGACTACAATTATAAAACGCATCTGATTATCTCTCTAGCCTAAACTTCCACATATTTCAGTGTTTAAATCTGGCTGATTTGATCTGATGATTCAAGTAATGCTTTGATAAAGTTCTCCCTGTCTGCAACTGGAAAACCTACACTTTTAAGTCGATATTGCAATGGATTGTGGGTAATAAATGTGGTGAATTCTGCAGAAAGTCTGCTTGATGGCCCTTGTGGACTGGATGAATTGTGGGTTCAGACAGCCCTCGGCATTCGCGGGCTTCCCGCTAACCCCCGAGTCTGCAAGAGTCCGGACATTTGTATGCAGCCGACCTCCAGCATTAAGGTGGATAAGCCTGTATGTTGCCTGAGAGGCAACACCCGGGGCAAAGAAGGTCTGCCAAGATCTCCGAGCTCCACGGTGCTGCTCATTAAGCTTGTTGCTTTGAGCGCTCAGTAATAATTGAAGGCGTCTGAGGTGAGTGTGTCAACAGTTTTTATCAGGTCAGATCTTCTCTCAGCTGGACGGTCGGAACAAATTTGAGTGGCATGTCCGCTCTGTCCTCAGAAGTGACGATGCCCTTCACTTTATAAGTCCAAATCCCAAATTTCCCAGCACCACTGTTCACCTCAGCAGGGTAAGGAGCTGTTGGCCTGCAGCGCTGCGGGGCGGTCTGTAAAACCTCGGCTCTCGGGGTTAAACTTGGCTTTATCTTAAAAACAAACCCTCGCTCTGCAGCACCATCTCCCTCCTCCTCCTTCTATTTTTTTTCTCCTCTCTCTATCTCGTCTGTCAGTCGTGGAGACTGAGTGGTTCCACATGGGAAAGCCTGGGGCTTCACACATCAGACTAGCTGCGGGGATGAAATATGCTGTCTGTACATATCATCACATCATTAGGCCCAAAGGGATCCCGGCGATGGATTAGAGGCTGTCTACCTGCGAGGCTCCGATGAATTTATGAAGCACTTTATCATGATGAAGCATTAGTGGAACACTTTGTCTCTTTCCATTTGTGTTTATCTGTGGGAATAGTGATTGTGTCTCGCTCATCCTCGATCACGCTCTCCGTCTTAATTCCTCTCCGTCTGTCACTTATGCGTGTGTCCCGACCTTTGACCTCCCCCTGTTTTGGACGCTGCGAGTTATCGGCGAAAAAGATAAGTGACGTGCCTCTCCGTCCGACCGTCCAGCCGCTTGAGCCGTGCGTGGGCGGCTCGCAAATTGTCCATTAAGTGTTTCTGCTGAGGCCGAGAGAAGATTTGATATAGCGGGGAAACAAAAGTAATATGTACCAGGAAATTCAATTGTCTCTCTCCAGCAAGTTTGAGCTTTAGTTTGGCTTCCCCCACCAAATCAATTTCACATGAAAGCAGTTCAGATGAGGTTCAGCGCTGAGTGTGTCCTGCAGCCAGTCTCCCCCTGCACAGATCAGCCGCCGCCGTTTATCTGTGTTTGTACGAGAGAGCTCGTATGACTCACGCTCACTTCCTCAAGCGCCGCTGAGTGCCACAATAGAAGGAAGCTACCTCCTCTTTCTCACTAACCTGGTGTGCTACTACAGGAGGTACAAGCAAGCATAGGAAACACCCTCTCTTTGCTTCGGTGTGAAGGTCCTTGACCCTAACACGGCTGAGGTTTATTCACGCAGTGAAAGTGAGGACGGCTCAGGAAGGTGCCCTCCAGAGACCCTGCCAGGGAGCCTCCGTCGGTTCAGGGGTTTTGTTTGGGTTCGTCAGCTGAGGAAGGTGAAGTCGCTCTCTGCCACGTCATTGCCAGTCAGGACGGATTTTGGCTGAGGGCGATCGTGTTACGACAGCAGGAACCTCCTGGAGGCTCTGCGTCTTACCAAACCAGAAGGGCATCCTCTGCTCTCCGAGGAAGCCCCGGCTTTTATCGAACCCCCTCTCCACAGCGCTCTCCTCTAACAACGCTAACTAAATCCCCAGTGCGTGTCAGGTTCATGCTGAACTCTCAGAGAAAGCCAAAGGAAGTTATGATACCAAGGCTTGGGTTAGTAAATAAAAAGGAGGCCAACCTGCAGCACCATAACTTCAATAGTACCTGTTTTTGATATTTTGGGGGGAAAAAAACATTTGAGCGCATCACCTTCTAATCCCTTAAACTGCCCTGTTTCTTTGATTGACATGACACACACTGAGTCAAATCAATACCGACTGGTGAGGGGCAAAATAAGCCCTCTCCCAAAAATGCTTAATGGCACAATATCAGAAACTTGAAGTGAAAACACTTGTGGAGATGTATCGGTCCCTTAAAGCGTTACACACCTGAGACCTAATTTCTAAAAACTGTTCTTAGAGTGTCTCACAATCACATCTCACGGTCGCTTCATTAAAGATGCCGATGGTGGAGGAGACTGAAGCCAGGTAACAGGTAGTCACCGCCGCCGTGAACGAGGTGGAGAGAAGAAGACAGAGCTGTGTCTGGTTTTTTAAAAACAGACGATCTGACCTTAAACGATACGTCAACCAAGAAATTACACATTCAGACCTCGCCCTCATGCGGATGCAAAGTCGGGTGAAGTTTTCTGGAGCCTCACCTCATTATTCACAGATAATGACTGAATTTTCATTTTTGGGTGAACTTATCCTCTAAACTACAAGTGGAAAAAAAACACACAAAAAAACACACATAACCGCAGCATTAATAAGTGCTGTTGGTTGTCAGGTTCCTCACACCTTTCATTGATAGCTCCTATCACATTGTTCAATAAGCTCGTGCACAGTTCACCACATCATTTCAACATTAAATACGGTTTTAATTAGACATGTTTTTTTTTAGTTTTTTTTGCTTAAGTCATCCTTAAAATCAAAACTGAACACAAGTCAGTTTAATAAACAAGGCCCCGGCTGACTTTTTTTTCCACTTGTAAAACCCGGGCTTACACAGTCATAGTGTACACTGCTGTTCAGTATTATGTCTTCCGTTAAGCCGTCGTAATCATGGATATGTTACTCAAACGTGACTTCCTAGCGTGGGTTGTATATTCTCAGCAGTACCTGTAGCAACATGCCCCTCATGTTTTTTTAAACCTGGGCTATTTTTGGTCTGAAATCCCGCCGGGCCTTCTGTTATGGTTGGCTTCAGACGAACCTGTCACACATGAGCAAATTGTTGCTCACCTGTGTGTGTTTTTTCATCGTGTCAGTTTATAAACGTTGACGCCGTACCTCACGGTTTACGCATGTATCATCACCCCACAGGTAGAAGCAAATCGTTTTCAATCCCCGCTCGATACACACAAATTATTTTAGCGAAGGTCAACATTCATTCAGCCAGCGGCCGCGCCCGACAGAGAGGGGGAGTTTAGCTGCGAGCCACCGGCCAAGAAACACTGGTAGGCTTTCACAAAGGAGCTGAATTGTCTATTGAACAGTCATTTTTTTTGTTAATGTCACTCTCACGCCTGCCCCTGAAATAGATCTCCCCGCCGCCCCGGCCTTAAGCATAAGTCCTGACAGGTCCGGGCTGCGGTCTGCTGATTGCACTGGCACTACGGCTAATAAAGGATGTCACTCTGTTTAACCAAGGCTAGCAGGGCACGTGCTTCTTTTTTTTTTTTTTTTTTCAACAGGGGAATATTTGCTGTGCAGTTTTCCGCTGTTTTTGTTTATTCGTGAGAGGGCATCCTCCCAGTTACAGCTTTCCATTATTAACCTGGGCAACTGAAAAAAAAAAGAAAAAAACAAAACAAGTTTCCAGTTGCTGTTGAGAGGGATGCCAGGCCACAGAGAGTTCACTTACGCACGTATCTGGCAGTAAACATAAGACTTTGGATCTGTGTTGTATAGCAGAACATACCATACCAATATTTTTACAATAGCATATAGGTGGAATATATAGTACATCACGAAGGTGGAGAACAACCCTCTGGCGCGCTACAACAAGGTTTACAAGGCCTTATTAATAAGAGAAGGTCTCGCACTATGCCCATGCCCGTCCATATTATGCAAAGTTTTGAATTATTGGAGCCAAATTCCACTCTGAACAAAATGTTCCCCGAGCATGTCTGACTGCCTTCTCTCAGTCTGAATATTTGTGGTTATCTCGTCACTTCATGGAAGGTGAAACTCAAGAACGAGGAGCTGTCATGAGAGAGTTTGACTTAGGAAGGAGAAAAGACAGAGCAGGGCAGGACAAGATCAGATGTCGACCTGAAAAAAGATCCTGAAAACTTCTTATTTGATTGAATTGAAGTGGAAGAGTGAGGATATTTCAAAGGGTTTAAATATATATATATATATATATGTGCACACGTGTTCATTCACAGTCATTACCTGTGTGTGTGTCATTGAGGTTTCAGGAGCTGTTCTTTACAATTTTCTTCGTTTCTCAGAAGTTGTTGCAACCAAATACCTATTAAACAGCTATAAATAGCAGCACGGTGTTGTGGTGTGGTCTAACAGTTGGCCACATCCTGTTTCTGAGATTCTCGCAGTGCCGACAGAGCACACAGATGAAAGTGCAGGGACCAGTGCTTTACCTTTCATTCTCTCTTTATCACTCATTTCGTCAGAACGGAACATCGCCGGGCATGCCAATGGAAAATATCGGTTGATAGAAGGCAGAAAAAATAACACTGCAGTTAATATGTGGGCGGAGGAGACGTCACTATTTTTTTGAACAGTGACTGAAAAGAAGAAAGGAAGCCAGTGCTTTCCTCTGAGAAAAATAAAGGGTACATTTGTGGCTTTTTGCCTGACGAGCTCTTGGGTTTTCCCTTTCCCTTCTCCAAAATCACCTGGAGCCGTTTTTTGCCTCGCATCGGCTGACGGAGACGAGCAGTGACATTAAAGTTTGATCATTTAATTGTTACATGTGCCTGCACTTCCTTTATGTCCTGCGATGGCAGAGCTAAAAATAGCCTCGGCATGTAAATGCCTGTTTAGCCCGGAGTGGAACAGAGTTGAAAACAGGCAGCAGTGTTGGCACAGGGTGGGTTTTTCCGATGGGAGTTCCTCCTGGTAAGGAGGTGAGTCCCAACCAACCTGTTTGTGTGTGTGCGTGTGTGTGTGTGTGTGTGTGTGAGTGTGTAAATACCTGAGTGTGTGGCCCATTTTCTTTTAACAAGCGCAATCTGTCCGGCAAAATATCTATTACATTTTTGCCTCCATCCTTGTTAATAAGTGTATTCACTGCAGTGGAGTTTTACACCTCATTTCTTATAGGTCAGTTCAGCTGACAACAGTACCTTTATTGTACAAGAAAAAAAGTTAAAAAAAAAACGTGCAATTCTTTCACATTTCTTTGGCACCATCATCACTGACTCCATGTTGTTTTCTCCTGTTGATGTTTTCGTCTCGATCAGTGCAGATGCACCATTCACCAAACGGTATCTAGTGATAACAAACTGCGGGCCTACTTTGGGCCTCAGAGTGGGTGGACTTCCTGTCTCGGCTCCTTAGTGCGAATGGTGGTTGCACCAGACTCTTGCTTTCTCTCTCTCTCCCTCTGTCTACATCAGCCCACTTTATCACAGCGAGCTCTGCAAACTGAGGAGCTTCTTGTTTGCGTCGAGCCACGGGGCTCGAGGTCCTCGCCATCTACGCAGTCACTTCCCTCTGTTTTGCCAAAGAACACAGAGCAGATAAAGTCAGGGGAGTGATGCGTGTCTGCCCGACTGTGGGAAAGGCGCGGGCACAGGAACTGGAGCAGGAAAGACAAGACGATGAGTTGAAAACAGAGATGTGTGTAGCGGGCCGATATGAGCTTTAGAGGCTGGCAGCGACAGTCATATGTTTGGATTGCGGTGACTGATATCCAGTGTTTTTCAACTTGACCACATCTATGCCAAGAATTCAGCGTAGTATCGCCTCATGTGACTCCGTGAGGCCGCGAGCACGAAGGGTTACGTCATCTTCAGTCAAAGTTTGAACAATGCCATGTGATGCCCTTAAACGGAGGCAACATTTTTTAATCCAACACACATATCCTCACACACTGTGTTTCCTGGGTCACACAGAGGCAACTAGATACTTTGTGATCACTTTTCTTTCCCCTGCAATTCCAAGGAGCTCATGGGTGCTCCTCAGGCCTGGGGCAAAGATGAGCTGCTGGGCCCTTATTAATCCCTCCATCCCGATCTCGCTGTGCAAAGTGTACAGTTTGTCTATACTTCCTTCCACTGTGTTTATATTAATTGATTAGACATTCATTTAGCATTATGAAACATACAAGCATGAAGCTGAGAGGATAAAGACATTTAAACCAGGTGTAGACTGTCAAGATAAGGAAATATAGCAGGATCCACCAGAAGGCCCTTTGCTCATTTGTGCTGCTGTGATGGACATTCAAAAAGAAATTCCAAAGAAAGGGGCTCTCCAGTGATTTAGTATTGTACTAAGTACTACTAAGTATTGTAGAAACAACGATTTAAAAAATTACGGTCTGAATTAAAGCCTGAGCTTTGGTTCACAGTGAGTCTTGCTCCAAAACCCTGGATCCCACACTTCCCATAATGCAACTTGATAGCGTCATTAGACCCTCATCCCCAAATTTCATCAATTTCAATGAACAGTTCTGTTAAGAGAATATCTCAGCTATGAACAGATTCAGGCTGAATGACCATCCATTGACCATCAAGTCAAGTCCAAGTCAAGTCATCAAGATAGTGACTTGAGCTGACTTGAGTCCATGTCCGTTGACTGTAGACAGCTTTAGAAACACCCTATAACAGTTACATAAGTCATCGTACCACTGTTTTATTCCTCAACAAGTAATCTGATCTCAGTGTGTAGAGTGTGTGGTGTGTCCCTTTAAATCTGCACACATCATTCGGGGACAGTGAGGTCCAGATTTCTCTGAGGCCCTGGAGTTGTGGGGACCTTGGCAGCGATTTAAAGTGACAAACTTTGCCTCTGTGACTTGTAGGCCGACTCTGGTCATTAAGTGTAATAGAGTTATAATGTTTATGTTTGTTTTTAATATTCTGTGATATTATGTGGTGATATTACTCTGTGATTTTATGCTTTTATCCTATGTAAGGTGACCTTGGGTGACTTGAAAGGCGCCATCAAACAAATAAAATGTATTATTATTATTATTATTATTATTATAATCATCTGAATGGTTATTCAATGTGACAGAATATCACTTCTTCTCATACTGCAAGAAATATCCAGATCAGAGAGAGGCTGTCTTTGAAAAAATAAATTATACATACCCTGGGTTTATCCATCTCCCTTACCGCCAGAAACTTCTTCATCTAAGTGGAAAGAAGCGTCTTATCTTATAATCACCTATTTAGTTTTCTTGTGTAAAACGAAACCATTAGCGTTGGCGATAATGTAACTCGAACATTCGTGCCAGTAAAGCTTGTCTGAATTTTAAAATGTGGTTAGTCAATAATGACATGCAACTTTTTCTCTCTCTTGTCTTTCCACAGTTAACGAGATCATCAGGAACGACCTCTCCAGCATTTCCGTGCACACTCACGCATAGACGTCCTGAAGCCTCCTGCAGCAGCACACGCACACACACACACACACACACACTCAAACAGCAGCAGCAGCAGCAGCATCGACAAAAATAAAGAAAAAAGAAAAGAGGACAAATTAAAAAACGACAGAGGGATCCAGGCGATGAAGAATACAGTTTTGACCAGGATCTCCCGCCTGACCATCAGCTCCTCGTCACTGCAGAGACCGGCTGCAGACTCTCACATTGACAATCACTGGCGAGCTCCATTTGAATAAACAGATGAATGTTTCTTATTTACAAAAAAAGGGAAGTGAAATCAGGGGCAAAGTACATGACTACACTTGCCTTAAAATTCACACCAGATGTTCTTTAGGGGACCAAACAGCTCAATGAGACTGATCTGTCGTCGACAATCTCCATTTTTTTCCGAGTGTGATCTGTATGTTAATGCATGGACGAGCTAACGGGACAGTTAGCAGGTGTCGCGCTTCAACACTTTGGTTCATTTGTTCGTGCCGTCAGTCCGCAAAACAACCGAATCGGTGCCTTACAGCAGTGATACTGACAGCAAACAGCAGCAGCAGCAGCAGTCACACGAATGCAAACTGTTGGTTGCGACCCAAAGTGGAAGTTTTTATATGAGCTTTTTGTATCATTTCAACGATTTGTTTACAGGGAAACAGAATAAAAAAAGGCTGGAAAAATATGTAGGGAATATGTGAATAGATTAGAATTGTATTTTCTTCCTGCTTCCTCATTATTATCTCATCGTTCATTTATACTGAATGTTATTGTATGATATTCTTTTGTATAAACATGTATTTGAAAATGTACTTACACTTATGTATGCCTTATGCTTATATCATGCAGTTTTGCTATTTAGCTTTCTTTTCCATTTGCCCCCCCAATATGATTTGTACCATTTCTACTACCCATGCGTTATGCTTTTCACCTTGGTGCCTATTTTTTTTTTTTTTTTTCATCATCCTGCCCCCTGGTCTTCCAGTCCTTCCAACCAACCCACGACATAACGATGCACAGACAATCAGAGAAATATATAGAACATATCCTATGACAACAGTTCCTGGTCGTGGGGGCTTATAAAGGCAGGTATCAAAGATGTCTTCTCCCCCAGCTATGAGATGTAGTTGAACAATGGTATGCTTACCTGCTGAATTTAATTGAGAAATACTCGTGGACAATGATATACTTGTCCGTTACTTCTTGCACTGCAGGTTTGCTTGTAAATAGGCACAGGGATAATCTTAAGTACGCCACAGGCTCAGTTGTACTCGTCATCTGGGTGATTCCACTGAGGAGTTGGCAGGACTGTTACTTACTGTTGGCAATAATTGATCTGAGTAAACCAAAGGATTTTATCTTTGGTGAAATTATTGTCCGAGTTTCCTTTTTTTTTTTTCTGTCGGAGACTTTAGCGTAGAGCCGCTCCCCGTACAAAAGAAACATTATGCACTTTACCGTAGAAACAGAGCAGATTTGTCTTGCTTCCAGACCAAATATTGTAGATTGACTTCCACTGTCGTGTCATAAACTTACCCACGCCGACTCTTCTTGCACACAGCTGCAGTCTTTCCCATGTTACCTGTCTTTCGGAGCATGCACATCGTAATAATGTTGGGGATCATTTAGCTGACAGTAGCTTACAATATAGCTTCCTAATAGATTTTTCAACATATAGTATAATAGCATGACTAAAGTGTATATGGATAAGGTTTCTATTTTGTGCCTTACGCTCTTTCTTGGCTACATGATGGTTGCAACTCTATAATGCTTTTCTGTGTAGGCACAATGGTGAAACATATTTCTCTTTAATATGAAATATTTATGAAAAAATGAAATGTGTTTTAAATGCATTTAATGTGTTCTCAACAATGAATTAATAAATTGCATAATGGTGACCATATAAAATCGGAGTTCTCTTCAATTCCTCTGTCATATTTAAGTTGAGCGATTTTTATTCATAAACATTTTTTGGAATTAAATCCAGCTTCTTGATTTATCCATTAATTCTAACAGTTCAGATTTTGACATCAGACATTTTGAAAGGTCAAGTGTGTAGGATTTCAGTGGCATAGGGCATTGTGGTTTCAGATAACGACCAATTGAATACTATCAAAAACACTATGATTCTTAATTTCAGTTGATTATAGACTCATGAAAATGATTTTATCTTACTGTGAATATTATTCTGTTAATATTCCACTTCTGCCCCTAAATCCTATGCACTGGATCTTTAAGTAATATATATATGTGTATATATATATTAATAATATATATATTATTATTATATAAATATATATATATATATATATATATATATATATATATATATATATATATATATATATATATATATATACATATATATATATATATATATATATATATATATATATATATATAAAAATATATATATATATATATATATTGGATTAGTTGATAATGGATTTAGCTCTTCTCTCACTTTAATTCAGGCTGAAACCACTTTTTGACTATTGCATGCATGGCCCATATGGCTATGCTTTAGTTTTATACCTTCACTGTAACTTGGCTGAATGATTTTCTTGTTATATAGTTTGACCTTAGTAAACCTCAGACTGTTCCAACCTGTACCTATATCCCTAATAAAACCTGAAAGGAGACAGTTTGACATTGACAAGAGAAGGGAGTTTCTGCACACATTTTTTGGTGCACATCACAAAAATGATCTTTTCTTTAATTTCAACCTTAATTTATTTACTTACAGTACTCAATTTCACTTCATTATACTTCTAACTAATTGTTAGGTGTTTCACACCTAACAATTTTCCTATGTTACTGCCAGCAAAGATTGCACGTGGTATTTGGTCTTGTCTTCCACTCATGTTTGAAACTCAAATATAAACAAACCTACACTGTACTTTACCCGGATCAAATGCAACAGGCTGCTGATATGTTGAGTGCAAGCAGGGGCCTGTGTGTTTTCCGGTGAGTATTGTTAGTGGTGGCTAGTTATAGGTGAAACAGCTCCTCGCCATGGGAGCTGTGCCACGCTCCTGTGTACCACCTGCCAGTCCTCCAGACTTTTTCCATCCAGCAAAGTTATGAAGCGCCCATCCCCATAGTGACAGAAGGCAGGCCTAGGCGGTGCTCCCCTGTATGACCATGGTAAGCCCAAAATAGCTCCACTATTTACAGATGCAGTCACGCCCCTTTTTCCTGGCACCCTGTTCTCCTTACCTTAGTCTTCCTCTGACAGCGCCGTACCCTTTGACACAGTGGAGAGATGACTCCGGGCCATAGTTTCCACCAAGCAGCAGTCAAGTAGATTAACTAAAGCAGTGGAATATCCATGAAAACAGATTGAGTTTATGTCTGTCCATAAATCTGTTGACATCTGTTGTAACATGCATCTATTTTTAGATGATTAAAACAACTGATCTGTTATCTCTTTATTTCATTTATTTTTGCTGGACTCAATCGTTCGGTTGCCAGAGCTACACACTGAATTATGCACGCTTAAATAATGAACGCTCAAAAGGTTTATCTGCTGGTGTACAGGCCAAAATTTGGACGTCTTACATATTCTTTAGCACATTTATTGAACGCTTATTGGCTTTCTTGCCAAGAGATAGATGAGGAAAAAATATTCCACTCTCCTATGTGTCCATTAAATGTGATTGACTGGGTCAGGAGAGGGTTAGCTGGTTAGCTTGAGCCACACAAAATGAAGTGTGAAAGGGTTTTTACAGGGCAGACTTTCGAAGGCCAAATAAAATCTAAATTACATATTTTTTATATTAATTATATATTTGTCTGCTATAGAAATTTCTATTCAACGCAAGGTTTTAGGATAAGGGACGCCTGTTTTTTTATTCATAGGACTACTTCCATTCCTAAATCCATCTACGTAGATGGTCCAGCCAATCATTATCATTTCGATCCAGTCCATCAAATCTTGGGTGAAACAGCAATGTCAGGGTTCTATCATAGGTGAAGCTTCCAATAAAACACACCCCAGGAAAGGCGCACTGCTAGTATCAGTATGTAGACTACATAGATTGTTGCCGCAGCACATTAAACAGCATGTAAACATACCTGCATATGTTGATTTAGTCCAGATAGATGCCAATGTGGTCCTTAAACTTCAGTACCATTAAAGCCATATACCCATACTACATACACCAGTTGTTCTCATACATTTTTACCTCCAAGACCCCTGAGCTGACACAAATTAGACCACAGACCCCCATGTGACAGGATATGATATAATTATATTATATATTACATATATCTATACAATAGCCAAAGCATATTATATTGCTTTTGGATATTTTGTTACAGAAATTGTACCAAAGTCATGATCAAAACAGTCATACATAATGTCACTTATGGATGAAATCAAAATAAATATAGATTGTTCCCCTTTTTGCTGGGGATCCCATGGAACCCACACACCTCTCCAGTCATCTGGCACAAAAAGAAACATTCGTGATATTTCCCTATAGATGTGTTTTCTACCTTTTAATAATAAAAAACACTTAATTAAACTTTTTGATTAACTCAAACTGATTATAGTTGGATTGTGGTACCTTTGAGTAATAGTCAGGTTAGCTGTTCGCCTCTATTTCTGCTTCTAACTGTCTCCTGTCTGCAGCTTCATATTAGGCAGACATAAATATATATAGAAGTATATTGTCCAAAATGTCAAGTTTCAACAGCAGTATTCACACACCAAGAGTGTTGCTTTAAGATTGAGTTTTATAGAATAGGTTCAAATAATGTGCTGATGCGGCTCACACAAGCTGTGTTAAAGTAAATGGCCCCCCCATGCATTTAGCAATAGCAATGCTCTAAGGCAGCATTTGTATTTCAGTGTGTCAGGAATATTTTTTTTATTGCACTTGTTTTCTGATACTGACCAGAACGCATGCTTTTCCTATTGACATCATATACTTGAAGGTAGCCATGGCCTCATGGTGTGCAAATGACTTACTGGTTGCTCTTTTAGATTTGTGTTTGTCCCTAAACTCCAAACAAACTGATAGTCCTCATGCGGGAAATTTGACGTGTGTGTGTACGTGCTTAGAACTTCCTTTTTCCATGATTTCAACGCCTTTGCAAAGGAAAAAGTAAACACTGAGGTATCACAGAGAAAATTTGTATAAAAATGTCACAGATGATTAATCTACACACAGTTGTCTCATGCACGCAGGAGCTGTGACCGAGTGATCATATGACTTGATTGACTGGTGATCTTGGCTGACCAACTGACCGCACTGACTCTCCGCAGTGGAGAGACAACAGCAAAACAAGCCATCTCCGATCGTAACGATTGCAGCGCGTGCCATTTTCTCCCCGGGGGCCACATGCACACAGCACCTGGAAGAGGGCACGACTTAGAAGTTTCATTGTACAGATTTATAGCGTCTTTACGGCCCTGCTTCCTCCGCCATTGTATTCCCACAGAGCCCTTGATTTGGGCTTTTATAAAGTGAGTGCATAGGCACGGCGTTGGAGCCCCTGCCCTCGTCTCTCATCGGCCATCTGCAGGCAGTAAATCCTCAATATACCTCTGTTATGAAGGGCATGTTGAGAGAACCATGGGGGTGGCTTTAAGAGATGCTTTAAGAGATAATTGCTTGACCATACCGAGGGACCTCTGATAGCTGTGTCCCATAAGCAGTTTCTGCATTTGATCTTTTTTGGTCCCTTGAGCCGGTTTTTGATTTTCTTTGTGTGTCAGCTGACTATAAACAGACCGTCTTATCAATTACCTTCAGGATGATAAAGGAAGAAAGACGAGGACCATATGTGCACGGACTCGAGCGTGTGTTTACATGTGTTTTTTTAATCTGTTTAGGGTGGGGTTTTTTTTATCAGGGGCTCCCCAGGTGTGCCCGGACCCCCTTTCATGGGACCGTTTGACGTGTGACAGGGCCAGCAGATGACCCGCCGACATGGTCACATCGTTGCGGACCCACAGACAAATCACCTTTTTAAAAGACACTTTAAGAGACCCTCAGAAAGGCAACCAGATGGGGCCTGGAAAAATCCTGTGCTGTCTTTTATTCTCCATCTGCAATCATTCAGCTTGATTCGCTCTCTCTTTTGTGATGCGTGAAATGTTGTGCAAGGATTTATAAAATTTAGCGGCGGGACAGATGTTTGCGCTTAAGAGACGTGAAAAGTGAGAATGATCTTTAAGGGTCTGTTTATATGATCACAACACGTGAGTTCTCTATTGCCCACATCAAAGTTGGTGCACTGAATGCTCCATTCTAGTTCACTCAGACAGCTCTATTTGCTCAATCAAAAAATGAATAAATAAATAAATAAATCCAAAGCATCCCAAGCTCTCATTCTTCCAGTGTTTGCTGTAAACGACTTGGTACATATGCAGAATGTTTATGTTGAAGTACATTCTAGCGCACATTAGGGATGCTCTTAATGGGCTACAGTAAAAGCCCTTGCTAGTCAGGAGTTCAGGCAGGTGCAGACTCTTACAGTAGATAAAGGAGCCTGGCACTGGAGATGAGTTCACGACAATCACTGTGAGGCTTTTAGACGCCTTCTCCAAGCTCAATCTTCATTTCCCCTGACACTGATTTTGCAATAAGGATCCGGAGAAAAGGGGAATGTCCATCTATTCATTTTAATGATCCCTCATTATTGACTGCTGGCAGGGAGGGGGCGGGCAAAGGTAATGATTCTTTGTCTTCGCTGGCCAATCACTCCTCTTAAAGGAATAAGACTCTAAATAAGGCCACTAATGGATGCCCGGTGTGACCTAAAGCTGACCCCACGGGCAACCCATGCGAACTGACTTCCCGACATGAAGGAGTGAGAGGGTTGGTTATGATTTTGTGCAAATAGTGGGAGGAATGGTCATCACAAAATGTCAAACCACAATTAAAAATTGATTTAAGAAGACTTTGACTTTAGTTACTCATTTTAGCCTAAATTATTAAAGCAATCATTTGATTTTTTTAGGAAAATAGCTCATTTGCTTTCTTGCCCAGAGTCATATAAAAAAGATTAATGCCAGTCTTATTTCTGTGCGGTTAATATGAGGCTACAGCCAGCAACCCATTAACTCAGCCCAGCATCAACACTAAAGACAGCTAGCCTGACAGAAGTAACAAAATCAACCTTCCAGCACCTCCAGAGCTCACTCACTTAACCTAACTTAAAACCTGGCAGTAAAAATGACATGTTCTTGTTTTACAGGAGGTTACTGTATGCGCTGCGCCATTGCAACTTATAAAATGTAGCTTCCCTGAGTCTCCACTGGTTGCCTGTCAAGCTCATGGCAACCACAAGACCAGAGGAAGATACTGTTCAGTGCCCAACCACAAGATCTGATTTTGTTCCCTTTGGATTGGTTTCATTCTTACTTTATCAATGGTGATAAATTGTGGTTTCTTTCTTGTGACAAATGTACTTGCTGTAAGTCGCTTTGGACAAAAGCATCTGCTAAATGCCCTAAATGTAAATGTAAACGTATCAGTAAGCTACAGCCAGGAGAAAGGTAGCTTAGCTTAGCATAGCTAGATATGTTGGAGGGAGCTAGCTTGGTTACGTTCAAAGGTAACCTGATCACACTAAGACTCGTTGCTACAGGTAAAGCCACTCCATAAACGCCTTAGGCAAAGTGTGTCAGACAAAACACCACGGTGTGTCTGTTGAGATGAGCTGTGTAGCAAGTTGCCAGGGCCAAGTGTGGCGTTGTCCCACGGTGTGACTCTGATGCGTTATTATGGATCACACCTGAGTTCTCACAAGACTTGCCCCGCCCTTTATTCATCGGCTTCATTGATTCCCCTTCCTCTACACATGACTCAAACTGTTAACTAACACAGTACGCAGGTGATGTCTGTTTTTTTCTGTGGTTTAGGAGCTGTAATTTTGCAGATAAACACACTAACAGCAGAGAGCAGGCAGGCGGCCGGCCAGTCCACTGAGCTGAGAGACACTCTTGCAGAGCAGAGCAGCTCTGGCGGATGTGTGACCCGGAGAGGAGCAGCAGAAGACTGGGAGACAGGCTGAAGAGGTAGGTGTGTTTAGCCGCAAGTCTACAACACAAACAACAGACATTACCAGAGCTACTCGGTGAGTTAACATTTTGAGTCACTGACCACAAGACAACCCTATGTATCATACATATATATATATATATATATACATCATAGGACAAGGAGCACTGAGATCAAATTATTTGGCCTGACACATGTATTTGTGTGTGCGCACATGCACACACACATGCACATATCTCACCAGCTCTTGGCTGTCATCAGTCTGTCAAGGTAATGAACCCTACTTTACTGCAGCCTCCAACAGCTCTTTAAGGCATACTTCACACCACTGAAGAAATACTCTCAGGTATTAGTTGTTTTGCCTGGATGGTCGGCGGGATGATGGGTGGGCGGGGATGTTATTAGGAGCGTTCATCTACAAGGCTCCCCAAGCCATAGTATACTGAAACTGACCACAAGACAACCCTATCATCCTCAAAGATTACCTGTCTCCTGCTCTGTATATGAATGTTTTATCATAAAAGCTTTTCTTTTTTGCTAAGTGCCTCCTTGAGTGTTTGCTTTTAACTTTTGATTACTTTATGTCTTGTTGCGTAGAAGAAAAAAGAAAAAAACGGCCCGGCCCATTTGAATATAATGGACTTAACGGGAAAAGTAGTCTCTGTTGCTTCATTGAGGGGGTATATGGCAGTGGTGTAATCCAACACAGTGGGTGCGAAAAGGTTTGAAGAAAGCGGTCTTTTCTGTGCCTCGGAGTCACCAAGTTTTTATCTTGGGATTGTCAAAGTGGGCCAAGCAGGTGGAGGGAGTCAAGGGAAAAAACAGACATGAGACAATCATATAAATACAACAGTATGGCAGGCTTTGTATAGAATCCATATGTTTCCGTATATGAGGAAATATAGGATGTCATGCATTACTGTGTAAAAAGACTCATTTACAACCATTAAAAGCAGCTTGACTCAACATCTCCGTGTTTGATGTGGTGGATCACATCTCATTTGGCTCTTTTTATATATGATAGCTGAGTTTTCTCTTTTATGCAGTCGTGAGTCATTGAGAAGCAAAAATATTTTTTCTCTCATTCGGTCTAGACGTTGAGGTTTCCAGCCCCTTCGCCCCCTCCCCCCTCCCGCTCCTCCAGGTTTTACCAGACGTCGCGTTGTGAGAGGGGAATGGTCGATTGCATAACGGAAGGCGAGACTTGATCGTTCCTGGCCTTCTCACAAAATTCAATCATTCTCTGCATACTCCAATCCCATGACGGCCCATTAAAGAGCAGCGCGGGCTAGGATTTCCCCCCATGTGTTTTAAATTGAAATTACGGTCACAAAGTCTGCCATATGCATGAATGGAGGAAGACAAGGAGCCTGGGGAGAGAGAGATATCAAAAAATAGTTGGACAGAAGGAGAGGAAGACAGAGGCAGGCAGAGAGATAAAGGTGACTTAAGTCCCCTCTTTTTCTCATTTGTGTCATCCTGCCACCCACAATCCTACGGGGCAGCATTTCCACCTGTCTGAATCTCAGCGCACTAAGATCATTTCATTATGCTTAAAGGGGCCCCGTTCCAACTTTTTATGAGACACTTTCAGAAAAAACAAATCAAAAATAAACCCTAATCTTGAATGTTTCCCCATACTCTAGCACTCTACCTAGTGCTGAAATCATTCCAAACCGGTCTGCAGCTTTTAAACTCAGCACGCCATAAGTCATACGAAGCTACGGGGAGAGATAAGGGGAATAGGTGAAGTATGAGACACCAGGAGATGATGACCCCAGATGTTCTCTGAGGAACCACTGGGATCTGAATCAGACTCTGACTGGCCATGAGTTCCTCATTCCTATTTGTCCCCGTGGACTGCACGAAGGATAAATACACACACACACACACACACACACACACACACACACACACACACACACTCACACATGAATATACCTACATGGATGAGACACTCTCTCTGATTTAGAGTGGGGGGGATGTGATGCAGACATGACCTGGGCAAACACCCCAGAGACATGCATCACTCCTCCAGATAAACTGAGGTTGAGCAATTTTTCTACAAATATGGAAAAACACTAATAAGTGGGTGAAGTTTATGTTTATGCTCAGTTTTTTCAACCGAGTTGGGTATGAAATGATTTAAGATTTAACAACAAGACTTCTTTGAACACATCTTGAGTTATCTTTATAAAAAAAAAAAAAATACATAAGATCAGATCACACTTAAGCCTTACTTAAATTATGACTGCAGCTCAGTTGTGCAGAAGCCTCAGTTCCACGTGGGTATCTTTTAATCATACAGTGACATCTAGTGTTTAAATGAAAGACGTGCAGGCTACCAATACTGATACAGTACATAGTTCAAGGGCATATCTTATAAAAGCTTTCAGTTGCTTTTTGGATGAAGGTGCACAGAATAGTTGGATAAAAAAACTTAAATATGCACTTAGTTAGCATAACACTAGACACGATAAAGAGCTCTTGGTAAATTGTTTGGCATTGAAAATAAAGCCATCCATTTATCTCAATGGCAAACCAGAAGAGTAAATCACTTACTCAGGTGTCATGACAATGGTTTTATATCTTAAATAAAACATTACAGTCTCATCTGTTATCTTTTATTCATATTTGCACACTGTCATGTCAGCTTATGAAAAAATTTAGTATCACCTGTTGTCAACACATGGCGGGACTTTTTGAGTTGAAATGAATTCATGTAGCTTTTTGTGTTTTATCTATAAAAATGAAATAATGCATGGGTAAATAGATATAGTGTGTTGTGTGTGTGTATATGAATGCAGACCTATTAAAGGAGCACAAAGTAGTTTTGGAGAAGAAAATCAAACTCAGAATTTTTATATTTAGTGTATAAAGAATATTTAAAAAATGTTGTTGTGTTGGGATCTGGTTCGGGAGCCAATGGATCTCATCTCTGCTTTTCGCGGATGATGTGGTCTTGTTGGCTCCTTCGAGCCGGGACCTCCAGCATGTCCTGGGGCGGTTTGCAGCCGAGTGCGAAGCGGCTGGGATGAGAATCAGCACCTCCAAATCCGAGGCCATGGTTCTCGACCGGAAAAAGGTGGCCTGCTCCCTCCAGGTGGGAGGAGAGTTCCTGCCTCAAGTGGAGGAGTTTAAGTATCTTGGGGTCTTGTTCACGAGTGAGGGAAGGATGGAGCGTGAGATTGACAGACGGATCGGTGCAGCGGCCGCAGTAATGCGGTCTTTGTATCGGTCCGTCGTGGTGAAGAGAGAGCTGAGCCGAAAGGCGAAGCTCTCGATTTACCAGTCAATCTACGTTCCGACCCTCACCTATGGCCATGAACTTTGGGTCATGACCGAAAGAATAAGATCCCGGATACAAGCGGCCGAAATGAGTTTCCTCCGCAGGGTGGCAGGGCGCTCCCTTAGAGATAGGGTGAAGAGCTCTGTCACCCGGGAGGAGCTCAGAGTAGAGCCGCTGCTCCTCCACATCGAGAGGAGCCAGCTGAGGTGGCTCGGGCATCTGTTTCGGATGCCCCCGGGACGCCTCCCTCGGGAGGTGTTCCTGGCATGTCCCTCCGGGAGGAGACCCCGAGGAAGACCCAGGACACGCTGGTGTGACTATGTCGCCCAGCTGGCCTGGGAACGCCTTGGGGTCCTCCCGGAAGAGCTGGAGGCGGTATCCGGGGAGAGGGAAGTCTGGGTGTCCCTGCTCAGGCAGCTGCCCCCGCGACCCGGCCCCGGATAAGCGGATGAAAATGGATGGATGGATGGATGTTGTGTTGTTCTTTGAGGTCAGTTTGTTTATTCAGTGGATTTAGTCATAAAAACAAAGACATTTTGTTTTTTTAGTTTGTTATGGCATTTAAAAAAAATCCATGAATAAAGATCTTTCTCTTCTGATTGAAATGTCTTCCAAAAAAACACAGTGCTCCTTTAAGCATATGCTGACTATTAACTGGAAAATGATATAGTGAATTATTTGCTTAACTTTGTAAAGTTACTATTACATTAAGAAATTATTTATACATTAAAAAACATTTCTCAACTGAGAGACGCAGCTAGAAATGATATCAAGTCCAATGTGCTCCATCTGTCATAAAATAAAATAAATTCAGTCATCTAAAAGATATTTAAAACAGGTTCATGCTATTTGTGACTCTACTGATTGTGCTCTGTTATGTCCTGCCCTGGTACCCACTATACCCTTTGACATAAAAAGCTTTGAGGTTTACCACAAGGGCAATGTTGAAGTAAATGTTTGACACACTCACTTAAGCGGCAAAGAAAAACATGTTTTATTGAGTATTGACAGTTTCTCACTAAGGTAACACATACAAAGCAAACTATAGAGTTAAACAACCAGGTACACCAAAAAAAAGCACAAATCTTTCCGTGACTCTGATTAAGGCACATTTTAAAGCCAAAAGTACCACAGATTCTTATAAAAGCAACATCAATCATTTATACTTTAACATAATGGTAACAGTTCAAGTAAACTGGCTTTGACCTCTCGTAAAGAAGTGTAGTATGCTCAGCAGCAAAATGGTCTCATGAAGCCTGACACATTAATAATGTAGGTGTCATTTTTGTCTTTGTGTAGAGCTTTCTGCATAAGTCAATAAATACAAAACATAAATCTACAGTCTGACATTCATAAGAGCAAATCTATTTTTTTTAAAAACATCAGGAAGTGATAGTATGGATCTGTCAAAACTAACAGGAATATGTAAAGCTCACGACTGCAACGAGTTCAGTGCTACCAAAATATGAGCAAACGGCATTTCAGTTTTGTACAGCAGTGCTTAAGTTAAACATAGATATTCACTACATTGGACACTTGGTGTTACAAGGATCCCCTGACTTGAAAAGTCCATAGACGCTGACAAGTGGGAACATGGATACAGCTCCAACCATGGAGCCCAACTGCACTACTGCCCCACACCACACGAGGGCACTGTGGCCCTCATCCCTCAGGATCACCCCAATGATGACCTTCACGTAGGACAGGGAGAGGACAAACAGGATCCAGGTCAGCACCTGCAACACAGAAGAGGTAAATATTAAACATTAGTACAATGATCTGACACTCAGACTTTGTTTCACAGCTAGCTCAGGGGCTTCCTTTGGTTTGTCATCATGGGTGTGACTAGAAATGTTCACTTCAGTCAGAAACAGAAACAGTTCACTCGATAGTTCCTCTTTTCCTATGAAGATTGTTTTTTGGTTAAACCGTCTTACAGCATCTGTTTTATATATATTTTTGTTATTAACTGTTTGGTAGTATTTTTGGGTGCCAGCCATTGTTACTTGTTACTTTTAAAAAGTATATATTGTTTACTCTGCTTTACTGTTAAGGACACTCTAACTCTGTTTAGAAAATGGCACTGCTGTTCAGCGAGGACAAATTATTGCACACATCAACAATGGAGAAATGGAGGATGTAATTCATTCGTGCGATCAGCCCAACTGAAGAGAAGTTGACTCTCACAACTTCTTCTTTCAAACTTTTTTTGGGGGATGTCTATTGCACAGTTTCTCTTTCGCTACACTTAAAAAATAATAAATCATGATAACCAAAAGTTATAAAGACATGAATCCCAAAAAGAGGTAAAAAAAATAAAAATGTTATTGACTTTTTTCCCCTTATGGTATTTAAAAGCTGCCTTTTTCTTTACCAAATCATTAAACCAGTTACATAGCAGAATGACGTTTCTTTAACTGTCATAATGCTAACACACGAGGAGTGACAGTATTATGCAACCCTGTATAGGCACACCAGCTGATAATCACTTGATTCAACACGTCTGGGAAAATACATGAGCACTCCCAAATGTGATTTGATTCTACTGTCCTCATCAAGTCAGACATAATTAAGTTGACATAACTCATCTTAAAACCTGCCAATCACACTCCACCCCTGATTCATAAGAAATGTGAACAGAGATGTAACCATGCCAGGTGGGCTGTACTGTCATTCTTTTGTAAGGTGAGAAAATGAGATCTTAAAGCAACTGCAATGAATTAACAACTGTCGCAGTGTAAATAAAACATATCTCTGCCCTGATGTACAAGAGGAAAGAGTCTTACTATGACTGCAGTTCCAGAGCTGCTGTTGACCAGCAGGGGGCAGGGACTTAGAGCAGCCATGGCCATGATGTAGGCTCCAAATCCAGTGCCGATCATGGTCAAGAAACCCATGAAGATGAGGGACCTGGAAACAAAAAAATATGCAAATGGTTAAACTGGGTAACTGTTACACTTAATCAATTTGCTTAATAAAAACACACTTATACATTCTCTATTCATAACTCCTTTCCTCCCACCAACACCCACTAACATTTGGTTTAGGTCTTCAGTGGTAAAGGGTACAATTTGCATTCATTCCTGAGTTGACTCTACAGTAGTTCTAGGTATACATTGTTCCCAAGCACTGATCCGCATTAATGGAATCATGACATTTGGGCGGACACACCAATTTTCGCCCATTTTCCAGCAACCCTAACCCTAACTCTAACCCTTGAAGATCTGAATGTTAGCGCCAGACTGTTGGTACTATGCTTCCAAGTTTGATGCTGTATATATCCCTCTAGTGATACCACTGTTAGTGCCTCTCCAGTGTAGTATGAAGAGTGAGAAAAAGTCTGAGTCCAGGGTTGGTTGGGTTGCTAGAATGGCAAAAACACTAGATGTGTTGGAGTACACATCCCGTATGTGACCAAAAGTCAAGAGTGATTGTTTATAATTAAGGTATGTATACCTGAGTGAAATACTCACGTAACTTTCATTACATGATGTGAGTTACATCACTTTTGTTACTTGCATTACAAAACTGAATGTAGTTACTGTAATTTGACCATAAGTATGATCTATTCCTACATTTAACCAAGTAGTTTTGGTGCCTACACCTAACCAATCATTTATTGTGCCTAAACCTTACCTAACCATCACGTTTCACAAAGTTATTAGCCGTCTAACCGAACGTAGCATATTCTGTATTTTTGCTAACTTAACCACAGAGCCTTTATTTTGAAAAGTCTACCCAGACATTGCATATTACGTACTTTACTTACGACTGCAGAGCAGAGCAGCACTACAGACTAAAGAGCAGTTGGTGTTAAGTTTAAAAGAGGGACTGAAGAAAGAAGTAACCACAGAAACTACATCTACTAGTCCGTGTTTACAGGTATGTATTTTATGTTGAATGTGACACACAACAAAAAGAACATAATGGCAAACTCATCTACTGGCAGTGAGAAAAAGGAGTCAATTGGCTATTTTCAGCACGGTTACCCACGTTTATAAATCCTGCGTTTAGCTGCACATCCTTAGTCTTGTCATTAGTCTTCTTATAAAATGAACATCTCATGTAAAGAGAGGGATCCAATAATTGTCCTTACCGAATGGGCATGAACATGGCGATGCAGCAGGCTACTGGGTTAGCGACGGCTGCCATGGTGGCTGCAAGATGGTACGCCTTGTTACCGTAAGGCAGACAGGAGTACGACTGGACTGAGGGCAGCACTGCATTGGTCAGAGCATTGACCCAAGCTAGTACAACAAAGATGAATGCCACCTGCAGACTGCTATATGTCCCCCTCCCAAAAGCGCTCCTAGGCCTGACTGCTTCCAGAGGGCTGATCATAGGCTTCTGCTCTGGTGTCTGGGCGTGCAGAGACAGACCTTGCTCTCTCTTCCCAGGAGCCAGATCACCACTGAAGTACAGGTCGTTCTTCCTCTCCCGAGCCACAGCTGGGTGATGGTTGAGTAGGATAAAGGCTACCATGCACACAACCATCATGGCACTGAGGAACACGAAGAACACCTGGGCAGAGAATTTAGCCGGCAGGTAGATGGCTTCTAGCTCTCCACTGCCAACCATAGTGGCATTGTTAGGTGTACTGTTAGCTGCACCAGCCAAAGTGGCATTCTGACAGTGGACTACACCCACACCTTGAATCAGAGCCACCAGTGCAGGTACCAGCCCACTGAGGCCTTCACCTGCAAAGTATGTGGTGAGATAGTGTGGACGAAGCCTCATCATAAAAGGCAGAAAGGTAACAGAGGAGGTGCAGTCCACCACAGAGAGCAGGAAGCTTAACACCAGCAGGGGCACACTGTGCAAAGAGCCCGCTATTGTCACTGTGTGCCTCCAGAAGAAAGCCAGCAGGAATGTTGCAATGATCCCCAACCCTACGATGCAGTAGATGACTGGTCGCTCATCTAGCACCCCTGGGCGGAAGCGGTGCATTAGAGTGATGAAGAGCGGACCTATGTTGGCCATCTGGATGAGGACGGTGAGGTAAGATGGTAGATACCAGCCCTCTGGGATGGCTGGTACGACCAGGGGGAGCTCCACCCACATCCCGTTGATTGCCACCCAGGAGCCCATACCGAAGAGGCACGCCAGCACGTGAGTAAGCAGCGACATGATGGAGGGATGATGATGGAATGAGATAACTCAGGAAATGTAGATCCACACAATCTGAAACAGACACGACATAGGAAGTTTAATCAATAGAATGCAAAATTTGGCAGATCCAATCACATCCTAAAAAACATTATATTTTGTTGAAAACTGGAATACAAACTACCAATTTCATGGAACTCAATCTTGGATATGTAACAACATTTACATTGAGTGTGTTACTGCTTATTAATAAACTAGCTGTCTGGTATTATATATATCTGGATATAATGAAACATTAATATTATTCCACTGATGTGTTTTAGGATTTAATATTGTAAAAGTTGTCTTTGAATTCTTTGAGAAAGGGCAACAGCTAATTTTTCCTGTGCTTAGAGCAAATCTTATCCCATTTGAAGAAAAGTATAATTATATAGAATTATGTATGAAAATAAAGTAACTTTTGTAATAAGTGCGGGTAGTAAACAAGACAGTTGCTTGAGTCTGTACAGCAGCGCTTTTAGCTATGCTAAGGCTTTTCGTCCTGGCAATGTCAGAAGCTAACATGTCAGAGGCTACAATGTCAGAAAGCTAACATGTCAGAGGCTAACATGTCAGAAAGCTAACATGCCCACAACAACAATGTTAAAATGCTGCTGTTCATCTGTTATAATGTTTACCATGTTCACCATCCAGTAGTTTAGTTTCGTGACATTTGCCAACAGTTGCTTGTTAACACTTAACCCAAAGTCATGCTGATGAGGCTGGTGGGAAATTCCTAGTGATGAATGTAACCACATCTATTAAATTGGGTTAAAGAAAAACTTGATGCTGATCATGATAAAAGTGCTGAATATAAGATACAATCATGGCTAAAGACCAATAATCGGTTGACTCATAGTATACAGAACATGTAAGTATCTGTACAATTCTATTTTTACTTTTAATATGTAGATACTTTTTCTCAAGTACTGTTACTACATATAGGTGACTTTGACCTTTACCATAGTAATATTGAGCCCACTTAGGCAAGGTGACTGTGATTTTGGGCTATATGAAATAAAATGTATTTGATTTAATGTTTTAACGATAAAACGATAATGATATCTTAAGGGACTTTTGTTGTGGTTTTGCAGGTATTTAGTTATAAACAATATATATAAATATGATATTATATATTATACTATAAATACATAATGGTTTTTTTTTTTACATAGACCCAATAATGACATTAGAGAAGATGTTAGATAAGGGATCACTGAAGTCGTACAATTTCTGAGGGGGAATGGGGACATGAGTGACTAATAAAAATTCACAACAGTCCATCCAATAATTGAGTATATCTGAATGTCACCTATTTGTTACTGAGTACCACGGCTTGCCTGTGTGGCTGGCATTGACCTTGCCAGTCCCCCTTTACTCTGCCTCTTGTCCCCCCGCCTCACATGTGCTATTTGGCGAGGGGCGCCTGACCCTTCACACACTGACACACTGCTCCCATAAAAAGCTCCATGTGCTTGTGACATAAACATATACACTGAAGGGGAGTTAAACAACATCACAGCTGTCATTGTGAAGGACTCACTCTAATTAAAACCATTACTAGTAAAATTTCATTCATTCCATACCAACACAATGGAGGGTTAGAGATAAGTATCTTGTACCAAACTAATAACGTGTGTGTGTGAGAAATAGTTAGAATCAAGGCAGTTTCTGAATACTGACCAGTACCTCTTCCTGATTCTAAATCTAAAATCCAATCATCCTGGTTCCCTTTCATCCCTTCATAGTGTTAGGGAAGTAAATGGATGATGGGTTGAGCCACCGGGTTCCAGGACAACCAGGAAATCCTCATACCATACATGGATCCTTCACAGTTCTAGAAATTGTCAGGATATCATCTTACCTTGTTCAGCACATAGGAAGGGTCTGCTCTCCTCTTCCCTCTATCCTTTCAAACAACACTCACTCCATCGTGATCACTGTTTTTTTTTTTCTTTTCTGTTACATCAGCCGCAAATGTGCGTGTGTGCTTTCCCTCCCCCTTTTCTCCTCCACACACTCATTATCCACAGGCTTAAATTCTGCTTCCGTGTCTCTGCTGCACTTGACATGGGAGGGACTGCACAGGCGCACATGGTACCACACCACCATGACGCTTTGACCGTCCTTCTATTGGAGGGTGGTTTCAAAATCAGACAGCCATGTGCTCTCTGTGTTGCCGGTGAGCTCGCTGATAGGATGAAAGAGGCAGAGGGAGGAGGTCTCAGCGAGGACGGCTCCTCCTGTTCCTTTTCCCTCCCCCAACCAGCATACGACCTTGTGGCCTGCCCTCCTTTAAACACACAGGCTGCAGTGTGAGAGAGAAGAGTGAGGCTGCCTCTGGTTTCATACTCAATCAAGTTATGTACTGAAATACTGCACTGACTTTACTTCCGTTGCTCTGTCATGGCATGTTCAGTCTCTATTGGCTCCTGACTGTGCCAGCAGTGCTTTGCATGTTGGGTACAATGCAATGCACAGCTCGTTTCACAATCACCTCTTGTGCAAATGGCATTTCCCAACTTAGAAAAACCGGTATGTCAAGTTCGACTTGATCAGCGTGAACATGACGGTGCAGTTTAGACTTCTGAGCTTCTGATGAGGACTGGCCTTTATGGTGTTTTTTTTTTTAACCAAACTGAATATGCTGACACTTTCATTTAGTTACATTTGACACTGTCACTGTCCAGTGAAATACATTTGTAATAATGTTTATTAACCTTAAGCATAAAGGTTTGAAGGATAGTACCCTCCAGATACAAATCAGTGTTGCTCGGAAGCAGCCCTTGAGCCTGGCAGCACAGAGACAAGAGGCATCCGTCTCTCAACGCCTCAACCCAAAGGAAGTGGTTTTACAAAAGTTCTGCAGAGCTTCTGGTTGCCTCCTCCAAGAACATCCTCCACAGTGCCTCAGCGTACCCTCCTAGCAGCTCAGTGCGATGGCGGGAGCAGCAGTAAAGTTCACTGCCCACTGTGGTTCGAGATGGTGTTTCAACATTTGTAAGTGTGACACCACTGGGTATTTTTAAATAGACCATGTTTGTGGCGACAAAACCAGGTGTTTTTAAGAAGGGCCATCTCCTTTCATGTTTGTGGTGACCAAAACAGGTCAATCAAGCCTGAATGGGCTTTCCCCAGCCCTAACCATGGGGTTCTGTGCCTACATATCATAACCACAGCATAAGCCCAGTTTTAACTTATCTGTGGTTTTGCACAAATGTACTTCACCAACATTTATTTGGGTGATTGGGTTGTGCCACAATCCACCACCAGAGAGCTGTACCAGCTCCTCCTGCTAAACCAGCAGTTGTCCGTACAGTGCTGGATGAGCTGGCCATCAGTGTGGCTGACACAGAGCACAGTCTTCATGTTTTTATAACCATTGTAGCAGCAAGGATGGCAGTGCTGGTAGTTGGTTGACCCACCACCAGACTGAAATATTCAAGAACTATAAGATGGTTGCAATGAAATTTGGCACAGACAGTCACGGTTCCCAGAGGATGAATTTAAATGGGCTTTGACGATTCCCCTGCCCCGAATGCCACAGGGTGTCAGGTTTAATTGTAAGAACTTTGGCGATCTTTTACATTTTCATCTTGCGCAATCATCAGAATTGTATTCTATGGAACTGACTTAAGCAGCCAGCAAAATGTTTAAACGTTCTAAAAAAAAGATTAAGCAGAAAGCCCTTCTGCAAGTTCACATGAATCTGTGATAACATTGTCCACAGACAGTCAAAACAAGACATTCCTTCAAGGTTGTCAGTTACTAATAGGAGGCTAACAGACAATTATTAACATTAACACTGAGATTATGTTGCCCCTGCCTTATAGTGCAATATATCCATTTAAATACGTAAAAAAAAACTAATTACGTAATTTAAAATTATATAAACCTGTCAAATTTGGCCTTCTTGTATCATATTTTTTTTTTTTACGTGTAGTAAGTAGCATAAAAAAAAACATGATTCATTGTTTAGAGGGGTGAAAAATACGATACATATCTTAAAGAGTTGGGTTACATAAGTACAGCTGCTAAGTGCAGGCAAAACAGTGCAGTGGAAATCTTACTCAACCTTACATTGGTTGTTAAATACTCCAAGCATTTTCCATGTGACAGATTCCCTCATTATGCGATTACACAGCTTCACATTTAACACCGTCTGAGCCCCTTTCAGCATTTTAAAGTAGCTCTATTCATCATTCTAAATGAGACCACATACCACCTACCTGCTGGTGGGAATGGAAGTGCAGAGTAAGTTCTGCTGAGAGGTTACACAAGCGAGCGCAGCGGAAAGTGAGCCCAGGGCAGCTCTCCTCGGATGCGTAACACCACAGTGGCCTTGTGATGTGTCTGGCTGTAGAGTATGCATGCACATTGAGTTGATGGCTTTGTACTCTACAACTCTGGATCCCTGAATCTGTGCCATGTGACAGTGGAGGGGCTGAGCCAGGGGTCCAGTATGGGAAGCAAAGTCCTCAGCAACAGGGGTGGGTGGAGGAAGGGAATGAGGACGGAGGAGGGGAGGGAAGAGGATAAAGGATGGATGGAGGAAAGGTAGTTAAGAAAAAGTTGGCAAGAAAGGTGGAAAAGGGGGAAAGGTCTACCACACGGACATGACGGCTCCTACATTTTTGTAGGGTGGGTGCACGCAGCTTAGCCAACCAGAAGATGACTCTGGACAGCTTTCTGAGCTTTTTCTGAGTGGGTGTTTAGTCGGGGTCAGTCCGGCTTTGTTCAGCACAAATTCCAGCCCAAATGAATGACTCCTGTTGAGCACTAACTTCGTGGTATTTCATTTGGGTGCCCTGCCGCCCACCTCTGCACTAACTTGTACTAAGTGTTCCCTTCGTCAATAAGAATAATAACAACTCTTTTTAGACTTGTGACAGTAAAGCAAATTAGTTCTGATATAGTAAATCAAAATGATTTGAACTCTCCTGGATGTTGGATTAAGGCAACTGTTGCGTTACTGACTAATTTAATCTTTGGATTGTTTGTTGCTGCCAAATGTTGATTAAGTCTCTGTTCTTTCCTGTACCAAAATAGTTCTGTTCAACTTAGAAGTAACAAGTATCAGTTCAATAAATCAATTATTGCTTAATTCTGTTTGCTGTTTGCACACTGGCCTTTGTAATGTTTTGGTTATAAACCACATTAAGCAGAGGCATCAGTTTAAATTACATTAAACCATGCAAGTTCAGTTCCTCGAAGCAGTTGAGCTGCAGACTATGTGCATCATCCTGTGAAGCCTGATCTTGATACATAACGGTTTTTAAAAGTGCAGTAAAAAAACGAAATGTCAGTAACTCAGTAAACAATGAGGTTTATTTGACACAATTCCAGTGTCCTTCACAAAAAGCAAAAGTAAAGTGTAATAAGAAAACATATAGCACCATTGACCTTTAGATACTTAAATCAATTGTAGTGTCTTGTTTTGTCACTATTACGTGTGCTCTTTGGTGAGTGGGTAATTTTGGTGCCTGTCCTAATTTGACACTCAAGCTTAATTCTAATTATTAATAATGTTAAGCTTAGTTTCCGCTGTTGTAACTGCAGTTTTTATTATTACCTCTGCCACATAGGTTATGTCTTTGCTCGAGTCCTTTTCTGTGTTGGTTGGTTTGTTAACGGCATAACACAAAAACTGTTGAATGGATTAAAACAAAACTTAGATGGGGGATGGGTCTCAGCCCAGAATAGACCCCGTTCATTTTTAGTGTGGATCCAGATAATGGAAAGGATCCAGGAATTTGTCCACACTTTATTAAAAATTGCAATAATACATGGACCTCCATGTTTTCATTCGAGGCATATTTACTGTAGGGCGCTGGTATCTGTTAGTGAGGACAAATTGACGTGGATCTTATACTGTATCTGATGATCTTAATTTATGGTTAAGCTGTTATGGTTGGTTTTGAATATAGAGTGATACTATGCTGTCAAGTTCAATATGAGATGAGGCTTGATTGACTTAAAGGAGACTGTTGGGCCTTGGCAAAAGCACAGGTGAATATATGTCCCTGAAGATCCAAGTCACCAAACACAGTTTCAATGATACCTGCTGCATTGAACACTCAGAGATATCACTTCATCATAAGTGTGTATATTTGTGAGCAAAAGACTGATGTGCAGTCACAGGACAGTGTTGTTCTGATGGAACCTCAGGACTCTACAGGGTGCTCCTTTGACCTGGATTGATGGTGAGTGTTTGTGTAGAAGTACAATACGCTGCCTTCTCTCTCATAACTGCTGAGCTCTGTGTTTGAACAAACATGTCTGTGTTTTTGGAACTGCATGTACGGTGCAAGCTGGTCTCAAAGCTGGTCTCCCACTTGTTAGACATCAACAGGAGGGCAACTTGAGCTGGGGAGCCACAGATGGAATTAATGCCATTGAGAATTCATCATTATATAAGATATCACACACAATACTATGTACACCTGACCTTTATCCTTATTCTTTCATTACAGTGACTGGTTATGCATTCTCTGACCTGAATATGTGGATGCTCATCTGTCAGAATGTCTACTGTTATGTCATACACAGATATTATTAAACAAAATGTAGACTATTTAATTTCAGTCTTTTTGAAACACACTGTAAGGCACTTGTATATACTGAAACATTAATATTGTTAATTAATTAATTATTAATTATGGTATTATGGTATTATTTTATTAATTATTAAATATCTTTATAACCAAGTGTCAATATTTAATATAAAAGGGGTACCGTAGAGAATAGCTACCCAACCGTGCAGCTCCCTTAATCCCTTTTTAACTACTGTTGGCTTCCAGCACTAAATGTCAAGTGGCCAAAGGCAAAGTTTGTAACTACCTGGCAGACATAGTGGTGCATTTAGCAGCTAAAGAGCCAGGTACTACATCCTCTGGAATTGGTGGAAGCCAAAAATCAGAGTGAATATTGGATCTACATTGGTCAGGTAACAGGACTCCAATGTCCATTGCTTACAATTTCATCTACCAGCGGCTATAATAATTGACATTGATTGTTGCCGCACTCAACTGTTTTGGTTTACTCTCAACACTCAGAAAAGTGTGATTATTTTTCACCATTCAGCTGTTCTGAGTGCAAAGGCTCTGCAAATTCACTGTACACTACCTGCCCAAAGTTGGCAAGTAGCTGATGAGTATTTGGCAAATACAGAGCCAGATATTCTTCTCGGGAGTTGGTGGAGACCAAACACAGAGCTAAAAGAGAGTCAGGAGTGGACTTGCATTCACACCACATCACTGCTGTTGTTCCAATCATCTAGTAGTTGCCAGTTTGTGCACTAGCCAACGTTAGCTAGCTTACATTAGGGCAGGTTAAACTCAGCTATTCTTGTAAACCTGACGAAAGGTACTTCATGATATTGGCTGACAAGCCTTGCTGAAACCAACTGTCAGAATTCTCACACAGAGATAAACAAATCAATCATTCAGGACCAGACAAACACAGTGAGACGATTAATTTGCAATCAAAATGCAGTGCTTGAGCTGTAAGTGCAGTAAAAAATTATTGGTCTACATAAACATGTTATCGATTTGACCTTTAAATAAACAACTTTTTGCTAACAAATTCACAATCAACTAAGAACTGCCCCCAAGTGACCAAAAAAATATATTGTCGGCATAAGAAACTACACATAAACTACTATGAGTAGACCAACTGAACAAGTAAACATACTATGTTTTAAACTCACAGGAATGCAGCACTGTATAATAAAATAAAGTGATGAACACCGCAAATATTTGTATTTTTTTATTACAAAAAGATTAATTTTTTTATACAAGTGGACGTAAAATTATTAGTGACATTCATCTACAGTTTCTCTAAATTAGACATCAGAATGAGTGCTGGGTATAGAAACATTTACAGTACAGAAAGATTAGGGTGCATAGCAATAGAAGTGAAATCTGGCTGTTGTATTTTTTTATTTATTTTTTTACAGTACATTAAAACTTTCAACCTTCTCCAACAGAAACACGTTAAGCCCAAGAGGAAAAGGTACTTTTATGGTGTAAAAACGTTTCTGACTTTAAAAAATCCTTTTTGACAACGGCATAGACCAAATGCAATTAAACTACTGTCTTCCACCTCAGGAAGATCTAGTACAAACATCACATACAAATAGAGTAACTTTACACTGCTGATAACATAAGACACAAGCTCCATAATAAAACCAAGCACAGTGCAACACTGATGGAAGAGCTGCATTTGCTTCTCTCTCAGGGAAAATGTATTTCAGTATTTTTTGCTGCAAACTATACAGGTTTGTATTTTCAGCATCATGGATAGACCTTCCAGGAAACGCATATAGTGCCTTACATATTTCTTAAACACCTTTGAAAGCAGAATAATAAAATCAAGATTTCTGAATGGATTGGAGGTCAGAGAAAAGAACATCAAGGCAGAAATACAGAAAATTAAAAATATACTGCTTTTGGTAAAAGAAGCTGGAAAGGGAAAACAGGGAAACTAACAGGTAGCTTTCACCGGAAAAAAACAACCACACCAACCAGATCACCTCCAGTGCATTCTCATGACAAATTAAATCCCTTACTCATGACAACTGTCAGATTTCCCACTTATTTACAGTAGTTGGACACCGAAAAGTGCATTTTCATGAAAAGAATGTGCTAAGCAAAACTTTTCCCAAGAAGATATAAAGAAAAGAATAGAAAACAAAAAACATCTACATTTTCACAGTCACGTTCCAAAGAAATACACACATCCAAAGATTAAAACCAATCCTGAGAAAATAATCTCTACAAATCAACAACGACCTGTCGTACTTCAGTGCATTGTTCGTTACACGATCTCCAGTGTTTAAAACATCCTTACAATAAAGAACAATAAAAAAACACATGAGTATCTGAAAACATGGTGTCAAAAAAAGGTAAAAGAAGAAAACAGTGTGGCCCTGCCAACAGTGTCGTCTTCATGGAATGAAATAAAAAAAATAAAAAAAAGATATCACAAAACTAAAAGACAGCAAACTGTTCCTTTCACATACTCATGATTTTGGTATATGTTTTTTTGGACTCTGGTTGGGGCAGTCGGACATAACAACTCCTTTACATGCCATGTACAGATTTTTACATCAGCTACACCACATTACTGCCCAGTTCTACCACCTGACTTTCTCTTTTCATCTTTAAAACTGGAAAAGAATAACAAGCTGGAAAAACTAAACAAAATCTGACTCAAGCAAGGCTCTGGCTATCATGCAATAAGCATCCATGCAGAACTTTTCAATTCCTACACTCTAAGCAATCAGATACTAATGTATGAAATGCAACAGGGGACGAAAAAAACATTTGTCTCACATCTGGACTGACCCCCCCCCCCATTGTCCACACAGAGAAGACATGATCTTCACACAGACTTTAACTCAAAGTTAAAGACCCTTTAGCATCCCCTCTGTTGACCCCCGCTGTATTTTCTTTTTGGCCCTTCTATCACGTTACTTCTGGTTATCACTCTCTTTCGGGGCCCCGAGGCTGTGTTTGGGTTCAGCTCTGCAGCATACACATAGTGCTCAAGGGCAGAGGTCATCATGTGGGTAACCTCTCAGCTTCTTCTGGAGAATGAAAACAGACAGGGCAGAGAGTTAACCATCTCAACTCTCAAATCCTTTTGGTGTTTGCGTATACAGTGAAAAACATAATTTTCTATGATGCATGACAAGGCAGATTTCCTTCGAAATGGATCAGCGGATCGGCTGACCTGATGGCGAGGGAGAATTGTCCTCCCCTGTCGTGACAAACTGTAGATCAGACCCCAAAGCAGCGATGGAGCTCCTGGGACGGATGCAGCGGTCACCCGAGAAACTTCTTCGGAGTAGGGCCTAAAGCAAGACGTGAGACTGATTAGAGTATGATATCTTCATGTTAAGACTAGGCCTAATTTTCCAGTATGACATAACTTCCGCGAATACTTACAGAGAGGGCTTTCCCGAGGCATTAATAAACTTCTGACTCTCGGATAAAATACCCAGAAACGGAATCGGATCTCTGAACTCTTTAACCAAATCACAGACCATTCTATGTGACCTTCTTGTGATAACTAATGTAATAACTGTAATGTTTTAATAACTCCCATTCACTGAGCTTCCTCTGGAGTGGGAGCTCTCCTCCCACTTCAAAAACCTCTGGGTTAGTGTGCTTGTGTTTATGACAATAATGTCCAAAAACTAGTGTTGTTTAATTTATTTTGATAATGATATTTGATTCGGGAAAAAAATGGATTTAAACAAACAAAGGAACAAAAAAATTAAAAGAAATAATAGATGTTGCCAGCTGTAACAGCACACACCTTTTGACTTGCCTTGCGTGTCATGGGGCTGGTGGGGGCGGAGGCACTGCTGTAGAGGCTGAGGCTGGAGTTTGACCTGCTGACGGTCAAACCCTTAGCAGAGCTTCCCGCGGGAGACAAGTACTTCTCCTTGATCTTCAGGTTGGTCCGGCCTTTCACTGTTGGTGACACGGCAGGTAAATTTAACAGAATTATGTAGAAAGGGGTCCACATGGATAACTGAAGCAAGATTGCCAATATGTCACTATAAAAACAATATTCACAAAATAATTCCAGAAAGTTGTCTTTTAGATGCATGCACGCCAAATCATTTAAACATTCTAAATGCACACATACAATATCTGACAACAGTAGAATAGTCAGGCACCAAAGAAACAGTAGAACCTAAACTTCAACACATACATGTCAGCAGGACGTGTCACTGTAGGTCATACCAGGTGCTAAGGCCTTGTCATACTACAATAAATAACAGCTTGTCTTGAGAAAATTGTGCCCTGTCTTGTAAAGAATAAATAGTTTACAGGAAGTGAAGACTACTCCAGTTACTGACCTCTGCAGGGGTCATTCTTGACCAGGAACTCATCTAAAGCAGTCCAGCCTCCTCCCACCCGGACCATCAACGTGCTGCGAAGGATACGAACCATCCGCAACTGCTGGGAATCCCCAAACTGCAGCAAAAAGTCAAAACACACAATGCAAAGTATTTTTTTTTAATCAAGAATTTTATTACCTGGGTGGCCATTTGGAATCTGAGGACAAAATGTAACTGCTGCATTGGCATTTCTAAATCTTTGCCTATAAGTATGACTCACCCTGTATCTATTGGCACTGATTTGCTCCACTTGGAACCTCTTGGGACAGTTACACTGTGATACCTGTCGGCTCACCTGAAGAAGACAAAGTAACGAGTGTCTGAGTGAGCGTCACGGGGGAAAATCGAGCCGCATTCATGTGTGTTTTGTCATGCGCACGATGCCCGTACCTCTTCGTTGATCTGATCTGCATCCAGAGCTTTCCTGTAGGGATCTCTGCTCGGGTGGAGCGCGCTCACAAACTCGTAGTAGTCGATGAAGCCGTCGCTGTTCATGTCGAAGATGTTCGCCACCGCGTTCATCTCCAGAGAGTTGGTGGGAAATTCTACAGTGGAGAGGTGTGAAGCCAAGTCATTCGAGTGTGTGTTAACTTAATTACACCGATATGGCAGGGCATACGTTGTTTAAATAAGTATATATGGGAAGTAATGGAGGTATTTTCATTAACACTTAGAAGACAATGAAATGTGTGAAAAAGAATCATTAATCTATTTTGAATAACGGTAAAAGGGTGAGATTTCAGTGACAGATGGGTCAAAACACTGAACTGATTTATGACAAGCGGCTCTTACTGGAGGCAAGGACATAATCGATGAACTCCCTCTGGCTGATGCGTCCGTCCTGGTCTCGATCGATGCTGCGGAACACGTCTAAGATCCGTGACTTCATATGACTGATCCACTGCATGTAACGCTTTCGCCAAATATTGAAGTCGAAGTTTGCAAATTCTTCCATCTGTCCAGCAATTGAAAACAACACAACGTCTATGTTGGTTATTACATAAGGTAATGAAGTTTGCTTAATGTCTTGCAAAACAGGCTCAAATGACTACAATGGGCAGCGTGTACAATAACCTCTTTGAGCGCCTGCTGGTGTTGTTCCAGATGTTTTTGTCTCGCCACAGCCAGGAGCCAAAGTTTCTGCCACTGACTGACCAGCTGACTGAGCTCTGGGGTCTGGGGGTCGAGGTGCTCCAGGGGAATCGGTACAGCCGGCTGCAGCTTCAGAGCGCTCCTCCTCTCTGGAGGGAGAAACAGCGATGTGGAGGCTGGGATCAGCTCGGACAACTCATTTCTGCAGTTCTTGTAAACCAATAATAACTTTTTTACAAAAAAAAGAAGCTGTTTTCACGATAGCTTACTTGTGAATGGACGCTTGCTCGGGGAAACCTGCTGTTTCGTGATGCTCTTGTGTTTGCAGGACTTTGTGGCATGTTCAACCTCTGGAAACTTTTTTTTCAACTCCTCCATGAATACCTGCAGAGGAGGGAAAACGATACTTCTCAGGGACCTGGACATGGTCAAATGTAACGTCAGATAGGTACATAGAAGAGAGAAAAGGCGTACGATGTGCTGTGCGATGAGTTCTTGGTTCTGCTCTGTAGTCTCAACTGGAGGCTCCTGGTCTCTGAGGCTGAGGGCTTCCTCCGCTGAGGAGATCCAGTCCAGTAGCCTCTGGACTTCCTCTCTCTCTGCCTCCAGTGCTGCCAAACTGGCATCGATCTTCTGGCCCTGCTGCTGAGCCCAGGTCTGAACCTAATTCACAAAACAAGGAAGGGCAGAAATAACGCCAAAATGCTAGAAATTGCTAAATTAATAGTTATTAATCACATATTTAGTCCCTTTTGGAAAACTATAATTTGCTTGTGCACATCATGCTGACACGCACCTCCTCATAGCGAGTCTTGGTGACACTGATCCAAGATTTTAAGGTGATAATGGAGTCTGGGTGACAGGAGGCCAGGATCTCCTCACCCAGACCATGGATGTTCTGTAACTCCACCGCCTGGGCCTGTAAGGCATCCATCGATTCCTTAAGAGAGGCAGAAAAAAAGGATTTACATCCATTAAAACACATTCTCATGTAGGATGAATGAGTCATTATTCATAGACGCTTTTATTCATTTCAATTGCTGAATTCATTGTTGATTTCTTGTTTTATAAGTGGTTACACAAAGCGGTACTAACTTCCGGTCTGACTATCTGTCCTTCACCCAGTTGAATGGGTTCAAGCAAATATCCCCCCCAAGTTTAACTGAATCTTTATCAGCACTAACTTGTTGTTCTGTAGAAGACCCTGACCCTTGACCTCCCCAGTTCCAGACAAGAAGGGATATATGTCCGTATAGGGGGTGGTAAAGTATCATGTAATACTGACCTTGTGTTGTTTGCGGAAAGCAAGCAAACCCTCCTCGTCCTCTGGTATCGCCCCGTACTTCAGTACCCTCTCTGCCTCAGCGAGGCGCTCCATGAAAGTGTGGACAAGGCCATCGAACTTCTCAGCCTAACAGGAACAAAGACAGAGATTAAGACAAGTGAAGGGGTGGGGCTCTTCTTATCAATGTGTATCAGTAGTCATGTGTATATTATGTATTTGCTTATGACCACAGCTCTCTGCAACTAATACGCTGGTTGGAGTTTCCCGGCCTAACTCATATTTTGTTAACTGTCAGAGCAGTTTATTGCATACTGTCAGCTTCAGTACAACGGTACCAAAAATGTGATGATAATTTTGATTCATAATGGAATTAATTTGCATAAATTGCCAAAGGAGAAATCTGAATATTCAATAAAGCCATGTTTAAAATACTGTTTATATGCTTAAAAAAAAGCTAAAATAAATCAGGTATAAAATGCAAATACGAATAAAATTTTAAATTTTATAAAAATATTTTTTCCATATTTGTATTTTCAAATATGGAATGAGGCATTATCTCAAAGAAATAATGCAATGATTTGCATACATTTCAAGAGCAGAAATCTGACCGATGGATAAATCTTTCTTTACATTTTTTGACGTATAAGTTATTTCTTGAATTTAGGATATCACTTTGTATCCATGTTTTTGTAGGAAGAAAATGTTAAAATCAGGATCATGAATGATATGTGAACAAACCCATCTGTAAAACCTTCAGAATATGGGATTAGAATTAGGTGTTGACGTATTTACTGGTTGGTACTACTTAGTATGAGGGGAACCAAACTCATTTTGACAAAGCTGCTTTTAAAAATCTGTCATCAGCTTGTGCCTGCCTTCTGTGGCCTTTGAAGCTCATTTATTATTTGTGAGAACTACCTGCTGAAGTGCAGCCTCCAGCCTGTCTTGCTTGCTGACTGACAGTTTGCACACAGCCTCCCAGCGGCCCTCCAGCTCGTCCATCTGCTCCTGCAGCCAGTGAGCGTCAGCTGTGCTGCTCCTGGTCAGGTCCCTCACGGAGCGCTTCAGGGTCCTAATGCATCCGGCTCGCTTCCCTAACTCCTTTTGGAAGGCCTGACACAAAAGAAAATCTGATGAGAAATTGCACTTTCGCTGGAAGACAGAAGCGTGGGGGAAACTGGCACAAAATACAAAATATAGTATAAAAAGTCTTATTCTGGGTAACTTAAGATCAAGGAATTATTACTAGAGTAAAGGAAAAATCAGTGTGTCAACACATCAGAGCGGACTCAATCACAACCTCTGTGTGGTTCTACTGCAGCAGTTTTCATCTCTTTGACATTGTGAATCATTGATGCGACACATTAAACTGAGTGACATATGCTGTACCTTGTGTTTGTCTATCAGGTTGTGCACTATGTCTTTGTCTCCACAAACAGGGACGTCCTCAGCCAGTTGGGGCTCCGCTCGGTACAGCCAGTCGTTCAGGGCCTGGAGAGCATCAGTGAATCTGCCTGAGAAGAGCAGCGCCTCCTCCAGCTTGTGTTGCCTGAGGAAAAGCAAACCAGAAACAAAGTGAGGTGCATTTCCAATTTCAGGACCTTTTTCTTTTTTTTTTTTAATGCTTGGAAGAAATTTGAACCCTGTCCCTATCGACTGTATCATACCTCTCCATGGACTTGCCGCTGATGGTGTCCCACGTGTCTTTGAGTTCAGCCATCTGATTTTCCAGATGCTGTCTGTCACGGCCGGTCTGAGCTCTCTCGTGAAGGTTGCGTCCGTTCTTCGATGTGGCGTCGTACATGGGCCGCTTCGATCGCAGCAGCTTCTGGAACTCCTGACAAGTGATTAAGGGATCGGTTAGTCCATTCATTTACATTTAGCTGCGAAGAAAGCTGTATTCGCTGTCGGCCTACTGCACCTTCTGTTCAGTCAGCTGTTGCTTGATTTCCTCGTGGGACACGGCAATCTCTTTATGTGTGTCTAAAGTCTGTTCCACCTCTGTCATCCAGTCCAGCAACAGGCGCCATGACTCATTAAACTGAAATATGAGCAATCAAGATACATGTTTAGTTTGAGAAAGCTGTTCATGGTCATCCATTTATATTGCAGCTGATGTAGCTGTGTGTACCTGTTTGGCACTCTTTTTAGCCTCCTCCAGCTTCCTCCCTCTCTCTGATACGCGCTGCTGGAGCTTTTTGAAGCGGTCCTGCACGGTCATGATGAGGTTATGGATGACATCACAGTCCTCCTTCCTGGTCATCTCCGTTAGCCTGCGCGCCGTGTTCTCCACCGTGCTCCTCTTCTCACTATGACCGTTCACCTCATTCAGCAGCGTCTGTGCAGAAAAAAATTGTATTTTTAAACCCCAAACTACCAAATGTGCATGTAAGTCTGGATGTGAGGCTGATGGCATAAGGGAACCTACTCTGTGTTCCTGCAGTTGAGTACAAACAGTGTCCAGAACAAAGCTGGGAGCCGGAAGAAGCCCGACAGACTCCTCACACTTGCTCATCTTGGTGAGAAGCTCCTGGACGGTGCTGTGGAAGTCCTTTGCCAGACTCAGGCCTTCTGTGAGCTTTGCCTGCGGGAAGACCATAACACTCAGATATAATCACGCGCTTCATTAACGATGAATCGACAGGGGGACACATGACTACGGAGGGTCAAACAACCTTTCGCTCCTGGATTTTGCTGTAAACAGACGCCCATTTCTGCTCAAGAATAGACAAGCTGTGTTCGGTGCTCGAGCCCCGCACAACGTCGCTGCTCTCCAGCATCCTGTGGATGGCATTCCTCACATCTGTGTAGGTGTGGAACTTTGACTCCATCTCGGCGCACAACTCCTGATGTGGGTGAGAAGAAAAAGGAAAGTCAGCTTTCATGGAATTACTTGGTAACACACTTTTATTTTGTTATGCTTCGCTCTCTTTTGACAATCAAATGTCTGGTTCCGTTTTACCAAGTGTGCATTGAGCCTTTCGCTGGCAGAGTCCGGCATACTCCACATGGTTTTAGAAGAGGACAGTCTCATGTCTGTGTTGTCCAGCCACTGCAGAAGATCTTGAATCTCCATTGTGACATCTTGAACCTGCAGAAAAAGCAAAAGAATAAATGCAAAGGTCCCCTATGGTGATGTGCATATCAGTTAGTTATGGCTCAATTTTCATCATCTATCATCAGTTGCCATCAATATTTGTGTTCTATTTTAATGAAACATTATAACAGCATTACTAGAAAACCTTGCTTCATGATGATAAAAGCCAAATTAAAATGTTTAAATTTGGGCTCGCCTTTTCACAATTTTATGTTCACCTTTACACAAAAAAAACCACAAGAGGGCGCCACAATATGCCCATAATGAAGCACAAAAAGCACAATTTCTCTCCTCTACTTTTGTTGCAGGGCTGACAAAATAATGGATGTTCATCTCTGTTCACCTGACTCAGTCTGTTTTCTAACTCCAGCTGCCTGCGCTCAGTCTCACAGCGGACAAACTCCCAGCTTTCATTGAGCTGCTCCAGCTGAGACTGCAGACCATGCGGGCTGTCCACGGTCCCGACCTCCAGCAGCCCCCTGCCTGCCTTGTTGAGGGACTCCATCGTGCGAACGTGGGACATGACGTCATTTCGCAAGACCTTGGAGAGGGAAGGAGGAGCAGAGGTTAGAGATTTATCACGGTATAAGTAAATGTTTTGATTTGAATGTGTTGCTTAGAGATGCTTTTGGGGGTTCAGTGTGTTTTCTGATTGTGACTGGAAAGCAAGGTTGGTAAAGTATAAATGTATAGAACTAATACAGAAGGCACAGACACTGGTAGACACAATGGTCAACAGAGTGTGTTAGTCATTCAAGGCAAAGTGTTCAATGTTATCTAGCAGATAAACCCAGTGTTAGCGTCACTGAAACAGTGTTAGCGTCACTGTTTTCTGAGACCTTCAATGCCTGGAGGAGCCCTATCACACTACAGCCTCCCTATTACAGTGCAGCTGTACAAAGTTGCTTTATTTTAGCCATGACCAACCTTGTGTTTGGCCAGCTCTATTTCGCAGGCCTGCAGGTCAATGCTGATTGGCTGACTGCCCTGCAGTTGTTCAGCAGTTCGGGAGAGCCATGTGTGAAGCTCATCCAGTGTGTTCTGGAACTGACCCAGACCCAGCAGAGCACACTCCAGCTGATGCTGATGGCAGAACAAGAAAAAAAAAGTTAAATGTATATCTTTATTTATTCATTTTTTTTACAGCATTTTTTACTTTCCAGCTAGATGTAATTTCTACATCATATTATAATAAGATTGTGCAAACAGTGTATTACATTGGCATGCTGGTATTAATATCAGATATTGCCATCTGCATACTCTCACCTGTCTGCCAACAGTCTCTGACTCCAGGCTGTCCCAGCGCTGTCTGAAGTCACACAGCGGCGAGACGGAGCCCGGACGCTCCGAGCCCGGGGACAGCCGGCACACAAAGCGATGGTTCAGGCTTTCGATCTCGATTTTCTTCTGGTAGAGTTCTCGCTTAAACTCCTGAAGACAAGAATAAAGATAGATTATATGTTTAGCCTCATAGGCCTCCATAATTAACAAAGATTGAAGTTTGTTGTCAAAGTTTTAATCAGACTCTGACATGGAAAAGTGCAATGGAAATTGTCATCAAAGTCAGAAATTTCAAGTTGGAAACTCATAGCCCAACACAGATGACGTCACAGCAGTGTGGCGCCGCACATGGTGAACAATTACTTTTTTACCGCTTCATTATTTATCAGTTTATATAATGTTTGTTAGTGAAATGTGCAGTAAATACAAATTTGTCGTTACTTTCATTCAGTTGATCTGCACTCAACAGAAGTCTTTGAGAGTATGTTATATCGTTTGCTTGTGAAGTTTGCAGACTTTCCATTCAAACACCCGTTTGAAGCGAGCGTTCATGTTTTTCCAAGCAGATGCCATGCAGCGCCTTTAGATTGGAAGTCGGGAATACTGACTCTGAAATACCGACTAACAACGTAACGCACCATAAGTTTCTTTACGAGACAAAACATATTTATCGAGAACACTTTCATCATTGGTGGTGAAAGCGTATGAACTCACCTTGAGATCACATAGCTGCTCTTTGACTGATCCCAGGTCAGTTCCTACCATGAACTCTTCAGTAGACCTCAGCTCAGCTGACTTCAACCACTCAAAAAGACCCTATAAGCAAAACAATAATCACAGTGAGAATTAAAGCAAAATGAATTACATACTTTACAATCATTTAGCCTTGAATTGCTGCCGCATTGTGGGATTTGACATTGAATAAATGTTGTTTCCAACAGCCAAACACGATTCTCTGTTGGTTTACACAAATGGCTTCATTTCAAATAGTTCTTTTGATTCAGTCTCACACAGTTTGCATCATTAAACTCAATGCCTTTGGCAGAGGACCACACAATCTGTCAGTCACTCAGAAGTGAGGCTGCAGGGAGTAAGACTCTGAATTGTACTACTGCAACACAAGACCAGCTTTGTGTTTGGCAGGATGCCTCGCTGCTTGAGTCAGGCAGTGGTGGCCAAGTATCCTGTTTGATAGTTTATGTTTTGATACTGACCGCGACATATTTGTTAGTGTGTGGGTATGCATAATGGGCACGCACCTGCATGGTGTCTTGATAATGCAGTGCCATCTGCAGGGACTCCTCCAGCTTTTTGTGACATTCGTTCCACAGTTTGCTCAAGTTGTTCCATGTGCAATAGAGCTAAAAGAAACCAAGAAGACAAGGTGTTGAGGTCATCAACAAAACATCATGAGTTAAAATGACTTTATTCAGATTCATGTCTTACTTCATCGAGGCTCTTTGTGACATCTGGTTTGTCCGTGTCCCCACATGCAGACATCAGATCCATTCCCAAAACGCCAAGCGTGTCCAGATCTCCCTGTAAACTGTCGATATCCTCCCTCAGAGTCTATAAGTTGAGAGGATGGAAACAGTTACATAGTGTCTCATATGTTACAATGTGGGTTTCTTATACATGATTGCTTTAAGAGCTTCCAGACAAACCTGCATGGTTTCAAGGCTCTGGCGAATTGTTTCGGAGTCCGTCCGACTGGCATTGAGATCTAAAACTGCCTGCTGAGCCTCACTGAGCGCAGCCGTGACGTCGCCGACATCACTCCAGAACTTCAAAGCCAGATCCAAGAGTTTGAGCAGCCAGCTTTCCCTCTCCTGCGCCTCAGTGTGCGTCTCATCCCACATCTGGGACAGGCCGGACACTCGCTCCTGGATTGCTACGATCGCAAGGATAATGCTTAGAATTTTACCCCACGTAAACTAGATTGTAGTGTTGTATACGAACATGATCACATTACCTGTGCCGACGGATCCATCACCAGCTGCCTGAGTGTTGGCCAGCAGCTCATCGGCCTGTGTCTTGACACTGCTGAGGCCCAGCTCCAGCTTGGACAGCTCAGACAGGGTGAGCTTGTTGTCTTGCAGCTGCTCCTGGATCCTCGGGGTGAGGCCTTGAAGGGAGCTGGGGGTCTGTATGCGGCTGCGGAGGCGGTCGAGACTCTCTCGGATGAGGGTCATCCTCTCATTCAGCTGTAAGTACAAGACGTGTGTGTTTGTGGTAGCGCGCGTAGGGCTGTTCATATCAACTTGACATCATCCGAGCATTCTTACCTGCGTGAATCGAGGCAAAGACTCCTCGAGCAGATTTGCAGTCTCCCTGACCCGGTCTCTGATGGCCCTGTGCTGCTCCTCGGCCTCTGTAGCCTTTTGACAGAACTCGTCCCCTTGAACGGGGTTTAGTTCTGACAAGCGTTTTGCCACGGAGCATAAGCGTGCGATTAGGGGTCGGTGCTCTGCTATCGACTCCCTCAGACCCTTAACAGAGGAGACATAAAAAGAAGAGCAGACTTTGTTCAGAAAGAACCCCCATTCTATTCTAATCCCTAAAATACACGGAGCGATGTGAAAATAAATCACACTGTCTCACTTTTCATGGCATACCTGACAACATCTGATATGCCATTATGGTGAAAATTATCCCTGTTAGGAAGTAGATTGCAGTGCACACATACAATGAACTGTACTTGAACAGAACGGCTCATTTAGCCAAAAGAAAATGTGAAGCATAAAAGGACTTCTTTGTTAAACAGGACAGAAAAGGGGGTGATAAAAAAAAGAAAAAAAAAGCTGGCACTCAAATGGTGAGAGGCAGGTTTCTTCTACCTGTAAGAGGTCCTGTTGTTCCCGAAATGCCTCGTAGCTAATTGTGCTCAGGGAGAGCTGGCCAATTAGGGTTTGAGTTTCCTCAAGCCAGGGCGAAACCTCGCCGAGGCCCTCTGAGAACTGGAGAAGAAGCGACTGAGCGTGCTCGAGCTGCAGGACCACATGGGAATTGGTGGCTGAGGTGGTGTTGCATTGTTCCTGTAAGGCCTCTAACGGGGTCTGCATGGAGAGGTGACAGCAAAACACAGAAGTTAGAAACACGCTTTTAGGTCGAAACTTTGTCAGTGACGTAGTCGCATTAAACGAAATGTGGAGAATACCCTCAAATCTCCTGTTTCTCCTTCATCGCTGTATGTCAGCAAGATTTCAGCGATCTTCACCATCTTCTCAATGTTGAACCTGTGCTGCAGAATCTCCACTGCCAAAATCTGTTCAGGAGATAATACATCAAATCAAAACCACTTACCGAAGCTTCAGAAGTCACAAATAAAATAACATACACATGTAGTGGTCAAAGTAGTAGCTATATTTGTGTAATGCCCTGACCTTCTGCTCATAGAGTAGTTCCGCGATGAGCTCTGGATCCAGATGAATGGTTTTCAGCTTTTCCAGACTCAGCGCTGTGTCTCTGAACCACGTCATCTCCTTCACCACCGCCTGTTCCAGCTGATGAGAACATACTGCGTGTTAGCCTGGCATTATTGACGCAAAATTAAAACACAATACTGTTATTTCTGGAATGGAAAACCACTTGGCAGCGCATACTGGCAGTAGTACGAGTCTGTATTATAAAATAAGATCAGAATTAAAATTCGAGCAAATGATACGGGTACACAAATTATGGATTAGTGTTCAAAGGCAGTTCTTGTACAATGAACTTTTTTGCGGTAAAAGTGTCATTTAAAATGGCAAACATATAACAAATCATGAGAAATGTGAAAAGAATACTATAAAATCAAAACAGAAATTAAAAGAACTGAAGAATTAAGGTTAATTATTGTAAACATGTCCCTGAGTAGCTTTGCTAAATTCACAAACTTTTAACTGCTAGCTAGCTGGTAAGATAGGTAGTTAGCTATCAAAGAAAAATTCAGGTGACACAGCAAAAAATAAATAAGATAAAATAAAATGCATTGTAGCTAGCATGCTACTTAAACTGATACTGAAACTCAGCTTTAGGTTCCACAAATGTACTGCTCACAAGTGTGGTCAGCAAATTAAACATTGTTTGCTATGCTATAGCAGGCTACTATGCTAACATTGCATAGTTATATCCAAGGACATGTTTTGCCAAATTTAAATATTCCATTCAAAAGCTGAAAAAGTCTAACAAGTATCATCAACCTTTGTCGTTCCAGCATAGGCCTATTGATATTTACACCCTCTCTTTCGCTTTGAACATCCACTAATGTTTCAGTATCCATTTAGGCTAATGGTAACTTACTAAAGCACAGTGTTGACTTTGAAATTCGAGGCAACATTAGCCTAGAATAAGGTGCATGATGAAATGATAGCAACTTAGAAGTCATGAACTTATAAAGATAAAGCTAGTCGGAGTTGGTTAAGTTTAGCTAGACTCTTTGAATGTCATTAAAGAATATATTTCATACATAGTATGTAAAAGGGTAAAAGACTTTTCAAGTAGGCCTTCACTTCTTTTAATTGAAACTAGTAAAGCCGACCCCTGCTACAGTATCTGACTGGTCCACTGTTTGACTGTGTGGTATGTTACCCTCTGTCTCTCAGCTGCACATAGAACTGCGTCTCCAGCGTGCGTCTGTGCTCCTGCTGCCCCCAGGAGCTCCCTCTCGATGCGGCCCAGCCACAGGTGGAGGTCCTCCTGGCTGGACGTGCAGCGACTGGAGGCCTCCAGGGCCTGCTCCAGTCTCTGTAGCACATCCAGACTGCTCAGACTCAGCACAGAGCAACGGATACGAAGAGCGTCCATCTTCTCCTGTACCTGCTGGGCTTCATCCTCTGAAACAAAATGTGGTTAACAAATGTTGAGTTTATCAGAAGTCAGAAGGTAAGACTGATTAAGAGGAAAATATTAGTATACGTGTAGATCATGTAAACTTATATCCAACCTCAGTGATGACACAGTGCCATCAGTTGTACCATAGGAAGAGAGCATTACCTGAAATTGCCTCTATCAGATCATGTCCTGACTTTTGTATTTTCCCTAGATCAGCAGTTTTGACTTGAATCTCTTCAACAACAGCCTAAAAGAAAACGGAAAAATTTCCAAAAATATAATTCCATACTCAAACAGCATGATGCACATTCACTATTTGCTTGAATCATACATGGTAGATATCCAACCTTGGCCCTCTCTGTGGCCTCAGAGAGATGCAGCATCACTCTCTCTGCGTTTCGGAGTTCAGCTAGGGTCTGTTCCACAGACATGAGCCATTGCTGCAAGCTGTCGACTCCTTCCTGGAAGAGCTGGGCCCTGGGCAGAATGAGCTCCAGACTCGCTCTCCTATGACCGACAAAATGTCAGTGATTAAGATATGTATCATGAGGGAAGCCTTGCCAAATGACAGTGTGGCATTGCCAGTGAGTGACAGTAGCTGACCTTTGCTCTGCGTCTCGCTGTAAGGCCTCCCACTTCTGTTTGAGAGTGGAGAGCTTGACCTCTGCCTGCTCCCCCTCCTCTCCTGGGTGGGCCTCCACCAGCCGAGGACCCTCCAGCATCATGGAGTCCATACTGCGCCTACGGTCTGTAAGGAGGCGCTGCAACAGCTGTAAAAGAACAAACAAAGCTAGATTCAAAGTGGAAACAATCAACTTTTCAATCCGTCTTTCCAAGAGGTACTGTTGGAGCCACTGTTGCGAAGACAGCTGGATCAATTTCCATTTTTTCATCAAAGCATGGCACCTAGGGGTGTAATAATCTATCAGTCCAGATCAATATGTTGAGTCAAGGATCCATCTAATGTTATTAGTGCACAGTGAAGAACTCAATCAATTTGATCATTTTTAAGATGCATCTTGACTTGAAATTCCCTTAGCACACCCGTATTACCTTTTCATTCCTCCTTACAAAACATTCAAACTGTGCTAACGCCAGGCAGGTATTGACAACAAGCCAAGAACAAGACAATGACAATATTTACTCCCCGTCCCGGAAATAAATCAGCTGTGTGGGAATGTTTTTGGACAATTCTTCTGTTGACCCATTTTTGAAAAAATGGGTCAACAGACAAACAAGACATCTCACTTAGCAGGTGGCTAACTTGTTGCTCTCGCTACGGCAATATTAGCCGCTCTGTTCCAACAATGTCAGGCTGAAGAAACGTTCATACAGAAAATTCTACCAGAATTTTCTATTTCTATTCTATTCTATGCAGTGACTTAAACTGGCAGTGAGTCAGAAAAAGGGTTGAAAGATGCATGTCATTTGTTAAGGTAGGAGCAAAGGAAAAGTCCACTAGCTGCCAGGCTAACTAATGCAAGACAATTGTTTTGTCTACTTGACAGATATTATTGAGCAGAGATTTATACTCTTGTTAAGTGTGTCAGTGGGGTTGGTTTTAAGTAAACTATTCTGCACATCACTGCTTACATCTAGTTATGTGTTGTTTTTATAAGGTCAAAAGAGCTTCTGATGAAATGAATTATCGCATACAGGTGCAGGACGTTAAAATATACAGGTTAAATTGTTCAAAGAGTACAGCAGAAAATGTTTGGCTTTGTACGTATTTGGACATTTATTAAAGCCCAATCCTTGTTTTTTTTCCGCCTTTGTGTCAGAGAGCCGCGTCTCATGTGTCAAGCTTACATTGTTAAGATCCAGGCAGGTTTCACCTCATCCAAAGAGCTCACAATGGATGTGATTACCGCTGAAAGGTGAGACACTTCCTTGCTTTTCTCATTCCCCCAGGAAATGTTCACAAAGACTCACTGAAAGCTCACTGTGGCTATGAACGCCACCCATTCACCACTGAATAGAAATGAGTTGATATCATAAAGGAAGTAGTTGAGCATTTTCCATGACCTCAGCACAACTTTCTATAGGTAGCATATCCTCTACTGTGGTACTTCAAAGATGTTCTTTGACACAAGAAATGAGGTGATGTGATGCCGGTGATAACACACCTTTTGTTCTTGGAGCTGTGCTTTCACCACTTTGACCTCAGAGGATGGGGGTTTCTGATTGGCTGTGAGCTCCTCTATCTCACAGACCCATGTGAGCAAAGCGTCCAGGTTTTGGAGAAATGTCTCCGAATCTGTTGACGCATCCCTCAGTGCCAAGGCAGATCTTGTTCCCTTGAGAAAGACCATTACAAGTATTAAATAAACTGTGAATGGATGAAATACTGTAGGTGGATGATTCCGAGTGAAAAATGAACACTTTTGTAGCAGAAGAAGAAAAGAGTACAAAATAAGATAGTTGATTGTCATTCCCAACTCATCAAATACTGATGCTTGGTTGGTGGCCGGCCTGACCTTCGAAGTGTCATTATTGATGACCTGGGAAACCCAAAGCATCAGCATTGATGAAATGAAAATCAGACTCAGCAATCAACTATCTTACTTTGGACATTAAAGGGTAAAAACATACCTTCCATCTATCCAGGCTGGAATCCTGGTCTGAGCTTGAGTGTCCATCGCTTTGGAGCTGCAAAATAAAGACAGTCCACATGATGTGTTTCATGAAATCCCTGTTTTTAAAAAGACCCACAACAATTTCATAGACAAAACATTGCGTTTTTGAGAAGGAGTCTAGGTGAGAATGTATGAGAATTTTAAGTTCAGATGAGAAGAGGACAGAATGAAATGGAGACGGGTGAGATTTGTCATGTTTGAAAAGTTGGTGTTCTTATCAACCTCAGCAAGTTGCTCTGCGGCACCATTCAGCACTCTAACAGTTCGGGTGACTATGGGGTCTCCTCCCTTTTGTCCGGATGGATACTCTGTCACTTCCACAATTTCGGTTACAATTGTCTCCGTCACCTCCGTCACCTCTGTAACCTCTCGTGATGCCAAAGTCTTCCAGGACCAGGGGCTTCCTTCCCTGGAGTCTCTTCTCTGGAAGCTGGCCCTCCTCTCCGCAGCGCTTTTGTCCGAGTGAGCCAGGGGGGATCTGGCATACTCCGGAGGCATGGTTCTTCTTGTAAGTGTCCCATTTCGCGATGTTTTTATCGGAGAAGGGCTGCTATGCCAGGCGTTATCAAGAGTACTGGTGCTCCTGATTGTAGAGGCAGGAGAGCTGCGGAGGGGTTTGTCCGAAATGGGAGTTCGAGCGCCCTCCTCTCTACTGTATTCAATCTCCTGTGCTTCCTTATCGTTCTCCACCTCTTTATCCTTGTTTGCATCCTCGCTTGCTTTGTCTTTGACATCCACGTCTGGCTTGGCCTCTCCATGTTGCTCCTGGGGCTGCCACTCTCGTCGTCGTTGGTAGCACTCCTTCAGGAAGGCCTCGTCCGACCTCACATGCTTGGACTTCTGGCCCAGGCAGCTGGGCCGGCTGATAAGGTTCCCCATAATCCTTCAGCCCAGAGGCTAGTGAGGTAATAGGTGAGGTTAGGCCCCTCGGCCATGCATGCGGAAGATCCTTCAGCTACCTAAAATAAGACAAGGGGGCTCTGGGTCAACATGCATTGAACAATTGCGAGTAAGTGTAAGTAAATCAACAAAATATATACCACTGCTCTAGTTTCTTTAAAAGCACAATTTCCCTACTTCAAAGTCGCTAAGTACTGCCACAGTTTACAACTTCAGGAAAATGCCATGAGACCAAATTAAACCAGGCTCTCACATCCTTTATTTGCTTAATTTCTGTGCCAATGTTGCCCTTTTCTTGGCAGGGAAAGACCAGAGGGGACTACAGCAGAGACACTTGGCCTGGATACTCCCTGTCCCTTTTGTCTTCCTTGAGACCACATACACACATGCTCCCCATCTATCTCACATCACCAACTAAAATATTCCAGGCTTAGAAATCAATGTGACAGGCTTGTCGAGGATCCCACTGCTGAGCCTGGCACGGAGAAGCGGTGGCAGACAGCCAGCTCTTTCTCTAACTCAGTCTGGACCAGTCCTGGGAAACCCGTTAGGGATCTGATCAAATATGACAGCCATAAAAACGCAGACATCGCCTCATTGCTCTGGGGTGACAATAAGAAGGGGGGTTAGGAACTCATAGTGGCACGGGGGAAGTGGGGGAGTAGTTAGGAAGACAACAACAATCAACAGTGTACCTTCAAGTTTACAATGGTGTTTGTTTTATGGGGAAAATAAATGCTCTTCCAAAATAATAACCCAGTGGAACTTGAGAGATTCCCCGATTGTTCCTCTTACCACTACAATTTTGAATCCAACAGTGTTCAACACCTAGTTTGACTGTAATTAGTGTATTACTGTAGAGTCTGATTGGCAGTGACAATTTCAAACTGTGTCAGCCTGTCTGCTTCCCCCTGAGCTCAGTGCCTTCATTGCTTTGACAGAAGGGTTAAAGGTGGATGTAATTATCTTGGTCTAAAGGAGCTGAGGTGAGCCCATCAGGAGATCCCAAGGAGGGTTCCTGTCCAGGCCGGATCCTCCCTCTGAGGTGGGGTTGGTCTGGTCCATTCAGAATTACAGAGGTCACCTGAGGTCACGCTTGGTGACTAAAGATCTGTGGGGGGCCTATATGGGTCACCAAAGGGGAAATTGGGATGTTGGCTCCACAAGCTACTGAGAAGGCTTTTTTTTTCTCAAGCCAGATTGATAGTGCTGCGTTGGTACAGTAACATGTTACAGTCACGCTGCTGGCAGACAGATTTATGCTGAATATGCAGCTTTCTTATCTTTGCGAGAGGTTCAACACAAAGACACTCTGCGGGCAGAGAGAACTTCACATTGTGCCACTGTCAATATCCACCCATATCCGACTCAACTCTCCTTTGTGTGTCACTCAAATATCAAACAAATTTTAATTCAGTTAAATCACAGCCTTTAACTAAATGAGAATCAAACAGCGACCTAGTTTGATTTGACTCCATGTGCATTAGGCTAGTAATTACTGACATCATGCACGTCTCTGCAGAGCAGATGATGCAGTCAAGGGATCCACAGGGGAGGACACAGTCGGATCAGAGAGTGGTGCCCAGACAAAGCCCTGGCCTTTCGATCAATGATTACCCAGTTAGCTCAGATCACTGCCCAGCGGTCTCCTGAGGAGGCCAGAGAGAGTGCCTGTGGCCGTGTTCACATGGGTTAACAATTCAAGAGAGAGGGTGTGCCGTGTCTGGTTACTGCACCGCATGTGTGGCTGTTTGCTAAATTACCCGGTTGCCTCTACAGTGAGCTCACAGCAATGTATGTGAGGATATGCTGAGTAGTGTTATTAGAGAGCACACGGTGCGCTACCAGGGAGATGCTGTTAAACATAAATATGCAAAATATATGCTTTTATTATGTCTACTAGACTGGTCCACTCAGGCGCTGATGTGCAACACATTTTTGTAAGGCGATCAGATAATTTCACAGGCAGCTTTCAGCCCTCACGTGAGAGATTATAACAACACTATGACCTACATTTTTCTACTATCAAAGCAAACCGGGGAAGCCCCTCTTAAAATGCTTCGAGCCTGTGCCTGACATGCACCTCTTTACTCTCTAGTATAACGATACTAGGAAGGGAACCAGAGAACCACTCCACCATTCGACTCACACTGCCGATGACCTAACCATCCCATCACTTAACCTATTTTGAAATGGCCCTTAATTCAGCCCAACCCTTTCTCTGCTCTCAACGGTGATTTATGATACATGACCGCAGTCCATTTCCTGATGAATTCGATTACAACCATAGTATGGGGGCTTACCAGTTGCATTGCTAAAAGAAATATGAAAAAAAAAAATCCTAATATTATTGTGTCAAAGAAAACAGTTTGACATTTTTATATCTGATTCACATTTAAGAGCTCAATATGGCAGACACGTGTATGGGCGTATTCAAGTGTTTTGAGCAACACCTTGAATATCAAGACACTGTATACAAATGTAATGTTCCTATTGCGAATTGGCTCGATTCACCCATTTACATGTCTCAAAAAGCAGTGTGCCGGTTGGGTTTGTAATCAGTGGCAGAACAATAATCATCAATCACAACAGTAAGAGACCCGTAATGTTGTGTCACTGCTGCCTGTCTGCCTCTGTTAAGGGAGGTCCTGAAGTGGTAATCATGGTAGTGGTCCCTAATCAAGGATGGCAGCTGTGCATTCACCCATGAGACTCATAACATTTTAGGGTGGATATTGTACAAGGTCATACGTTCAGCTCAAAGACAGTCCTCTAAACATGCAACCAAAAGCTACTGGAAAGAATTAAATGTCAGCGAGGCTGCAGCTAAATTAATGGTTGACTTAAAAAGGCCATGCCTGCCGAGGTTTGTCACAATTCTGACGATTTTGTTGATCCTTTCATGAAATCCAAGCAGCGAATTAAGCTGTTTGAAAGGAAGAAATCAAATATACTCACATCAGAATGATCCATTCACACTGGTGGGATATCTCAATGCCTGCTGCACTTGTGTTTTTCATTTAAGTCAAGCAAATCCTCCAGTCACAACTCATTCACTGACACATGGCTCCCTCAATGACTGACCAGCAAAGTCCAAAACCAAACTCTCCCCCTGAGCCAATCCTGAGCTAGTGGCAGTTTTGGCGGTTTGAAGCTTACGTGAACCAAACTTACCCTGAAGCACAGTTGAGCCAAACAGCATGAGTAAAGGAATCCAGCCAGTCCTCAATCACCATTCAAAAAAGAAGAAAAAGAGGAGGGGGGGGGGGAGAAATCCAGCTTTGTTTGAGCATCCTTTGAACGGCCTCCGAGCTCCAACATCCCAAACTGAAGCCTCCTCGCACGCACGCATGCTCCCTCCGACGCACACTCAATCACGTCCACTCATTCCCCCATGCCCGCATACAAACACACTTTCTGAACACACTCGCACATGCCCTGATAACTCATGCTTTTCCGTTGCCCACAGTCACAGGCAAACAATGTCCTCCTCTCCCCTCACAGTGCACCCCTCCCCTGCCCTCCGCTCACTTCACTTCTCCTCCCACCAGCTCTGCTCCTCTCCCTTTCTTCTTTGTTGTGGGAGCTGTGATAGAGGAATTCCTTCCTTGTTAACGCCGCCGATGGGATAGTGCGCCCGGATGGAGACAATGTTTTCCAACGGCTCAGTTGAACTCCCACAGTTCCCAGCCAAGAGCGGTTTTCACGTGGAGGTCAGATCGTGCCAGTTTCGTACAGCGACGAGGCGGCGGCGTTCTCACTGCTGCTGCTGCTGCTGCTGCTGCTCAGGTTGCTCCTGTACCAGGCATCTAGGCGGCAAAGTGCCCCCTTTACCTTCCCCAGGCTCATTTCTCTCACTCTCTCCCCCTTCTCGTCCAACAAAGCCCCTCCTCTGGCTCTGACTGTGGCTCAGAAAACTCCATGCTGCTTCTTGCTTGAAAAATGGGATGAGTGGGGAGGGGGGCTAGAAAAAGGAGAGTTTTCTAAAGACCCCTGGGCCGCCCTCGGAACATTCACATGTTAAGTGACAGCTGCCTCAGCCCATTCCCTCTCTCTCAACGGCGAGCGAGAGAAGTGCACGCTACAAAAGAAGGGGACCCACACCCACCCTGCTTACCCACCCACTCACACATTCAACCCCCAACCCCCTCGCAGTCCCCTCTTCCCCATTCAGAGTCAGTGCAGCAGTCTCCACAGCAGCAACAAAGACGACTAATTACTGTAAAACATCTCAGATTACTTTTCAACTCACTTCCAGCCATTGCAAACCCCGGCCCATAAACAAAGAGGCTCGAAGAAAACACACACACACACACACACACACAAATAGACAGCAATGGGGCGATAATTCTGGGGAGTCCTTTCTCTGTTTTTGGCATGGGAAAGTGAAGGAAGGACCCCTGTGAGGAAATTCTATCATTCCCCATTTCAATAAGTCACAATATTTGCCTTGGAAATGCAGAACACCATGCCTACTGTATGCAAACACCATCACAGCAACACTCACTCAGATTTCCTGGGGTTTTTAACTGAACAATGAACTTTTTTTTTCTGGAATCTACATGGAATCTACGGGGTTTCTTTTAATGCACCAGAAGTGTGTCTGCGGGAACTGACGTCATGCGCAGGTGCACTAAAACCCAGCGGAAGCGTGCACACAGGTGCCTGTCGGAGCGTTCACGCCCCAAATCCTGCCTCCCTCTACTCCTTTCCGCCTGTCTTTCTCCAGCCAAGCGAATAATCAACCGGCCGACAGATCCACCAAATGCGTGCGCGCGCGTACAGCACAACACAACACACCCACACACTCTCTCTCCCACTCTGTCTCGCCAATAAACACACACACACGCGCGCGCATGCATGCTGCTACTCGCCGCTCAGACGCCTCCTTGATCCTCAAGGTCACCCGTTTGAGTGTTAGGATGAGTTCAAGGAGAATGCACCTGAAGGAGGACAAACTGTTGACTGTTTTCGATAGAATTTTAATGTTATAGTCACTAAAATATATCATTTGACGTATTTTGTCTCTCAGCCAGTGCAGCCAGAAACGATCATATCATGTATGAGACGGAGTGAATATTCTTGTGCTTCTCTGCTGGCATTCCACAGTGCGAGTACATACATCACCTCAAGAGATCATGTTATCAATAGCACTCGCTCCAGTGTAAAGTGCCCTCTGCGTTACATGCGAGGGGGAATGCCTTGAACCTGTCAATGCAAACGTGGTTTATTCTGCATGAGATGTGTGCAGAGTCCTGATTTATTTCATTATGGCAACAGGATCATGATTGAAGCCATTAACAAAGACTTGAGACACATATATTATGTGGCAGCTTCATGCAGGGTTTTTTTTCCTTCAAAATTAAAGCCGCTGTGAGTGTTGTTGTCATTCATATCCTTCCAACCCCCTCCCTCCTCGCTACACCACAACACTTGCATGGCACCTTTCTGTTTTTTTTTCTCGGTGCAGCTCTCTCTCTTTCTTTTGCCAGCGTAGGTACCAGAAGAGGAGGATCCTGCTCTTAGTGGGTTCCCAGAGCAAGCAGGACCGCCTCTTTATGGAGTTCTGTTTCCTGATTGGATAAAGTGGGCAGGGGCACCAGAAAAAAAATTATTTGCTCTTTTAGTGCATGAGTGGGGGGGGGAGTAGAGTAAAACACTCCAACAGTGAGTACTGTTGGAATACTATGGAGCTATTTAACACTCCATTGTTAATGAGAAAATAACACTTAGAGAATATAACCACAAGACAAAGGTTTTGTCATTTTACTGTCAAATTTAATGTGAAAGACAGAATTGAATTTTGAAGGCTGTCACTAAACAAGATGAGGACCCCGTGTGTCTTTGACAGGCATTATTTACCATGTTCAACATCATAGTTTAGCTTTTAGCTTCAGCATCTTAACCCTTTTTTTGTTTGTTTTTGTTTTATCACCAAACACAAAGTACAGCATATTTACAGTAGGTATTAAATATCAATAGAAAATGTTTTGTCAGAATTTTGTGTCAATTGGCGATCACCAATGTCAGTAGGGTCCATCCTCTGGTGACTATAAATGTCATAAGCAGTTTCATTGAAATCCATCCAGTAGTTGAAGGAAGAAATTTAGCAGACAGCCTGTCCAGTGCTTTCAGATTTAGAAATTCTAGTAGCAGGAAAAGCTCAGAAATACAGTCCATAGTATACTGGAGCACACGGATAAAGGCCACAAATGTTATTAAATGACTAATTTTGAATTTAACAGCTGAATGTTCAAAGCATTTCCACCAGTAGTCACCACAGCGCCTGATCAATATTTTGAGAAAACTGCTTAAATCTGTGGACTCTGAGTTCACTTAGCACCAGTTGCTGTTGTAGCCTTACTTTATGACATAGCACATATTCATGAACATATTCCGTGGTGTACCATTCATCTTGTAAAACAGTCCATAATGTTGTCATACTGTCCACATTGCTATTCATCTAATAGCATTATAAACCTCAGTGAATGGAGGTTAAAGCTGCCGCTGGTGGTAAAAATAGGCTGTTAATTCTGCTTTAAAGCTGCTTCAGGTCTTCACCACGTTACTGCCCCATTTCTGACCCCCGCCCATCCTCCTTCAGCCTTAAATTATGCAAATGGTGACAAAAAAACAAAGGCGGCGAGAAAAAGAAAACTGAAAATGCCTGTCACAGTGGCCGACGAGAGGGAGAGAGAATTGAATGGACTGACCCCTGTAGGGTCAAGTTATTTAACCCCTCAGTACTCCAGTGCTGTTGCAACAGCCCCCAGCTCCGACCACAAGCCGTCTCCTGTATCTCATTACCTTGCGACGTCGTACAGTAATGCAAATCATACACTCGAAACATCTCTTGCTGAAAAAAGCTGTAAAATAAAAGCACTAACTCACTGATAGCTGTTTTCTTTGGGTCACTAGGAAGCTAATGTCTTTAGCTGTTTAATGAGCAAGTAAAGGCCCACATTCCCCGTCCCCCCCTCTCTCTATTTGAAAGGAGCTGGCAGTGATGAGGCACCACTTTGCCAGGAAGACATTGTTGTAAAACCATGACACCTGATCCCAGCTTTCAGCATCTCGCAGCCCCCTCTGTACTAATTAAAGGATTTTGCCAAAATTCTCTCCTCTCCATTTCACAGTAGGTGCACACAGAGGCCAGCGCGGTTGCTCGCAAAAAAAAGACGGGAGCTGATGCGGCTGAAGAGCTGCCATGCAGATGCAATAAGCTGCAACTGAAAAGAGAGGGAGAAAGCTCATCTTTCCGTCGTCAGAAGTCCCCCATTAGCCTTCCGAAATGCAGCCGACAATGGAGTGAGTGGACACAGGTTGGGAAACGGAATGAAGTGGGTTTCCAAATTAACGCGATTCCGAACGGGAGCCTAGATTTGATCAAAGGTCCCATGTGCCTAAGGACCTGAGCAAAAGCATTAATTTTACGGGCTGGTTCTCCCCCTCCCCTCCTATCGCAACCTCTCTGCTGCCTTCAAATTAAATAAGACCTCAATGGCTCCTCTACAGAACATGGTAATTAGCCCTCTTCATGAGACATGAAAAAAAAAGAGGGGGTCAGACCAGAAGCACCATTCAGCATGCACACTGTCATTTATCACCAGCGGAGGTTGCTTCCAAGAAAAGTGGATGAAAGGCTGATGCGCTTCCCCGCTGGGATGGATGCTGGAAATCACATTCACGGGTGAGAGGAGGATTTAGCCACTCGGGGACGGGGGAGTTCAACTCCATCATCGGCTCCGTGTTTGATTCAGCCGCTCCCAAGAAGAGAGGATTTACAGCCATAAGTCCACATCTTCCATTGAGCACAGGAAGGAAGGGGTGCTAAAGGAAGAGGCCCCTCATTGCCATTAACCCTGATGAAGTGTGTGAATTAAAAAAAAAATCTCTTATGGGAGAGATTAAGTAAAAGTGCTATGAGATGAAAATCAATTTGACACACCGAGCAGGAGAAAAACAGCTCGGATGTAACATTCGAACATCCAACTTGAAAAACAAAAAAACAAAGTTTACTTTGCCGCCATCAAAGCTTCCGTCATCATTCCTTTGTCTTGGAGGTGATCCACTGCAATGAAAACAAGCCCCCCTCCCCTTTTCTCCCTCTAAAGGTTATGACAGCGTCAGAGAGCCGGGATGCTGTTTGCTGGCTGTCAGACACGGAGAGGAGAGGATAATAAGCTGTGATCTCTCACCCCTCTTCCTGGCTTGTTTGTAAGTTGTGTGTACAAGGCTTATTTGCGAGGCAGCATCTGCCATCGGCCCAGAGAAACCAGAGACCCCGAAGACACAGAGAGCCTTTATCCAGAGGAGCCCCCATCAACAAGGGGGGGGGGAGAGGCAGCGAGGAGAACTTCTGACCTTAACATCACTGTCAAAGTGAAGAGATGTCATCTTGACTCGTCAGCAATTCGGTTTAGTGAGTGTATTGGTTTTGATAAATGTAGTACAGATAGTCAGTCACCATTTTGTATTCAAGATCATTTTCTTTGGTGGTGACTCCTGCACCGTTGGCACCCGTCGACCCTTGTTGGCCCTTGTTGGTGGGTTTTTCGGGGCCAGTTGAGCATGTTGAATCGGCAGCAGAGCCCATCGGTGAGAGTAATAACTCTCTGACTGCTCAGCTAAGTGAATCAGTGCACGAGAGGATGAACAGAAAAGAGGAAGGAGAAGCCCCATGAGTCTGTCGCTGCAGTCTCCAGGATTTTTTTTCCAGCTCCACCTCGTTTCCTGTTTCAGTTGCAAATTTTGATCAGACACGTACTCATGTAGAAGTGAGTGAGAGTGGTGTGAAAATAACATTTATTAGCGTTTTGGAGGTGTGAAGCGGTGTTTATATGTCACGCTGGTGCACAATGCACAGGCTAGTCGGCCCTCTGCTGTAGTCTTTGTGGCGTGTTCAGGTGCAGCTCTTTGGCAGAGACACAGGTGACGTGAGGCGACAGCATCAGCCTTCGTTGCCACCAAATTACAATTTGTCAGCCATTAAGTAAAAATCTGTTTTTAGGCACTTTAATGATATATGCCTTGGGATTTGCTAACCACTGACATTTTTGACACACTAACCCCAGGTTAGCAATCTAATATCTTATATTATTATTACTATTATCATCATTAGTATTGCTAGTAATATTGCCATCTGTTTATATAATCTGCACATGCTGAGGTTTAAAGTTTGGCCTCGTAAAAAGCAGTGGACAAAATATTACCACTATATACAAGTTCTATTCAGAAGCATGTGGAGCTTCTGATCCTCCTGTGTAATTCCCTCCTCAGACAAATCCTTAAAGTGCTGAGAGGATTTGACAGGAAATGTGAACATGTACGATTCCATGGCATCTGGGCGACCCCATCTGCTGAGGATCATGTGATACAATCGATTAATGGATTTTGTGGAATCCCTCCTGTGAAATCAAATCAAATATCATATCATGAGACTTTGCCACACATGAACTTTTAGCCAACTAATAATTCGCCCTTTGAGTTCTTGGTCCGTTATAACCCGTTTTCATCATTCATGCTTTTCCTCGTCCGTAAGGTATGACTTCACAAACTGAATGCCATTTACATCCGAGATGCTAATCATAGGCCTGTTCATGCGCGACAAAGCCCAATTTGAGGCTCACGTGCGTGCCAGTGTTCACGGGAGAAACGGCTTAAGATGTGCCGGTGCATGCCTCGTGTTAAGGAGCAGGTGTGTGGCTCTCTCCTGTGTATTGTAGGAAGGGTCTGCACACGGGGGGCTGCGGAGGGATGCCCTCATTCATGCTGCTAACTAACGAGTCCCCCAAGGCCCAGACTGAAACCAGCAGTGCAGCAGACTAACAGCATTACCATGACAAAGGTCCGCGGTCGGATGCAGTATGATAAAGGCATGGTAGAGATAAAAAGACACCCCCTTATTTCACACACTCTGACTGGGGGTCAGACTAAAGCGCTGACACGACAAGACATGCCTGTGCACCTTACACGTCAGTCCCCGGGGAGACGGAGACAAAATGTCGAGCGCGTTGAAAGAATTCTTTAACTGAGCCGACGTCTTCTGTTGAAGGATGTTTTTGTAAGAACTCTCCCCGATATGGTAATCAATGAGTTTCTCCAAAAGGTCAAACGGGTTCAAGCATGGATCGTATTTCGTCCCTCGGCCCCTTTTTATCCATTAAATCAATTAATGGCCGAAACATTCAGTCAGGACCAATGGAACACGTTCAATTCAATGGGCTGTGTAAGTAAATCAACCAAAACCATTTTTCCTATGACAATAAGAAACATCAAACACACTTGATCCTTTTGTGCAACTGATTCACAGCTCATTGAAGAAGCTGCAGCCCCCCTTCACTAAGGGGTAATCAAATAAAATATAACCTCCGCTTTCAATCGGGGCTGCACAAATGGTTCAGCTCAATGGAAACGTTCCTTATCTAAGAGCTGAATTCATTCAGCCGGTGTCAGTGCACAACTCCAACACAAGATAAGATATAATGTTACTGTCTCATTGATCCATTGTATGAATTAACTATATTAAATTGGCAGGATACGAGTTTTTCCCTGAAAGTACGCATTTCTAGCTGCTTTGATCTGATTGGTTGAGTTAGACCTGATGGGAGGAACCTGAGCAGAACAGGTGTTATAGCTGATAGGGAACAGAGAAAAGGTAGTTATTATAGGCAATGCTAGTGCTGAGGTCAGCTTCTCAGCAAACCAGCCGTCTGGCCTCGACCACACACGCATAAATATTTGATCAAAGTTCTTCCTTTGCCATTCACGCTTGTCATTTGACAATAATGGCTGCGGTCTTGACTGACGAGCCTTTGTACAAATATTGGTATAAATGGAGTTGTATGACAAAATCTACAGTTGGTGTTCAATAAATGCCTCAATAGTCAGATCAGAGCGCTCTTACCGTAAAGATCCTGCTTTTCTCTTTTTCCTGCCCCCTTGCCTCTTCCTCCCATCTGAGTCTAATGTCTTTTCAGTGTGTGCGCTCATGTGTGCAGAGGGCCTCCAATGCCAAGCACTTCTCTAGCCTGGCTGTCCAGGCCAGGCACAATGGGGCCTGATTCCCCAGCCCCTGTGTCCCCCTGTGGCCTAAAGAAGTCTCCCTGCAGGAGTGGAGGCGGACCACCTCAGAATCTGTCTGAGTATGCCGGGCTGTGAAAAACCTCAGCAGCCCCTTTCCTTTTTCTCGTTATGCTCAATTAGCTACCCTGACCAGCAGCATGACTCATAGGTTCATTTTCCTGCTCTTGTTTTTCTTTGCTCTTTTTACCGTTTTTTCCAGTGTTCTGTACAGGTACACACGTCCTGTAATAGGTAATGCAATGTGCTTGTATCATTACAGAAAGCTTCATGGGGAAAATTTACTGGAATCAGACAATACTCTCTTAACATGGGCCATTGAAACCCTTCTGGTGGTAATGTGACTCTGGTGATGGATGTTCATGGTCCCCAGAGGATGAATTAAGTGAACACCTGGCTTTTCCAAAAATTAACCATGAGGTGGACAAGCAATAAGTTTGCTTGATGATAAAATACATGTTAAACTAATGACACTCCCATTAGCTTCAGTTGTACTTAAGTTTATTGCTAATCAGCAAATGTTTAGCTTGCTAACACGCTAAACTAAGATAGTGAACAAAGTAAATATAACACCTGCTTACCATGTTAGCATTGTCATTGTCATAATACAACAAGGAAGGCTTCCGGTGGCAGAGACGGACTACTGCTAAAATCGCAGGAAGTGAAATCTTTATGTACAAATCGATGATCAGTGTGACAGGAACCTAAACTAAAGGGTGCCAAAAAAACAGGACAGAACTTGACAATGGAAACGCAAAAAAATAACCGTTTCAAACTCCGAAGTGCAACAAACTGAGCTGAACCGAACCAAACCAGACAGCGCTGTGAAAACGAAGCTACTGCGGACACGTTAGCATGTTGGCATTAGCATTCAGCTTGGCTGCCTACAGAGCCACTTGCTCTTCTGTAGAGTCCTGTTAATTGATGATGCTGCGAGGTTGTTGCAATGTTTCCCAGTGTGATGAGGACGCAGGGCCCCACAAGTGTCTTTGTAGCCTTCAGAACTACTGCAGTTGTAGGACATAGACAAAGAGGGAGGGACAGAAAGAACAGCGACATGACGGATGGACTTTTTGCATATAGACTATCTTGGCAAGAGGTAATACAGCTAGTAAAACCTCCTTTGTATAAGTAGTTATGTGCCAAGAAACACAATACATATACATTAAGCCTATGCAATAAAATAAATAGCTTTTTATACCCAATTCTTATAATTATACCCAAAACACATGTACAGGTGCTTTTCTGATGACTTTAACATGGTATATGGTGAAACAGATTCAGAAGGGTGGAAGATAGAAAGACAGCATCATTGAGACCGACAGTAAACCCCACTAACCCTGGGGTCCAGAGGAGGCAGCCTCATCTCCATGCTCTTCAGCCACTGTCTCAGTGCTCTGATCTGACCCCTGAACTCACACTGCCATTGACTCAAGTCCTCCTCGTCCCTCCTAAAAACACAAAGGAACAACGCAAAGTGTAAGAGGTTATAGTGATTATATTTTACAATCAAATGTCTTACAAAACATATAATGAGGGAAATGGGGCACATGCACTAAAGAGGATAATCTTAATCAAGTCAAATGAATGTTAATAATCATCTTATTGTTCATTTGCATAGAGGTACTTTTGCACCGTCTCAAGCTCTCGGTTTGTTTTGTCAAAATGTGAACAGCATAAAGCAAGGAGTTAAATGTGGAATAGCTGTAGTACTCTGACTGTTCATGTTTACTTTGGTATTATTTTGTATTTCAATGTGTCAGTCTTTCAAATTGAATTTAAATGCTGTCTGGCTGCAGTGGCAGGAAGTGGAACATTAGGAGAGCAGACACAAGGACAGAGTCATGACCTGAGAGACGACAGGACAGGAAGAGGTAAGACAAAGCCTTCGAGAATTATTATTCTTATCAAAGGATAATGTAACCAGTGCTTCGAAAAAATATCTCATTAGGGAGGCATCTGCTCTCTTTGCCGGGCTGGAACCTCAGCCTCCTTGTTTCAGTACGTTTCAATTAGATGTTTTACACTGTGTGCCCACTACACAGTGCACAGTGTCTTTGTGCGGTTGCAAACGCAGACTCACCGGTCTAGAAAGCGGATACAATTGAGCAACTGTCGTCACGGGCTGAGAGTTGTTTTTTTTATCAGACTGTTGGTGGCCACTTTCAGTGAAGCCGCTCTCACTTGGACTACTGTGTTTGCTTCAAATATAAAATGAGTTTGATTCTAAAGTATCTACACATGTGGTGGAATATTAGTGCTTATAATGGACATAATCTGAAGCACCTCATTTGGTATTTAACTTGTACAAGTGTTATAATATTAATCTGTTTATCAATGGTGCAAGTTACCTATTAATTAGGGCTACACACACTACCAGAGGAGCTACAAAGATACCCAAAGAATAAATGCCTTTTATATTTTAGCATACCCATATCTCTGATCCTGTGATGTGGGTGTTGGAGATCCAAACAAAGCACTTCCTTTATCCTGCAAGAGACAACGGGGGGAGAATATATACAACACGATCCTCACACCTGCTGCTGCATTGCGCCTTTAGCATTTTCAGCCGTTGACACTCTTCATTTTCTGCGTACAGGATATGATGATGTGAGCGTTTTCACACTCTCCTCTGTGATCTTACCTCCCTGCCTCCAGCCTCCGGGAGGGAAAGGGTCAGATCAGAGTAGTCAAGGGAGCTGAGTGAAGAATTCTGGGAGGTGAAAGCCCCGTTTCTCCTGTTGGCAGGCTCCTCCATCAAACCCAGGGGCTGATGTTGGCACACACAGCAGAGCACAATATGTTTACATCTGGTATGAAGGGATTGAGTGTAAATCCTCATGCACACCAGTAATATCCAGTGATGACCTAAATGCTGTTTCAGGGTATTTAACACCCTGATCAGAAGACATTTGTTGAGGAGCTTAAATGGGTATTATGTAGGTATTGTATAAACATCAGCTTTTAAAAAACCCTGTCAGACCCTTTTGACAAATACCTTATAATAATAAACATGGTCCTCAGTGGGTTCATGACATGATCTAAGTAGCTGTGTTTCACCTTAAGCACTGTTGCTTCATTGGGGATGAGTGCAGGACAGTATTACACTGCCCTCATGTGGTCAACTATTGCGCTTCAGAGGAAAGATTCAGATCACTGGGAATGTACTACAGTTGGTGTATTACTAATCAACAGAGACCTTGCAGATGTCGTCTCCTTTACCCAAATAGTAAAGGAGACATACTTCACTCTTCTGTTTCATACTGTCCACTGCTGCAGCTCTGTATTCCCCCTCTGTCTGAACGCTGTTAAAGCTCCTGTTTCTTTAAGGCCCTTCCTCCTGAATATCCAGTCTCCTCTGATTGGTTGCCTCACACATGCCTGATCCGGGCACCGCTACCAACAACAGAGCAACTTCACTAAATGAATGTGCCAAATTAGCTGCTATGTATAAATTATGCAAATGTGTGACACGGTGATGTAGTGTGACTTCACAAAGGCACAGAACTAAGGCACGACAACTGACGAGGCATTCAAGAGGCAGTGTTTTCTGTGGGAGAGAGGAGCAGCAATGACCTTTTTAACTTTCAAGATTGTTTTACGTACACATGAACCATTATAAAACACTGAATGTGAGGAGATGAATGAAAAACCATAATAGGTCTGCTTTAACTTATAGAACTAGCTGCTCTACAACTACTGACTCCTGTTATGCTTTATAGATCGATGGAGCCGTTATGTTTGATTTTCTATCGTGCCATTAGCGTTCCAATGTAACCAAAGTAAGCAGCACTGAAAAAACATGCTCTACTTAAAGAATAACCTCAGAAGCTTTTGTAGTGATGTATGAATGACAGGAGGGTGCCTCTTCAGAGCATATTTATTTACAACATAGTGTTATGTTCAGCACATACAACAGAATCCACTCACCATATCATTCTAAGCAAAGTCTGCCCCATAAGTAAAATGAACCAGTTAGTTTGTGGATTTATATATTTCTAAAATTATCAGCAGGTACATCTGCAGTTGTCTTTATTTTACACTAACATTTTTTTCCCAAATATCCTTTGTAAAGTTAGTAAAACATGCAAGGCAAATCCATAATATATCAAAAAAAACTAGATGAAAACAAAATAAAAGGATTTACAGAGGTAAAACACTTGAGATACATAACAAAATTGCTTGCTGTGGAAAAATAACTATAAGCAAAATAAAGCTTCAAGCTGTTTTTTTTTCAGTTTGCAAATGAAATCTGTGGCAAAACATCAACTGAGAGTTAATTTGATATAATACATACATTCATGCAATGTGTTGCTGTATCAAATATGTCAATTCTCCAAATGTCTCTTATTAGCACTTTGGTGGGACTGAATTTACACAGAGGTACAGTAATACGAACATACACTCCTAAGAACAGCTAAATGAAGATGTGCCGTTCCATGACTACAGTGAATCCCAATTTAAATGAAAAAAAGATGAAGACGCAGGTGTGTCTTTACTTTGGGATTGCTCTCTAAAAGAAAATTCAGGATATGACAAGATAAATAGCACTATCAGCATTCAAGTAATAAATATATGAAAAACATCATGAATGAAGAGTGTTCCTAGAAATGCATCCCAAGATGGCGTCAGGTTGACTCAGCCTCAGCTTTCTCCAAATGTGATGTGCAATGGAAGAAAGGACATACTCAATGGCAGATCTAGAAACAAAAGAAAATAACTATGAATTGAAATCAAAATGAAGCATGCAGTGGGAAAAGGTAGGTAATAAATTAAAATTGCAAAACAGTTCTCGATGAAATGATGTCTTCATCTTTTGCAAATGAAATGAAAGTGATCTCATGTTTTCAAAACCATGTGTATCATTTACCTGTGTAACTGCGCGAGGATGACAGGGACTCACAAACCCATCCAAGTTGAGGGGATGGTATCCTCCGGCCAGCTGAGTATCAGTGCTCTTATGTTGCATTCTGGGTGACTGAGGCACCTGTCAAAAACAACGGGACGAAGAAAAAAGCAGTGATGAGAATTTTGAAATAGAGATCCATAATAGTTAACTAATATGGGATAGGGAGAAAATGAAATAAATTAATGGCATAATAATTTGTGATGTGATCTAAATCAACTGAAAAAAACAGAAAACCAAACAAACATAGGAAAAAAAAACAACATTCAACTTACAAGAACCAAAATAACAGGAGGCTGGTCAGTATGGGAGAGCAGGATGAAGTCTGACATCATCTTGGGATTTACCAGGAACACTTGAATGATGGTGAATATAAAGAATCCAAAACTTGGAGTGTATAAAACAATGGTGTAATGAGGTTAAAGGATGCAAAAGCACACTGACTATAAGTGGGCATAAGTACAAGGTAATGTCATGTGAAACTGTTTTCAGAGCAGTCTGCATAATTGTAAGTCTGGCACTTGTTATCAGTGTTGTATTCCTACTGTGTATCATTTGGTAGTGTCTCACAGGTGTATTCTTACTGAGTATACTTTCAAGTTAGGCAACATTTAACATGAAAACATTAACACAAAATCTCTATACAAACATTCAGAGATTTGAAGGCATCTATGTATTTTAGAGTCTGTTTAAAACATTAGAGCTAAATTGACATACAGTATTGCATTAAGTAGTACTGTCAAAAAGATAAAAAATAGACAAATATTCTTGAATTTTAAAGGAAACAAGGAATACTGGAAAAATATTTCTGTTTGACATACTTACAGTATATATTAGTTTCAGATAGCACAAGTATACATTTTTTTTAACAAATGAAAACTATAGTCACTTAAAAAGGCATACATTTTATGTTTTGCTTTATAAAATCTAAAGTGACTTTAAAAAGAAAATGAATATCTTATTTATCTAGCAATGCTTGGTTATGTCTCTATGTATGAGGCACATGTTTAGACAACTGTTCTATTTGAAAAAATGCATCGCCAAGGCAATTCTTTTGATGTGATCATATTCAGGGCAGAATAAATAAATTATATTTTCTATGTTACTGTAACTCATTTTTTCCTGTGTGAAATGCAACTGTTAACTTGCATTAGTATTGTTGGTTCTAAGTCAAAAGTTGTTAGGAACTGAACTAGCTAATCAGAATCTGCGGCTGTAGCCGGTTGAAGAGGATGTGAAGGAGGACGATGAGAAGTTCATGCTGAAGCCAGAGCCAGCATCAATGCTGCCTCTCCTGGAGCCTGTTCGGGATCCGGTCCTTGAGCCAGTCCGAGAGCCATAGGCAGATCCGGGGTTACTGGCGTTGTAAGGACTGTAGAGGCCTTTGCTGGACTGTGAGGAGGCCTCCAGAAGCCTTAGGCTAGAGCCTTCCTCGACCATGCTTTTGTCCATGGCATCTTTGAAGGAGATTTTCAGTTTGGTTTTGGGGTCAGTAAGATATTTAGAATAAGCATTGACATCTCTCAGTTTCTGGGCAGTGCGGGCATCGATCGTGCCCTTCCTGATGGATTCGTCCAGAGACACTCTGCCTTCAACATCAGGCTCAATAAGCCCTCCAGTCAGGTATTGGATCTCAAGGAAACGCTGCCCAGCCTCATAATACAACCAGCCCTTCTTTAGAGCCTGAGAAGCAGACATCTTCACTTTAGTTCTGGGGTCTTCAAATCCATTGAATGCTTTTTGAGCCAGGTTGAGTCGATCAACCATGACTTTATCTACAAGGCCTTTTTCTGTAGCATCAGTGACTGAGAATCTCTCCCCTGTTGTGGGGTCAATTATTCCTCCTGTGCAGGCTTGAGCCTCCAACAATCGTTGGCCTGAGATGTTGTCCACCAGGTTTCTGTGTATGGCCTCAGTGATTGACACCTTCTCCAGTGTGTCTATGTCTAAGATTCCAGCAATGGGGCCTGTCTCCTCTGCTGGATCATTCCATATGACTGCCGGTGCTTTAATGGAGGGTATGGGGCTCATGGGAGATGAGTAGGTGGAACCAGTGGTGGATCCAAAGGAGGATGAGCGAGAGCGGAATCCTCCCATGTTTCCAGAAAGCATGTCGGCAAATTCTGTGATGGCCAGGTTTCCAGATCGGTATGTATCAAGAGCATTCTGGTCAATGAGGCCACGCGCAAGAGCATCGTCGACATCATACTGTCTCCCTGACCTCCTGTCAATGATAATGGACTTGACAGTACCATCAGAGGAGGTCATTGTGATCTCTTCCCATTCACACTCCTGCTCAGCAAGCTCAAGGTAGGTTTGGTGGTCAATGAGTCCCTTCCTGTAGGCCTCATACACAGTCATTTCTTTGCCTGTCTCTGGGTCTACAATGACAACTCTGCGTTTACGAACAGAGGATTTGGAGGAGGTCTTCCTTTCTCGCTTCTTTTCCTTCAGTAGCAGGAGCACCAGGCCAGTGTCGGGATCAGTGATGCACTTTTCCATGAGCCCGAGGTAGGTAAGGTTTTCCTCAGTGTTGGGATCAAAGAAGCCTTTGGTGTCATCAGATGGATCTGTCAGGATCTCATTCATTTCCTCATCAAAGAAGCCACGTTTGTAGGCCACCTCAACTGGCACACGGTGACTTTCCTCTGGGTCAATGATTCCACCAGTGGCAATTTGGGCTTCCAGGAGACGGATACCATGATCTTTCAGGATTAGACCCTTTTTCATAGCCTGGAACAGGGAGATAGTTTTGCCTGAATAAGGATCTCTGTATCCTGTCACTGCACGCTCAGCAGAGAGGAGCTTGTCTTTGAATTCTGGTCCGACGATTCCCATTCTCACTGCATCACTGACAGTCAGTTTGAGGTTTTTGATTGGATCAATGACATAGCCTGTGGCTGCCTGGGCCTCAAGGAGTTCAAATGCAGTGCCTGGCCTAATCATGTTCTTCTTCATGGCCTGGTAAATTGAAAGACGCTCCTTTGAAGTCTCCAAAAATACACCAGCAATGCAGCTTGTGCCCTCGAGGTACCTTGATAGTCTACTGCTGACCTCCTCCACTGAAATAAGACCCTCATTCAGTTCAGTGACTGTCTGCTGGTCAATAATTTGTGAGCGGAGCAGCTCCTCCATTGTGATCTGTTTCCTCAGACCCTTGAACATCAGCCTCTTGTCTCCCAGGGAGAGTAGGCGTAACCCACCATCTAACTTGCATCTCTTGAGCAGCTGTGCATAAGACAGGTTCTCCTCTGTGACAGGGTCAACAAATCCTTTAACACTGTCAGTCAGCTTTTCATTGGTTTCCTTATTGATATAACCTCTTTGCATGGCAACGTCTGCTGGCAAGTGGAACTGGAATTCAGGATCAATAATTCCACCAGTGGCAGTTTGTGCCTCCAACATTTTCAGAGCATAATCCTCTGGGACAAGGTCCTTCTTCATGGCCTGGAAAAGAGAGATAATTTTCCCACTGTATGGATCTTTGTATCCAGTGACTGCTCTCTCAGCTGAAAGAAGTTTATCATGGATCTCAGGGCCGACAACACCCTTACGGACAGCTTCGTCAACTGTGAGTGTTTCATTTTTAACTGGATCGACAATGAATCCTGTTGCAGCTTGTGCTTCTAGGAGACTGAGGGCTACTTCTGGTTTAATGAAACCTCTCTTCATTCCTTGGTATATGCTCATCTTGGAGCTTGAGTCAGTTGTGACTCCAGCCACACAGCCTGTGCCATAGAGATACTGTTTCACACTGGTCATCTCCATTATGTCACGGATGTCTCTCTTGCCCTGTTTAATGAGGTTGTATGTCTCCAAGTCAATGATCCGGGCATTGTAGAGCTCCTCAATAGTTATCCTTCTCCTGATAGTCTTGTATGACAGTGGACTTTCATTTCTGATGATCTCTCTCTGCTCCATGATCTCAATGATAATGATGATCATACGCTCTTTGGTGATATTTCCAGAGCGATATTCTTCCATGAGCCTCTGCCTCTCCTGATCTGGAAGCAAATTTGAGTTCATGATATCCCAGAGGTTCATTGGTTTATCAGCAAGGCCCTCAATTGGAATGTCAATTTGGGTGCTGGCCAGATCACTCTGTGTTTGTTCCTCTGTGTAGAGGTATGTCTTTTCCACAACAGTAGGAGACTGAGGTTTGGAGAGTGGGAGGATGTACAGGCCTGTCTCTGGATCTTTCTGGCACTTGTCTTTAAGCTGCCTGTAGGTCACATTCTCATCAGTCTCTGGATCTGAGAAAGCCTTGTTCTCATCAGATGGCTCGGACAGGTTCTTGGCAGTTTTTTGGTTGAAAATGTTCTTCTGATATGCAACATCAATTGGGACACGGTGGCTGTTTACAGGGTCGATGATTCCTCCACTAACCATCTGTGCTTCTAACATTGGCATTGCATGCTCTTTCAAGATGAGACCTTTTTGCATTGCCTCAAAGAGGGAGACTTTGTTGCCAGTGAATGGATCTTTGTAGCCAGTGACAGCTTTTTCTGCAGACAGGAGTTTTTCATGTAGCTCTGGACCAACAAGGCCTGACTTCACTGCCTCATCTACTGACAGACACTGTTTTTTCACTGGATCCACCATGAACCCAGAGGCAGCCTGGGCCTCAAGAAGTGAAAGACCTGTGTTGTGTCTGAGGAGCTTTTTCTTCATTGCCTCATAAATGCTTATTGTGTCTTTTGTTGGGCCCAGGTAAATGCCAGCAATGCTATCAGAGCCCTGGAGGTATTTACTGACATCAGGATTCTTGCTGACTTGTTTGGGTGTCGTTTTACCTTGTTTAAGGAGGTCAAAGGTTGACTTGTCAATAATTTTGGAATCATACAGAGAGTCTGCTGGGACAGGGGCTCTGAGTCCCTTGAAGCTGGTCTTTTCTTGTTTCTGGGCCTCTTTCTCATTTACAACTGTGATCATAATCTTGATAATCTTTTCAATTGTAATCTTTCCTGACCTAAACTGTCTGAGCAAGTCAAGCCTTTGTTCCTCAGTGAAATATTCAGAGTTGAGAATTTCCCAGATGGTCATCTTCCTGCCCTTGAATGGTCCAGAGTCAAGTTCCACAGTTGCCTGTGTCATAGCCTCTTTTGTCTGGGCTTCAGTGTATGCTAGCTCCTCCTTTGCATTGATGGCTTCTTCAGAAAGAGGCAGAAGCTGGAGGCCAGTTTTCTTGTCAGTGACACATCTCTTGAAGAGCTCTGGGTATGTGACATTTTCCTTTGTGTTGGGGTCAAAGAAGCATTTAGTTTCATCAGTTGGGCTGCTGAGGTTTTGTTTCATTTCATCATCAAAATAATTTCTCTTGCAGGCCACATCATGAGGAATATGATGGCTGTTTACTGGATCAATAATGCCACCGGTGGCCATTTGGGCATCAAGCAGCCGGATTCCTTGTTCTTTGGGTATGAGATCTTTTTTCATTGCCTGGAACAGAGATACAGTCTTCCCAGTGTAAGGGTCTTTGTAGCCGGTCACAGCTCGCTCTGCAGACAGGAGTTTTTCATGCAGCTCAGGACCAACAACACCTGCTTTTACAGCCTCATCAACAGTGTACTTCTTATTATCAACAGGGTCAACCACATAACCGGTACCTGCTTGGGCTTCAAGCATTTTCAAGGCAGGCCCTGGCCTCATCATGTCTTTCTTCATAGCTTGATAAAAGGACATCGTCTCCTTGGATGGTTCAATGAAGACACCTGCAATGCAGTTTGTACCCTTCAGTGCTTTGTGGACAGGCTCCATTTCAGACACCTCTTTGACTGTCTTATTGCCCTTGTGCAATTTGTTGTACAGGTCTTTATCAATGATTTTGGATTCCAGGAGCTCAGTGGCAGGGACAGGTGCTCTCAGACCGTCGAAGGTAATTTCATTCTTCTTCTCTTTCTCCTCTGCCACAGTGATCACAATCTTGATGATCTTTTCAATTGTGATTTTGCCTGTTTTGTATTGACGGAGAAGGTCCTTCTTCTGGTCTTCTGTGAAGTACTCAGAATTGATTATTTCCCATATGGTGACAGTCTTTCCCTTGAATCTTCCAAATGGCACGGACACAGTTGTTTTGCTGAACACATCCTTGGTCTCCTCCTCTGTGTATATACTTGAGCACTGAGCAGCTTTGTCTGTGATTGGCAGGAGCAGCATGCCTGTGTCTGGGTCAGTGGTGCATCTCTTCATCAGCTCAGAATATGTCAAAGGTTCCTGAGTGCTGGGGTCAAAGTATCCCTTTGTGTCATCTGAAGGGTTTTCCATAATTTTGTTCATTTCGTGATCATATTGTCCCTGTTTATAGGCTATTTCATTGGGTACACGGTGACTGTTGATGGGGTCGATGATGCCACCGGTTGCACGTTGAGCTTCAAGGACTCTGATGGCATGATCATGTTCTATCAGACCCTTCTTCATCGCTTCAAAGACAGAGATCTTCCCACCAGTGTATGGATCTTTGTAGCCAACAACTGCCCTCTCAGCTGAAAGCATTTTGTTGTGCAGTTCGGGGCCAATTACGCCTTCCTTGACAGCTTCATTAACGGAAAGTTTCTGGTTCTTAATGGGGTCTAAAATAGAACCAGTAGCTGCCTGGGCTTCAAGAAGGATTATGCCTGTGCCTGGAGTAATCTTCTTCTCTTTTGATGCTTGATAGATTGACATTTTTTGATTAGATGGTGTCAAAACGCCAGCAATGCCGTTCTTTCCTTTAAGAATTCTTTTAAGATTTTCCGTCTGGCCAAGCTCTTGCACAGTGGTTTTGCCATTTTTCAGTTTGTCAAACTCCTTCTTGGGTAAAAGACCGAGGTCATGAAGTCTGCTTGCAGGTACCTTTTCACGGATGCCATCGAAAGCCAAAGGATCTGGTTTCTTCTCTGCGCTGTCTACCACATCACCAACATTTTGGCCATTGTAAACGTTCTTTGTTGTCTCAACCATTGTGACATGGATGAGCTCTTTGTCTGGTTGGTCTTTCTGTGCTTCCTCAAGCTGTTGTAGCTTCTCACGCAGTTTCTGGTTCTCTTCTGCAAGAATCCTTTCCTGCTCTAGTCTCTTCCTCTCCAGTTCCTTCATTTCTTTTTGCTTGTTATGCATCTCTTCCTCAGCCTCTTTTTGTTTGTTGAGGGCAGCATCCATGGTAGCCTGGAGTTTCTTCTTCTCATCCTCCATCTGCTGTTTCTGGCGTTCCTGTTCGTCTTTGAGAGCTTTGGCCTTTTTGACTTCTTCTTCAAACTGGCTCTCCAGCCTCTTTTTCTCTTCTTCAATGAGCTTCTCCTTCTTCAACAGCATTTCCTTTTCTGACAGGAATGTCTGCTGGAGAACTGTCTTCTCATGTTCGATTTGTTTCTGCTGTGCATCAGCCATCTGATAGAGGACAAAACAGAAAAATAAGTCACAACAGAAATATTGGTAATGCATATAGATTCTTTGCATATTGTTTATGAAACATTATTATGTTTTATCTTGAAATTTTTAATTTTGTATATTTAATCTGTAATGGATATCATTTTTACAATGCACTCTGCTTTTGCATACTGTATGGGATAAAAACAATCCTCTAGTCAAAATCTGGCTGTTCAGAGTTTTGTCAAACAAATGTACTCTTTTTCTGGTGCCCTTGTTGCAAGATTCAGGTAAAAAACATGTATATGTAAATATGGATATCATTTTAGTGTAAATTTTTTTGTATTTACACCAAAATTCCAAGTCTAACCATGAGAATCTGCAATTTCCATAATATTATTTTGCTAGCTTAGACTCCTTTAGGATAGCACAGTTGTTGTGTTATTACATGTGTAACCAGTCAAACCAGTGCATGGTTGTAAACCTAGGGGTGGGGGTTGTGGATGAGGCCAACTTGTCAACAAGGCAGTGTAAATGCCTTTTGTGTAAACTGATTCATACAAGTGCATATAATGGTCATGTCAGAAGGAGAGCGGGTAGCCAAATAGGTATGGTCATATGTCTGCTAAATGTTTTTAGCATGTGAGCACTGGTGGCAAAGTCTCTTAAAACAGCATTCAAAGTGAATACTGGGCATCATAAACTGGGAACTTGACTATAGATGACAAATTTTCTTGGCAGCTAACAGTTGTGTTTGAATACTGTCTTTATCCTGCAAATACAGGCAGCAATCAAGATTTGGCAGTGGTGCATTATTTTAAAACTCACTGAGCGTTGATATAAAGGTTATTGGTTCCATTAAATCTGCTGGTGAACTGTAATACTAGCCTAACTCTCTAATTGTTGATCCACACAGATCTTTTTTTAACTGAACTGCTGATGTTTTATCATATCTAATTTAATCTAATCAGACTTCAAATGATGCAGTTGATCTTGGAGCTGAGGTGGAACTGGGTTTCAAAGCTGAAAGAAATATGAAGCATGTTTTCAAAATGAAGAAACATTCCAGGATGCGGGGGACATTCAAGAAATGATCTGCATGAGCACAGTGCACTGTAAAAAAAATCAAAATGAAAATCATATATCAAATTAAAGATATGGTTTCATGATTAGTGATCAAAGAAAGGGATAGAGGAAATTTAAGAAAGAAGTGTGTTAGTTTTCAGATATAGTTAACAATGACATAAGCTGCTATGTTATGCCATTTTTGACACAATACCTCTTTAGACTTATTTTGAAGGTCTTCAGCCTCTTTTTTCAGTCTAGACTTCTCCTTCTCTAGGTCTGCAATAGCTTTGCGTAAATCGTCAGCCTCTTTGCTGGAAGTAAGTCTCGCGACTTCCAGTTTTTCCACTACAGTCATTTTTTCTTGGGTGGCTATTTCAGTCTCATGAAGGCGGGATGCAATCGAATCAGCTTGTTTCTTGAACTTTTTAGCCTCCTCTTGGGCTTTAGCCTGGGCTTCGCTGAGCTGAGAAACCTGAAGCTTGAGCTTTTCGGATTCAGCGATGATCTCCAGCTGCCTTTTCCTTTCTGCTTCAAGAGACTTCTGGTACTCCTCGGTTTCCTCGTCAAGACGCTGTTGCATTAGTTGTTTATCCTCAAGCAGCTTTTGTGCCTGCTCCTGAGCCAAGTCCTTCTGCCTTTGGAGCATCTCTGCCTCAGCTCTAAGTCTAGATGCCTCTTGTATGGCCTGCATTTTCTCTTTGAGCATTTTATCTGCAAGAGCTCGTTGTTGACTGAGGTCATCTTCTGCAATCTGTCTCAAGCGTGCAGCCTCCTGGGCCTCTACACTCAGTCTAGCAGCATCCTCTGCCAGTTTTTTCATGTTGTCAGCCTCCTTGGCGAGGAATTTTTGTGTGTTGTCTTTGTCTTTCTTGATGAGGCGTTGATTTTCCTCCTCAATCCTGAGTTTCAACTTGAGAAGTTCCTCCATCTGCACCTTGACTTTGAACAGCTCCTCCTCCACCTGGCCCCTTTGTTTGACAGCATCATCAACCTCGTCCTTCAAGCGCTGCAGCTCTTCATCAAGGACGAATTTCTGCTTATCAGTTTCATCAAGCTTGAGTTTAACCTTTGTGAGCTCTTGCTCCACTTGGAACTTCTGTTTTAATGTTTGCTCTGCAAGTTTTTTGTGCTTGGCCATTTCAGCATCGGCTTGTTGCTTCTGCTTGAGTGCCGCGTTTTCTGCTTGTGCTCGTTTAGCAGCTTCAAATTCAGCCTCCTTCCTCAACCTCTCGGCATCCTCCTGAGCTTTGGCTTGGTTTGCAGCTTCTTGTTCAGCTGATGCCTTCTGTCGCTCTGCTTCCTCTGCTTGTTGACGAAGGAGAGCTGCCTCCCTTTCTGCCTTCTCCTTGGCAGCCTCTGCCTGTTTGGCGAGCTTCTTGGCTTTCTCGTACTCTTCTTTAAGCTTCTTCTGCGTGATGGTGTCTTCCTTCTGTTGAGCAAGGACACTTTGGACTTGTTGCTCAGCCGCACTGCATTTCTGGGCTGCTTGTTGGGCCATTAAGATCTGTTTCTCTGCTTCTTTGTCAGCGTCGTCTTTCTGCTTTCTGGCTTCCTCGGCTTTCTTTTTCAGACGATCGAGCTCATCTTGGGCTGCCTTGCGTTGTCTGGCGGCCTCCTCCTCTGCAGCAGCAATCTTCTTAACCTTTTCCTCTGCTTCCCTCCTTCTCTTCTCCTCCTCAAGGGCAAGCTTCCTTAGTTTTTCTGCCTCCTCCTCTGCTCGGAGTTTGCTTTGCTGAGTTTCCTCTGCAATGTTCTTCAGTTTGTTCAGCTCTAGCTCCAGATCAAGTTTTCCAGATGAGGCCTTTTCAAAGTTGAGTTTAAGAATTCGGATTTCTTCCTCGACGACTCGCCTCTGTTTGAGTGTGTCATCCACAATTGCCCTTTGTCTCTCCATTTCAGCCTCGGATGATTTTTTTAGTAGAACTATCTTTTCTTCAATCTGTTGCTTGTGCTGGTTGGCCTGGTCTTCAAGAGCTTTCCTCTGGTAAGCCTCGTCCTCAGCTTGCCGTCGGAGTCTTTCGTTTTCTGCCTCCTTCTCTTTCAGGGCAATTTCAGCCTCTGTTTTTAAGCGAGTTGCATCGCTGATTGCAGCCAGCTTCTCTTTGAGAATCCTTTCGGCCTCTGCTCTCTGGCGAGCGGCCTCTTCCTCAGCCACTTGACGCTGATGCTTGGCCTCCTCTGCAATGGCTCTAAGCTTGCTTGCTTCCTCAGCCAGGTCCCTCATCTTGGTGGCTTCAGCCTCAAGAAGCTGTTTGCTCTTCTCTGAGTTGGACATGGTCTCCTTTTCTGCCTTGGACTTAAGCTGAATGAGTACATCCATTTCACTCCTCACTTTGGCCAGTTCATCCTCCAGCTGCTTCCTCTGTTGCTGGGCAGCAACAACCTCATTCTTCAGGCGGTAAAGTTCATCTTCAAGGAGGGATCTCTGCTGTTCTGCATTGTCAAAGTCTGCCCTAAGTCGGATCAGCTCCTGTTCTGCTGTGAGTTTCTGCTGGGCTGTGCTCTCAGCAACCTTCCTCTGCCTCTCGAGTTCTTTCTCAGCCATTTCTTTCTGCTTAAGGGCTGAATCTTCAGCTTTGGCTCTCTTTTTAGCCTCACGCTCAGCCTCCTCCTTTTGTTTCTCAGCATCTTCCTGAGCAAGGCTCTTTTTGTGGGCTTCTTCCTCAGCCTGGAGTCTTAGACGGAGCGCCTCGTTGGCTTTCTGCCTCCATTTCTCAAGCTCTTTTTCGGCTTCTTCTCTGGCCCTTTCCGCATCCTCCTGTTGTTTCTTGAGAGCTGCTGCTTCATGCTGCAGCTGAAGGACAGCACCATGCTCTTGTTTGAGTGATTCTTCCAACTTCGAGGTCTTTTCCACGAAGGACATGTGTTTGCTCTGAAGCTCAGCTGCAGCACTTTTTTGGGCTGCCACATGAGCAACCTGGATTTGTCTCTCCTTTTCAACCTCTGCTTGCTTCACCTGCCTTTCTGCCTCCTCGGCCTGCCTCTTGAGGTTTTCAAGGTCTTCCAGAGCTTTCTGCTTTTGCTTCGCAGCTTCCTTCTCTGCCTCGGCTTTGCGTTTGAGTTCCTCTTCTGCCATGCGCTTTTTCTGGGTCTCTTCATTGACTTGTTTGCGGAGCTTCTCAGCTTCTTCCTGGGCGGCCTTTCGGAGTTTCTCAGCCTCATCTGCTCGATCACGAAGTTGCTTGAGCTCAGATTCCGCAGTAGATTTTTGTTTTACGGTTGTCTCAAGTTGGAGTCTGATGAGGCGGATTTCCTCCTCAATCTTGACTCTGCTTTGAAGAGCGTCGTCCACCTGCTTACTTTTGTCCATGATTTGCTGCTCCGAGAGGTTTTTGAGCTCATGCAGTTCCAGCTGGATGTTGTGCTTTTGCTTTTCTGCATCTACAGCAGCAACTTCTCTCCTGCTTACTTCTTCCTGCATTCTGAGCTTCAGCTCTTGAGCCTCTTTCTCGGCTTTGGCAATGGCCTTTGCGTGAACTTCAGCTAACTGCTTCTGTTTGTCTAACTCGGCCTGCATCTTGGCCATTTTTTTCTGCTCTTCCGCTTTGAGTTTCTCTGCAGCTTTCTGCATTAGTGGAAGCAAATGGTAAAGAAAGGATTATAATCAAGCATGACATGTTAAAGGGTAACACTTTACATTGACGAGCTCATTACAGTGTGGATTTAAATTGCAATTACTGTCGTAATCACAGCCTAATCCCACTGGAATACGAGCAACGTAATGTAACGTATTAGCCAGGGATTGTTAATTGTTAAAGTTAGCTTAAAGATCAAGTCAAACAACAACCACTAGATGCAAATTAGATGCACATTCATTAAGGTGATGTTAAATTCACGATGCAATTAAAAATAATACATGACAAGACAATTCAGGAAAAAACATGGATGACGGGAATGTGTGAATTAATGTATGGAAACAAAATATCACTTCACAACACAGCAAGAAAATCATATGGCATGCAACTGTAGCTGTAACTCAAAAACTTCAATATAAATAAATATAATAATTATAACAGTATAATTTAGCGTTATTTCTTTTCAGATAGTGGAATTAATTTGTTTAGATATTAATTTAAATTCATGGCATAAGTGGCAGGAATATTCTTGTTTTTCGTGTAAGTAATAGTGTCTCTCACACATCTTTGTTTTAAAACAATTCAATATATAGGTATGTTTAACTTAATTAGTTAATTAAGTAGTTGTTTAAGGTAGTTTTCTGTTGAACTGTTTCCCATCAAATGTTTAATGTGGAATGTGTGGGAACATTTGTAGACACAATTCTTTTTTATATTCTTTAAATACAAAATGCTTCTTGTTAGAGTATTATTCACACCATTCACTTTTGGTTTTTTATCTCATCCCATGCATTGGGGGTTCTTTGAATCACTATTTGCCACAAAATTGAATGGAAGAGAAAGGCAAAGTCAGGATAAGAGGTTCAGATGTGTAAATTAGAAAACAAGTTCAAGACTCCAGGAAGTGTAAGAAGCACAAAAAAAAAGGAGTAGGCAGAAAAAATAAATAAAGTGCAAGCAAGGATGACAGTGACACTTAAGACAGCGTGGATAATTACTGTTATACTACTGCAGTGAAAGCAAGAAAAAAAAAACAAGCCAGGGAAAGCCAAAAATGCAGTTTGACAGAGAAACAGATGTTAGGACGACAGAGGGAATAGAGATTACACAGCACAGAAGGTACTTGAGACACTGTGAATAATTTACCTCTTTATGCTCAAACAAGTTACGCATTCATCATGGCAAAGCACTGGCAAGCAGTTAAGAGAGGCAAAGAAACAAACGAAACATTAGGGTTAGAAAGTAACGTAAAACTTTAAACTTGTGTTAATTTGGAAAAAAAAAAGGAGAGCTGAAGACCAAGGCTGAACCATTAAGTCTTAACCTCAGGGGTGAGGGGTAAAGGGTGAGGGTGGGGGGGGAGTGGCCAGAGGGGAAAAGAAAGGAAAATCGTAGTGAAAGAAAGAACCCCTCAGTCTAAACCTACAGTGGCACAATACACACAATGGATGGAGATGGAGTAGATAATACAAACACACAGTGTCCTGTATTAATCCAGTCTGTGTTTTTGAACAGACGTTGACAAATAATCTATTTAAAGACTGTATTCACTTAATGCAAACACGCTCACACCCCATGCATCATACGTCTGAAATTGTTATTCCGTTTTTTTCTAACGTACTAACACTTTGTCACTTCTCAAGGCACATAAAGCCATATGCTGCAACAAATCCACGTTTGTCTAGCTAATACTGTAGATCAGCTACAGCATGCCAATGTTTCATGCGTTACCAGTGCAAAGGATCGTATTTGTCACCCGTACATTAATGTACTGTGTGTGTGTAGGTGTGCGTGTGTCTGTATGTGTGTATGCGGGGTACAGGGAACAGTGGGCGCATGCATGCAGCGGGTCGTCTCATGTGTTGGTTGGATGATTATTTGGTTGGTTAGATTAATGTTAGAATTTAGTTTGTTTGGGATCCTCAGCCAGTTGTCACGCACCTCCTCGTCCTCCAAGCGGCGCTGCGAGTCGGTGATGAACTTGATGTACTGACTCGTCAGAGTCATCAGCTCACTGTACTTGGTCCTCAGTGTCACATACTAATACAGGGAGAAACAAACAGCACTTAGAAATGCATCATTGTCAGCGTCACGGATGTGTTTCACTGTTAAACGGTTAAGTTGGCCTTTGACAAAATATTCTCTTTTTTCCCAAAAGCTGTAGAGCCAGACCTCCTGAATGATGTTGTCAGAAGCAGAATCCAGTTTGGTTTTCTTCAAGGGAGAAGCAAGCGGCTCCACCTGAGCTTTGTAGGCCACCAGCTGGAGTTCGTAGTCCTATTTGAAAAAAAAAACAGAAATCAGTTATGCAACAAATACTTTCTCTACATGCTTAAAATATCAATAATAATCAATGAAGACTTGTGTTGTTTAATGCTGACCTTAATGGTATCAATGTATGCTTTAGCATATTTTTGACACTCATCAACTTTGTCTTTGTTGCCCTCAACCTCCTCCAGCAGTTTCTGAGAAGGAGAAAAAAAAGAGTTGACTCGTTTTGTGTTAAATGAATAAAAACAATGGTGGTCATATCAAATGGTACACAACATACCTTCTCCTGAGTCAGCTGTTCTTTCAGAGTCTTGCTGTCAGTGATGGTCACAGCCTGGATCTTCTCCTGCCTTTGCTTGGCGTCGTTGATCCAGCGGATCAGCCAGTCGTAGCTCTCGCGATAGTAGCCCAGCTGGCGGCCGAGCTGCTCAAGCTCTCTCTGACGAAGGTCCACCTGTGAGAACACGGCCTTCCAGCGGTCCTGGAGGCTGGACAGGAGCTGGCGGTAGTGGTCCAGCTCAGCGTCACGCTCGCTGTGCACGCGGGACATCTTGTCGCTCACGGCAGTGGCCTTCTTCAGCTCTGCTTCCAGAGAATCAAACACTGGCTGTTCGCCCTCAGCCTCGGCTCGCATTTTCTGCAGATTTCATACAGAATAAAAGGCTGTTCAGCAGAGAGCACACAAGGGTGAAAATCAAGAAAAACTAGGCTGAACTATATAACGGGAGCTGTTCCCACCCAGCAGAGAGGAGGATTTGTGTCTTTGTGTATGCAAGTATTCTCTAACAGATGTCATATTTCTCAACCCACACACGTGCTGAATTCTTCATTCTCTGTTGTGAACTTGAGCGTGAAATGAAGTAAAATAATCAGCAGTAAAATGAAAAGAATCATCTGTTGTTTACCTTAAGCTTTGCTCTGTAAGTCTCTACTTCCTTTACATCACTGGGGACGGTGTGAACCTCGCGCAGGCAGTCCTCATACTGCTTGAGAACTCCCTCAGCGCCCTGTGTGTTACGGATGACCATTTCCACAGTCTTCAGCCTGGGGCGAGAAAAAAAGAGGGGTTAATAAATTAGCAAGGCGTAGGTTCAGCATGATACAGTTCGTTTTCTCTTAACGCTCACGAGTGAGCGGCTCGGGGACTCACTTCTCCAGATAAACAGAGGAGAGCATGTGGGTGTGATCCATCTTCTGCACGGTGAGGTCCAGCTCTGAGCGCAGGACGGGAGCGGAGGCAGTCTGCTGGGGGGAGGCCAAGACCTCTTTTGTCTTCGCTGACACCTTGTTAAGGTCCTTCTTGAGACCTTCAAGCTCCACCTGGACTTTCTACTCGACAGAAGAAGACAACAGCATGCCGTGGATTTAAAACTTGACTGAGGTTCAACATGAAAAAAAAAACAAAAACACTAAATGACACTAAATCATTGTTTCCTCTTTGCAAGGATTGGCCAGAGGAACAGCACACATTCTGAGGTCACGAGGGACCCGAGCAGCTGTAGAGGGAAGGTAAACAGCAGGCCTGAGAAACCTTGCAACTCCCTCAGAACTGCGTACAAACTCGCAATTCTCGGCTGTATTTTCACACTTGAAAGCAACACTGATTGCAAAACTGCATGGATTTCTTGAAGTTTTGCCCCTAGGTCATGTTGGCTGCTAAAAAAACATGTTACTGATGTTTTGCCTTCAAAAGAAGTTGCTTCAGGCGTATCTGAAAACAAGGCAAGGTCACGATATCTTCAAAATGGCATCAAGGTAATTAAATGCAAATGCTCCAGAAACATAGACGAAGAATACGTAATGGCTATAAGTCTATATGTGATGTCTAATTAATAAGGTAATTTGATGAAACTGAGGCGATGGTGATATATTGACGCCACGTGCTTTTTCAACACGCTACAGAGTTCATTCGAGTACATTACCTTCTGCTCTGTTGTCTTCTGAGCGCACTCTTTCAGAGGTTCCTTCTCCACAGGTCTGCGTATGCGGGCCACAGTCCCGGCCTCGCAGTCCTCGATACGCAGACGCAGGTCCTTGATCTCAGAGAGGTAGTTCTTACACAGAGTCTCATCCTGTTGACCTGTGGAGCAGCATTCACATTAGTTTAGTACAGCAGGATCAAATATACAATTTATTAAGCCAAACAATTAGGTTGGGGGGGAAATTGATTTTTGATCCATTAAGAATGTAGAAATACTGAATGTATTCCATGTTTATGATTTGGTTTTGTTTATATTTAACCACTGAAGGACATGTCCACATCTTTCGAAACCTTTTTTCACATTCTCAGATCAGCTTTTTTTCCCAACATCTACCACATATTTGCAGTGCATTCAAAGCCCGATCACATGCAGCTCCTCATGGTTCTACACATAGTTCTACATATATTAAAGTCACAGCACACAGTTTATGGAGTCGCAAGTATTTTCTACCTAGTAGCAGTAATCACTCAATTACGTGATGTGCAAAAAGTGCAACACTCTGTAGGTTGACCTACAAAAACGGGATTCTACTTTGTGCAGAGCTGCAAAAAAGACAAAAAAAAAAAAGCTACTTATGGTAGGAACCAAAACAACATGCAGTCAGAACTCTAAACCAACAGTACTGGTTATTTATGATCACCTCATCCGAGGCTTATAAGCGTGTACACACACTAGCTTGGTGAGCTGCAGCTTTGCCTGTCTCGACATGACTCACCTTTGAGCCTAACAACCATTAGTCCTGAAAGGTGAATGACAATTACATACTGTAAAGTATGTATACACGTATATTCCCATCATATATAACCATAGATGATCAAAAGCTAATGTGTCGTTTTTAGGGAAACAAATGTTACCTTTCTCCATGGAGCGAATGAGGCTGTCGAAATGCTGGGTGGACTTGGTGTAGTCCTCCTCGATCTGCATGCGGTCATCTGGGCCGAAGAGCTGCGAGTCCTGGCTGTCCCGCATGTAGTCCTGGTAGTGGAGCTCCAGGTTCCTCATCACCAGCCGGTATTCTTCTGATTTCATGGTCTTTAACTGCACAGGAGGGAAGAGGGATTAGGAGGCAGGACTTCAGTGCAATTCAACTTTATAATCTAAAATTGATGCTGTCTGATGTTGCAATTTGATTTTAATGATGGATTTTAGGAGTCATGTTGATTTCATGGACTGAAATGAACAGAATTATTCGAGGAGGAAGATATCCTCAATGGTTTCCTTTATGATGGCTAATGCAGTCTTTCCACTGCCTGCAGTAATTTAATTTGATTCCAAATTCCCCTGCATAGCCTGCCCTTAAAATAACACAACTTGGGGGAATTGTGTATTCCTCTCAAACCTTTATTAAATCATTAAGCTTCTATTAGCTTTTTACAGCTAATAAGTTATAAAATAAGTTCTGCTTGTGATCAAAGTTTGCACCAGTCCCGACACGACATCTCTTAAAGGCTCACACTCACCATGGTGATGTTCCAGGAGCGGATCTGTGTGTAGTCTCTCATCAGGTACTGCCATGACAGCAAGCTCTTCATGTCTACATGGAGCCTCTGCCACATAGAGACCATCTGCTGATGACCCGCATCCAGACTAGAGCAGGATAGGAACACAGATAGAATGCAAGAATTAAGAAACAGACACTACTGTTTATATATGTCCTATTCAAACACAGTTCATTACAATAAAAATATAGTTAAATATAACCCAAAGAGACTTAAACAAACTAAAAGCTGAGAAACAAAAACCCATAAAGAGTGTCGAACAGAATGTCATGAAGCAAATAAAGTCACCAAAAAGCAGGTCGCTCAAAAGAATAGGAGCCATAACTGCAGAGCCTCTAACACCTTTGTGTAATATTCTCTTAATCTACCAAAAATAATGAAGCATGTGAGGATCTCAGGGAGCAGCAGGGCAATAAAAAAAGGTAAATATAACTTGTAGCAAGGCCTTTCTGGGACTTCTAAGTAATCTATAAAATCTCAAAATCTGGGAGGGTTTACCTCAGCCGGAGAGCAAGGCATTACAAGAAACCTTGTTCTGTTTCACTGTTAGGATTAGGGTTCTCACCTGGCCACGCCGTCCATGGCCTCCTTGTTGACCGGAGGCACCATGAAGCAGACGGAGGGCACCACCGCCTCGTGTCCAGAGCGGTTCAGGACCTTCCACTTGAAGGGCTGAGAGTTGTTGAGGAGCGCGCACTCATCGCCTTTGTGAACGGTGATCTGAAACACAATCCGTGGTTGATAAATATACACGTTAGAGGGGGGCGTGCTGAGGCTCTGCGACGAGCACAACCACTCTGGGAATTATCACACATCACTATGGACTGTGAGCAGGTAGCTCTAACCTCCTGCTGCTTGAAGTCGCAGACAGCCTGAATGGGCAGTTTGCCTTTGATTGAGTGGGTGGGGTTTCGTGGTTTCAGCTGGATGATGGACTTGGCTCTCCTGTTCAGGCCGGTTGCAAGGGTCTTGAATTCATTCAGCTGTTCTCTCTCCTCCTGGTAATCATGATTAAACAAAACAAACACAATTAGAATAAAATGTTCCCGAGCTTTCTAATATAACACATTCACTTTTGATGTGTTAACGTGGTACGATCCTGTGCATGTACATCCAGATGTATCAGCGTAAGGAGCCATCACTCACCACAGCGTCCTGCAGCAGGTCCTCCAGCCGCGTGGTAGTGGTGGAGCGATCACAACTGTACTTCTTTTTCATGTTCTCCTGCATCTTCTTCATCTTGTCCTGAGCCTCTTTAACATCGGCAAAGAACTGCAAAGAGAGGACATCATGACTCATTGGTCTACGAATAGAGATGAATGTTTATGGTAGGGTTATTGGGCTTCCACAGATTACTCTTCACTATTAAAGCTCCTTCCATACCTGGTAGTAGGCTGTGTTTTCTTTGAGATGAGCTTCGATACAGCAGCACAGCTGCAGGATCCAGCTCCACTGAGTCTGCAGGGCAGCTGTGAAGGACTGCAAGAGAGAGAGAGAGAAGAGTTTAGGTTTGACTCAGTAGCTTTTCATTGCATGTGGATTTTTACTGTTCAGCTAGGTTAAGCTGAATAATTACCTCGACTGTCTTCTTGCCAGGATGTCCATCCCTGACTAATTTGTCTCCAGTGGCCTGGATGTCGTTGACCTTCTTCTCTCTCAGCTCCAGCTCTCGCATCAGACCCTAAACAATCCAGTTCAAACAGTTAATGACAATCTTGGGGGCAAAATCATGACTTTTTATGTAAACACATTTTTATGTTGAGTTCCTAAAACACACCGAGTAGTTGTCTTTCTTGGCCGTCATGTTGCTGTTCCTGTCACTCCAGTCGAAGTTGACCTCCTCCTCTTCTTTGTCATTCAACCACATCAGTTCCTTAGTGGCAGCGCTGACGAAGGCGTGGAGGGAATCCAAGTTCCTTAGGCGGGACTTGGAAGAGTTCTGAAAGAAAAAAATCACTTAAATATCTACAATCTAGATCCTTTACACTCTTCACAGAGAATGTAAAATTAGCCGCAAAAAGATGTTTTAAACATGAAAATATTTACCAGTAGTTTGCCATACTGAAGGTCCAGTTTACCCAGGTAATCTTTGTATGTGCCCTTGCTGACAGGAGACAGCTGCGTCTGGAGAATACAACAGAGGTTACTTTTAAAATCGACAGCACGACGTCAGACAGTATGTAACATTTTCTTGTGGTTCTGATTAAAGTCCTACCTCATCAGCCCGGGCCCGTTCGATCTTGGATCGGAAGTCCTCCACAGTCTGGTGCAGGCCTCTGTGGCTGCCCAGCTGGGACTCCACAGAGGGCAGATCAGAGCCCCACTGGGCTTCATCAATGCGATGCTGGTTTTCCTCCACCCAGGCCAAGAGGTCTTGGATGTAGCGAAGGGTCACATCGTCCAGCTCAGGCCGCATCTTCATGGTCTGCTGGGTGGTCTGCTGCATGGGGGCCTTGATGGTGGTCACAGTAGTCTTCAGACGGAGGTTGTAATCACTGCGCAGGTTCACCAGGCGCTCATGGAGGCGGTAAACCCTGTGGAGATGAGAAATACAGTCCTTAACACTTTATACTTGTGCTTTTTTTTCAGCTCTGTGTCTTTGAACAGTTTTGTATTACGGTGTATTACGTCACAGTGTGAGCACCCACCTGCGGTATATCTGTTCAGCCTGAGGGTGGTGCCCATCCTTGAGAACTTGCACGTCATTGAAGAGCAGGCGGATCATGTTGTCTGCCTTGTCCAGCTCCCTCCCCACCTCTGCTGTGTGCTGAGCTGGCTTCCCTGCGCTCAGCAGACGAATGTCCTGAAGGGATGAAAGCAATATTGATTTTCTTCTTGTCAAATGTCACCCAAATTATTAAGAAAAATAAAAGCTTAAGACAGTGATCGACAGTTTTACATATTTGGCAGATAGATGACCTTTGGAGAGATAAAGTGTAAGAGGCTGTATTGTGGATTGAGTGATACCAAATGACTGTCATGTATGTTGATGCCAGCAGCAGGACTGGCGCCACTGAACAACTTATTTATTTTCAAAGGTTAATTTAGCATTGAAAAACTTAAAATCCAAACCTTGTGATCCTTGGTCACAATAAAATGATCAGAAGCCACATGGCCTAACAAGTGATGTATGATCACCTTCTTAATTCTTTGGATTCTGTCTTGTTTGTGAACACAAATCAAAGCATTTGTAATGTCAGGCCTGAGTAGGACTCACCGTCTGCAGCAGGGTCTCCAGGTGACTGAGCTGGTCATCACACAACCCCGACTCCATCTGGACTTTACTGACAATCCTCTGGAGCCTCTCGAGTCTGGATAATTCATGTAAAAAATAAGATCAATGAAAGAGATACAACAGTCATAATCCTTGTCTCTCCTTGACCTCACAAGGACTAAAAACCTGCGTTAGACAACCTAATAACAGTAATACCACCAGAAGCTAAAGCTCACTACTTACGGGCACCTGCGTTGCAGCAAATACTCCAATTTATGAGGGTCACTCACAAATGCCATCCCTCAGCACTTTCATAAAGATTACAGTCCCAGCTATTAGACTGTCGGTTCCTCTCACAATCTCATTGTGTCCTGGGAAAACACTCTGCCAAGTAGCAGCGCAGAGTGAGACACAAATGTCGCCGTTTTCTGACAAAGGCATTCAGTCTGCTTATTCGGTCATTCCACTTCTCAGAACCAAACAAGGCTAACAGGCTGCAAGCTGACCGGGCAATCTCATGACATGAAGACATCCCATTTTCCAGGCATGACGCAGCACTACTCTAAATACATAAAACTCAAATGCCAGTCCTCATCTGCAAAACACAATTATATCTATTCATGTTGTCGGAGAGGGGCAAGAATCTATCGCATTTTGATACATGCTAAGACACAGAATGACAGGAAAATACAGTGTTTCACCAGAATGTTTAGGCTGTATCTGGCTGGATTCAGCCAAAACAGGACAATTATACATCTATCTATGACGGTAAAATACCAAGTTGTTTCATAAAGAATCGACTGTGGTCAGAGCCAGAAACAAATGTAGCTGATGTTCTTTATCATATATAAAGATATATATATATATGTCATATATAGCTTCAGTGATGTTGGAGAGGTAGCATGCTATCTGACTCAACAACCCCGAGGCTAAAGCTAGGCTACTAACCTAAAACTAAATGGCACTTTTTTTAGAAAGCATGAGCAATTAATGATAGTGATATCAAGAATAATATAATAATATAATTGATCTTGATAACTGATTTGACAGCGCCTTGTCAGCCCCTGTTGAAACAAGCTAGTTTTGCAGTCTCTTCTCCTTTATGCTCCCGCGGTATTACTCATTATGACAAGTTATTGTTGTGTTATGGAGAAGCAGGTTGTGTGACCCCTGTGTATGAATACTGTATGAAACATGAATATCCTTTTTTTAATTTATTTGCCAACTGTAAATTTGCATCCTGTATTATTATACATTATTTAAAAAAAAGTGTATTATAAATTATATACAAAATATTAAAACATTATAATAAATTAATAACATGTTTATATTAGATTATCCTAACCTCTCAAACTCTATCCTGAGCAGACGTTCTCTTTCCAGAATGGCCACATGAAGTCGACCCCATTCTTTCTCCACATCAATGGGATGGTAGCCTGGAGGGACCTTCACCTGACCAGCGTGCACGGCACTCTGTGGGCAGGAGGGAGTAGAATACATAAATACTTCATACAGTAGAACAGAGTGCAATATAACACAAAGGAATAGAAAATTAGCGTTGGCTTGCCTCAAAGGACTGGTAGATGTGTTTTGACCGGTTCTTGTCCGTCTCCTTCACCGGCAGCTCGGTCTCTTTGAACTTCAAGAACTGCCGCCAAAGAAGCTAAAGAGAAAAATACACACAGATAAATCCAAGTTAAATTAGATTTTTGTCCAAATGTCTGAAAAGAAAAAAAAATATCAGCCTTTACAGAACACACGGCGACAACCCTGGATTTACTTTTAAGGGAAATGTTTTGCACTTGGATAAGTTAAATGCATTTAAAATCCTAATTTCCTGAACAGGATAAGTACATTAAGGTAACACATCGCACTACAGTCCTAATAGTCTGTATAGAGTAGGGTGCTCAACTGTATTATTCCCTCATTCCTGTAACTCGTCGCAAACTGAGTTGAACTTACAACGTGTAAATAACTTCACTGCCTATATTACTGATAAAAATGCTAGTCATTCTCTAGCCGGACTGTTTCAGAGAAGCGTGTCCGAAACCTCTGCTTTTGATTCTGCTGAAAACTTGCCTTCAAAACGAATAAAAGATAAACCTAAAGTCACGCTATGCTTTTGTTCTGCAGCGCTGACAGGGAGTGGCACGGTGGAGATTCTCCTGAGGATTAAGTTCAGCAGGATTTGCCTTTTGGCTGCATTTTCTCAGCGCTGCCCCACCTACAGTGCAACAATGGCTGGCACTACAGTCGCCTCTATCTAGCTAGACACTGTGTAAGCGCGTTCTTTGATCTAACAGTAGTTTGGCTGCCAGAACCTCAATTTTTCACAATACTTATGTTATTAAAGATACACACAGTGTTTTAAGTAATCTGATTTTAATTACATAAAGAGAACTTTTTTCTTGGGGAGCATTACGGGGAGACATTGTTTTCCCTCAAACTGCGAAAAAATACCCATAACATGAGAAAATGAAACATAAGATCAGGATGTCATCTCACCTCTATCTCCTCATAGCTGGCAGGGAACTTCCTCTCCTCGAAGATGGTGACATGGTGGCGGATCCACTGGAGCAGAAGTGTCACCAGCTCGTAGTACTCCTGCCAGCGCAGCTCCAGCTCCTGCAGCCAACACAGCAGAAAAAAGATAAGTGGGGGTTTAACAACAGCAGACAGGAGGGCTGTTTTTTCTCCTGCGTCTCCGTGTTCGATAACTCACACACCACGCTAAACTCAATTTGGTGACAACAATCCAGGTCTTGTGTGAGCGGAGTCGGGGATGTTGAAGGGGGGAGAGGACGGTTGGAGAGGGAAGACAGACAGAAGCTTATTTCTGTCATTCTTTCAGATTGAGTGTGCGCGGTTTTAGTTGCGTTCATGAGGACAACGACGTGAGATCAGTGTTTGCCTTTACATTAGTCGTCAAGTGCACCAGCACAGCATGAGTCCAAAGAGTAAGTCCGGATGAACTGCTATACAGTATGTGTTATGTGACATGGATGACGTGTGACAATACATACAAGCCCATCCCTTAAGCTTGTGCATTGTAAACAACACAGGCAGCCAATTTCCTGCAACTTGGTTTCACAAGACTCCTATTTCTCTTATAACTTGTGGAGGCATTAGAAAACGCTGGTTACAAAAGCTCACTTATAAGCAGTCACAAGCCTGTTCCATTTTGATTAAATCTGATCAAGCATCAAACAAGATCCAATTACAGCTAACATTTGTGTCACTCTCAAGCACATTTATTTATAGAATCTAGAAAATTCCCCTCCGGTTATGTCATTTTGCTAATGTACTTCTTAAGATCTTTAAAATGGCGCCTTCTCCTTCTCCCTCATTAGGAAATACAGATTATATCATATATTTAGTATATATTTTTCAGTTCAGGAGTTTGACTGTTGCACAAAAAAATGTCTGCAAAGTCCATTTTCTATGTACGTGCATTGGAGTTTCCACATCACACTTCTATAGGCCGAATGTTGATCCAGGATTGGCTTCCGAACTATTTGTGATGTCACACGCCATGCTCTTAGGCCCGCCTCTTAATTTCAGTGAGCACATAGAAAACATACACTAAATGCATGCTCAAAAATTCAACTGAAGGAACAAGAAGAAAGACACTTTTTTCAGAGGAGGGGGACATCGACTAAGATTCATGATGGAAAACAAGTTCTACTCACGTTTCCTCTGGCGCCATCGTGCGCGTCAGCCCGTGGCATGGCGTCGTACAGGGATGACACGTAAGTGATGATGGACTTCTCGTCGGGGTGTGCGACGTCAACATCTGAAACCGCGAGGGGAAAATCACATTACATGCCATCTCATTATTTCATGTTGCAAATTAATATTAACAGCCAGTAACTTGTAAAGACTTAACTGAATAAAACTATCATCAGTGTCAATAAACAGGCCCTTTGTTTCTTTAGGGCTGTCTTACCCTCAGGGTCCAGGAGGCGTGTCACTCCCAGGTCTCTCTCCGCCACACCGAAGGCCTGTTCCAGGTTCTCCAGGTTGGTCTGTCGGTACACTCTGCCCATGTCGACAAGTCTGGGACTGGGGGGACACAAAAATGGACAATTAATTACTATCAGGGTCCAGATGAGACGGGTAAGTTATCATCAGTGGTGGTATGTATACTATAATCATTTTAATCAAGGGTGTCCATTTTGAAATCTGCTATTTGATAGCAATGTATGCATGGGTCTATTGACTCTGGAACAGGGCAATTTTAAGCTGCACTTAAGGATCAATACATTGGCCACCTGTCGAATTCATCTTTCAAAGCATGCTGTGAAGAACTGAACAACTGAACAATAAACCATGTGGCAAGCGGCCATCTTAGTTGTCTCTCTCTGACTGGAAACTCAGAGCAAGGAGGGAGTGTTGATGTTATTTACTAACAGACTATCACCTCGAAGTGGCTAGAGGCTAGCTGGATAGCATGCTAACTTCAACAGATTTTCTGGTTGACAATTTTTGTTATTTTTCAGATGCTAATTTGGTGGCTAAGTGGCTACTTTCTGCATATGTTGTGTTATATTCCTTGTATGTTTAGCCTCAGAAAAAGTGAAAAGGGGAAAAAAAATGGAAGGCTAAAACAAAGAATAAAAAAAAAAGGGTATGCTTTTCAAAAGTCTTCTGCCAATGGCTACAGGCTCTTCACCTTCTGCCAACCCTGTTCAAGCACCTGCCTTTCTGCCCTCCGGACGTTTGACTCTCTCCGGCAAATGTCAGCGCATCTATAGGTGGAATGTAATTTATCGAGCGGCTTACGTTATCACGGCTGACAGATTCTGAGTTGGCAGCCGCTTGCACCTTCCAGAACATCCAGAACGGGCAAGAGTTCATGTTTTTTCAGAGTGCAGAACATGAATCAATGCATCACTGAACCTCATCCATCAAGCATTAATACTCGACTATTAGAGTACTCTGCTTTCACTCATAATATCAAGGGGTGAGAACCAGAGATGAGTAAATTACATGTTGGGTGTAAAAGAGACATCTACAAGTTCATCTACTTGAAAACTCCTGAGGGGCTCTCTTCTACCACCAAAAGCACACATGGGGTTTCTAAACCAAGCCAAAGTTATTGATCAAAAAACAAAATGGCTAAGTGCATTTCATATAATACAAAACTCAATAAATGTCAAAATCGAATGTTCATGCATTTAATTAGATCAAACAAAGCTAGCAGAAAGCATGGATATTGTTTTGTTTTGGCTCTCTTGAAAAGTTGGTCAACGGCACTTACACCCCTCTGGTTCTCACTCCTCAATCTCATAACAGAAGCTGTTACCAAATCCAGAAATTCAGATGTGCAACGCACATCCCTGCAGCACTGACGGTGATACTAAACAAAGGCAGTGTGTGCACAAAGCAACAGTAGAGGCAGATTCATACAGCTGTCTGACATGTAGAGTGGAATGGCCCGGACTCTGTCCATAAACAGGAGAAGACTCCACATGGCGGACTTCCCGAACAGAGTACTGCTTCCTTGGCATAGAGGGGCTGGTCACGCTCCTTCCCTCTCTTCCGTGAAAGCTCTGGGCCCTCCATCCTTTGCCCAGGTCGTCACTGCTCGAGCGGGCCCCTGAGCTATTGGAACCTCGGCCTGAGTCCCAGGAGGAAACCTCTGATGGGATATCCTCGCACAACATGACCACCCGGTCATCCAGATCACTGGCCAATCGTGACGTGCGTCCACTGAAGCCCAGGCTTCGTTTTTTCTGCTTTAACTTCTTCTTGACACCGAGCATCTTAAAATGTGCCTTAAGCTCCTCGTCCAGTCGCAAAAAAAAAAAGTCTACACTTAAGTGGATGGCCTTAAAGCTTCAGTCTTTCATGCTGACATATCCTTTGATGGTTGAGTGTAAATCCACCCTACACATTGTCCATCAAGTGAAGATCCTTTTAATCCTTCTTGCTGTGACGAAAATACCTCCTAGCTGTACAGCCGAGTCGCTGCTCCTTCATCAAGCTTTCAACTGCAGCTTATAAAATATCATTTTGAAACTCTGAACAATCACAAATTCCCTGGATGAACACATCTTCTGAACTAGGATTCCCTGAATTATGCCGAGGCAAGAAATAACGCCACAGTTTAGTGCTACAGTAACGCCCATACACCACACCCCTCATCTTTATGAAAGGCAAAACCAATGTAGCCTCAGGTGACTCCAAAAGAAAGAAAAAAAAGAAAAAAGTTGCAGGTATTTGCAAAGTTTAAGGTAACTTGTCCCTGCAGGCACCTCTTTTTTTCAGCACATAACAGTTGTAAAGAGCTGCGTCTCGCTCAGCGTTCGACTTTCTCTCGTCTAATAGCAGTTTTTCTTCTGTTTGCTCTCTGGGCTCCGCATGAATCCTTTTGTTCAAACGTCTAAAAAAGGGAAAGCAACCAATGGCAAACACCTCTGACAAATCTTCCTGAGAAATAAATGCACATTCGTTTCCCAGGGTGCGACTAAACGCGGCGATCATTTACCGCTAATTCTACCCTACAGACACACAACAACATCGGTGGGGGAGATGGCATATTTAGTGTTCAACAGCAAGGAGTTAACCCAAAAAGTTAATCATATTCGATCGAGGAATTATCATCTTAAGGTAATAAGGTATTACTCATGGCCAACGCCTGCCTGCTGTATTCCTAGCCCAGAGGCGTGAGATGTTCTTGAGAGTTGTATATTCACATTTTATTAGAGCAGAGCAGGTAGAGTAAATACAAAAAGGGTCAACAGAGGACATTTTTATAGTTAAAGTAAAGCAGAAATATCAGGTTTCAAACCTGATGAAAAAGACAAGGGTTCCCAAATTAATTTCAAACCATATGAAGCTCTGCACTATTATGTCCATATCACACAGCTAATTCTCTCTCAGACAAAATAAATCAGATGTAATCCCACAAAAAGGTCATGCCACAGATATCATTTTCGGGAATGGATCTATCTTCTCAGCACTGGAGGTGAGATCGATCATAGAGTGGGTCTAAACTAGCATTATGAGGTGTAATTTGACATTTGAGTGCATGCCAAGGCCCCGCTGCTGCTCTGATGCACTACGTACTGAATGAAAGTCGTGGATGGTGATGCGTCGTGACAAGATCCAGCATCCCAGGTCGCATCAGAAGCAAAAATAAACCCCTGTGTTTTTTCACTATTATTTACATCTGAGCTCAAGTCAAGTGCCCTTGATATTCTGAGATAATGGGCACATAAAACAGTGTAACATTTGTCTTTATGCACTTCACTCGCCATATGATTCTGCATCAGAGGCTGAGCGCAAGCAATCGGGAAAAAGTTCACTACTCACTAGTGTTTGTGTATGACGGCGTTGAAGAGCTTGCCGTCCCGCCAGCTGGTGGTGAAGTTGTCGCAGCGGATGCCCTGGTAGCCGTCCGTCATCCTCTGGGACCAGAGCAGCAGCTTCTCCTTGGCCGTCATGTCTTCTGACTGGCCGTTGATCTGAATGTCTGAGATCTGAGACAATACAAAGCATATGTAAAACGTTAGGAAGGTGGCTGATGTGTAGAATATGTCAATAATCATTATTAAAGAACCACGAAGGAAATGAGACATTAGTGGAAACCAAAAGATGATAGTTATACAGAATTACCAGGCATGAGTTTCCAAGGAAATGTTGATATCATCACATCACATCAATCAACACCTTGATCATTGCTTGATTTTGTTCTGGTTAAGTGGTCTCTCAGTATATCGTGTATTAACTTTATCAGTAGAGTGAAGTGTTGATGCTTCTGACTTGGCTCACAGCACGCTGTCTGTCTGCTCCGGTCTGTTAAAAGCCACTGCGGCTGTGGCATCCAGATAAGTTTTCATTTGGGGGATTTGGAGATGGGAAAGATGAGTCATAGGGATTGGGTTTTTCATTAGTGTGTGTACTCGTGTCTGCGCTCCGTTCCAATCCTCTGCCTCTTAAATCTGCAAACATTTTAAATGAGGAACCATATTTTTCAAAATCTTTTTTTTGTGAACAAAACTGGAGTCATTTATTCCCTTTTGCAGACGTTACGCATACATTATGGATGTTTTGATTATATGAGCGCTAGAGTCACCATCTAAAAATCCAGGTGGACTTTTGAGCTTTGAACATCTAATTCTCTCTGTCACTGTGATGAACTGTTTTTTTGCACGAACACTACATCGCATGAAAAAAGGGGATTTTGCTCTCTCTCATCTCTGTGACTCACCAGCAACCACAGCCCAGCCATTTACCCTCTCTATTCTATAAAGTATAAAGACTAATTGTATCCACAGGGCACAATGGCACCTTCGCTAGATCGCCTCAACAAAAAAGCACCAGTGTCTCCTTTTATTTCCCATGCTGAGCCTCAGCTTTTTTACGACCCGGACCTGGATCATCGGATATTAAAAGGGTGTGGCGCTGTCTATTACCGAGGGTGGTGCCAGGCAGTTCTTGGCATGACACAAGAATAGCAGGAAAAGTTCTGCATGGGATGTGGTTGGGGAGTGTCACATGACAGCAAGCTGTACACTCTGCCTGGCACACCCTCCCCTTGGGAATCAGGGAGAGAATGACTCATACTTACACACCCTGATGGAGTTTAATCCTTTATACTGCTCAAAAATCAGCTACTGCACACTGAATACCTGATGGCAGTGTTAGTGTGTTATAACAGCTGTGATTGCTCCCAGAAATGTTGTAAGAAGTATCTTGTTTTGATTAGAAAATGTCTTTGTGATGAGTAGAATCCCCTCTGATTGGTCCCGGGGAGATGGGAAACAGCAGCTGATAGGTGTCAGATCCCAGAGACAGAGGGAGAGAGCGATAATATTATGAAACACAACACTGACAGAGGAGGAGACCTGGAAGTGCAGGATGATGGTCCATATTAACCCCAGGGTCAGCTTGGGGTTCCCATCTGCAATGTCGTCGTTTCTGATGTTGACCAGCTTGACCTGAAAAAACAAGAGCAAAAGCAGTGTTAGGTGCTGAAAACACAGGCACAACAAGGTTTCCTGTGTCAGGGCAATGATATTTCTTTTTGCTTTCGAGGTTTGAGGACGTACCTGTCGGTGTTTGAGGAAGTCCAGTGCTATCTGTACATTCTGCAGTTTGTGGAATCGCATGCGGCCTTTCTCTCTGGGCTGCGGAAGGGAGAAAAGAGACAAAGATGCTGTTAAGTAACACGACATACACCTAACTGTCGGAGATGATCCTTTTGGTGTGCTCATGGTGAAGGAGAACGGAACAAAATCAGTAAAAACAAAGATGTGAATGGGAGGGAATACTGAAAATCAGGCGGAGCAGCATTTAACAGAAAGAATAAATGGAAATAACCGGTGAATTTTTGGCTAGAAACTAATTCTGATTGGTAAAAATCTAATTTACAGCTTGCGTGTAGAGAGATACCGTGTTGATTTTTTGATCCAAAGCATAATGCTTTCTTTGGCTCAGCCCTGTTATTCACCACTGCCCAACACATAGTGGGAAAAAAAAGGAATATGGTGGAAACAATTAAGCTTTTAGAAAAGCAATTACAGCAAATTTGTGCATTGGCTGAGCCACTAACAAGGTTTTGTGCCGTGTAATTGAAGTCATCTGACAGCAAGCAGAGATAGGCCCGTGATGCATTATGATTCTATTTGGATTTAAATTGTGCAGCGCTTAAACAAAATGAAGCTGACTCAGAGAAAAATAAAAAATAAAAAGCTCATCGTGCTTTGCTAAAACAAAGCATGGCCTGTGCCAAAAACTGCAGAGGTAATCAATGAGTCCTGCAAGTGTCAACAGCACCCATTGAAAACTCAAAGCTTGAAGCAAGCCTGTCAATGAGAGAAACGGAAAGAAAAAGCAACAGGGGAACTTGAAATCGCCGTGTAGGTATGAATTCCATGCACAGCCAAATCACTTGGAAACAACAAGATGTCGACTGTAATTTATCGACCCACTCACCAACCGAACGCTCCTGACCACGTCTCTCTCCCTCGGCTAGCAACAGCAGTGCAAAGAGAGCAAAGGCCAGACGGCAAAGATCAGCAGGCATAGAGGAAAATTAAAGGAAGGCAAACAGGAGGCGACGGAGAGGAGGAGGAGGAGAAGGAGGAGGAGGAGGAGGAGGAGGAGAACCATAGATCAGATATGAGAATAGTTCACACACACACACACACACACACACACACACACAGGCCAGAGTCAAGGTGTTAATGCTATGGAGGCATTCAGAAGATGAGCAGAGCTTGAGCTGGTGGAGTTAGCAATGAGCTACAGCAGCCGAGAAGCTTCGGTACAGATCTGAACCCCAGGGTACGAACATACAGTAACCCTGCTGCTGGCTTTGAAATGAGTCCAGTGTGTAACAGTTTTGTTAAAGACATAGCAGGACTGAAAGGTGAATTGGAATATAATAAGATCTAACAAAAAAAAAAGAAAAAAGATGGCTAGTCAGATCATTGAGATAAACTCAAGAGCTGCCAAAGTCAGTGACTGAGTCTTTGTTAATCAAAGTTCTGCTCAGGTTAAGCCTCTGACTGACATCTTGGCTGCGATTGCTTACAATTTGTTGCCGAAAGGCTGATATTGCCGGTTGACTGAAGATAAACACAACTTAGGCAATTAGTCTGGATTAGGGTTCAGTTTTGAGGATGGATAAGGTAAAAGCTGCGGAGCTTAGACATATTTATTGCTCCAAGCCGAGGTTAACGGCAGTACTCACCAGTGTTTCCCCAGAGAGGACCTCCAGCAGCGAGATCAGGTTATGTCCATCTCGGAGGTCTTCGTACAGGTCTGTCACGTGACGCTGCGACTGCAGGGACGAAGGAAAGCGCATGTTGTTACTGAGATTCAAGATGCAGTAAGAAGGAATTACACCAACAAACCCAGCTTTGATGGGGAGAAATGGAAATGTGTATTCATTAAACAGATTTTTAGTTTTGACTGAAGAGGAAGAGAAACAACAATCGTCAGTATTTAATCAACTTCCATCCAATCACCAAACCGGTTCTTTTTACTGTACGATAGTTGTTCCTGATGGCCGCAATTAGTCAAAATGTCTCAGAGGTATATTACAAAAAATAAATGGCACAGCACACAGTTCAGTTTTTGCGATTTTGCGCTAAAAATTGCAAACCCCAGTGACATTTTAGATGTTAAATATGAGGGGAAGGTCAAATATTTTCAGCTGCACATTATACTCGTTCTAATGCCGAGTTATATGAGTTCTCTACAGCTCTCAGCTCTTCTCTCCTACTTGTACAATTCTACACAGGTCAGGAATGCATAGCCGTGAGCAGCCAAGCCCGACTCCAAATGCCAAACGGCAGCTGTCATCTCTTAGTAGTGATAGATGGGGGTAAAAATCAGATCAGTTAGGTAAAAAAAAACAAAAAAAGTTGCACTGGTGACCAACTCAAACACAAAATAGACAAGGCTGTTCCATTCATCTTTTGGAATTTTGATCAATCAACAGTCAAAACTGAAGTGTGGTTTAACTGCAACCAGACAGTGAAGCAGGTGAGATGTTGTGACGGAGCCAGAAAACAACAGGGTCGGATAGGAGCTGGGAGAAACCAATTAAGGAAGGGGACCGTCTCCATGCCCAGACACACATTTAGTACAGTCGGGCTCCAACGTGCTGGTACCTACCTCTGCCGCCCTCCGATGCTGGTTTTAAAGGGACATAAGATGGAGGAATGCGATCAGACGGATGAGAAATGAACAAACGGAACAAATGAAAACAAGGGAGAGAGAGGAGGGCGAGGAGGAGAAATCAGTGCACATGGAATGAGGAGCATGGAATGGATGATTTGACAATGAACATGAGGGTATATGGGAAAAAGATACGAAACAAAGAGGGTTAAACTAGTCATTTCTTTAGCTCTATCACAGATTCAGTTCATGTGCTGTCATCTGTTTGATGGGCGAGGGAGATGAACGAGGCCTCGGCCCTGAAATGGAATGAAAGCAAATTTCCTTTGCAAGTTGCAACAGTGGCCGATTTATGTTGGCAAGAATTTCAACCCAGCTTTCCGAGCTTAGATATGCTCCTCCCTGCCTGCCTTGCACGGGGGGAGATGATCATGCAGTGTGGATCTGTGTGTGGAGTGTGGCGGAGGTAACCAACACTTCCACCACTAGAGCTCACTGTCTGCACATGGAAAAAAACTTCTTAAGACAGGCTGTATTGTGGGGTGTCTTGCACAGCGGACGGTACTTGAGAAGTATCTTGACTCTTGAGCTGCACAAAATCAGAAAACTTAAAACATCCTAATCACAGAGCCGACTTTGATCATTTATTTCCGTTCTTCGAACGATCAGTTTGTGATTATCTAAATGCTCCTCAATGTCCCCAGTGTGAACTGAAGAGCCATCTGTCACCACCGCTCAATTACTTCTGAGTTCTGAAGAGGCCGTGGTCTGCTCAGCCACAGCGTGTCTGCTGAAAGGTGGGTGTGACGCTACAAATTGCCCCCTCGCAGTCGGAGAGAGAGTCGCTCTGTAAACTTTTCAAGGTGAAAACCATTAGCGCACATGTCTGACAGCCCCTCTCCCCCCGGTCCGCTCTCCGCTTGACTACGATAGGCTGTTTAGAGACAAAACACTTAGCATGCATCTGCTTTTTACGCAACGTTTACGTCATCTTGTGCAATTCCTCCGAGCTCTCGGGGCCAAACAGCCAGGCGCAATCAGAGCCCATCTGCAACAATCATAGCTTTTAAGCTGACCAAGTGTGGCTTGTAGGAATTGGTTAGAAAACAGACTGCAGCCGCTCTGACGTTCCACTCTGTCTTATGCAGTAAAAAAAAAAAAAAAAGATTTACTGAGCACAGGAAACCACTCGACGGCCCTTTACAGCTTTTCATGGCTGCGCCCAACCTATAGACTGCTCCCGTCAAGCCAACCATTAAGCCTTTAAATCAGTTTAGCATCACTTTTACCTTAGAGGAACACACTGGGCCACAGAGTTAACACTTTCCCGTCCAAACATGTGCCTTTTTTCATCAATTACATTTCTAATTGCCTACTGCAGGTGAAGACCACGTTCCTTTTCTTGTTACTTGATGCTGAATATATCAACTTTACATGGTTTCTGATCAAAAATACAAAACAAAACCTAAATCTAAAAATTGGAGAAAAAAAAAAATATTTTAAAATGACAGCTATCAAGAAAGTGTATCAAAAAATGGGGGACATAGAGTGGGGAAAGACATGCAGCAAAGAGGCATGGGTCGGATTCAAAACCTTGGCCGCTGCCGGGGATTTTTTGAGAACCTTATCTGATTATATTACATGGTTTTTTCTTATATAATGTAATGATAACCACAATATTGTTGTGTCTGAACTCATGCAACTTGACTGACATCAGTGTAGGTCGGGCATGAACAGAAGGTAGCCACCCAGACCCAGGAGTCTGCGCGGCATATGTGCTACCGTTGGGCCTTAACCACCGCGGGCTCCGGGCCGAGACCAGAACTCGCCTTTTCAGGAGGAGCTAAGTGAGTCCAGATGTGTGTGACTCACCCTCCGAAATTCACAGTGAACACTTAAGAGCAACAAGAGGGAGTGACTGTGTAACTCTGCACTGTGGTAGCAGAATGCGTTAGCACTGCACACTCATGGAAAGGAAAACACTCTCTTTGCGCTTATTTTTTCCCTCTTGTTCCATTTATAAAAAATATACATATATAAATATATATATATATATATATATATATATATATATATATATATGAATGGCCCTGTGTGTGGAGTGATTATACAAATAATGTGGAAGCACGTAATGTCAAAAGGCTGTGAATGTATTGCAGCCAACAGGAGTTTCCTGGAAGAAAAGTGGCACAAGCAGGAGTATTTTTACCACTCAGTGGGAGGGGGATTGTGTTACGGGGGGGGGCTAATTTGTCACTCTTGATGAGGAACTTCAGAGTGAGGAGGGTGGCCCCGTCATGACCTGTTTACCTCCCTGTATGTGTGATGCATTGGAGGGCGTTTCGGGGCTGTTGTTTGAGGATGGAGAGTGAGGTAGGTGAGAGTGGACGAGCGCTGATCGACGGTTTACACGGTCTCCCGGGTGGTGACAGACTGGACTTCTGGTGAGCCGCCGCATTAAGGCCCGTTGTATTAGAGTACAAGACAATAATAGACCCACTAATGTGTGTTTATATAAGGGGGTTGAGAGTTCCGTTGCCGCAGCTTGCATGCTCAGAAACAATACCGTTGTGTTCGAGGGCTCCAATATCTACGCCGACAAAATCTCATAAAACCTCCCGCAAACCAAAACGTTATCCTTCCTTTTGTAGACATTATCCCCCATGATTATTGTTTTGGCTTCATTATGCAGAGTGTCAGACATCAACACTACAAAAATTCTTGCCAACACAAACATAAACCAACTATTCCCCCTCCCTTTAAGTGCAGCACACGGACTTAATTCTAAACGTGGAGGTCGGTAACCTGTCAGCATCTGGGTTGCAACATTAATTAAACATCCAAAACACCATCCTGTGGCTGAAGACCAGTAGGTATGATGATCTTGATGAGAGAACACCCACTCTGTGTTATTTAGTCCTGGAGATTACATTACATGGAGTGAACCCTTTAATATCCACCGTGGTTGTTTTGTAAGAAAGCAGTGAACCACAGGTTTCAGAGAGAGTATAATTCGTGGTTATTTTTTGGTGTAGCTTCGCTTTTTGATGGCACCACTACACTTTGCTCTTGTGAAAATGAATATTGAACTTATGGTGTTAGGCGTGTGTGAGCAGGAATGTGAGCATTCATGTGCCTTCAAAGGGCCGACATGATGAGAATGAAAGTGGAGGACACGTTCTTACCTTTATCAAGTGCTTGTTCACCCATTTTGTGAAGGTCTTTTTCTGTACTCGATCTCGTTCATCTGCGAGACAGAAAAAAAATGACAGTTAAACATCGAAATCTGGGAACGTTAGACATTTAACAGCATGTGCTACACACTCAAAATACTCAAAAAAAGTAAGTATTTTAGTATTATGTACATTTTACACAAGTTCAATGTAAAGGGTCACATTTAATGCAATGTCTTTTTTTTCTATAATGTTGAGTCATTGTGAATAAATTGAATAGTTGAATGTGTAATTTATTTAGGAGACAGAATAACCAATTTCTATTGCATGAGTTTTATGCCTAATACTTGAATAATAACACATTATGTTTTATATGCAATAACTGTAATAACTGAATCAACACATTAGGTTTGCGTCCAAACTTTGACACTTTAGATTTAACTTTTGTAATTCAATGATTTACAAATAATTAAAATACTTAAAATAACTGTTTTAGGCTAATGTTTTCCTGTACTGTGTAGTTTAGCTGCAAGCTGGAAAATGACATCATGGGCAAAGAAGTTGGAAGTTTCATGCTTTTGTTCACAAAAGCATGAAACAAAAGAGGGAATCCCAGAGGTTTCAGACTTGTCTGAATTGAGTAGGACAAAACAGATTGATCACTGGGTGGAAAAACGCCACCTGGCTGTGCCAGCCTGCATCTGAGTCAGACCGCCATCAGAGCACAGTCATTGTCGGCAGATGCGCCCCTATTGTGTAAGAAACTCTGTATATGCAAGGTCATGTCTCACACCACTGCCAGCTGTGCTCTTGGGCAGAAACATTCATAAAAAATAATAATAATCATAATAAATTCCATCACAAAGCCCCAGATGTTCTTGAAGTGTGAAGATCCTCTGCATGATTACCAGAAAACACGGCTTAACTATTAGAGTGCAATCTTCCAACAAGAAACAACAAGAAGCTGGCAAGGAACACACCCCACTAAGACAACAAACCTGCACACACCCACCCAGTGTTATGTTTCAACTAGAGATCAGGCACAAAAAAAAAAAACACAAGGTGTGTCACTGCAACATTTATTATGGACACAGAGGAGGGATCGACGTGTTTCCTGCTCTCTGGTGTGAGCCCATTTAATCAAAAGGCTGTGCTTCAATGACGGGTTTGAATTTCACCTGGAGACGCGTTGATAAGTGAAGGCACCACTCTGCCAGCCTTGGGAGTTTCTTCACTCCATGCCACTTCATGTCTTCTCACTGAGGAACCCACCTTCAGTGACTCACATCGCAATCATTTCCATTCACGTTATGCCAGAATGAACTCTGGACATGACACAATGTCCTCTGTGTTATCAGCTTTAATGGAGCGATCTGACTGTCTACTGTGCAGTGACACACCCAGCAATGAAAAAAGCAAGGGGCAGTGATTCAGCGCTGAAACAAAATAGACGCCTGGAGGCTATGACCAGCGGCGACTTCTGCAAATGTGTTGTGGAACTACGTTTCCATGGAAACCTCATATAGACACCATAGACCTTTAACCTCCTCATTTATCATTCAAACCAACGAGGGACCTCTGTGGTTCTCCTCGCTGCCGAGAAGGCCACATGTTACCCAGAGTGGAAGTTTGATGATCGGTGACACACACACACACACACACACACACATGGGGGAGGTAAAGAGGTTTCCCAGAGGAGTTGCACCTTGACCTGTTAGGTCTCTGTTAACACCACGTTACTTAATCCTGTTTCAAGCACTACAACTCTTTGTGGACTCATCGCTCTTTTTGAGTGATGGGTGCACGAGTGGATAGGGGCTGAGGGAACTTCAGGTATCAAATGTCAGTACACACAAACAGTTTTCAGTGAAGTTTATAACCCGAAACAGCATGGAAGTCAATGGTACCGTAACAAAGTACAGTCATCTAGAACTGTGCTCAAGTAGGGCTTAAGGTTTGTGTACTTTACTTGAGTATTTCTTAATTCTACGTGATAGTTTTCTTGCCTCAATTTGTCATTTTTATTCCAACACATGATTTTGACTGATATAGTTACTGGTTACTTTGAAAATTAAGATTTTGAACTATGAAGAACTATGATAATCTTGGCCCAATCTTTTAGATGAAATGAACGCTTGGGCAACCACTGGTCAGTGTTCTTCAGGCTGGTGTAGGCGTTGAGAAGAACAGGCATTGGAGAGACCAAACATAATCATAATGGCTGATTGAAAGTGTGTTGATAAAATCAACCCCTGTAGATCACTGTGTGGTAAAAAAACAGAATCAATTTGTGTGATACAGGCCTAATATCAGGCCTTTAGAAATGTCCTGAAATGGCCTTAATGTCTGAAAACAGGAACAAATGATCGGGAGAAAAAAGGAAGGAGATGTCACACATCATTCATCCTGTCTACAGCACAACTTCAGCCAAACAGGCTGTAGCTACAGTGACTCATTCGCCCGCAAACACATGCATGCTGCACAATAAAAATAATGAATGGGCTTTGCTGACCAATACAAAGTGAGGAAGCTGCTGATGAATTAGAAAAGGGGAGTTTCCTCCTGAGAGTCAGAGTGTGGAGAAACACTGGACGCTACGGCCCAATCAGAAAAAAAACTCAATGTCAACCGTTCAAATACAATGTTACGGTAGACTGCTGGTGATCAGACACCAACATCCTCCTTTGGAATCTAACAAAGGAGCTAAAATCCTGTATTACACAATAAGCTACCCAATCAAGCCTCAACATGTAAGGCTCTTAGAGAAAGAAAAACTACAACTTGAACACTGTCCAGTCCCATTAAATACTTCTTTTACTTCTCCGTGCCCTGCGGCATCTCACACATATGGGAACAAATAAATCAAGATCACAGCTTGCAATTAAGCTGTTTTCCATTAACTTGCCACCATGATTGGTACCTTTCCTGCCGTCCATCGCCTTCAGCATCCCCTGGTAATAGCCATCGTCTGAGGGCACCCTCTCTCTGCCCATGCTGTCAGAGGAGAAATTCCTGTACCTCTGCTGCGGAGAGGCCATTGTCCCCCGTTTGTCAGCTCGCAGAATAATAAAAAAAGTATAAAATATCCTTGGCGCTTTTTCCCCTTGGTGGCAAATTCTATTTCCCTCGCCTCTATCTGTCCCTCTGGCCCTCGGCTCGTCCCAGAGTATGCAGTCCTGTGGCCACAATCCACTCAGCGCTTCACAAACCTATGATTTCTCTTCCCTTCTTTCCTCTCAAACGCCTCACTCCCTCATTGAGTTCGGCTCTGCCCTTCTCCTTTTTTCTTTTTTTTTCTTTCTCCTCCTTTCCCCTTTTTCTCTCGCTCACTTTCTTCCTTTCATAGCAAGTGGTGCCTGTGGGCTACGAAGTCTGGGCCTGTCCTTGTGAGTGATGTGCGAGTGTGTGTTTAGTGGCGCTAGTGCGTGGAGGACATAGTGGGCAGGGCCCTGGACACACCCCTTCCTCCTGCAGGGTGCCGTGGAGGGAGGAGGAGGAGGAGGAGAGGAGGGGAAGGACGAGGTGTGGTAACCTGCGTGTGCTATCAGCTAATTGCTTCGTTTGCGCAAGCCAATGCACACACAGGCTGAGTCACTACGGGTAATAAAAAATCATAAAAGTCCTTGTGCTGATAATTTCTTTTACTTCATATTGCGCTAAACTGTAATGAACATTTTACAATGTACACCCACATGTCAAACAGATGGGTATCCAACAAGAGCCTAAAATGGTAAAGAGTGTCAGACATTTTCACATACACGGCTAATCATTACTTACTCACCGCATTCCTCTGAAAATTTCACACTGTGAGTAACTCACTGTGACCAGAACGGAGAAGAGATGGGGGATGAGATAGTTTTGGGAAGGGCTGTTGAGGGTTCCAGACTGTGACGGCCGACCACACCCTGAACATCACTGACTTACTGAGAAATACAGCAGCTCTCGACTTAGCTTCACACAACTGAAACACATGCGCCTAAGCATTGTGATTATGTTGGAAAGTTACTGTTATTTGTTTTGATTCCTGCAAACATCCTTGCTTTATCGCTCATTGTTGCAACGTAATGTCTCCCTCCTTAATCCAAATACATGTTCAGATCTGGAGGAGCTTTTGCTTATAAGCTGATGAATGTGGTAAATTTGAGTTACTCTCGCTGGACTAAGGTTGTCAAAAGCACTGATACTGCAGTGCTGTTTCCGCTTCCACGTAATTAAAACGATACAAGATCTGCAGTCTACATTATGGAAACTACTGATGCTGTACTGAGATATCTACAATCAGATTTTCAACACAAGGCTACACAGACTTTAACATAACATGTAATGTATCAACGCTGTCTGCATATTGTTAATAAAAAATTAAAACATATTCTTTTTAGTATCCTTTTCAAACAATATTCTAGTATTGTACTTTTTTGGTATCATGATAGCCTCATGCCAGAGTGCCTTTCTTTGGCACATGATGTATTCCACTATTGTTTTTCAGCCTAACTACTCATTTCCTGCTCAGCGGCATTTAGTCCAAACAAATTAAAGAACATCAAATGCATCACTTCCTGTTAAACAAGAGGATTTTGCCAGGGAGGTGCAATGTAATGACAAAAGCACTACTGGAACAATGTTTATGGGTTCTCCTAATGGAAGATTCTAAGCAACACACCTGGGATATAACTTTCTTTCATTTCATGATAGGTTAATTTTCATACACAGTAAAAATAAGAATGCACTTTGGACCACTCAGACAATTATCAAATCCAAATGACTGGGGATGAGGGATTTTTTTTTGGCAGTTTCACCGGCCAAACTTCTGTTAAGGCGATCACAGGTACCTTTTGTACTTAACACTGGCACCTGCGGCAACAAGTTACAATGACTGGATGATGATTAATGTCTGCGGTAGCAAAAGTAAAAAAGCCCTGCGGTAGCAAAAGTAAAAAGGAGTCAAACAGTCAGTAAAGTGACTCAGTACTTTCAAGATACACAACAATATCTTAGCTGAAATCAGCCAACATGCGCAGCAAAACCATTAAGTGTATTAAACTGAGCAGCATTTTAACGCTTATAAATTTGACTTTTTGAAGTTTCTCTCCAGCCGATTCGTCCTCTATTTCTTCCGAGTATGTCAACAGAGACCCATAGATTCCCTCCATACTGGTCCCCTATATGGCTAGCATGTGCTGACAGATAAACTGGAGGGTGGGGTGTGTCCTCCCTCTGTTAAATCCTGCCTCTCGGGCCCTAAGGTGTATCTCATTTCCCCCACCCTGACTGACATCACTTCACGAGCCACCTCGAATCACTTCTTCTTGCAGAGAGCCGGGTATTGAACACGACCTGCACGAACATGAAGGCACTTAATGTGTCAGTGTAAGTGTGTCTGTGCAGGCGTGTGTGTGAGTGTGTGGGTCCGTGCTTTGACTCATTCGGAGCCACGTTAGCAAATTTGAAGACACACCTTTGTAGTTTCACACAATGTCTAGGCAAGCAGAGGAATTAAGGAGTGGTATGTGGGCAGGTAATTAAATGAGGGAAAGGAAAGGAATACGGAATTCAATCTGAAGGACGGACAGGATTTCACCTATAATATAAATGCTTTTGTGCCCACAGCCGACTAAATTCAAACAGTTGTAACATATCAGGCTTGAATGAATGACAAGAGCAAAATGTCTCATTAATGACATACAATGTTGAATAGAGCGTAATTGAATGAAACACAACACAAACGGTTTTCCGGGTCATCTGAGCTGCAGAAGCAACAGTAGATAGTAACAGAGAGCTCTGTGACGTTCTGGCAGTGGAGCACGCACTCGCACCCCATACAGTATAAGCTGGAGGTCTAAACCTCACGGGAAACACCAGCAGGGGACCCAGATGGGAGCGGGCAGCCGAGGGTGCAGAAAGTGTGGAACATCTTAGTCATGAGATCTTTTCCACCAAAAGGGAGACGTATCATTAAGGTCTCAACATGCCTATTACACTGCTCCCTCATCTGGCCTCATCAAAACCAGATGGAACACTTGAGCTTTTTATACGAGCGGAGAGAGCGCCTGGTGAAAATAGGAGGAGAAAGTATTTTCTCTCCAAATGCCAAGTTTGAGGTTTGATCCTTTCAGTGATAGAAGTGACAGGGAAGTCGGTCTTCCGCTTTCCACACTGATTTTGCAGTGCAGAGCAGACGTTCTGAGGGATGAATGCTAGCTGGGAGAAGACAGTCTAGTCTGGGTGATCTTAATCTGTCTGGTACTTTGGTTTAATGCATCTTAAGCTGAGGACATTCCCATCAGCTGCAGCTGGTCTTTGTATTCACTGTTAAAGGGCAAATATTAGCATGCCAACATGCTAAACTACGATGGTGTACTATAGACTGTAAAGACGTGGAAGTAGGTCTTAAAAGTGGAGCCAATGCGTAAGAACTTTAAACCCTGCACGCAGGGGCAACTAAATTGGTTGCAAAAAATCTAAAATGTATGGAAGTCTATGAGAAGATGAGACTAATTTTCACTTGATTAATTACCAGAGTAAACAGTTGCCTAATACGTTTATGGTCTCAATTGCTTGTTCAAGTTTTACTCGATACAGCATGATGTTTCATTTGTAAATGATTGTCCTATTTAGAGTGCAATGGGCGAAAAAGCAGGGCATGTTTGAGGGAATGGTGACCTTGTGATTGTTGCTATCACACTGATCTGCATGGTGTCCTGTCCTTCTCAGCTAGATCCACCTCTTGCTTCTCTCCATCTCCAGCTTCTCATCTCAATATGGTCACTTCTGGCTTCAAAAACCAAGATGGCGACCCCCATAACACCCTAATGCGAGACTTCAAAACAGTAGTCCACATAAACCCTGCTGAACATCAGCGTGCTAGCATTACCTCTGTGAGTGCGTTAGCTTGCTGACTGGTACTTACATTTAGCTAAGCACAGCCTTGCTGACCTGCTATCATGGCCACAGACTCTGAGCCTAGTTACCGAAGAATAAACTGTATCATTGTGAAAACTGTTTGCTATAATTACCATAAACAAATCTGACCACCAACATCATGGCTTGGTTCTATCCCACACCAGTGCTTACGGTTCCGAAAAACCACATTTCCCAAGAACCCTTCTGCAGTCCCCGTTTTTCTCAGTTTCATGCCAAAGCAGAAATCAATGTCATAAATGTCTCAAATCTGTTTATAAAGTACATGCCCTGATGGATACTGACAAACACATGGTTGGGACTCAAACAAAAGCCAACACATTAGATGACAAAGGAATCCGAAGAATGTGTCATTATGTTTTTTTCTGAAAGAGCTGAACGGCAGAGCAAATTCAAAGGTTTAGTTGGAGAGAGGCCGAACAACACCTTCCACTGTAGAGGGTGAAAGAGCTGCAGGAATGATTTTACTCCCCCTGGTGAGTTTAACTCTCCTCTCTTACTGCCTCCTTTTAACCCTCTTGTCCTCCTATGGCCAATTCAGGTGAAAGTGTAAGCATTTACGGCAAGATATCTGTTCGCCACACCCCACGTGAAAAGGAATGCTGATAAAACTAGGAGCAGCCCTAACACACCCAGGATTATCACCTCATTTGTTCTGTAAAGAGGAGGAGGAGGAGGATGAGGAGGAGGCATGGCCGGGTAGCTGCCACCTAGAGTGCGAGCCGGATCATATTTCTACTGTTCTTATTATACAAAACAAAAAACCCCAACAGCCCCATGCCATGTAGAGAGAGAGCCCTGGCACCATGACTGTCCTAATGACGGTAAGGATTGATGAAGAACATCATACACTGACATGTGGCACGCCAAATACAAAACCTTTCATTGATTCCATTGAAAATCCACTTATATACTAAAACAGAAGAAAACCCCCCAAAAAACAAAACACGGACTCGCTGGAAAACTGCTGTCAGGGGCAGCCTGTTTTTCAGTCAGGCAAAGCTAATGAGAGCACTGAGGCTATGTTATTAAATATAATTGTGTTAAATTAGTCGTAAACTGGGTTTAATGGGTCAGGTGCAATTTATTTAGTTATAGACCTGTTCTTTAATGGGAAAATGAAAAAAAAACTAATAATAATACTAATACTGATGCTTCCAGTGACTTTATATTTGACATTTTGAAACTTTTAGGATCTTTAAATGTGTATTATTTATACAGATCTACGCTCCAGACATTCAATCCAACTGCAGGGGCGGCTCATAACTGTGCCATGATGCGCCGTCCGGTTATTCCCCACACGTATCTCCGACAGGTCAGCAGACTTCAGATAATGTCGTCAGAATTAGAGCTGACGATGAGGCTGCAAACCCAATTTAACTCAGACTGAACAAGCCTCTGGATTAGCCACGGCAGCTGAGTTTTAAAATAGCTCACTGCTGAGCCTCAGGAAGCCTTAAAGGACTCTGTGGAAAGCCCCACACATCTGGGATTGTGTCAGTTGCTAATGCTTAAAAATCGAAGCATTCCAGTGAAACAGGGCAGTCGGGGAAGATTGCTGAGGTAGCTGCAGTTTGACGGGAACAGAGGAGAACACTTAAAAACAGCATGTGCCTCCCTCTGCAGGTGAGTGCTTAATTCTACGCAGGATTTGCCCTTTGCTGTTTGTAAATGCACGATTCAAAGGTGCAGTGAGTGATTCAGGGGAAAAGACGTTGATTGTAACCACAGTTTGCGTCAGTATTTACAGCAACAACCTGGGAATGAAATCCAACAATCAAGTATCTTTCTTTGGAAAAAAACGTTTGCGCACAGAAACGCCCCGGGGGTCTGTTCCAGAGAGCAGGTTTAACGAACTCTGAATTTAAACATGAAACTCTGGGCTGACTAACCCCCAAGATGGGATCCCGCTGTCTAAAACAGGGCCAGAACACAGCAAGAACCTCACGAGATACAAGTAGAAGGCAGAGCACACTGCTTCTGAGTCGTAGGAGGTGATTGAGAGAGATTACTTATGTATGAGTCAATAAACCTCTGCAAATCACAACATTCATTTGCCAAATGCAAGTTAAATCAGTGTCATATTAAAAGAGTATATTGGGTGTCTTTTGTCTTTGTGTTCAGGGGGAAGTTGTAACTTTTGTCTCCACAGCTGTTTACGGATCTTAGTGCCTAAATAAAGTGCAAGTTAGCACATATTTAGAGCTGCGCCGGTGGTGTTTTGCAACCACTTCACTGTGTCTTTAATTATCATACTCAAAGGGCACCATAAATCTGAAAAAGGCTGTGACTGCGGGCTTGGATGAGATGATGACCACCAACTGTTCCTCGCCATGTTTCCTTCGCTGCCTAGTGAAAAACTTTGCCGTTGGTCCCACAGCTCTTCGCTGTGCTGTTTGCACACTGCTGTTCAACCATCACCGCTCTTTGTCTCCTATACCAGACAAACTGCGGGTGCGAAACATATCAAATGCAGAGGATTTCTTCCTGGAAAAGCCTTATCAGGTGTTTTTCAGAAGTCAAATTGAAGAGCTTCACTGAACTGAATTAGCAACAAACAGTTTTTTTAACTACTGGTTAATAAGTTGTAATAATGCCTTGATTAGCCAATTCATTATTTACTCTATGAAATGTCAGTGAATGGCCATCGTACATGTTTCATCAGACAGTTCAAAAGCCAGAGATATTCATCAAACTGTTATATAAATCAAAGCATGTCCTGACAGTTGACAAGCTGCTCCAATAATGTTTTTGCTTAAAAAATGACGATTATTATCGGCCATGACGGCAGCGAGCTGGAGATGCTACTGCTGACGTGAGCTGTCCAAAAACCTTCTTTTAAGTAAACTCTGCATACACAAACAATGTTCTCAATGCTCAAGTTCATGTGATACTACGAGCAAAGTTTCATGTTGTGTCGAGCCTTCTTAGTGTTTTAAAAATAGCGATTTTGATGCTAGTGTCAGAGTGCCCCTACATCCCATTGAATAAGAGCTTGCCTGAAAAAGAAACTACGGTAAATCTTAAAAGTGCTTCTTTCGTAGTAATTATGCTTTTACACAAAAGCTTGCCTCATATTCAATCACAAATAAAGCCTCGGTTGCTATTTGGCGAGAGTTTTACTTTAATCCCTCATTGACGAAGTGCAGCAAAATGGATTTCCTCAATGGAAGTACTGTGGATTGTTACTTCATTAAATCGAATTAAATTCATTTTAAAATCCCAATCCCAAAAACAACTGGTACAAAAAAGGTAGGGGGAATTCAGCTGTTGTTACTAAACTGAACGTACACATTGCGGGTTCCCCTTCTCTCTTGTGTTCTATTAATCCATTATTACTAAATGTGGTATTTCCATACACTATGGCGCCCCTTGGCAGTTTCCAAACGCCAAAGTAAACGTGGAAAAAGGGGAACTCGAGCGACGTTTCCATGCCAACAGCTACAAACATACAGAACCATGTGCAGGGGCAGCTGTGACTGACGTTTACTCACGGCTGTATTTATAGGCGCAGAGACAGAGGAGTCTCCGGCTGAATGACTGATCTGACGTGGAAAGGAAAACACCCTCTTCCACCCACACGACCCCGCTCTCTCACAGTGGCGCTGCTGTCCCTCACCACCAGATAGCGCCAGAGCACAACCACACCCAACTTGTTCTGGATGTGGAGCCTGCAACTAGGAAAAGCTGTGGACTACGAAAGAAGATTTCCAGAAAAGAATATGACAACCTCTCTGTTCTTTTAATGTTGAACAAAAGATTTGAAGATTTAATAGGAGATTAATAGTTTCCTCTCAATAAGCCTGTAAGCATGCTACGGAAAACCAACATCAAAATACAGTACTTGTCTATAGAGACTTAATGGGAATACTACAATGACTGAAAATACGCCCAATATTTAAGAAAAAAGAGGAATGTAAGAATAAAATGAAATGCTTTAAGAAAAAGAACCATCAATAAAAGAGAGATTTTTTAAGTTGTAGTCAGTGATGAAGACATAATTACACCTACTGCAATTAGATACTAATCAGATACTGACACTATTACACTGTAAAAGAAAGTCTGTATTTATCAACACATTGATGTGATGTCACTCACGACAGTAACATGATAGTAAAAAAACATAGATTATGTAACGTATCAGGTTATCAATCACACTTGACTGTAGATTGGCTGACACTATCAGCGTGGGCATGCTACTTATAAAATAGTTAGCAAAGATAACGCTGCCCGAGCAGACCCTAATGACCACTTCATATCTGTTGTAGTTACTTATTTACAACGACACTATACTATGAGGATTTGCTTTAAGCTTTAACAAAACCATTACCACAACCTCTAGTCAAACAACCTTTATCTCGAACCTCTATCCGGCACTACGCTGACTTTTTAATGTCGTCAGACACACGTTACCACACCTCAGTGCTCCACTTTTCAGACTGACAGTTCCCATACTGTAGGTGTGGTGCCTTTATCCAGTCATAACACAGGCATGCCGAAGGGTTTGTCTATGATCGCAATGTATGCTTCTTCTTCACCCATGTTTGGATTCACTGTGAGATTTACTGCAGCAGCGAACGCCGGAGGCAAATCTCTGATGCATCTCATTATAAGAAAGTCGTCCAAGGAGAGAGGTTTCCCCCTCAGACAAGAGAGTTCATCTCTATTCACTGAACCATTTTCATATAACTGTGTAAATTCAGAAAACTGATTTCAACCACTGCTATAGCTTTGTGCACTGAGCAGCCAGCCTCACCTCTTCAAGTCTCACCCTGTGCTGTGTGATGCAGTGGGAGAGCGCCCCCCTCAGGATTGACATGACTCATGCAGAGGCTGCTCTTTGTCTGTGTCAGTGTGTAATAGAGTCCTGCCCCACATCCATCTTTTTGTCCCTGAGCAGGAGGTTTAACTGGATGTTCAGTCCTAAGAACCAACACAGGTTTCTGTCTTTGTTCCCACTTTTACAAAAAAATGAGGTTAATTTAAAGTTTCACAAAGTTTTTAATTTAAACTTATGTTCTGAGGTGTGTGTGTGTTTTCTTACCATTTGCTGAGGATCTTTACTCAGAGTGAAATTATGTTGGCTGAATTCACTCAGGTCATGACTTAATTCACCACGGTAGAGATACAATACAAATGAATCATGAGATATATACCAGATCATAATAATACTTCCATATAATTATTGCTTTATTATTTCAGACATTTGCTTATTTAACTCAGACTATTAATACGAGCTCACACCAGTGTGCTTTATGAGCACGGTCATCTGCATTGTGGATTTGTTTTGGGTTTATGTTTCACACCTCAGGCTACATCCCAGCCGCTCTAACCTTTTAAGTGTGTGTCCAGAACCGACTACACAATAATTGCAGGCAGGTTGAGAGTCTGTGTTATGCACTAGATAAACAACAGAAATAGCACACTCGAAACAGTGAGTCAGCTGTCTCACACCCATATCTGACCGTAATGCTGATGTAGTGTTCTCAAAATCAAAAATTAAAGGGACCATGTGGTATTTTTTTGTAAACGAACAAGTTGTATTCAGTGCCTCGGATCCGCTATAATTACAACCCTTGAGGTGCATGTGTATACCTGTTAAAATATCTTTAATTCTACATTGTTCAAATACGTGATCGCCAGCTTGCAGTTTTCTTCTTCACCGACTTTTTGGGAACCATTACCGCCACCAGCTGTAGATCAGTGGAATAGCGTCCATGTGATTTCTTATTTTGCCACTGATTTGTAGTGTATAATGATACTACTACTACTGCTACTACTACTACTAATACTAATAATAATAATAATTGTAAAACAACAAATATGAAGAAGAAAATGATCCATGTTGTTCTCAATAATAATAATATGAATACAATTACTCACTTTATAATCCATTCACTGAAACTAAATTAAAACAAAGTACATTAAACCAAAAGCTATTCCCTCCTGTCCAGCCTATCTGTGAATGGCTGTATAGTAACAGCCATGTGGTTTCACCATGCTGACAACAAAGCGATACAACAAAGTAACTCCTCCCCACACAGTCACAGGTCTCTCCACTCACCTGTGCAACACATCTTACTGTACAAATATCTGCTGCTCTCTCCATATGAGCACATCGCTCGGTGATTCCCTCGGTCCACATTCCATAATGAAGCCATTATAAGCCTGAGACAAGATCCCCCGATGGCCCTCTGTGTCCCGGACACACTGTGCCAGCTGGTGTGAAGAGACTTAAAGAAGAAACAGGAACCACTTTCTAAGAGATGAAAGCCGGTAGTTGGCCCTGCCCCCTTGATTCATGAGCTAAGCAGGTAAGTCGACATTATTTTATGTCATCTTTTGATCGATACGTTTCGATCTACGCGATCTAAACCGGACTCCTCTGTTGAACTTTTTTGTGTAATTGCTCCCCTAGAAAACGGTTCCTCCCTTATATAATCTATTGATGAATCTACTGCACCTGCGACTGATAACTGTCCACGATCAATGTTACTTTTCCAGTTTTTGCTCACACAAGCAGTATAAATGGGAGGTGTTTAAGAGCCTCGGGGTGTATTGGCATACGTGACTGCTCATGTCATTTTTCTTGACGGTTTTAATGCAAAAGATATGACATGTTTCTAGGCAGTTCCTAACGCAGCCCTGGAGCGACAAGCCTCTGAGTACACTAGAGCGGGAGACACTAGAAGTTCCCCAGTACTCATTTCTTTTTCTTTAGGATTTTCCAGGCCCAGCTCACAAACCTGATGTAATCTCAGCTCCACAAATTGGTATGTTTGAATACAATTAAACCAGCATCACCAAACCCTGACTGTCTTAAGATCACGAGTCATGAATTTATCTTTCGTCAAAGGAGCGGTCTGCTCCAGCTGACACACGCACCTACTGTCGCCAGTCAACCGCAGGATGTGACAGTTTATGACAGGGCACAGCTGAGCTGCTCCTAGGTCGGATTTAAAGGGGAAAGTGACGTAAATATGCCGTGCTCTCTTCTTCTAGAACTTCTGCGGCCTCTGACCCAGGACCATACACGACGCTCTCTGATCTCCTAACATGCTGCACTGACTACAATCACTCACAGGGCGGCATTTTTCAGTGACGTGCCAAGAGCACCTCTTTTTTTGGACATGCTCAGTAAACACGCGCTTGTTGTTGAAAAAAAAGTTGTTTGTGCAATATCTAATGTAATTTCATTCCGACTGTATTAATAGTACCTGGAACTTTATTGAATTTAATTGGCAGCATATCCTCGCAAATTCAGAGTGGATGGAGCTGGAGCTTGGGGATAATCAGAACTAACATGAGAGATGTGAGCTGAATACAACAAAGGCAAATACTAATGCCATAACTGGGCAAATGTTTTTGTAAAAACAACTGAAAAGCTGAAGAAAAAGAATGACAACAGTACAGCAAAGTTAACAAATATATAATATCTGAAGGTACCAGTATGAATCATCATACCACCCACCATCTGTAAAGCTCAATATATCAGCATCTGGTTTTCTTAATCCCTCCAAAAACAAAGTCAAAACTGACAATTTTTTTTATTTTACAGTGGGTAACATGCAGGGCTACATCTCCCTTCACAGAGTCTTTTTTTTCCGATGGATGCAACCTCATGGCGACAACAGCTGAAGAAAATCCCTGCGTCCAGCCAAGATTTTATTTCCACCGGACAAAACCAGGCTAGCTGTGTAACCATGTGTCCAGGCTTTTGTGCTCGGCTAAGCTAACTGGCTGTAGCATCATACTGGACAGAACAGAAAGATATGAGAGCAACAGCTCTTGCACTTTGTACTTTGACGTTCTTTACTTTTAAAGTCAGAAGGCTGGTCGTGTGACGGCCCTAACGGAACAGAACTGACAGATGGTCTACAAGAGAAAGAGAACTGGATTGGTGGAAAGCCTGAAAAAATCCAAGAGAAACTTTTAACCTCTGTCACTGAAATCACTTTTTGTTTATTTGACTAAGATCTGATGTTTTTTGCAGTACATTAATAACCATAGCCGCATGCGAAGACCACCGTCTGGCGCAAGATACGTTAGCATCCTTAGGTAAACTGCTGATGTCACTGTTTACTATATGAGCCATGGAGTGCAGAGAAATTCCTAATGGAGGTCACGAGGGGTTAAGATAAACTCCCAGCACATTACCGGAGGTGTTTCCACAGTCCCAGTGCTCCTCATAAATAAATTCAGCTCTAAATGTATGTGTCCCGTGTGTCTCTCTGTCTCATCGGGGTTCCTTTAGTATTCCCAGAGGGCATAAGAACTGTATCCAAAGGCCGTTTGGGTTTTCCCTGAGACACAAGTTCACTGTTTATGTTATGACTCATGCCTACTGGTTCACCAGCACCAGTCACAGTGGCGTGGGCCATCTAGCCTGTTTAATACACTCATGAGCCCTGGAAAAACTGCACACACACACACACACACACACACACACACTGGTGCACAGTAAGTGGTAGCTGACTTGCTCCAGAGTGGGAGTTGTGGCCGTTTCCAGGAAGAATGCTGGCTTTTCCACAAACCAGGCCAAAGCCAGATCCAGGACTCAGCCACCACGGCCCACACAGCTCGTTGAGGCAATGCGTGTGATTAAATGGCATTCCGGCTCTTAGCATGTCAAGAAGGATGTTATACTTTACCAGCGTTGTGAAAAATGACTCGACACATTCTCAACTCTCAGCTCCTGTATAACAGGGATGGAGTGTGGGCTTTATTTAGCTCAAAGAGCCACCTGTCGAACCTGTTGTGCCTGAGAAAATTCTTTACCGGCCTCTGGTGTAAAGTGTTTTGATGTCCCATTAACAGCCTGGGAAAACCCAGCGTTTTAAAACTGTATAATAACCGGCAGTATGAATGTGAAGTCGCACATGATGTCGCCCTGACACCTGAATTGTCAAGTGTGGGTTTGTATTCAAGAAAAACCTGCTTTGGTACATCCTCCTGGGCCCCTGGGTAGACGTGCCACTTTTGGCAGCGTAAGAAAGGGAAAACAAACACAGATGAGAAGTCAAAGTTCAGCCAGAGAATGTCGACTGATGCACCTCGTGTCTGACACGGATTATTTACAGTCTCGCTAAGCCACGCCCCCTTCCTCGCGACCTTTCGGCTGACCTCATTCTGACATGGTCGTGGGCGCATGTTAATATCCATGTTCCCACCTCGGCACACGCAGAGCAGTTGTAGTGCATCTGACTGGAAGCTGAACGACTCGGGGCCGGGGTAAGCGATAGCTCGAGCTGAGTGGCAAGTGAGTGGATAGAGGGCGGAGCTGTCAGCGTGCAGAACGGACGCCAGCGAAAAAGTGGACAGCTAAGACCTGAAAGCCCCATGACAGGCCTGGACTGAAGAGCACGGATCAGCAGGGACAGCAGCTGCATTTAACTCTTCAGCACCTCAGAAACATTAGATTGAACATTATAATATTGGGGTCAGATAAACAATGGTAAATTAGTTAATGTCCCCACAGATTAGAGTGATGTATCATGAGTGTATCAAGGCAATACTGATTCCCTTTCATAGGACTGAAAATATATCTGTCTACTCCAGTAGAGATCACGCGCCAAAGGGTATAATCTTCCTTTCAAACCGACATTCAGATCATTTGCCTATATCAAGATTAAATCCAGAGACTATTCAATATTGGCGGCAAGTTTTTTGAATTTAGCTTTGATGGTCCGCCAACTGGTGGTTGGGGGATGGTACTTATCCACAGTCATTAATGATCAAATTATTGCCTTTACTATTAACAAACAAAGTGCCAAATCATACAATTTACCCATCACAAAAGGGTTTTTTGGGAGCTGTTAGCACCCCCCCTGCTTTGTAAGGTTTCCGTCAATCCCGACTCAAGTTTTGGGCCTGATGGCTCTGCTTCCATGCAGGTTTAGCTGTGCATTTGAAGGGTTATCCCTTGAAACTTAAATAAACACAAGCCTAAAAGGTGAAAGTGTGAAATGGGACCAAAGTAAACAAGAGCAGAGTGTAAACATTTGCCAAGTGTTCCATCAGACATTTACCCTGGGGCTAGCAGAAATGCAGTGCGAGTCGTTTACAGCAGGTTGAAGAATGTGCATTTTGAAAAGCCCTAACATGAGGATAGAATAGTGCTTTTGTTACCACCACATCCAAATACATGATGGAGGCCAAGTTTAACATTAACCAGCCCGTATCTCAGCCCAGTTTCCTCATAGTCCCTTATCACGCTCGCCTTCCTTTCATTACAGCCATCTTCGATCAGATAAGACTACACTAACACTTTCTCTGGGTGATGTCTCAGCACTTACGATTTGTGAGACTGTACTCAGGCCCAAGAGAAACGTTCCAACACGCTCACAATGACGATGCAAACTTGCCGATTTTTAGCATGTATGATTTTAAGCACATTCATTATCTTCAGTTTAATGTAACCCTAGCCTGCTATAATATAAATTAGCACTAAACAAACAGCTAAGGCTAAGTCAGTTTAGGTGTTTTGATCACGCTAGGGGAGAAGTTTCAGGCAAGACCGAGGCGGTGGACTGACCAACAAAGCTGGCATGGTTCAGAACAAGCGAATGTGTATGCCACTAAGTGATACACCAAACTAACGTGCAGTCATCGGATCAAACAGCTTATTATGTATCTACTGTGTTAGTGGGAGGTGTGTGGTGGGAGTTCTTTGCATACAAATGTTGTTTCTCAGGGGGACATCCAAGATAAAGCCATCAAAGCGTTGCCACAGAACAGACACAAGGGTTCACGTCTTTTGTGAGACTGTCTGTTGGTTCAAAGGCTGGCAGCTGGTTAGGGACTGGCAGTAGCTTCAACCTGGCAGGTGGATTAAACCAGGGCTAAGACAGAGTGATTCATCTGATTGAGGCAACACATACACACACACAAATAAGCCTTTGATACATAGCCAAACTTGACCAGACAGGTTTGGGAGGGACCTGGAGGCATTGTAGCAACAGCACTCATTAGTTTTTCTGCAGTAACAAAAAAAAAAAAAAAAAAAGCTAAGTTCAGCTCAGTTCAGCCTGGACTGGTTTGAATCCATGCACTGTGACATTACGGACTGTCAGTCTTGGGGACACTGCAACGTGAGCCAAATTGAAGACCTCCCACAGTGTGTGAGCGTAATGAGGGCTAATCCCTTTGCAACTGCAACTAAGGACAGACACTTTGTGAAAGTGGCACGAAAAAGTCCCGACGGCACCTTCGCCCAGCTGCATCGGACAGCAGCTGACAAGTTTCAAGGTTAAACATGAACGTGACACAAAAAGGACAAGTTTGTTTCAGGCTTAAGTAACATGACCTGCATCAAACAAAGTATACAGGATAATGAACATAGGCATCAGTAAAGTGATAAATATGCAAATAAAATGCATAATTAGAACTGTCACTGTAGTACTAGCACCAAAATCAACATTTGGGGGGTCATGCTCCTCTCATTCCTATTTTTCAACCTTAACACCTCTTTTTCAACAACCCTGAAACATTCATCCCTCTTACCTTGCCCCTTGTGTTTTCTCAGGCGCCAAAATACAACAAGGGTGACTAAGTGCCCCAAAACCACCAGGGCGGGGAGAGTGGGTCCTGGGGGGCTTGGAGGCATTTGTTGGGAAAGATAGAGATAAGACAGAAGGGATGAGGGGACCAGCCCAGGCTGTGGTGACAGGTGGGGCCTTCAGTGGGAGAGGGGTAGTGGGTGTGGCAGGGACATTTAAAAAAAGGAGGCCGGCGAAGGAATTCCTGCTGTTTTACCCACCCTGAGGCTATTACTGAAAGTCTTCTTCTGGTCTGCCTCTTGGTGATTGTTCAGCTGTTTTCACACACCGGCCTCTTCTAGACAAAGTTCTACTGTATGTTCCAAGTGAAAAATATGTTTGCCTTTTTTGCCAATGCACAACACTAAAAGAACTAAGTGTTTTCTGGTACAGATATTTGTATTATTTTTGGCATCTTTCAGTATCAGCTGCCGCAGGATGAAAATTAACTATGTTGTGCTTCAGTTTGTTATCTGATGCACCTCTGCCACACATTCCATCTTACTGCGACAACCACTTCATGTTATCTCGCAGGATGACCTCGCTATCTGCGTTCTTGTCTAATAACTCATTTTCCGGAGAATGCGGGTCACACTCAATGAAGCAATAAAAGGCTGTAATATCCTAAAGAGAGCCCAGCTCTCTGAAAGGGCAATCTGATTATCAGAACAACCTTACCTTACCTAAAACATAATAAACACAACCAGACAGTTAGCATGGTGATGAAAATGAATTGAAATGACACATTTTAACTGCCCAGTCTATATTTTTGACACGGCAACAATAACAAACACACTTCAGCAGATGCACTGGGATTGTATCATGGCGGGTGGTCCTGTTTTACGGCATTCTGAAATAGCCCGGACAGCAGACAAACGCGGTCGTCTCTCGCACACGCAGACACACAGAGAAGTCTTGAATAAAAGAAAAAGCTCTTTATATCAGCCCTGTTTGTTTACAGGTGTCGGACTGAGAGGAAAAACACCTCCTAAAGGGGGGCGGAGGAGGGTCGGGGGCGGGTGACACGTCCCAGCTCAACACCTGCTCTCACCCACTTTTATCTACGTACCACAAAATAAAGGAAAATATTGAAGGCAGCCAACCTCAGTCATAATTCAAGTCGGTCACATTGTGGACAGGTTTAAATATGGAACACAATGTGCGTGGCTGTAGCCGAAGGCCGTGCTGTTCAATGTGAGTGTGCGTGTCTCTGTTGTGTGACTACGAGCACCGGTCGGGAACAACAAGATTTCACACAGTGCGTTTGCCAAAAAAACTCACCAACAGGCAGCAGCCAGACAGACGGACGCAGTTAGACACAGACAGACACGCCACAGCAACCCCACTCTGTGGACCTACCAGGTATGATCTTCATCTAACAGACGGTACAGAGAGGAAGAGGAGGACGAGGAAAAAGAAGAGAAGAGCTGGACAGAGGGGGAATGAAGAGGACAGGAGAAGCTCCTGTTTGTTTGCTCTGAACTGGCTTGTTTCTCCGTTGTGTTGAATTTTGACAGGCTGCGCCTGCTGCTATGATCCGTCAGCCTGCTCTCCCGTGGCCAGGGGAGGAGGGACGACACAACAAGCTCGGGGAAGGGGGGCAGGCGAGGGGTGAGGGGCTCTGAGGGATGAGGGGGGCCCGGGTGGGCAGGGGGAGAGGGCAGGAGCTGACTGAGGGTTATAAATATCCACCAGACCCAGATGATCACAGTGTCACAGTTAGAAACTGATGGAAGAGCTCTGGCGGGACACTCGGCTATACTCGCCCCCCTTGGCGACACCCCCCACAAACACAAGCACCCCTCTTCCTACTTCTCCCTTTGATCACGATGGTGGCAGGTTTATTCTGTGAAATTAAGTCACAGCACTCAGCAAGAAAAACAGATCTCATGTTTGAGCCCTCTTGGGTAACATGTGCTACAGTCATCATTTGGATGTAATGTTGTCAGCACGTACAAAATGGACTCATCACTATCAAACCACAAGATCCTGGTGAGCCTGGTCATTGGTTTACTCAGTGATGATAAAACTAAATGCAGTCTGTGATGCTGTTATAGAAAGCTGAACTTTAGCTCATTCTTCTGTTTCCCTCACAATGCATGAGGTGGTTTGAACTCGATATATTCAGTGTCGAAACTGGGAAAAGCCCTGGCAGTAACGCAAGTGGACAGAAATAGAGACAAAGCCAGTGAGAATGAAAACTGGGAGCTACAGTAAGACTGCTGGTATGTTTACTAAACCCGCCTCACGCAGAGTTTAGTGATGGACAGAGTTTAGCGTGGCCGGAGCTCTCGATGTTCATCCCCTATTGCTTTTGGGATCGCAGCTATGCACAACATTCTCTAAATATAGTCATTTCTAATATATGCATACGGCTTTGGTCAGTCGCACCGCTGACAACTGGCTCCATCTCGACGCAATGCTCAAAGCAATTCCAGCCAGTGTCTGGAGAGTAGAGCCGGGGGTTGTCTCCTCTCATGAAACACGGACACTATGGATGGACGTCCAGTGTGAAATTAAGGCAGCTATACTGAGAATCCACGCGGGGGATTTACAGAGGATCGCAGGGCATTCCTCGTGATGAACATCTTCATGTGCCTTCACGAACTCCTGAACTCCTGAACAGCCTCACGCACATATCATTCATGTTAAGGCGCATGGCCGTGAGGAATTCTAAACTTTCGTCCTGGGGGAAATGCCTCCTGCCTCAAGTCCTCAACCATATAGCGCAGAAGCCCCATTTTGTAAACATTGCTGTCCTCTACTTAACAGTTAATGACTGAGCAGCTGGTGAGGACTCTCTTGAGAAAAATAATGCTTAATGTAAAAGTCAAAATGTGAAGGTCAAATTTAAAATAAGACCTAGTCCTACAGAATACTGAACACATGCACACTTTACAGAAGACTCACAGACTCAATACACAGGCTGACTGACTCAACTTCAGTTTCGTGACTGAGGCCCAACGTGTACCCTGGGAAATGACTAATGTCATAACCATCTTGGCCAAACTCTCAATAAATCCCACATGTTATTGATCTCTCTGTTTCCGGGGTTGGGTCTACAATGAATTAACTGCTTTACCGCTCCAGCAGATTTCTGTTTCAGTGTTACCGTCTAGCCTCTAGTCATTATGCTGCAACAGACTGCGATTAAATATGATACCATACACTCCGCCCGCCAAACATTCTCAAACTGGCAACTAAAACTCCCGTGTTGGACGATCACACAACTGGGACCTGGGAGGGAAAGTTTGTTCATTACGCTGTGTACTTAGCCTGACGTCGCAGCTGATATTATAAACCTCTGAGTTCATTTTCGATTTTTTCCAAGGGATGTTGATAACAGACACAGACCAGAATTTCTATGGATGCAAATGGATAAACCGACAACCAATGAGAGCAACAAAACCTGTGACGTAGCCCTGAGCAACACATGCAAGCAGGGGCGAATGCTCGGTGGTTTTCAAGAAGGACAAATAATTACAGCCCGCTCAAACTACAACTGAAGAGTACACGTAAATGTGTTTCTGAAAATTAATCATTAATCATTTAAGATGGGAAAAAAGGCAAAAGAGGAAGACTACTCCTCTGACAGTTATCGTATCAAACCCACCCCGTTTCAGATAAACGACTGTAATTGGCTGTCACAGGCCAAGTGGCAGAGAAACCTGTCTGAATGGGAGGGTGGCCAGATGTATCAGCCAGAGAAAATGAAAGATAAGCTTGCGCATTTATCTAGATCCAAGGTTACTGAGTAGTCATTTGCGCACGCATTATTTGCGTGCCACATGCCTACCGAACATTTCACATTTGATATTATATCACAGAGGTATTGGTTTCTGAATCTTGGTTTTATTTAGATCATGATTTTCTTTTTTAAAGAAATAAAGCAGCAGCTTTGGAGCACTTAAGTTGTCCTCTCTAGTTTAATTCGGACTCTGTGTTTTCACACACTGTTGTGCTATCCTCTATTCATTGTCAAAATGTTTGCTTGGCTTGCTTATGTCTCAATTTAGGAAAGGCAGGCGATATGTTCCTACACTTATGATGAGTCCAGTAAAACGTAAGAAGTGTTTCCACAGGTGGAGTCATCAGTAAAAGATAGGTCGCCGCAGCTAAGGTCGTATACTTTGTTTTGAGCAAAACATCACTCGAGGCCAACAGCAGAAACAGAAGCAGCTAGTTAAGCTGCCAACAAAACAACACAGGCTATTGATAGATAGCATCAGATTAAACATTCATTATGTGCCCCATTCTATTCTTTTTCTCCTCGAAAAGGTCACGCTCATAACTCAAGCTCTCAGATTTGAGAATGTTGCGGGTGAGTCACGACATCAAAATGAAGTGCCACCATAATGAAAGGCACAGAGCTGCAGCACACCGAAGCTCCTCATTTAACCAATCACACAAGTATGCGCCGGGCATGATTTCAGAGATGGAGGACCTCAGTGACATGTCTGGGATACGATTTAGCCTAATTGCCCCCGGTGCCATGAGTGGGACTTTAAAAAGCCTCTCAGGCATGTTCATTTCACACAAAAGTGCGCGCTGCACAGCTTTTGTTCAAGCGCACACAGCAACCACTATTCAACATAAATCAAAAGAGCTGCATGCGATGTGTTCCCTTGAAATCAAAAACCCAGCTTGAGGAGCTCTTGTTTTGAAAGCAACATTTTTGTGGCACAAGTCAGTTTTTTTTTTCAAATATTTTCCCTCTTCCTGGTTTCCACATCACTGACGCAATGAAAGGGAAACAGACATTGTAGAGGGACAAAAGTCGACATACCTAACTGCAGCTAACTCCCAGGTTGTAACTGAGCCTGCTGCTGACAGATATTTAATTAGCCGGCATACCAAGAATGCCACACTCAGAGAGATCACAGCACAAAAAAAAAAAAAAAAAAGCATCTCCATAAACCACTGCCTTATCTAACACTATTCATTATATCTTCGGTAAACTCTGAAGTAAGCTGCTTTGGCAACAGTGCACAAACTGGGCAATGCTTGCTAAGCTTGATAAAATGAAAACAAGGTTTGTCCACTGCTTGCTAAAATGTGTTGCTAAAGGTTTTATCACAACACCTCTGACTGCAGTTGAAGCATGAGACCTGTGTGACACATGACAATGGTTGTTTACGGACAGCAGATGTCAGCAGTGGGTCACCAAACACAGTGGTCATCTGATGACCATATCTGATTTTGTCACACATCAGAAAGACCTCCAGGAATAAAAGTAGCACTGGAACCTTTTACAATTCCAATAATCAGTGCCAAGAAGAGTTCGAGATATTTCCATATGTTGAAGTGCACTGCAGTTAATTAAGTGCCGTTTATGATGAATTGCATGTGGTATTTACTGTGGATGTGAGTCATAAATCCAGTTTTATCAAACTGCAAAAGTGACTTTTATTTTCCTGATGAGTACCACAGATTGAATAAAGGAACCAGCCTGCTAATTGAATCCAGACCTGCTGTCACGTGTGGAACCAAACAAACACACCCATGGAGCTGTGAGCAAGCTATTCCAACTTCCTGACTCTTTGTCCGTTGCTCACACCCACAACAGACAACGCCCATGTGAAGCCACTGCTATATACATCCTCACAGGACCACTAAAATGCACAAATTAGTCAACCTGAAATGTTATTTAACTTCAGAAAGTTGTGAAATATTAGACATCATGCCAAATCTGGAGTCATGTGAATATGCCTCACCATCATGAGTTAGGACGATCACTGCTAGTTTCACTTCAGCAGAACCAACCACTGTCATCAGATGACACCTTTTTTCTGGACTTTCTGGAAATGTTATTTTCCAGACCCAGCATAGGGAGGCCAGCATGTACCCCTGTTATCACACCGTCCACATAACTCCCTTGCTCTACGCATTCCGTTTCATAATGGCATGCAAGGGGTACGCTTATCTTCTTTAAAAGACAGCCTGAAAAGAGAACTGAGAAAACAACCACAGACACAGAACAGTGCCAAGAACGCCGTCTTACTGGAGTAAAGAGGAGAAAATCCTCCCAAGCACACCACACCTCCCTCTCTTAGTCAGCCTGGCTGTAACTCACAACTATCTCTTCAGGGAACAGGCGAGGCTGGATCTCAGCAAACTGCCCCACCTTGTTGGAATGAGTGCAGGTCTGCATAATCTCATTTGGCAAACACTCAGAGATGGCTCCAGAGATTATTGTTTCCACCAACATATGTGCAGAACGCGATGTATGACAAAACGCCACTGGAATTCCCCACCCAAAAAAATGTGTGACTTTTGGGTTTGTTATTTATTATACATATAAAATAGACTGATATTTACCACTGCCACATGCTCTGCATGCAAACACTGGGGTAATTTACAGATACAAATATACTTGATACTGAATGCAAGAGTATTATGCGTAGTTTTTATGTCTAACTTTCACCTGTGATCATGTGTGAAGGAGGAGCCCCTGTCGTAATGCCTGTGTGAAATCTGACAGTGCTTTGAACACACTACACAGGGCCATGACAGTGTTACTGATACTTCATCTATTTTAACAAACACATAATTAAATCACAGCCACATCTCACTGGACTCTTCTCACCGGCTCACTGAAGCTTTTCCTAAAGAGAGACTGTCTCTAGTCCACATCACAAAGAACAGACTGGGCTCTGTAATATGTAACCTAAAGCCATAAACTGTAATCAAATCACCCAAAACAATACTTGGGAAGAGACGGCACCGGCAGACAATTGCAGTAAGAGGACGTTCCTCAGAGTAGGAAATATTTTTAAGCACATGACACTGTGCAAGAGCAACAATAGAGCTGTCATCAAATACCCCACCTAAGACCTCCCACATTTTAGAGAAAGGTGGAAACCCAGATGCAAGAGTAATCACACCACATGCACAGAGTTTAGGATGAGATAGGGAGTAGGCCAGTTGGCACGTATGCAAACAAACCTTCAATGAAGTTTGGCCACGTCTTCTCCTCTGGCTCCTCCAGTGAGTGGTCCCAGTCTTCATCAGTTGCGGCTCCTTGCCCCTTGACCCCCGCCGCCCCTGACAAAAGTGCCCGCTCTATGGCGATGGCTTCCAGAACATCCAGGTCCAGTTCCTCTTTTTCCGCCTCATGTTGCACAGGTGGAGGAGGTGACTGCTCCCCAGTTGCCTGAGGACTAATAAGTTGTTTCACCTCAACTATTTCTTCCACTACTACAATCTTCCTCTTCATGGCGGCCTCGTCTGTGTCAGGGTGTACAGAGTCACAGGTGTCCCCCAGGTGAGGCTGGTCAGGCTGGGCAGCTGCGGGTGTGGCAGTGGCAGAGGGTGTGTCCTTCTCCAAGTCCCTCTTCTTCTCTTCCTCCTGCTCCGAGGCCTTGGAAACAGAGAGCTTTTTCTCTGTGCTGCGCTCTGCTGCCTGACTGGCCGAATGTTGTGCAACTTTGGGAGGCTCCTCTTGCTTGGCTAGGGGGCTGGCCTGTGCCTGAGCTACAGCTGCCTCTGCTGTTACCACTGGTGCTGCTGACGCTAATTCTCCGGCTGCGTGTGCTTCCCTCACAGTGGAGGATGTTTTTGGTTTCGGAACCTCCCGCTTGATTTTTTTTGCACAGAGCGGTGCTGGCTCCACCTCCCCTTTGTCTGCTGGGGCCTCAGAGAGCACAGCTGCTGCCTGCCCAGTTTCCTCAATGCACATTCTTTCAGGAGTCATCTTTGGAGGAACACTCAGTTCAGAGGCCGTGACAGGGCTGTCCCTGGGCAGTGATGTAATGTTAGTGGACGGTAATGTTTCTGCCTCAGGCATAAAGACAGGCTTTGTGTTTATAGTGTCTGAGGCTGGTGTCTGAACCTGCTTTCTCCCTTTCCCTTTCTTCCGACCCTTTGAAGATTCCTCTGCAGTCTTCTCTGCGCTTATATGGGATTTAGTCTCAACAATGAGTTTCTCAGATTCTGTCAAAGGTGCAAGGATTTTCTCTTCAGGTTTAGGGCTTGCTTGTTTCATTTCCACTTGAGTTATTTTCTGCACCATTACTGTTTCCACTTTAGTGACTGTGATTTCCTCAGATTTCAATGGCTCCATGTGGGGCAATTTAGCTTGTAACTGGTCCTTGGAGCCTAATGGTCCCTGTGTTTTTTTGCTGACTGTGCTGTCCACAACCTTCTCTTTTGCTTGTGCATTGTTCGGAAGCTCCACCGGGGGCACTGCTGGGATTTGATCCAAAGGCAGTGATGCTGCTTCAGAAATACTCTGTTTGGCAGTTTGTTTAAGAACTTCCATTACTGGCTTCTCATCAGTTTGCTGAGGGACTTCCTTAATCTTCACTCCATCAACATCTTTTTCAACTCGAGTCTTACTTTCCACTAGAGGTGATGCCCCATAACTCTCTTTGCTAGTGCACACAGTCAGAGACTCTGAGGTAATCACTGGTGTGGGTTGGAGGGTATTTTCAGCCTCCTCCTTATGGAGCTTATCCTTCAAGATTCTTTCCTCCTCCAACTTTGAGTCAAGTTGCTCCTCAGCTTTGATACTCTTGGAAATCTCACTTGGAGATTTCTTTTTCTTTTTCTTTGATTTAGATCTTCCCTCAACCAATTCTTTGGTTTCAGTAATTGCCTCTGTGGTGGTACCATTTTGACTCTGCTGAGCTGAAGATGAGTCTTTTTGTGCTAATGAGGGGCCCTGCACCTGGACTCTAGGGGCCTCACCTGGCACTAGTTTTTCCTCTTTCTCCACAGGAGGGAGCACCTTTGCATCTGTCTTATCTTGTTTCGTAATTATCTCCATTTCAGGAGCTTTCCCCTGGGTAGGTTTTGTGTATTCAGCAATAGTGACAGGTGCTGAGAGAGTTGTTGTACTAAGAGTAGTTTTAACTTCAAGTATTGAGGACTCAGACAGCATAGCAGTTTTCTGGGGCGCTTCATCATTTTTGGGCTTTGCTGAGAGATTCACTGAGGTCACTTTAGCATCCACGGCCTCCTGAGTCACTGTAAGTTTAGAGCTCTCCTTTACTGCAGCAGTGGGCAACACTGGCTCGCTGGTGGTACTGGCAGGTGGGGGTTTGGTGGTGTCCTGAGTGGCAGTTAGCTTGGCAGTTTTCTTGGCCCAGCCAGGATCTATTTTAGATTCTGCTGGGGTCTTCACTTCTGCAGGTTTTACTGATTCTTCATAAGCCTTTGTTTTCTTCAGCTTCTCTTCCTTGATATCTTTTTTGAGAGGTGCTGTGATGACAGGGGCGGCAGTTGAAGTGTCAGTATGGGGTTCTGAGGATTCCAGAGCAGCCATTGTGTTAACCGCCGGGGCTTTCACTTTATCAGTTGCTGCTCCTGCTTTAGCCTTGACCTCTGCAGATTCAACTGGAACCTTGATCACCCTTTCTGTCTTCTCTTTCTTGACATCTTTTTTGACCGGTGCTGTGCTGACGGGGGTGGCGGTGGCAGTGTCAGTATGGGGTTTGGAAGATTCCGAAGCAGTGACTGTGATAACCGCCTGGGCCTTCACTTTTTCAGTTGCTGCTTCTGGTTTAGCCTTGACCACTGCAGGTTTAAGTGGATCCAAGGTCACCTTTTCTGCTTTCTCTCCCTTGACATCTTTAATGACAGGTGCTGTGTTGACGGGGGAAGCAGTAACAGTGCCAGAGAGGGGTTTGGAGATTTCCTGAGCAGCAGCCATTGTAATTACTGTATTGGGCTTTACTTCATCAGCTGTTGTTTCAGACACAGCCTTGATCTCTGCTGGTTTAACCAGATCCACAGTCACTTTTTTTGTCTTCCCTTCCTTGACATCTTTATTCAAAGACAGGACAGCGGCAGCAGTGGCAGTGTCACTCAGGGGTTTGGAGGTTATCTGAGCAGCAGTAGTTGTAGTAACTGTTTGGGGCTTTACATTATCGGTTACCATTTCAGATGTGGCTTTGACCTTTGCAGACTTAATTGGAGCCACAACTGCTTTTGTTGTATTCTCCTCTTTGATCTTCTTCTCAGAAAGTGTTGTGATTTCTAAATGGCTTGATACCATTCTGCCAGACTTAATGGAAGTTGTTTCATCGTTGATCTTAAGCTTCTCTTTATTTGTTTTGGAAGCAAAGGGTTCAGCTGGAATCTTTGATGTTGCAGCACCTGTAGCCTCAGCAGCCACAGTTAATGGTAGGGCTTTTTCGGAGGACACTGATGTCAGAGTGGTCTGCGAGACTTCCTGTTTCAAAGCTGCTCTCTGAACCTGGACAGATGGAGCCTTTTCCTTTTGGACTTCGTACACTTTTCTCTCCTGTGACATTGTAACTGGCCTCTCGCTTTGCACATCACGCTGCTGGGGAGAGATTGTTTTCACCCTGCTCTCCTCCATCACAGCTGCTTCACTTCTGAAGCCGTTCCCCTTTCTAAACAGAGGCTGAGGCTGGTCCTCTACTTCCCATGATGCTTTTGGCCTGACTGGTTCTGCAGCCAGTGGACGACCCCTAAACCTGGGGGTCCTATCAGAGTAGGTTTCCCTCTCTCTTTCTCGGGTACCCATCATCTTATGGCGGTAACCTTGACGCTCGGCCACAGCCTCTTGGCTTTCTGCTTCACCCCTGCGTCCTGGCTTAGGAACATATGATGTAGGACCTTCCACAGATTGGACCCGTGCAGCCCGATGGGCAATGGCCAGGGTGGCAGTTGGCTTCCTAACCCTCTGAAGGGAAGCAGGAACAATTTCAGCGGGGAGGTGGAGGTAGTCACGCAGGTAAACAATCCCCTCGTTGGTCAGGTACCAGTAGAAATGTCTCCAGGCAAATGTCTCCTTAACAAAGCCCCTCGATTTAAGAGACCCCATGGCACGGATTACTTGTAGGTTGCTCACACTTTCTACCTCAGGGTGTTTGGTCTGAGGCCTCTTGTCCTTCTTGGCCACTATGACACCATCTCGAAACAGGACCTCATAGATGGCCCTTAGGTCCCGCAAGGGCATCAGCATTCCAGCAACCATTGTGCTTTTTGTCAGTAAACTTTCTCAAAGCAAAACTGAAAATACAACATGAAAGGAAGATAAATAAGATAACCTCACGCCTCTTTGTGTGAGAATCCAGTGGCACAGAACCAGCTGTCACGTGCTCCTTAATTCAATCAGAAAGAATACAAGAAGAAATCCATGTAATCTTTTTCTCTTACTTTTTTTCCCTCTTGCTCTTGCCGTTCCTTTGGATATCGTGAAGAAAAAGAATAATCCTCTGTGAAATCGGACTTAAACAAAGTTAAAAGTGTGCTGTCCCCCTGCATTCAGCGTGGCTGGGAATGAACAGTCTCCGTTCTGCCGAAATGGCAATGACAGAATGGAAGAGAGGGAGTGTGTGTGTGAGAGAGTGTGTGAGAGAGAGGGAGTGAGGCACACGTCTCAGTTGAGCTCCTCCTACCTTGTCTCTGTATTGCTTAGAAAAAACGGGCATGGAAAAAAATTCTCACTAAAGTAAATAGTACAGCAGGAAGCAGGAAGAAAAAGTGTCTGCAATAAACTGAAACAAATAACGAGTGAAGTCAAGTTAATTGAGCGACAGATCTTTGTAGTGTGTACGAGCACATGTTCTGGAGCTCTGTGACTTTTACGGAGACACCCAACCCACACACAAACGCGCACACCTCCTATACAGTGTACACACACACCTCTAAACACACACTACGACTGGCTGACACACACCCTATGGCGTGTCACACACACCGGCACAGATTAGTTCAGAAGAAAGAGAGTCGACCAGTTGGCATACATCTATGCTGCCTGGGAGCAACTCGCTGGGTATCAATGTAGGTTACAGAGTGTAAGGTGTCTGGTTTTACACATTTCCCTGATCAGGTATCACTGAGGAGCTTTTACTCCACACACAAGGTGTGGTTCTCAGTTCTCTTGTCACAGTCTTCTAACGTGTAAACTAAAGGCTGGTGACATTTTATAAAGATTTTATAGACAGGTAGTTTGATATGACTCATGCTGTCGAGCAGAGTTATTATTAAGGTCAATTCTATTCATATCTGTGTTTGTTTGGAGGGTCACCAAGCCACCAAGTAAAGGAAACTACATAGACTAATAAGTATTTCCCATAGTGGCTCATTAAAGTGATGCAACACACTGTAAAGCAGCATGAAGTTGTGCCGCTGCTTTAAGCGGCTAACATTAGTGCCCCATGCCTTGAATTAGCTGAGAACCAAGGATCTGTCTTGCGCGACTATATAAAGAACTGCGCATTATAGCTAACCTTTTCAGCACTCCCAGGAACATGATATCAGGTTTCTTTGCCTAGATCACTGCTCTCTTCTGTACATCTGTCTCCCGTTCGTCTCTCTGTGTCAGTGAGAGTGTCCTGTCATTGCCAGTGTCCAGTGAAAAGTGAACTGGAGGAGCAGGGGAACATGTTCACTCATCCCGTTGAATAGTAAAAAGGACACGCTGAGGAGAAGAGCGAGCAGACGGTACCGCGCTGGAACACAGTGATCCAGTTGCGAAATTATAGCAGCGGTGAAATGATGCATTTTCCCCCCGCTGTTTGAAACCACACACAGCATTACACATCCAAACACTGGCGGGAAAACTGTTTTCATTTGATTTGCCATGGCAACAGGCAAATGAAGTGAGCCAGTTCTGAGTAAGCCAAATATCCACTTTCAGGGACGCAGAGGAGCAGCAGGCCATAAATCTGCTGTCCTGGACAGCTGGACTACAGTGTCATTTGTCAGACCACTGTGAGCAAAGACACTGATGGGATCTGAGGCAAACTATTAGCACATTGTCAAGCTCTCGTTAGCAATCAAGAAAGTTGTCTGAGGGCAAATTTATAGCCTTGCATACAGCATGTGCTCAGAACCACAGACAAACATTAAATGTCAACACATTAAAAACAACACATAAATATAAAATTAAATAAGACATTCACTGATAGCTGACAGAGTCTGTGACAATAGTGTAATGAGGAAGCTTATACTCTCATGAAAATTATTCCTGGCACACAACAGTTCATAGACATCTATCTAGTCAGACTACTCTACAGATGTTGATGCCTCAGGTCATGAATGTACCCCACCTGTAGCAGATAAGCTCTTAATCAACCCTTATGATTTTACTTTGTCTTTTGTGGTGCATGTAAAGTTAATCATTCAATCTGAAGGCTGGGTGGGGTTTTCACTGGAGTGTCAAATGAATTCTCAGGTTCATTGTACAAGAAAGACATTCCTCTGTCTTACGAAACAAATGCTTTATTACTGACATGTCGCGGTTTGCCTGACGTGTAAGGGGAGGGGGTGGTGGCAGCTGGCTTGTACGTGTGTAAATCTGCAAGCTTGGGCTTAAGTTTATTCTAAGTCATGAACAGTGGTTTCTTAAGCTTTTTATTACTCGTCCATATTTTATGGTGCACTGCTGAATGTCTGGCTGGTAGTTCAGAGGTCATGCATAACAACGCATAAGGAACAAACTCGAGCAGAAAATAACATTCCAAAATCATGCGAATCAACTGCAATGACACGCCAGGCAACTATGTGTTAAACATTGAGCCTAGAGCCAGCTCATTTGGGGTAATCTGCATCACCATGCATGGTGCCATGCTCTCTTGGCCGCATATCGGTGTGATTTCATGCACTGTTTATGCACAAAGTGCTCAGTGAACTTCAAACTTCCCACAGTGACCCTTTATATGGCTTGAGGCCCAGTCCCCTCAGCCATCCAAATATCAAATATGCCGGCTTCAGCAGAAATACTGTATCACCAGCCATGATAAACCTCGTCGGTGGTGTGCTGCTGCTGCTGGTTTTCACAGTGACTTGGTGTTACAATAGCCGTGTGAATGTTTGAGGTGGTATTAGCACTTAATAAATGATCACAAATAGACTCTCTAAAGGGGAATGGGGCTTAATTTCACTCTTGTATTAATGGCGCCTAATTTTATTCAGTCTATAAACAGAGATCGCAGCAGCAGACGGACGCAAATGGAGGCCTGACGTGATTGATTGAAGCAGATAAAGGAATAATACGACTCTGAGGAAGAGTGCCTGAATAGTTTCCTGGTTAGGAGTCAATGCTTCAGACCTCCACAAGTTCTCAGAATAGACTTGTCACCACCAATTCATGGTGGTTGGCGACTGGCCCACCGTAAAGTCCTGCTGCTGCGCACTGTTGGTCCTGCACACGTGCCCTCCATTCTGATATCGGATCCCGGCCACTCCAACCACTTCCTGGGAAGGTAAAAGGTCAGCAGAGCCTCTTTACCCGCTAGAGCAAGTTCTTACATTTCAAGAAGTTAGGGTGATGTTGAAACTAAAGGCAAATGTCTGAACATGTCAGAAGGATGGGTCCTCTTTGTATCAAGGAGCTTAATGCATGATTATCAAGCCATTAGATGGTTGAACTGAGCAGCAGGGCCAAATACAGTAAGTCTCTTCCATCTGTCAGCTGCATAATCATTTTAAGCACAGACTGTGAAAGAATATGAGGTGGATAAAACAGGCACAGAAAGGCTGGCCATTAGTCTAAACTGAATCATGACCTGCAGTTTTGCAGCTATGACGAATCATGCTGCAATGACTGAGGGCTCCCGTCTTATCTGGACGATAAGCCTATGTTGACACGAGGAGTTCAATTCCTGGCAAGGTACAGTAAGGCTAGTGACCCCTCTGCCAGGGACAGCTGTGGCCCCCCCGACAGAGCCGACGCATGTTAGAGCACAAACACCTCCGACCCAGGAATCTGCTAAAGTTAGACATAGTTGTGAGCAGCTCTATATGGAGGCAGGGGTTTTCACCACAGTAATTATATCCTTTCCTGGTAGTCAGTTTGAATTGTTAAATTAGTTGACAGTTGAACAATTTATAAAGTGATTAATCGACAACAGGAATAACAATATTTCTTTAAAGAAAGGCTTCAAAGAGGATTCAGATTTTGTGTTGTTGCTTTTCAATTCCAAAAATCATTATCATACATAAATTGTTAGTAATACCACAAATTTGCAGGTATTGGTCTAGAGGAGTAAAGGCAACAGTAAAGTCACACACTGAGGCATCTTTTCAAGAGGTGATATAAGTCAAGAAAACATACTTGTCATTCTTGAACCACATGTGAAAAGTAACTGTTGACAGTTTATGCTAACTGCAGTGGTAAAACACATTTACGCTTTTTCAGCCATGCTAGCAACATACTAGTTTGACAATCTGTTTGGCCGACATCTTTGGGTTCCAAGTGAAATATCTCAAGAACAATTGGAAAGACTTCGTACAAACCCAGAGGATGAAACCAACCGATTGGTCTGATCCCTTGGCAGATAGCTTTATCTGTCCTATTCAGTCCATCAAAGTCAGACTGGATCCCTTTTTTCCTGAAACCTAGATTTCTCCACAACCATATCACACCATCATTATTCATGGTGACTTCTGTGGTAAACTGCCGAATAGGTAATTTTAGCCAGCGGCATTAGCGTTGATGACAGAGCAAGCAATTGGTAGCTTTGCACAAGTTGTCATTCCTAACCTGGAAAGAACTTTTTAGAGGGGCGCTGTTCCATGCAGTAGCTGAGTAGTGATACATGTATTTCATGTCATGTTTAAGGGCCTCACACAATATTTCTGAGACCCGCAGGCCACTTCAATAAATGTGCCAAGTGCATGTAATCCCTTAGAAAATATTTGTAGAATGGATTTTTTAAAGCAGTCTTCTTCCCTGCCTTTGTTTGGCATGGCAATAAATCTTGACAGGTAAATCTCAGCTTGTTGAGCAGTGGATCAGTGCGACACCATAGACTTTTAAATGTGGGTGCAGTTTTAAAGGGTCAAATACAGAAGATTTTTCACATTCCTCTCGTATTTGAAAATTATTTTCACACATTATCAAACCTTTAAGTTGTCCAGGGTCTAAAGATATACAATCCTCTGGTGGAAAGCCTCTGGAACAGGTTTGTGACTTGTGGCTATATATATACTTGACTTGTTGACTTGACAATTATAACATGCTGTCAGACTGCATGAGGCCTTAATCCTACCCTCACCCCATCCTACCCCTTTGACAACCTTGTCTGATATTTATGTGTGACAACATGAACAAGAGAGTCAATTAGAGCTTCCACAGCTGGAGAAAGTAGACTTTGAAATGCAAGAAGGATGAAGCTGCAAGGATTAAACCCCTGGCACTGACTGGTCCCTGGTCACTCTGGGTGTAACTGGGTTGTTCTACTGGGTTCATCGACTGACGACGTGAAGGGTAGTGTGTGTGAGGGGACTGGCCAATCAAAAAAGTTCTCTACAGTATATACAGTCTCACCAAACATAAACCCACAGAAGTATGTCGAACCACAGATTGGCTTCAGACAAAGGGGCACTGTGTGCTAGGAGCTGGTGAGCATGGAAGCAGACTGAGAGGTGTCTTTGGCATTCCTCACGCCGCTGCAAAAATAAATAATCAACTGTTCTCGGCAGCTGAGGTAAAAAACAAGACGCAAATTACGGTCGAAGGGGAGAAATTCTTTGTTCTGTTCAGAGCCGAGGGGGAAGGACAATAGACAAAGTAATGTTCTGAAATCAATCAAGACACTATAGAAACTGTTCCTGTTGCTTTGCCAAACCAAACTTTTCTTGCCCCATAAATATCTCTGGAGTTACGAAAGGCTTGTTAAAAGCAACTGGGGAGCTGGATCACTTTGTTTCACAAATTAAAGTGTGTGTAACTGGGTAAAAGTGAAAGAAAATTTCAGCAAAGAGTACATTTTGTGGGAAAGCTTAAGCTGGGCAATATAAAACTGTACTGACATTGCATGTAGAATAGCCTACTGTGCGAGCAGAGGAAAACATGCCAACGCTTGTCTTTTGTTTCTCCAATATACACATGAATGCACATGGAAAGTCCATAAAGTGATGTGTGCTTGAGGTAAAAACTGACGGGCCTTGCTTATGTTCTCCGCTCCACGAGTCACGGATCACACTGACTTCTCCTTTTCCAGAGTGGAAAGAAATGAAGTCACAGATTATGCCTCCGTTCACCCTCCCCACTGTCCAAAAATAAGCAGGAGCACCCAAAAAGACTGCCAAGTCCCTTTCATTCTGACTTACTCTCTCTCCAACAAGCTGTCTGTCATGTGGCAGGGTCTCCATGTGTCCAACCTTACAACGCCCCCTGCAGCCTCTCCGACTTGGAAAGTAGCCCACCCATGAGGGGGTAGACGGGGGCCGGCTGAAAGCAGGAGTGATAATGTGACAGATTTACCATGTCATGGATAATGATGGACAATTTTCCCTTTGAGCGATGCAGAGAATGCCAAAGTATACCTCGCTGCCACGTTTTACATCCATTATCCAGCACTTTGGGAAAGGGGTACATATCATATATATTCTCCCTGCGGTCAAAATAAGCAGAGTATGCTCCCTGCCTCTCTGACTAGAGTAATAGAAATCAGGTCTTGGTGGTAAGTTCTGAAAACATCCAGAGACAAAAACGCTTTGTGTTGTAAACAAGTTCCAGCAGTGAGATCCGGACAGAAAATTTAAACCAGCCCTCGCCTCTCTTGCTCTCTCTCTCCTCTGGGAGCTGTACGCCAGCTCCACTCAACAGCAGCCAGGGATCAGAATCAGCATGCAAGTGTTACACCACTCGGGTGCAAGAAAAAGAGCTTAACTATTGCTGCATGAGACGGATCCATGATGTGCTCAAGTGCCAAGTCAACTCTCCAGATTCCATAACGTGAAAACTGAGTTGTTGTCTGCATGTGGCCACACCTCTTCATGACACAAACTTTCATCCGACCAATGCTGACAACCATTCCCTCACTGTGTTCTGCCTCCTCTTTGGGTTTTGCTCTATATTCAATCACTTACCTTTCTTCGGGCTGAGCCAGAACCGATCACCAAGAGGATCTCCTCCTTCCATGCTGCTCTGAACTGACATTTCATACAAGGGCCTCGGTGGCTCCAACAAAACCCAAAACCTTCTCACTGCCTTCACCACCCAGTCGAAACCACACTGCTACTCCTTCTTTTTACCCCAGTGAGACCCACTGCCCATCCAGCAGAACAACATGGCAGGCAAAATGGGTCTAAAAGAGAGAAGGAACGGGAGGGGAGGGTGTTTGTGAGAAAAGAACAAGGGAATCTTTTCATCTCTGGCCCATAAACGCAGAGGAACATCTACACCATAAATCTGAGGGCCTTGCCAGGCTGGACACATCCTCTCTGCTGCCCCGGATACCCTGTCCCATGTCGCATACATCTGACGGCGCCCACGCTTTATTTCAGTAAACGACTAGCTCTGAGAGACACACTGGGTGCCTTGTTCGAGAAACCCTGCACATTTCAACCCCAGCGATTAAGAAGGGGTGGACACAGGGACACAAGATACAGTAGAGAAGGACAGAAAAGGAACTATGGGCCAGTCTGCAAAAGGAACAACCAAGGCATCCAATGAAAACCCAAAACGACTCTGGCTTTTTCTCTTGCATACTTATTCCTTGGTTTATGGGGAGCAATTAAGCTTTTTGTAAGTCGTTAAAGAATAGCAAGTTAATCTTAGAACTGGAGGCATGTATCAGCGAGCCAAAACACTCCCGCAAAGTAGAGCTCCAAGGAAAACGGATTTCTCAATGTGCAACCTGTGCGACCATATTTCGAAAGCTGTGAGACCGCAGGTGACAGCTAACACTGTTTAGTTTCTTATCAGTTCTGGCTTATCTCCAATGAGTGCAGTTGACCCTGAAGGGTAAAAACTAGGAGATCAAGTTAAGACGTTGAAGCACTTTGCTCAAACTAATATGTGGGATGCTGAACCTGTCAGAATATAATCCTCATTTCAATCAGTTTTGATGGTTATGTCAAAATGACTCCGGGGCCCCTCCCTTGATCCTTGGCTAAAGGAGTGTTGACATACATGACAAGATAATCAAGTGAGGATTTTCACCACACAATCCCTGGTTCACACACGCCAGTGTCTTAAAGGATAGGTTCACATTTTTTAGCTGTGCCTAACAGCTCTATAGGTCACTGTGCCGGTTAGTCGGTCAACAAAAGTTTTTTTCCCCTCCCTTTGGCTGTCAGTATCCACCCTGCAGGGCTGATATTGGCATGGAGGTCAAGTTTGTGTGTGAAGGTGTGTATTTCTGTCCATGCTAATTGGCTGAAAGAGGGGGATGGCAATAGGAAGAGGCATATCCCAAGAACGTGCATAAGCTGCAAATGGATTTACAGACGTGATTTTGAAAGGTTGATCATGAGTCACGGGACAGCTGATGAACCGTTTATGCCAATTGACTTAAAGGGGTTGTGGCGATGGGAGTGACGTGTAACAAAAAGGTGCTTATCTCCTAAACGAATTCATAAACATGAACTACCTTTGTAGAAAGAAATACACACAAAGACCATTTTGCCCAAAGTCCCTTTTTATAACTCATGAGCCCGTTGCATAGACATTTGTGGGAGCCATCATTAGACTAAGCTCATCGTTAAACCAACCACAAATTTCTGTCTATGAGGTTACATTTGCCATGGAGCTCAAGTGTGTGTCTGTGCATCTCAGTTTAGATCGCATGGATTCCTGCACATACCTGGTTGCAACTATTGCAAATTAGCCGCTTGTTTCTATGTCTTTCCTTGTAAAAGAAAGCTCTCCAAAAGTCTTGTCTGTGTCTCTTAACCAAGGCACATTAAAAAAAAGCCTTTCTAGGAGATAGAAATCAAAATTCTGTACTAAAAGACTGTAAAATCATGTATATCTTCACACAATGACTTGAAAGCTGAGTCTAGCTTGACTATGTAAAGTCCTATATTGATTTCCTAATGTATATCCACTCGTAAAAAGGCAGAGCCTGCATCTATCCAGCCAACCTAAAATCCCAAGCCTGTCACCATGGCTGAAGGCTCAGCTTGCCTTTTGTATCCCCTATGAAAAAAAGTTGAATCTGATATGAGGAACTATAGATTCCAAACTAAAGAATGACAGGAGTTCATGGTGGGAACATGCCCGCTATTTCTTTAAACAGTACTTTATCTATGCAGTGGGACCTTAAAATGTATGATTATTTTAATCATTACTTAGGATTGTGTCCTAAATTACTGCTGGGATAATATCTTAAATCCAAATCATTTTGGTCAGGACAATCGTGACATGAGATTTTTATTTTGTCCCATGCACACTTCATACTTTGGGAATTGCACTTGGTGGCGTCTTATTTTCAAGTCCAGGAATAATTACAGCGACAAAAAAAAACCTCTTTCAATGTCCATACAGGCATGTGAGTATCGTATTAATAATTGTGTGCCCTTCAATTGGAGTGAAATGAAATCATAATCGTAGCTTAATTATAAAATGACCCTCACAAAATGGAGCTGGAGTCTGGTTGGTGGGGAGGGTATAAAATGGCTGTAGGGAGCACGAGGCCAGGCAGTGCCAACTGCGACCAGCCTGTTTGCACCACACAGAGATACCCACCGATGCTACGAGTTCATTCCCTCTTTTAATCTGAGTTTGAATAAAGAAAAAAACAGCTTAGTGAACAAAAAACAACGTCCCAAACAAAATTACAAAGTCACATTTAAGGGATTAAAAAAAGAACGTTGAATATTTGCATGATGAGTCAGTGTCTGCAAACCACACATGGGTGTGGCCATGCTGGGCTCTGTTACTGTAGCAACACAACCCACAGGTTAGGCAAATACCATGTGCCGTCCACGGCTGAGGTCCCGGGGAACGAGGGCTGCCCGCCGCTGCTGCCTGCTGCTGCCATGGGCAACCAGCTATCAAACAGCAAAACCTGACACAGGATCCAGACTCCTTCCTGCCTTCCTGACTGGCTGTCGCGAAGTGCGGATTTGCATTGTAACCTGAAGAGGCTCGGCTTTATTTTTAGATAGGCATCCTGACAATCAACCTTTAATAACATGCAAAACACGATACAGGTGTGTCCTCCACAAGCACACATAAAGTAATGCTGGTACCAACGCACACAGACACACAGAAAGGTGATTTATTATCCTCACTCCCATAAAACCCTGTCCATCTGGAGGGAATGAATCAGTTGCATTCTTTCTTTCCTCAGAACAGAGAGAAAAAAATGACTGCAGGAGCAGCTTGGTTCACAAAAGACAGACTTGCAGTAAACATACTTGGTGTGTTAGCGGAGTAAAAAGACCTATTCTCCCACAGCTTCGGAGTCCAGTTTCAGACAGCGGTGACTCATCATCATTATCATCTCTCTAACTTTCATAGACTGACTTTCAATGAGCCGAGCCACCCACAAGAGGGCTCTTGTAACTCAATTATGTAGGAAAGAATGACAACAGCCACGGCAGTGAGGAAAAATTTGACATTCTGAAGTCGTGCTGCTGCTCTTTTGAATGCGAGTCTAAAAAGATAAGATATTATCTCTGCAAGAGATTCCACCTCAAAAGCTCCCATGTGGAGTCGGAAGGGCGTTCAGATGCAGGAGAGCGAGATTGCATTTTTACTTCCTGAAATCCTGTCATTCCATTGCCAATGGGCGAGGACAGAGAGCAACGCCCCAGCAGCATAACAGACAGGTACTTTGTCAATCAGATCCCAAGAGCCTCCATGATAACTGTCTGCAGAAATAACACTTGATGTATGCCGTCTCTTGCAGTCGTGCCCCTCATGAACTTCAGGAATGCTCTGGCAGTTTGAATCACAGCCCCTCTGCAGAGTGTAATTACTGGAGGGGAAAAAAAAATGGCGCAATATATACCTAACGTGTTCTTTCATGCAGTGTAGTGACGAAAATATGCAAATCAGAGCCTTGCACATATGTCACAAAAAATGATTATATGGCTGAGGCTGTGTTTCTGACTAAACCATAAAAAACATCAATATGTGATATATTGTGCAGGTACGGAGCATCAACCAATAGGTGGTGTGCGACGGGAAAAATGATAACTTCTTAATCTTATCAAGCTCTAATTATGCCAGCGGGGTTGTTTATTGTTCTCACACAGCATTGTCTGTGAGACCAAAGAAAAATAATAGCCCCCGCCACACCCAGAGCTACACAGCTGCTGGATTAATAAAACATCAGGTGTGTAACTGTCAAGGTGCGCGCTCAAAGTACAATACACTGGAAGCAGTAATAAACACCTATACCGAGCCACGCGATAAGTTTCCCTGTAACCGAGCTTGTCTTATACTACTCAGCTAATCTCATTTAACAAGGGCTATTCACACAGCCAGGTCACAACCCCGCCCCCGTGGTTTAAGTGTCCCCGCTGCTGCAGGAGATGACATTTTGCTTTCCTCTTCGCTTGTTCTGATCTTCATGGCTGCTTTGGCTCCACATCCTGTTTTCCACTGTGACACCTACAACTAAAAGTCCTGCCTTTAAAGAGAGAATAACAGCACAAACAATGGGCAGCTTCCCCTTCCAATGTGTAATAAAAACCAGGGAGCAGGAACGGCCCCAACACTGAACAATACAACGGAGTCATTTACCACCGACTGCCACAGAAACAGCCTGAAAGAACTCTTAAATGAGAGCCCACAGGAGTAACAGTCAGTAGTAACAGTTTGTCCTTGAGGGCGTGTGGCCCCTGTGGGGACAAAACAGCAGAGTGATTCCAGCCAACGACCTATCAGGTTACTTTCCTGACAGCTCGGAGAAATGCTTTGTTGTTTCTGAGGCCACCTCTGACAGTACAGTCATAAAAGCAAAATCACACGGTGAGCTTTTAAAGAGTTTCTGGTTCCACATGTACCGATTATAAATCACATGTGGAAAAAAAAAGACAATCGCAAATAACAAATCACACGTGAAAAAGTGTGAAAATGTGGGATTTGCATGTGAGGATCGGTGTAGCCCGGCCTCCACAACAGGCTACACGTATATTATTCACACGCAAAAAACGTATGTGGTCATTTTCATTCACAATAAAGAAAGTCGATCACAGTGTGTGAACATCTGGTATTCAAATGTGAAGAAGCAAATACCACGGAATTTCTTGCATGAAATCCACATTTCTGTGATAAAAAACAATCACTTGTGTAAATGTCCAGTTCATATGTGAAAATATTTTCCCTTCACATATTAACATTTTAGACCACAGATGAAAATAGCCAGTGTAAAAATATGGAATTCACATTTAAGAAAGAAAATTTCATGTATCACGTTTCCACATGTGCAAATTCTAATCCACGTGCTAAGAACAGCCAATTACTTGAAAATATTCCGCTCACAAAACACATTATATTCTTGTGAAAGTCACCAGTTGCGCATGAAAATATGGGATTCACATGAGGAAGCAAATTTCATGGGATTTCATGGACCATGTTACCTTTCCAATTGGGAAAAAAATGCAACTTCCATATGAACATATAAAAATGTAGATTTCACATGTGGAAATTTTCAAAAATATGTAGAAAATCACCTGTGAAAATGCTCACTTCACATGTGACATTGTTTTTTTCCACATGTTGAAATATTAATTTACAAGTGAAAGTAGCCCATCACATGCAAAATGGATTGAATTCACGTGTAAATATTGTGATTTTAAAATGTAGGGAGGCAAATTTGCACTGATAAAAAGGTGTGGTGCTAGCTGTGCCGCAAGCACACATGGACCATTGCACAGCTGAAAAGTTTATGAACAGTACACTCTTGTGGCAACATTGACCTTGCCAGTGAATTCTGCCTCCCTGGAACACATGCACTGCTGGGGGATTAGATATAATAGAGTATCAAATGGATTTAATAGCGGCATGCCCTTTGAAGGGAAAGGCACACCAGTTGGATCACCTTTGACGACCTTGCTTTGTTGAGCTGCCAGAGCGACCGTGTGAGGTGTGTCCAGGTCGCAGAAAGAGTGAGTACTCGCCCTAAGGTGACGAAATGTGAACCAGTGTTCACCGGAGCTCACACAGAGAGATAGCTGTACCCACACACGACATCCCTTATTCAAACACCTCCGGGACGAAGCCCTGACGTGTGGAAACACACGTTTTCTAACGACATCGTCCGACTACACACGCGCGTTCTTGGCATTTTTGTTTCATGAGCAGAGCTCAGAGTCACTGAACTAGCATTGTTTGCCCTCACCCCGCCCTTTAACCACACACCCACACACTCACTTCAGCAACACTCTCTTATCTCTTATCAACCATTCTCACTCTGCAATTACTGAACAGCAGATATATCAACATAAGCAGACCACCGACAGAGTCCCAATGACTCCCAGAGCACTGCAAGAGAACACAGGGATACTTTCGTATGTTAACTACATGAGCCCGCCACCGCTCATCCTCCCCGTGACACACCTTGAGCGGGTGAAGCAAAGCAGCGAAAGTGACCTGCTCTGTTATGGGGGCGAGGCAACACCCAGGTGTTACAGCCCCTCCTCTGGTTTACCATACTGAGAGTAAAACATTCCAGATGTACTTCAGAGGGAAGTTATGGCCTGTGAGGGCAGGTCTTGACCTCACCTCCTCTGAATCATGAGAAGTTTGACTCTTTGAAGAATGACTTGAGGCAGGTTGAGTCACACTTCTTATGCGTAATACGAATCTGTCTATCTATCTATCTATCTATCTATCTATCTATCTATCAATCAATCTAACAATCTATCTATCTATCTATCTATCTATCTATCTATCTCTATCTATCTATCTATCTATCTATCTATCTATCTATCTATCTTGTAATCAATCTAACAATCTATCTATCTATCTAGTAATCAATCTAGCAATCTATCTATCTATCTATCTATCTATCTATCTATCTATCTATCTATCTATCTATCTAGTAATCAATCTATCTATCTATCTATCTAGTAATCAATCAATCTATCTATCTATCTATCTATCTATCTATCTAGTAATCAATCTAGCAATCTATCTATCTATCTAGCAATCAATCTAGCAATCTATCTATCTATCTATCTATCTATCTATCTATCTATCTATCTATCTATCTATCTATCTATCTATCTATCTATGTTCTTGTTTTCTCAGTGTTTTGGAGTGTTCAATATGTGTCAGCAATTCCGGAGAAGGATTTCAGGTTGTCAAATGCCGACACTGTGGGTTGGTGGCTCTCCAGCAGAAATTGTCAGTACTTTTTCAGATACCTACGCTTTGGGTTGGTGATTTCGCCAACCCACAGTGAGACTTAACAATCAACTAATATCCTCCTGAATGGCTTACTACACCCTTTGAATTGTGGGTTTACAATAGATACATTAAAATGAACAAACAGCAACTGACAAATCCAGCATAGTGTGCCTAAAAGACAAATGTGAACCTGGATTCCATTTCAAGCTCAAACACTGACCGCATGTTAATCAGCACAGTTGCAGGTCCGTTCATTGACTTTCTACTGACCCCATAAGAAATAAAGGCCTTCATTAAAACATTAGGCAAACCGCCTCATTGAGTCAGCCAAGGCAGAAACATAACAAGTGTCCGCCTACTGGTCTTTCAGAGCAGATCTATCAATCACAGTACTTATTGGTTCAGATGCTCTGGATCATCCGCCGACAGCAGTGACGTGACAGAGGAAGGGGCACTCACCTGAAAAAAGAAAAAGACAGAAAAGACAAAGTATTAGTTTGATCAGAGCTGCAGTGAACAGAATGTGGAAGCAAGCCACATTTTATTAAACTTGTGTGAAATATAAAGACGGCATCAGTTAAACTGTAATCAGCAGAGTTGAATAATACACGAGGAGGAACGGGTCCTTCAAGTGTGTTGCATTATTGGAGCTCAGGATGAATATGGACTCTGACACTTCAACCAAAGTGGTGCGTTTTTCTCCACATGCTGAAGCCCTCCGGTTTGAATAGCTCCCTGACAAAAGAGCTGAGCTACAAACTCATTATTTAGTTTGAACCTTCAGGTTAAGTTTATATACGCTTGAGTGACTTTTGGAGAAAAGAAAGGAGAAGATCCTGATCTTGTAAATCCTGTTGCACGGAAGATTAAGCAAGAAAAATCCCTGCACGTCACAAATCACACGTCCGGGGAGCAAACTCGAGTTAGCTGGCTAGTGTCGCCATCTACTGGACAAGAGGGGGGATGGCAGGTAAGCTCCCACAGTCATACGAGGCACGTACTATGATTTATGTGAACATAAGGACATCAAAGGTATAAGGTTAGTGTCATAATTCATCATGCACAGGGACAGCTACATGTGTAAAGAAGGCACCGGTCCTCAATATTTATACCTGTTCTGACATATCTTTGCTTTTTTATCAAAACGTCGACAGGATACACATTTTAAACCATACTGCGAAAAATATAACAAGGCATTTTAACAACAAAAAAAAAAAAATAATAATAAAAGGAGATCTGAAGCTATAGAAAACTAGGCTGTTGGCTTGGAAATGATCCAGACCTTGTCAGTGAGACGACCTTTTCAGTCGAGAGGCGCAAACTTTACAGCTGTCCTTTACACAGGGGTCATTCCACTCTGCCCACGACATTTACCACCCACATCGCCCCGCTACTGTGTAGGACATACCCCACACGAGCACCAGTAAGGTTTCTGTGCATTTGACTTACATATGAATAGCGGCTACCGACCGTCAGCCCTGCTAGTGTTTCTGAGGTGTAACCGAACCTGTGTTAAATCATCACCTCACGACGTTGACCATCCGGTAAATACCCCGCTCTAAAAAAGGGACCCCTCTAACGTTTTGGTATCATTTTCAACAGCTGACTGTCTCTGCCAAAGTGTTTATTGTAAATGTTTTACATAACATGAATTACTAGGTTATGGTGAGGATGACAACCTTTAAAGGGCAGGTTTTAAAATTTTATGCATTCACGTTATTTTTGTCCCAGACTGACAAATGTGTCACATTCTGCGTCTGATTTTAAATGGTTATGTCTTCTCTGAAGGGCTTTACACCGCAATAAACACAAATGCAACTACCTTACTGCTTTATAAAAAGCATAGTATATCACCAGTTGTAGGAAAAAAAGATTCATCAGTTAATTCGGTCTAACATGCGTCAAAAGATTGTAAAAATTTCCATCACTTTTTCAGATTGTTTGTTGACCAACACTTACAACTCGGATGCTTTCCTGCCCTTTGACGTAGCAAAGTACAGAACTTCTCCTCGTGTTGCTCTAATGAAAACTGACGTGTGAGAATAACTGCTGACAGAATCACATCAGTCATGATTTCATCAAATACATATAAAAGACGGAGCAACAGGATGTGAGGGGGACAGCCAGTGGTCACATTTCCAGGATGGACAGTCTGCTGCTCGAAAGTGACGTGTTAAAAATGTGTTATTCAAGGACAACATCGAGGGCCAGGGGAGCATTGTTTTGTTTTTATCACGAAAGACTGTTTCCTTGCCTTATCATGGAATGGCACTTAGCCAGTGTCAAAGGTAAAATGGCGAAATCATTCATATAAATAACTTTTTCTTTTATTTTCAGGCTGACTTTTTACTTTGGGAGCAGTCTGTCAGACAGGAGTAAATCTGAGGCTGCTGTAGAAAATCACAGGCTGACGACTGCTCCCCAAACCAGTCTACATCCACCAAAACAATTCAGTTCTAGTGATGAAAAACAAGTGATGTGTTGTTGCTGAATATATTAAATAATTGTTATGATAACATGATTTGGCAATATGTTCAATCCATTATGGGGGGGATCGCTACATCTTGTTCCTTAAACAGGAAAAAACCCAGAGTACACAAAGCTGTGGTAAGTACAGTCGGTCACAGTTTAAAAACAGTTCTGCAGTCTGTGAGGTGTGATGGATGTTTACAATGTTCGGTTTGGATAATGACTGTAACGTCTGCCTTTGTTTGGTTTGGCTAACCTGTATGATATTATTGTCTGACTGCTTGCATTTATTGCCCTATCAGATCTTTGCTTAGAGATGTAATCCTGTCCCCACGTCTCAGTCAGTGCGTTTACATGCACATCTTAGTCAGATTACAGCCATAGTTCGACTATGCTGCTCAATCGGACAACCTCAATTATCCGAGTATACATGCCGGTGAGAAAATCGAATTACTGCCGAAAGCATGTCATACCCCGGTACGCTAGGTGGCGCTGTGCCCATTTCAACTAGTGGTAACGGGTAGAGATGCACCGATCAGGATTTTTGGGGCCGATCACCGATGACCGATCACCAAAAGCAGTATCTGCCGATCCCGATATTGCCGATCACCGATCACAGCGTCAAATCCATACATTTTTCTATATTGTTGTCTTGTGTAACTTTCATATATTTAATTAATGATTCTTTTTACACAACATTGACATTGTATTATTAGGTATAAAAATTAGGAGATGAGAAAGTATCATGAATTGACCACCGTTTTATTGCAGGCTGAGGCAATGTGCAATATTTCACACTCTAGAGACTCTCTTAGAGACAACTTGGACTCAGCTTACATAGAGTAACTGTAGCTTACTAGTGGGAATGCATGCAGTCAGGGAGGGAATTTTGTCATTTTAGGGGCAAGTCCATTTGGCCTTCACTTTTTTTTTCAGGGGCACCAAGGCCACATGACAGGGCACAAAGGCCACTGAGTAAAATGTGTTGATTTACCTTTCAGACTGATACCATAATATCCTAATCTATAATAAGACATGGATTGTGTATTAAAACATTTTTTAATACCAAAATCAAGTTAAAGTTACATTAGAAAGTAGTTTTTGTTAAGTAGGGTTAGAGTGATGTGATTCTTGTGACACCACACTGAATATTAGTGTTATTGAATATTTCTCCCAATAGAAATTCCCCCAAATTATGGCAAAGCACATTTTTTCCAAACAAAAAATTGTAGAATAACCAGCAGGAGACCACTGATGTGTGGAGTGATTTTGGTGGCACTACACTCTGAATAAAAGTGAAGTTATTGAATTTTTTGTAGTTTCTCTTTTCGGTGTTGCACTTTGTAGACGGTCCCTGCGCCCTCGTCTCACAGCCGGCTGACCATACAGACCAGAGTTAATGTCCAGACGCTCGTTTTGATTAACATACGGTTGTAGCTCGTTGTCTACCTTACTACGGTAGAAAAGAGCTGTCGTTTGTGTTTTAACAAGGTTTCACTTATGAGTTATTGATCCGGGAAGTTCGAATCTGTGAATATATTTCCAACTTGACCGACTAAATCCTACCACATAAGTTAGTTACGTATCATCGTTACGCTGAGCTCGCTCGCTGTGCTGTAAGTTTCGTTCTTCTGTTTTGAGACGCTGCTGCTGTTTGAGAGACTTTCACGTGAGATCATCGTGATGATGAGACTCCAGCTGCGCAAACCGCGGACTCACTGAAGTTACTGTGAGTGACTACTGTGCACTCAGGTGGCTGTAATTAAAGGCAAGCTCGCTACGCTGACCGGGCCAGGGGCACAGAGGCCACTGTGGCGCGGGGCAACGGCGGCCATGAAATTCCCTCCCTGCATGCAGTTAATGCACTGTCTTTATACTTAAACGTCATCCGATCGGCCTGATGTGATCTATTTTGAGAACTCCGATCGAAACCGATAGGGGCATTATCGGCCGATTGCAATCGGTTGCCAATCGATCGGTGCATCTCTAGTAACAGGGCCACCTCCGGCTAACCTCTGTACGTCACCAGCTGCCTCGGCATTCAAGAAAGATGGCGTACGAAGAGCAAGACGAAGCTACATCTTTGTACACTTCGTATATGGTGTACATGATAATTACACAAACTAGATGCACAATGGCACAACTCTTTCTTGCGGTGATTTCGGAGGAAAGACGCCGCCGCCACCGTCCGTCTACTTCCGGCTCACGGCCCTGGGGAAAAAATCTCGCGCCTGCGCAGAACGCAAAATCCAATCCAATCCGCTGGAAACGTATACATGCAGGAGTAATGCGACTTTCAATCGAATAATCTACGTGGTGTAATTCGACTATGAGAAATCCGATCCGGTCCGATTTTAGTCAGACTAAGGTGTATACATGCATCTTAAAAATCCGATCATAGTCAGACTAACGCAGTAATTCGGTTTTCTTGAGTGTCATGTAAACGCACTGAATGATTAACTTTGTGAGTACAATGTAATCACACTCAGCATAATGACCTGCTAGTACGAAAGACCGGAGTTGAGCATAGAAATTTCCTCTCGACCGCGGGCCAAGGTCCACTTATTTACTCATAGTCTTTCTGTGCAGAGAGGGTTAGATCATTGTGTTTGTTCGGAATCAGAATTAGAATTCCTTTATTTGTCGAGCAAACAGGGACATTTATGTATTTCTTGTTCAGTGAGCATGCTCAATCTGCTAATAATGGTGATATGTGGTTAAAAGCTGAGAAGAAAAGCTTGTAAGTGGACCTGCTCCAGGAAATTAGTACTGCACTTCTATAAAGTATTGGAAGAATAGCAGGAGCAGGATTTAGAAAGAGGGGGAGAAAATTCCTCAGATACATTGACTTTCAGTCCCTAGAGTCAACTGGAGAGAGTCTGTCAATAGATATTCTCTCGCAGTACTACCCCAAATTTCATATTTTCATTTCATTTCCGGATGCCATCAACAGGAAAATATCAGGGTAATTTTCTCCGATTTTAGAATGCTTCTCAGATAACAATTATGCATTATTTTCCCAGACTGAATAAAACTTTGACAAGTTCAAAGACCTCTATGTGTCAAATCTTTCAAGTGCCACATTCAAATTATTTTGGAACCGAGTGTTGACACTGAAATCAATGAACAGATTAGTCAGTTTGTCATTTTAGTCATTACAGTGAGATTATCCAATGCTGGGGACGGCTGGGGGTCCACGGCTCATGTTTTGGTAACAAGTGCAATATAGTGTTTGGGAGCCCACTAGGGGGTGGAGACTGCAGTCTACCCCTGTCCAACAATAACCTTACACACATTTCCACCAGCGAGCCTCAGAAATCTGCCCCTCAGCTTTTCCTTTCTGTTCCGCCGCAGCTACGGGAACACTGGTCACTGCCAGACAGACGGACCTCCACCAGCCAAACACTCAGAGAAGCAGACAGTGCGCCACTTCTTCTCGCTCGGTGGGAGGTCTCTGAATCGTGCCGCGGCCTGATGGAAAAGCTCAGTGGGAACGTTTGCCTCGGTAATCCCAGCGAGCGTGACAGCAAAAAGGGCCTTTTGAGTGAGGGAAGAGCTCTCCCCCTCTGTGGGCTCTGGAGAGTCAGCGGCACCGACCCATCGCACTCAGCAGAGGGTGATAAACGGCTCGGGCTGCTGAAACAGCGGCATAAACTGGCAAATTAGGGAGCTGCATGTGAGGAACAGGCCGTAAATCTCTGGAGGGCCACAGTACGGCCGCAGTCAGCATTCATCCACCTCGAAAAGGTTTAATCCGTCTCTGATGCAGCATTATGAGAGCCGAGGTTAATGCTGGACCTCTGCCAGAACACAACCGAAAACGAAAAGTGGCAGCACATCATTTACAAATGCTTATAGCTGGGATGTTTTAGCCCTGTACTCACAAAGGTCACTTATCAGTCTAACAGACAGTAAATACAGGTAATTGTGGTCATGATGTTAGATTTTCTCTTCTCATACCGCCACAACGTTTGTTTACCAAAGCTGTACAGCTGGCAAATTAGCCACAACACGTCACCAGGTAACTGTTTATGACTCGGTGTGAAAATAACAAAGCATTCACGCGTGAAAACGTGCCTTCATACACTTTAAATTGAGCCTTTGTTGGCATCTCGTATCTGAGATAATCGCAAGAAAACATAAAGCAGATTATTCCTCTCTGCAAAAGTTCCCGCAAGATGTCGCTTCCCTTCAAGAAAAACAGCAAAACAAACGAACCCCCGTCCGTTCTTGGAAAATAACACGCTTCCAGGATCGGTATGAGAACAATAAACCTGTAGGCCTCTATACTATGGTACACAACAATCATTACCAGCTTTAGAACATGTTGTCCTGTGTTCCCTGCAAGCGCAGACAAGAAAAGCAAAACAGGCTACTAAATATGGATGACACAATGATCCAGTGACAAACAGAGAACACAGAGAAGAAAATGTTTGTCAGGCACAACGGAGAAAAGCTGTATTGTTTCAGATGGCCCGCTGGTTTCAGCCTCAGAAGACCCTGCTTCATTACAGAGGACACTAAGAGGAAGGATTACTGCTGTTCCGTTGTTACATTTTTTTTTACATCGATGCGTCACGTACTCCCTATTTCCCGTTACCTAGAAACGCTGAGACATTCTAGTGAACAGTGCTTTAAACTCACACTATGTTATTTCTAGGGATCACTCAGTCAAGACAAAAGAAATAGTCTGATGATGTTGCGACGAAGCGAAGAATCACAGGGGCTGCTGTCTTTAACGTTTCCAATAAACATCTATCCGACATGACAGAGGCAGAAATGTTAAGCGATGAGGTCACGTAATGTAAACTTTTATCCAAGTCATGTCTCGTCTCGTTCGCCGACTTCCCTCCTCACCTTCTGGCGTGTCATCCGATCTTTCCTCTGAAGTTACGGCGACAGGCGGCCAAATGAGATGCACCATCGCCTCGAGTGAAATGACGGATTTCTTTTGGAACACTGGCGATAATTCGAGTACACATAAACAGTTCAGTGATTTCTTGACACTTTAATGTGGGACCAGCAATATATCTCAGAGCAGTTTAACTGCTTCTGGTGTCACTTTTTTAGTAACTAACTTTCAGTAACTTTTGTCTCTATTTTTGACTGACTAGGACCTCATTTCTCATGGGACTACCAAACACAGTGTAACGCTAAATACACACAACATTTACAGATTTTAATAACTGTTTTCAATCAGTTATTCAGCAGATCATTATTTTTCGTCAACTAATATTTGCTTATCAATTGTGTCTCCGAAGTACGCAGCCATCAGAGGACGACATAATGTTATCACGCTTCTTGTTTGTCTAAAACCCTAAGGATATATATAACCCTCACATTTGAGAAGCTTGAACCAGGAAATATTATGGATCACTCATCTCCATCCCTTCAGGCTACGCACGTGCTCTGTTGTGTAAATGCAGTCACTGTTGCATAGCTGCATAATGTCAGAGCTGCTGGATGATCTACTGTAACTCCTGATTTCCATGATGATCACATAATGTATGCTTACATATCATACTCCTCGTGTTCTGGCGAGTTACATTTGCAAAATGAAAGAAATAGCCATTCTGCACACATTTATTTACATCACTATTTACTATCTTTTTTTAATTGGAACAGATTTTTTGGGGGTGGGGGGATTTGATTCCTTGCACCATAGAAAAAGCAAGTGCTGTGCGTGTTGCCGGCCGCTTCACTCAAAGCGACATTTGCACCCACGTGAAACCTCATCTGACGGAACAAATATCAACGATGAAAGGGTCTTCCCAGATATTCTGATTCAAATGCACGTATGCCAGTATGCAAAGTACTTATTATTTCTGTATCTGTATCTAAAATGACAGTATTTGCAATTTCATGTCACTTTCTGGAAATTAAATTAAGGAACAGTACCTGGATTGGCATGTCTTTTTCAGGCTTATTAAGTAATACAGTACGAACGCCTGAGAGATCAAGTTACCGCAGCACATTAACGCTTAAAATTCTGTAAATCAACTGCTGACGTGAAGCAGTCTGTCTCATTGATTTACAACATCACCTGGTTCAATACAACCAGAGACACTTGAGAGAGAGCTTCCCTTCAGCGGTATGCAAAATCTGACAATTGATAAAAGTCTATGGTCTCATGGTGTGCTGCACATGGCAGTCATAAAAACCAGACGGCCACATGTTATGCATTTTGCCGCCACTTTATAGTCCGACCCATGTGCAGTCCCACCCACAGCCCAGAAATTCCCTCTCCCCGTCTGCTCTCCACCTGTATCACTTTACCTCCTGGCAGCGTTACCTGTCTCCTTTCTCTCCTTTTCAGCCGCACTCACAGCATACACAACGGCGCGGCTTACCTTTGCTCGAGTAGAAAGCCTCCATGCTCAACATTTTCAGTCAAGTCCAAAGAACTTTGGATCCCCAAGAGTTGCTGCAGCGACTTTTCCCCCCCGACAGCCCGTCTACACAGCTGACTCCCTCTCTCTGTTTTTGATCTCAGTGTGTCACGCCGGATCTTTGACTTTCTCCCACTATCTCTGTTTCTTTCTTTCTGCGCTCTCGCCTTCAAACACGTCACGCTGTGTAGATCAACAGAGCGGGAGTCCCCCCCCCCCCACCACCATCACCACACCCTCCCTCCTCCTTTACAGGTCAGAGCCGCCCTTCATAATAATACCTCTGTTTGTGAGTGTGTGTGTGTGTGTGTGTGTGTGTGTGTGTGTGTGTGCGTCTGAGAGAGGCAGTGTGTGTACAGCCCTCAAGTGTTTGAAAAAGAGCTAAAATTTCAGAGCCTCGACAAAGGCAAACAAGGGCGTAAAGCTGACGGGGAACAAAGGACATGAGTGAGAGGATCAAATTAAGTCTGGTATTAAGCATCCAAGTGTTCCTGCTAGACAGATGACACATTTAATTCAATAATTAGTGGCACATTAGGTTATTCATGAGGTTAAATGTAGGGGTTTCCATGCAGCTTTGTGTGGGACAAAAGTGGTGTTCACCATCTACTGCTTCTTGATAGCGTGTCAGAAGACTCTGTCTGCAGACGTGCAGAGAAAAAAAGACTGTTCGACAATCAGACGGAGACAGAAGTCTTCTCTGAATAAGGACACAACAGCATTACAGATTGCACAGAGAGAGTGGGCTGCAGCGTTGAAATTCACTTGGACCGGTGCCACATAGTCCAAGTGACATGGCTTCAAGCCAACACTTGTAGGAACAAGTGTATGAGCATTGTGTAATATACTGTAAAGATAGTCAGTGGGTTGAAAGAGTGTCAAAGTTATATATAGTATGTATGTCCAATCAGGCCATTTAACTAGGTCTGCTAAAATTAATCTGGCCTCCGATGTTACAACTGGTGCTTTTGGGTGCAACACAGCCACTAAATGTCCGTCATACACAATGAACTATATCCTGCATTTAGTGCTAACAGCAGCTGGAGCCGTCGGATAGTCGAGCAGGTGTTTACTGAATGTGCTCTGTGCAAAGGGTTAATGATTAACACTTAATTCTTGAATTGCAGCATAGCACCACACACATTAACCCAACCTGGGGATATCAAGTGGACCCAGAGGAGAGACTCCTGAATCAAAGCCAAGGATAAGGCTTCGGTTACTTACAAATGACTACCGTAGCCATTTTTCTATTAAAGATGATGAATGAATGGATGATTGTTTGTTCTGGATATCAATGAGGCAAGTATTCCCTCACTATTCAGACAGAAGCTTTTTTCAGTAGTAGTTCTACATCAGCTGGACATAAAAGTTTAGTTGTGAAGTGATTAAGTCTATCCTTGTTCTGCGAGTCTTCTCAGTCTACTAATCCTCCACTGAGAGCCAGAAGCTCATTCGCTAAGCTTTGAGTTCTGTTCCTGGAGGAAAATCCACAGTGCAGCACACCTAAAGCATTAAAAGACCGATATTCTCTGATGCAGTCCCTTTGATAGCCAATCTTGTATGTATGTATGTATGTATGTATGTATGTATGTATGTATGTATGTATGTATGTATGTATGTATGTATATATATATATATATATATATATATATATATATATATATATATATATATATATATATATATATATATATATATATATATATATATATATATATATATATATATATATATATATAAATAAATGTGGATATTCCTGGGCCTGTCAGATGCTCTGCAAAGTTGGCAAATGGAAATTTGCTCTTTTAATATTCCCACGAGGCATATCACACATTTATACCTGCTGGGCCGGGCACCCTCATTTGCATTGGCATACATTCGTGAACCATAAAACTGTTATCATGTGCGGATGCAGACAGCTAACAAATTATTATTTTTTCCTTTCCCGATTAGTCATTAACACTACATTATTAAGCCTCCGTGTTATCTCAAGGATTGCCCCAACTTAAATCTAGAAAACAAGTGGAAGTGCATTTTTTGAATATCATTTTTGAACAGTTTTCTAAATCATTGAGAGCTTCCTGTGCTGATTGTAATACTGTTGCCTCTTACATGTTCATCACATGTTCACATCAAGTGGCTCCTTTACTCATCAAGAAAGCTTTTGTCAGAAATGCACAGAAAATTAGATAATACTAATAAATGCAACAAATTCCACTTACTCCACATACATGTGCAGTAATACATTATAAATAAATTATAATACGTTATATATTAGTGATGTTTTGCTACTAATATGTCAGTGTTGTGTTTACACATTCCTGAGCTGCACCCAAATAAATCAATTATTACAGATTTATGAAATGATTTTTATATGAAACTATATAGCACCACGCCTCCTTAGTAAGCAGTTTGGTAAGATTCTGTGCTTTAAACCATAATTCATACAAACAATTACCCAAACACCCACTCTAATAGCATCACCCACTTAGGAACCAGGAACCAAATCTATAAGCTCCCACACAGACCGCCTTAAGCTGAAGTCATTAACATGAGAAAGTGAGCGGTGCATTCAGGACTGTTAATGATGATGAGGGAAACACTCAAGTAGAATCACAGCGGTGGAGATGCGTACAGTATCAGCCTAACTTTACTGTAAGGTCTTTCCCCTGGGTCTCGCTATCACCCAAAATAGCTCAATAACAGAGAGGGGAAACCACCCATGATGCATTTCCTGACAAGGATGCAGGGATAACCGTGCTAGAGGAATGTCCTGAATTGTGTGTAAACTGCTTCAGGGAAACCAGATGCGTAGACAGCCTGCGACAAACAGTGTCGATGTTGCAGGTGACATAAGTGAGAATAGCAATGTGTATGTAAAGATATGTCAGAATGTACTATGCACTACTTTGTAGGAGGGATCCAGGAAACGGCACGGTTGTAGCACAGCTGTAGTATGCTGGAGACAACCTGACACACAATAAGCAGCCGAGGAATTTGATAATATTCCCACGAGGCATATCTCAAGGATAAATTAGAGGAAAGGATGGAGGAGTTATTCCACAGGTCAACAATAACAAGAGTCACACAATCCATTGTCCTGTCCTATCTTCTAAAACAGACCACACAGTACAGACCACACAGACGCTAACTGACCTCCGCAGTTTGATAATAATAATTATGCTCTCCTCCCCTGCCTGCTCTCAATGTTGTATTTTCACTGACGACTGATAAATATCTGCTGGGTCAGACCTTTTGTTCATCTCAGAGTGGATAAGATGAATGTCTTTTTTATCAAAGGCAACAGGACGGAGGAGTTCATACCTCAGTCCGTCTGCTCATCTTCATTACTGTGACTTGCTCTGAGTTTTGGGCGGGGTCGGAGAGGATGAAGTGGTTAATTTGTTGTTGTCGATGATGATGACTGATGAATCCTACTTTAGCTGTTCTAATCCCCAACTTCAAATGATAAGGTTTTGTGTACTAAGAGGATTTTTCAGTTAAAATATCTGATTGAAAAGTCTGATTTGGGGCAAACAGGGTAAATCTGATGTCACAATGGAAGAGAAGAAGCTCCACTTTCAGATGTTAATGTACAGGTTTTCATTTAATTTTTGTCAATATGACTAAAATTAATATTTCTAGAATTACAATGGAAAATGTATTTTCACTGGACTCTGCAGTGCTTCGCAGGTCTTAGCTTGAGAGTGTCTTTTAGCTCACTGTTTTGGTTTCGGTTTTGGTTTGTTTGACTCTAGCTCAGTGAATTATCTCAAAAACTACTAATCTACTAAAACCCTAGCTAAACACCAAACAGCAGACAGGTAAAGTGAGCGACTAGCAAGTGAAGATAGTGGATCATCTAGCAGCTAAGGAGCCTGATATTTCCATCAGGAGATGGTAGAGACCAAAAACAGAGCAAAAAGAGGGGTAAATATTGACCAAAAACATGGCTTCAAATAAATGCTGATCTGCGGATGTTGGATGTGTAAAGAGACAACTGTTTGCTTGCTTAAATCAACTAAAAAGATGATAACACTTCTTTGAAACAGTTGTTCTCCACTCAAGAGCCAGAGCAAGTTAAAATATGTATGAATATTTCCTGCAAGCCAGGAGCAAAACAAATGTTTTGCTTCTCAGTCGGACCACTGTCAATCACATAATACAAAGGAAAATGTGAGAGCAAAATGGATGACCGCTAATATATACATTCTATGAATCATTGAAACTTATCCCCACCAGTCACAGACTTAGTTATCAGCTGGGTCTGACATGCTACATCACACAATTCAATGCCAGCTGCAAATCCAGCGTTTCCATTTGGACATCAATCAAAATTTACCATCGAAACGCCCGACAGATTTATTTTAGTCACCTTTGAATCTAGCTGTTGGCTCTTGAGTGTTTGTCAGAGCAGCAGCTCTGTTAAAGCAAGAAGATCTACATCAAAGTAAAGAATGAAATAATAAGATAATTATCACCGTGACAAAAACCAAAGAATGCAACGTTTATGGTCTTCCCTTTGTTTGTTTTCTCTTCTGGTTTTCTTTTGGCCTCCATTACAGGTTTGACAAAATACTTAACAGTGTACTTGCCAGCTGGCTTAACAGCTAGATGAGTCTCCGTATGCATGATCCTGGGAAGTCTGTCACACACTGAGGAAGACTAATAAGGACTTTTAACTTTGCATTCTTGGGATCTGATAATCAGTTAGTTTACTTGTAAGGAGCTAACAATCAGCGTGCACTCTTAACGTATGAGTCACTCGCTTGCGGTCGGAAATGTAACCAGAATTGGTCATTTGTTGATCATGCATCTTTTCTGATAAAGAAATGACAGCAAATAAACAGAGACATCAATGTAATTGCTCCTGTGGGTCAGTGAGTCACTTCCCGTCCGAACCTACATCTAAGTTAAGAGGCTGCTGTTTAAATCTCAATCTGTGCCACCAGTCAAGCCTGGGAAAATCAAACACTGGCACGGATGCAGATTGGAGAGGAGCACACGCCCGAGCCGTATAATGACTTATCTTAACACTTCAGGTTCAAGAGGCCAGCTGACGATCATTCCTTAAGGTTCAGAGTCCAAAGAGCAGTGCAAAACTGTATGAAAATAATAAACCGTCCCCCCGAAATTCTATTTTCATTCTCATCCAGGCCTTAATCAACCCACGTCTCATTCCATTCCCCTGACGTGCAGCTTTTGTCAAACAGTCTGTTGCCTTTTTTGGCATTATTGGCAGCTGGCTGTCTCCGATCAAAGACTCAATGTTTGTGGCCAAAGGTAATACCACCGTGTTTTCTTAAGAACTGCAGCCAAGTTGGATTGTTTTGATTTGATCCAGGCTACTGTAATACTGAACAAGCACACGTATCCATTTCAACACAAATGTGCAGCGGTGGTGGAGAACAAAGTGAAGAGAATTAAAGTGCTTTGCTCAAGTTTAACTTTTAGGTAATTGCACTTCACGTGAGTATTTCCATCATGCACTTTCTCATACTTCTACTACACTGCGTTTCAGAAGGAAATATTTGACTTTTACTCCACTACATGTATTAAAAAGCTTTAGTCACTGGCTACTTTGAAAAAAACATATTATACATTCAAAATATTAATAAAAAAATACATTATGATGTATCATTAAAGATTCGACCAACAGTATGGCACTTAAAATGTCCCCTACTTTTACCAGCTGCAATTTGAATCACGTAATGTAATATACATTTGAAATTGATTTTGAATCCAGCACTTTTACTCACAACTGAGTATTTTGACATAGTAGTATTTCTACTTTTACCGAGCACTACTTCCACTACTTCTAAGGAGTATGGCTGCACAGAAGTGGCTGGCTGAGGAACATGTTTTCATATCATATCAGCAGTCCCCATTAAAGCAGCTACAACTTCCTGAGTCTTCAAAAGCCTTTTCCTTCCTCTCTTTGTGCTCTCTGTTTCTTCAGTCCTATCAGCAACATCCAAGACCTGAGACATCCAATGTCCAATATAGCAGCGCTCACAAGAAACAACAGCTGCTAAAGAGACTGAGCCAGTAGAATTGACAACATTATCTGGGACTGTTCTGCTCCTGGCTGCAGGACTGACAAATCTTTTAATTAACAGTGTCGTCGTTTAATCATCACTGCATTCCTTCAGACACGCACATTTACCGTAAATATACAAAAAAAATTTGTGAGCCAGTCGGCTTCTGCATCTGCAGTCCTCTACCCTGCAGCTTTGTGTTACCAGACCAATTTCAGCAAATTGCTGTACAGCACAAAACAAGGAGAGGGCACTCCTCCGCCGCAACACAATTAAAGCTAAATGACAGTTAATGATATGGAACATAGCGTTAGTCCAGGAAAAACACTTAGATGACGCATGCATAAACTGATTAACATCAGCTGCCTCATTCATGCCTCACCAGCTGCCTGGCTACCAGCTGGCTAGCAGGCTAATGGCCAAATCATAATCGTGCAGGTGTACAGCATGGCAACTCAGACCTGTTCTACCAGCAGGAAGCGCGGAGCTGCCCGGATGTTTTGAGAGCTTCCCCAAAGAGCGATTGCTACCGCACTGAACTGTGTAACTGTTTGAGAAACTCAAGTGTCCCTGTATTCTGGTCCAGGCAGAAGGTGAAAGGCCTAAAGACTGAAGGCAAATTGTCCAAAACAGGGCCTCAGTGTTAGAGGCTTAGCAAGACCTTTTTACATGCAGATAGAAGTAGGCTGAGATATTAAAACATTTTGGACAGAACATTAATATATCATATACATTTTTCATTAAATAATTAATCTAACTGTCCTGTTAAATTGTGAATTATACTATATATCATTCTAGTTGATATCTGGTGATCCACTGACTTCTATTAAGTTGATATTGTAGCTTTAAATGACATGTCTCAGCCACTATTGGATAGCTATACAATGTGGTACAGACATCTCCCCCTCAGGATGAACTGTATTAACTTTGGGGACCCCTTTACTTACTTCTTCATCTAACACCACCATCAGGTGATGACAGTCAAATTGGTGATAATTAAATACATATTGGCATGTAATACAAGGGCAGCTGTGCCTTGGATTGTTTTTTAAGAAGACATGAATTTTCTTTTTTTTTTTTTTTATGAAGACTATAGTTCACTAATGCAATAGCCATTCACAAGATGTAATGAGCAGAATACACTGGAAGAGAACCTGTACGTGATCACTATATGGACCTAAACATCCTGATTTTATTCAGTGAACATAGTAAATATTTAACCATCTTTACATTGAAATTTTAGCAATATCATACAGTTGTTAGCATGTTGGCATGTTGATGTTTACATTTAGATCAAAGTGCTGTCTAGCTAAAGCCTCTCAGAGCTGGTCCCGCTGATTCTTGATCAAAGTAATCAAAAAACGTGAAGGTTTCACTTTGAGTGACTGTGAACGGTGCATCAACACGTCTCACATTTTATGGACAACTACTCAGTCAGGTATACAAAGGTTGCGTGAAGGCTCCGTGATAGTAAAAAGATCATCAGTTGCAGTCATTACCTACAGAATCTGAACCTAACGATGTCAGGCTCCTCTGTGTGTTCCCATGAGGCAAGAGTCAGGAGCATGACTTTATGATGACTGGATGGAAAATACCACTGCAGGGTTAGAAAATACTGTTACAGACAGATGTGCCGGCATACATTGTACACACACATACACACACCGGTCACGCCACTATAAAGCACCACAGTGCATGGTAACACACACACACACACAGTGGATTCACTGCCTCTCACTCTGTTGTCAAATGAGCATGCATTCATCATTATCCCACACCGCGGCGCCTCCTCACGTCCGACCGCAAACACAGGCCTGAATGCAAACAGTGTTCTCTGTAATCAGCAAACTGGTGATGATGCGTGCAGCCAGTTTGTTACTGGCACTGCTCATCCTTCACATGAATGCACCATGACAGCAGCACAGAGAGGCACTTCAAAAAGAGCGCTCGCACAGACCTGTAAACGCTGACACTACAACGTGTGATTATGGGAGAATCGTGTCCTGAAAGACCACTGATAACACCCTGTGGGCTGCGTTCCTGACTGGTTTCCATGCAGCTTTTCTTGAGTGGGACATAAAATCTAAAGAAACAATTTCAGGCTGATATTTTGTCCAGAGTTGTGAGGATAACAACCAGAAGAAGACCACTGTGTGAGCCCCAAATCCTGTGCTGCCTGCTGTACCTACCGTCTGTTTGCCTTACTTTACATCAGACATGATAAACAGCACAGAACGCCACCTTTGCCACAGATTGTTCTGGTCAGGAAACAGAGGTGCAATAGAGTACGACAGGAGGAAACAAAGTCTACGTGAGTGCCCTCCGCAGGTCGGAAATGTGGAAGCTGTACGTCAGGCAGGTCATTGGCTGAAACTCTTGGACCTTGGCACACAAACACGGGGAAAAGAGACAGGAAGTCAGGGGCCTGAACGAGAGGTGTCTCCCTGAATGCCAACAAACAGGTCAGGGAATTCCCTCAGACTCTGATTAGTGTGTGTGCAGTGGAAAGAATGCTGAATACGCACAGCGTGTTTATGTGCCGTGTACGTGACTGAGCGAAGCCACTAAAACAGCATGATTGGTGCAGATACTGTAAAGATAATATTGCCTTTAATTATTGATAAAGGATGGGATGGGGATCTTTGCAATTCCTCCAAGTGCTCATGATTTTCTGTCACTTGAAATAAATATTTCATCTCATAACAAATGTTGCATTGCAGTGTCTTAGCAGGCTGCTATACAAATGTTCAAATGCAAACCCTTTGTTTTCCCCCTTATATGCTGGAATGTAACACAAAAACATTGACAATCCTACCAACATTTCCTGCATCGTAAAGTTATTTCCTTCAGACAATAGTGGGGAGAGGTCGACTGCCTTTAAGGGCCTCACCCTGTTCTCTAAGGACTAATAAAGTCGTAAAACCTGGACATAAGTTCGCATTTTGGAAATTCTGGTTCCCTTGTCTCGAGGTCAATGGTTTTTTTGAACGGGTTTTGAGCACAGTTATAACCCCTAAGGATAAAGCTTACTGTAAGAGACTTTCACATTTTGTTTTATGATATACTGTATACACATCAGTAAATACCTCACCTTTGGACTTTAAAGCTTTAAAGGGCTGAATGACACCACGGAAGTTGTCAGGGACATTCCACATCATCCAGCCAAACACAGAGACTCATCTACTCACTCGTCCCTTTAGTTGCAAACTATTCTAACAAACTTTCCAACTTGTGGACTGATGCATTTATGGTAAACTGCGCATAGCATAGCGTGCATCTAAAGCGTCGAGTAGGAAGCTCAGTGGTGGTGACGCTGAAGTCACGCGAGCACAATGTGGCTCGTTTATAACACTACAACGCTTTTTTTTTTTCTTTTTTTACTTCTGGAGATTGCATCGTAAAAGTGGTGTTGGTTTGTGCAGATTATTTTGCCGAACGAAAACTTGCATCATGAACTTGTGTTTGCCGCAGAGCTTATTTTCTGTAAAAGCTCATTTGTCAGGGGAACCAGAGGCATGCCACTCTCATGCAAAATTGAACAAAATGTAACTATTTGTCACTGACAGTTTTTAAAATGTTTATTTTTGTTGTGTCACTTTTGTTATATATATTTTTTTTTATTCGAGTTTTATTTTTTTGTCTCCAACTAAAACAGAATGCAGCCTATTCAGCCGTCTCACATCTGTCTTTGACAAGCACAATGTACCTTTATGTGAGAAATATGCTACATATTTGAAGTTTTATTAGTATTAATATCGATCATTATTGTCATTATGTACATTTCTTTCGAAGGTTGTGATTTTACTAATGTATTGTCTGGAGTGTGGTACTCTGGGAAACAGAAGATTTGTAATGCTGATTTAGACTTAAATATAAATATACTGTACATGATCAGGCCACAGCGTACATTACAGTGGGCTATACAAGTGGTTACAACTGGTGTTACATGGGGTAACTTCTATTCTATCAGGCGTTGCTGAGAAAATAAGTATTGTAAAGAGTTCCACCAACAACAAATAAAGAAAAGAATGACAATGAACACAATTCTGTCCATGTTGATAGACATTCAGCTCACAGTTTGCATTAAACTTTAGAGGTTAAACAAACACACGCATTAAGGAATTCACTCAATCATCCATCCTTGCAATCGGACCCTTACGAAAAACAAATAATCCATCAACCCCATGCCTGTGACAGGACGGACAGAGCAGAGATGAATACAGAAAGGCTGCATTATTTCCTCCCTGCTGCATTAAACCAGCTCTATCTGCCAGGGATCGGGTGCAGGTTGACAGCAGGATGCTACGACTCCGCTCCTAATGCACAGTAGCCGTCTGTGGATATCTGTCATGAGATAAAACAGGGAGAGGCCTGTGGGGGATTTTACATGTCCGCAGATCTCCACTCAGGAAGTGCAACCGAGACGGAAATCGATCCGAGGATGAGACACAGGGTACGAGAGACAGACTACTGGAGAGATCACATTAATCACACACGCTGCACACGTGGCAGCTTCCTGGAATCGTACCCTCTTTTTGCACTCGGTGCATTATCTCACGACGCTACACGTGGAGAGGCCTTGGTTTTCTTTATCGCACCATTTTCCTGATGTGTTACTGCTACAGATTAAAAGACGCGACGTAAGAGCATCAGACGCCGAGGTGCTTCTCGACATACGTCACACACATCAGGTCCTTGTCCAACTTTTGCACTGTGGCGAGATGCAATAAAAAGTTTCCCATTAGTGTGACTGTGTGAGGACTCGCACACACCGTCTACAGACGGAACAGAGGTGTCAGACAGTGACACAGCTGTAATCACACAACGATTTATTCTGAGACGCTGGTGAACCTGAGACCTGAGGAGCTCTCTGAGCGCAGTCATCTGATGTTTTCATCATAAGTGCCGTCTGGCTTCTTCTGCTCGTCTGCTAATGAATCTGTTCTGTGATTCATTATCAGAAGCATGCTCGAGCACACATCCTAGGAAAAACAAGTAGGGGTGGTGGTGATGGCTGTGGTCTGTGTGTTAAGTCAGCGTGGTGGTCATTTATCAGCAGGAAATCAATATAACCACCTCCATCCGCCACCATTATTTCACCTAACAGCTAACAACACCACCACCCCAACCCTGAGAGCAGGGGAGTGGATGCATGATCATTACATCACAGTTTGTTTTGCTTTGGACCTATTTTGGACCTAAATTCAGAGTCTTGTATTGAATTTATGACATTAATTTGGGGCTTAGGTCATAATTATATCGATGGGTTGTTCATGTTGCCACACCCAAAGCCACTACTGCATGCTTCTATCAGCTGCACAAGAAGGCAGTGTTTTCTGTTTAAGTTGCCTCTGCTGAGCTTCTTTTCTGGTTTTCTTTTACAGGTTGTCAATACGTTTCAGACAATAAATTTGATGCTTTTTAGGAGCTCAATACTTCAACAGAATCACGTTTCAGTGTAGCCGCAGAATGTCCGTAGTATTTATATGTATTTGCAGTCATTATTTGTATTTTTTTATTTTTGGGGGGTAAGAAATTAAGTGATGGATAAATCAATTTAAATAAAACGTTCGTGGTAATTAAGACTACATGACGTTTAAAGCCTACTGATACAGTTGATTTTAATAACCTTCACCCTGTTTTCATCAAATGCTGATGGTTCTTCACCTGCTTGCCCTTTGGATTCAGCCTGTAATCCAGATACTGTATGTACAGTGTGCACCTGCTGCGGAGCGAAAGGCCAATCAGCTCACACAGTTTACATCTGTGACACGTAACCAACACTGCCTTCGTTATCAACTCTATCTTTTCTATTCGGTCATCATCTTCCTTTGCATCACTGGTGTCAGTGTAGCAACACAAAAGGACACATTCATAGTTTATAGTAGTGATCTAATTCTTAGCATTCTCCCGGAGCAACACCAGCGCATAACTTGTTCTGAGAGGTAAAACCTGACTGGTCACTTGTTGACGAGACGTAACTACGAGACCATGCAGAGTGATGACGACAGAAAAAACAATAAGAATGAGGACAGCTGATGCGAAAAAAGAACAATGTAAGCCGACAGAAAAAGTGCAAACACCTTTGCTGTCATTCATTCCTTCCATTCTCTCTTTTAGGTGACCATCAACGATCTTCTGCGCTGTCTTTAACTCCCACACAGAAACAGGCAGCACAGCAGCCCATTCATTAAGCACCTTCTAATTTTAGGTGAGGCAAAAGATTTTGCATGGTGGGTTTGCATGGCAAATGTGAGTGAATGCCAGCGAGCTTTACTCCTTCAGTATTTGTCTGTTTACACAGGCTGAAATACAGCGACTCACTGTTCTGTGTCAACAGCACAAAGGTAACAGGCAGAATTCATGCACGCCAGTCGGACACAGCTGGGAGGAGATCATTGTCTACTTTGATCCTCAGTCCCTGTCCACTTCACATGGAGTTCTCCAGTTTAAAATGTGTCCGTGAAAGCAGAGTGAAGAGTGTCTGAGTAGGGGGATGCTCTGAGCTTCCGCTGCTTGTCAAACAATGCCTGTGTCGGACACCCCTCCCTGCCTGCCTTCCTATAGAGACACAATAACACAGTAAAATGTCCCCCTCATTCTTTGTCGTCTGGCCTGTTATTTTCATGTCGTTCTAACATTACGCACAGTCACATAACCAAATCTTGGATTCTGAGGGGCAATTCAGAACGTGGAAAATACCTTTGAGAGAATTGATCTCCTTTTGGATCGACCTGGGGGTGTCCATGGTCACTGTCAGACCTCCTCGTGAAGACTTGTTATAATGAATAAGTTGATGTTGAAGCTTTGAGTGTGTTGCCTCCTTCCTGTGTGACCGAAGTGATCCCTGTGCCTGAAGTTTCAGTCTTTTCTGAATCTCTTTGCTCACTTTCCTCCTCTGGCTGCCGCTGCAGGTCTGCTGGCCGGGACGCTGCTCTGTTTTGGTTCCTGTGATACACCATGTGCACACACACTCGCGAACAGTCCCTCACACACAAACGTTTAGCATGTGCAGGCATCTGCACGGTGCAGAGCTCCTCCCCTCTCCCCTCCTCTTCCTCTTCTTTCACCTAAAACTGGCTTTTCAGTCAATCCCCGCGACACAAACCCATTCAAATAGCTACCTGCTTTTCCACAAACCAGCCAGTCAGGATAGAGGAGTAGATGACCTGTCAGTCACTGCACACTATGAAATTTAGGAGGGACTCTGTAAAGGATGCAGGTAGATAGGAAGCAAAGGGTGGAAGCAAGTTATTGTAGTTAATGTTTAATGTTTAAAAGTTATTGTAGTGCATATTCGTGTGAGTGTGTCTGTGTGTCTGTGTGTGTGTGTGTGTGTGTGTGTGTGTGTGTGTGTGTGTGTGTGTGTGTGTGTGTTCATGCAGAGGAATAGAATACCAGCGCCACACCCAGATCCCTGCAGTAATTCCCGGGATGAGCCTGCTGCACACACAGACCGGCTACAAGCATACGGGCAGATATAACAACTCCCCATCTAATCCCTGACCAAACTAGCCTGGCGCTAATTACACATTTAGCAGCTGTTAGCATCTTACCACATTACCGTGAGCGACAAGGTTTTTTTTTTTTTTTTTCTGACAGTAACCGATATGAGAGCATTTATCTGCGACGGCACAGTAAACAGATACTCTACAAGGACTCTCATGAGAAATACGCTTCGAATCAAAAGCTTAAAGTCTCGGGTGGAATCGTGGTAAGAGGAATAGTTTGGAAACAGTGAAGAAAAGGCACAATGTCTCATTGTTGTTATTGTAGCCTGGACTTATCCTCAATGACGTATGAGAACCTCTCAGTTCACTTTCCATTTTCAAGGGGCTTATATGAAATTGCCTCTGGATACAATTAGACACAGCACTGAGCAACACAGGCAAGTTATCATGATATTTGTGGGCCATATTGCGATATACGATATATACCTCAATATTTTCGATTCATCTTGAAAGCATCTCATACAAGGACTGGGTGAGATGATCAAACATCACAATATTTTTAACCAAATACACCCTGCTCCAATACCGATATTGTAGGGACGAGATTACTGATCAAAAACCATCAGTAATGGGGATACAGAAGGCAAGTATCGAAACAAGTACCACAGTCTGATGAGTTCAGAAAATGACATCAACTTACTTTAATTTAACCTTTAAAACCAGAAAGAGACAACACTTATACCATATCATGATGTGGAGATATCAATACATACAGTCTAATATCACAGTGACGATGTATATCATATTGCCCGGCCCTACTCAATATTACACCAAAATAAAGGGAAAAGGGCAATACAGTCAGAGCCTTGATTGACATTTGATCAGCACTCCCTAGTCTGACAGTTTGATTGAGAGTTGCGCTGGACCTGATAAAGACAATCATAGAAGCAAAACGCGTTACATTGGACTTTTCGAATCGCCCGGTATTAGACAACGGTTATGACTAGAGCTTAAACTAAGTCTAAGTCAGACCAGGAGAGGGTCTGGACGTATCTGCCGTAGCTAATGAAAGATTAGCATGGCTAAATGTATCTGGTTCCCAGGCTGGTAGCGATGTAAATGACTAATAAATACATGTAAACCCTAACCGTCACCCAAGGCGTCAATATTGACCAGTAAAAATAAATTATTGCACGGTATCTATTTTTTTTGCACAGATGCATTAAGTGACTCATTCTTTTCATTGCATAATAAAGTGCATGTGCAGTGTTGGAGAGGACTTCTAACCAGGTTTATACCGGCTGCCACTGGATCTGTAGAAAATGTGAAAAACAAATCTTCCATTGAGGCCGGCATCAGGAGGAGAGGCAGCTTCAATATTAAGGTTACCTCAGAAGGCATTTCAGACAATGTTCATTTAATAAAGACCCAATAAAAATTAAGTAACCATACTCATATAAACGTTGTGTAATACAATCCTGGACCAAAGGAGGGAATGAAAACTGGCTCTACGATTTCATATCTGCAGGTATGCTAACAATGTGCTACAGACTGCAGTGTGACCTCAACTTGAAGTACCCTAGGGCTCCTTGAATAGTCCATAAGAAAATAAATTCACAACAACAACTGGTGTCGTTATACCTGCTGTTATTTCCTCGCTAATCTACTGTGCTCAATGAGAAAATGTTAGACTGCAAAATAATCCCTGCATCTTTGGGAGCTTGCTGGCCTCATCACAAATCTACTGCGGTTACCAGAGCCCTAATACCAATGTCATGCAAGCAGTAATTATTTCTTCAAGTCCGCTGAAAAGCCTTTGACAAGAGAATGAATCACCGCTGTTAGCCTCGGCTCTGTCAGCAAACAATCTGATGTGAACAAATCTAAAGGTATCCTCTGTCAATAAGCTATTTCCTTTGGACGGACATTCAGCCTGAGATACATCCAGCGGTGATCACGCCTCGTCATCGCCAATCAAGCCCTGCTTGAACCCAGCACCAGACTGTGGCGAAAGCCACAGGAAGTGGATTAGAACATGCCAAATTAAAAAACAAAATAAATTACGACAAATCAATCCATCCTCTAATAATCGGTTGGCCTCCGCCTCGGCTCAGACAGCGGGTGGCCTTGTTCCAGAGCTATTATTCGATTCGGCTCTTGAGCAGCCTCTTGTACATAATGAAGGACGTCTGGAGGAAGTGACTGACACATTTTTGGCAGCGGTGAAAATGGAAGTGTAGCTGTTTTGCACTGTCGAGGAGAATTCAATCATGTGTGTACATGTGTGGGTTTTGAAGTGTACGGCTTGTGGACGTGGTCGTGGCGGCCGCCTCTGAGTACTTCTTAAGAATGTGCTTTTATATCAGACTTATACAACAGAATGACACACACACACACACACACACACACACACTCACACAGATGAACCCAGCTGTGTGTTTTGAGTGTGTTGGACTGCTTGCTTTGGCTGACATCAACAGCACTCTGGACCTGTGCCCGTTTCTGTTTCCATGCCCGACTCTTGTCACTGTGACATGTTCCATTAAAGACAACCAGACAATGCAAGCAAGGAAGTTTATACGTAATTACTTTAGAGGGCAGACAGTAGCCTACAGTGCCTCGACACAGACTAATCATTGTGCATTGATTAGTAGAAATTACCTAATCATGCATTGTTACATGTAAATATGACAATAGTTTTGATCAATGACGTAAAACTAAATGAAAATGTGAAAGACAAATGGACGATTAAACTAATTACTGTTACACTCGATTACCTGCGTGCATCTGCAATCACACAGTGAATGCTCCTGACTGCTACAACATGGACCTAGAAATCATCAGAAATTGATTTAGCTGCTCAAGCGTCACATCTTTGCCAGTAGCCTTAGCTACTGCAGCGTTAGCATGACTTTTGTTCAGCTAGGCTATCTTTTGTTTTGCTATAGAGCGAGTGAAGGATTAATGTGCCCTGTAAACCACCTAAATATTCACCAATAAGTTTGTTAACATAACACTTTGACTTCAGTGAAGTGATATTTTAGCTAGGTGTCTCAAACGTACAGTACTATGTAACTATGTAACTATGTAACGTGCCATCGATGATGCCAGAAAGGCCAAAATGAACAATAATTTGACTGTTTTGTGATGATAACATCAGTAGTTGGTTTTAGTCCGCACTGTCCCATTTCAATTTATTTTCCTGACATGATCAGGAAAGCCAAAAAATGCAAAATAAATTTGCATTTGGAAGTTTTCCATGAGCTCGTTCCAGGAGATCACGCTTGGTGGAGGCTCTGATGATGAACATGGGTCAAGAGCACGGCTGTCCTGCAACTTGCAGGTGGAGCTTGGATTTTTCTCATGAAGGTAAGCCGTGTTCAAGTGGAGTTGTTAACCCTTTAGGCGCCAGAGTCGCAAATTTGCGACACACCGCGGTACTGAACTAAACAGCTGTTTTCTCCCAATAGAGTGTTACATGTCGTTCATACTCCCCACCACTAGTTGGCAGACATCCTATACTTAGACCTTAGCTCATAAAAACGTCTTGCTTCAATGCAAAATGTTCGAGGAAGTCCCATGCAAACTGTGGGGTGAGAGAGCGGAGACAGTGCGCCAGGAAGCCGTTTTGCTGAAGGGGTACTGCTGGATTCAGAAGTTATTGAGACGAAATAAACGACAATGGCATGCAAAAAGTTGAAGTGATTGAGCTCCTATTCGGTGATTCTGATTCTGAAGTGGAAAATCTAGCTTTGGGAGATGACGGTCGGTTGATTAGTGAGCTTGCTAGTCGCGGTGCGTCTTTGCATAGCAATGGTGGTGCCGCGCAGAGCGAGGAAAACGCACAAGCACTAACACACGATCCTTTGCCCAATAGGTGGGAATGGAAATGATACACGAACTCGTAGTATCAGTAGGGAAGCGAATGGATGTGGTAGAAGTAGCGGTGGTGGTGAGAATAGCGCTGGGTGTCAGCGTTAGTGTTCACTCTTTCCACCGCGACGGTCACGTAGCCTCCATCCGCGGCAGCGGTGCAGCTATGCGACGCAGCAGTGTTCACAAAGCACACACGAGTCCAGATCTTCTCACAACACTAGAGGAGATAGCAGGGGGAGTCGTGGGCGAAGTGTTCGTAGAAAGGCTGATGGGTGTCGTAGGGGCAACAGGGGAAGGCAGAACAGGGCTGGAAATGATGATGATGATAATGGTAATGGTGGCTGGGCTTACTTGAGAGATGAAGTATATGGATAAAGCCCTTTGATGAGCAAATTGGATATCGTGGTGACAGAAAGCTAAGCAATGATTCAAGGTCTATAGTTTTTTTGTCCCTCTTTCTGACTGATGATTTCTGGTATCTTATAACAATGGAGACAATCCTCATCAGTATTTAGGCTGACATGAACTAATTCCAAGTTCACGGTTTCATGAATGGTATGATGTAAATGTAAATATATATATATATATATATATATATATATATATATATATATATATATATATATATATATATATATATATATATATATATATATATATATATATATATATATATATATATATATATATATATATATATAATTAGTTCTTATTGTCTCTATGCCTTGCAATGAGAGGCTCCACACTCTACAAATATCACAAACTTTTATCTGGATAGATAGGCACAGATAAGGCCTCTGCAGCTAAAAGACGCCTACTGTTATTATTATCATATAATAATAATAATAATAATAATAATAAAGAAGAGAAGAGAAAACAAGAAAAAGGGAAGAAAAAAAGTGTCCTCCAATGGGGGGGATGGTGGGTAAAAAAAACCGCATACTGTTTACATGAGTTTTGTGGTGTACTAATAGTTCTAGTTTACGACTGTTGGCTTACAATTTACTTTTTCCCTGTTCATTTGATGTGTGGACAACATAACAAATGGATGGAGGGGATGAATCTGATGAAATAAGTTCAACTCTCTTTCAAAATACCAGTTATTTCATGGAAATTACATAATCCAATATGGCCGCCACCATATGACGTCATAATATGCAAATTAGATGGGAAAAATTACTCCCTTCATAAACTTTAGGTCATTCTCAATATTTGTCTCATTTACACTTTGTCTCTATCTCAAACTACATTCAAGCCAGAGCCTTCTGAAATTTAGATGTCAAAATCTAGTATTTTTTAAAATAAAACCCGGCGCCTAAAGGGTTAACAACACATCGCCAAGTGCAGTTATTTTTTAATCAGCGAAGGGTATAGTCTTTTTTCATGAAGAAAATGAACAGGCTTATGCTGTTGTAATTTGATTTTGTAATAGGTGATTACGAAAGTTGTCAGACTGATGGCCTTATGGACACCCCTTTCTACAAAATCAAAGCTACATCAGCCTTAAAAAATACAGCAGACAAGCAAGTGGGTAGATTTGTAGACAGGTCCATGTACTCACATATGCGTACAATATATTCAAGCCTCTGGTGCAATAGTAAACAGCAGTCCGTCAGTTAGTCAGTCTCAGTGAGCACATGCTGTTTCTGCTCATGTTATAGAAAGTACAACAGTCGACTTGCTTTGAACAGCCAGAGTTGAATGACCAAGTCTTAGACAAGCAGAATGATTAGTGCAGAGCCGGGAGACGTCCATGTGTCAGCAATTAGCTTGGTATAAATCATTAAACAGTGCCTATTACAATAATTATAATGTCAAAGACAACAACATGTAACCCCAAAATGAGATCAAAATTACAAATCCGTGCAATTACCCTGATTAAATCTAGTTTAATCTCGACTAGAACTGAGACCAATGATTTACAGCAACATGTGTTTTTTTCCTTTGTTAAAACACTAAAGATACATAAAAAAAAAAGCTAATGCTAATTGCATAGAAATTGATTTCAAAAACATATTTTTGATGATAACTGGTGAAAGTGATAAACTACCATCTTCACCTCCATGTGTGACACTCTCACATTCATAAGCTGGTGAGCTAGGCTGCTGTGCACTTTCCAGTCTAGATCTCAATATCAAGTCATCTGAAAGGGGAAAATTACTTACTGAGTCGGGAAATGAGCAATATGTGTTTGTGGGCTTTATTTGCAGACATGACTCATGTTTATTTTGTTTAGCGATTAACTGATTCAGTTGAAGCGCTGCAGGGTTTGCCGACACCGCGCGCATTAATACATCGCCTGCAGCCGGATAATCAATCACAGATAATGCCTCTAATTGCAGGAGTAAATTCCTCGGTTAGAGGAAAGGATGAAAAAATCCAACAGTGGGATTTACAATGCAGTGAAAGCTTGTAAGCGAGCTGTGTCTGATGTAGAGCCAGAGGGAGCTTTTGTTAGAGTTTTTCGACTCGTTTCTCCAGATTGTCTGCATGTGTTGTAGATTTATTGTATAAAAGGCCTGAAGAAGTGACAATGTTGAGAAAAAAAATGTCAGTGTCTGAAGAAATACCTTATTTTGGCTGACTAACACGGCAGCATATGTCTCAGTATTTAACACATTCTTCTTGCGTCCCTGTTCGACTCTGACCCGGCGCTTGACATTTGGATTGTGCAGACACTGCCCCCTGCTATCCTTTTCAAATGTTTTACAGCTATGCACAACAAACCGTCGGCCTGCAGATGCTCACGGCTACATACTGTAACAAACAGAGCTCACAATGTCAAACACTAACTCTTCAGCTGCTCAAGGTTACAGGGACGTCTCTCTCAGCCACTGGCGGCGTTTCATAACTGGGTCTTTGGGAGGAACGGGAGTTATGAGGAGCGGGGCTTTTGTCATGCTGGCCCGGGCTAGACTGGAATCATTTGCTCCCGTGCAGCTTGTAAGTCCAGAGCAGACTTATAAGGATCCTGCCAATCTACAGACGGGTTTATTAGCAGCCAGACAGCCTGTAAACCGCTGAGGTTTATTTGTTAAGGCTCGCTACCGGAATCCTCTCTCAACCTTTTATCAACAGTCAGAGCTGGATAGATTACTTCTTCTGCCCGAATCCCGCCTGTCCGTCACTTCACTGCCTTTTCCAGCAGCAATGTGACATCAGGCGCTAAATCTATCACGAAGGAATGTAACTGTGGAGCGATGTATTAAAGAGCAGGTCAACCTTTCTCTAGTGTCCCCTGCATGCCAGTGACGAGATGCTCTGTTAGGAACTGTCGACCGCAGCACGTCTGATAGTTTAATGCTATATCTCTTACGGAACGATCCACTCATCCGCGAAATGATCTGCTGAATCTAGCGGATCCTGGTTCTCTAGCTGTTGATGAAGACCATGACTTACATGTTGAATGCTCAATGTGGCTGACTAATTACAATAACTGTTTAATACTGTTTACTGTGAAACCGTGAGAGTTTTTGAGATGGTCTTCCTAATGAAACAAGCTTCAAAAATGTTCCTTTTTTAAGCACAGACAGTACAACTCTAATATCTGGCCCATACATCAAATACTGGACAGCACTATGTAATTGTGCTTGCTGGCCTTGTTTGCTGGTGCTGTTGAAAATTCACAGCTGATCGGTATAAACAAATGCTTGCGTGCCTCGTGTTTATTGGCAACAAAAGCACGAGAATGTGTGCGAAATGATACAAACTGGCAGGAGATGGCTGACTAACTGTTTTGGAACTAGAATTGCAACATGTCGGAATTTGTCCGTTCTGTACTGTACCAACTCTTTTTTTTTTTTTTTCTCTTTTGTTTTGTTTTTGCCACTCTTCACCTCGGAGTGTTTCATACTCCTGCTGGCTCACAGCCCCTCTCCGCTCTGTCGACATCAGACTGGTAGCCCTGCTGTGGACATCCAGACAAAACATTCCTTCTGTCTGAGGTCACCCAGCCACTCAAATCTCCGGCCCAATGTACCGGCTTAGAGCCCTGGGCAGCAGTCAGCAGGAGAGCAGCCTCGCCGCCGAGAGCGCCGGCCTCTGTGTCAGCCCGTGATAAAATAGTTAAGCCAAAGGACTGAATACAGCAGATCACCGCCTGTCAATAAGGGATGTGGTGTACCGTGAGGGGAAAGAATTACTGTAGGCAGAGGAGGTTCGTGATTTGGGGAGGTTTTCTACACAAGTCAGGGCTCAAGTAATAGCATTTTGTTAGACAAGCCAAGTTGTGGTTTCAGCTTGTGTTAAAAGCATCTCATAGTTTATCAAATGATCATTTCTTGGTTGGATTTTACAGCTCTGTGTGTATACAGGGCTGAAGAAGAATGCGTCCGTGCTGACAGGCAAACATCACGCAGCTGCTCCAACCTCAACAGGGAGTTGATTTCCTACCATACTGATATACGCTCGACTGGCGAGGAATTCTGGGAATTGAGATGGATGGGGAAACAAGGCATGGAGCAAAATGGCCCCTGAAGGTTTCCTCCCATGCTCCACCCTCGAAGACCTAAGGACAGGTCCCACGGGGGCATTCAAATAGTGTGAGGTCGCTCTCCTTAAAGAGCCTGGATGAATTACAACAGAGAAGGCGGGACACTGGAAGGTTCTGCTCCGAGTCACATCCTACTTTGCGGCGGGGCAGAGGACGAGGGCGTGAGTGAAGATTCTTCTGCAGTGGTCGAGGAGCGAGCTGGGGGCCCCCCGAGGCCCCCCCACCCACGGTCTGACTCATCTGTTTCGACTCAGAATCACTTGGCCGGAGCTGGACCCTCGCTGGAGAGATGCTGTCATTCCAGCTTTATTTAGACACGACCGTCAGCTACCGAGAGCGAGGAGGCTAATCCGCGCTCTGATTCAAAGATGATCCTAGAATCCCCCAAAGTGCGGGAAAACAGACCTTAAAGGTATGCTGCGAGGAAATGGAATAAAGGAGTCATTTATTTCAGCTGCCATTCTTGATGTCCGTGAAATCATTCAAAGCTCTTTTTTTTTTTTATCCCCCGAGGCCTTACCTTAAAGTCCATTCCTCTGTTTTGTTTTTTTTTGCCTGTCAGGTCTGTTGTTATGAGGACGATGATCCACTAGGGGCTGTGCTTACTCTGCACAGCTGAGAAAAGCTCAACCAGCATGAGGAGAGGTAAGTAGAGTTGACAGCGGACTACATGTTCTGATCCTCGCGGTACGAGAAAGCAGAAAAAAAAGAGTCATGAACAATAAATGAAAACTAAATGCTTGATCAAGCCCTATTCAAATCGCCGCGCTCTCATGAGCACTAATAAATGCTGAAGCAGTTGACGGAAAATCCATCAATTATGGAAGGCGCACTTTTGTAATACGCATACTTAATAAATGGAACACACTTGCTCTCATGCTCACTAAGCCTGATGTGCTTCTGCAGGGAGCGGCAGGAAACCTCCCGGGGCCTGTGAAGCTGGATGCTCACACAAGGCTGGAAACACAGCCTTTGCCAAGCGATGCCTCCCGTGGGCCTTGAGGGGGAAGTGCAGGGAGCTGGCAGTGTGTGTACGCGAGTGTGTGTGTACGTGTAAAACAAACCCAACAGTTGGATGGAAAAGCATGACAGCGCTTTAGGCTTTCATCCGCATTCAAACGAGTCAGATTTTACTGATGGAGCACGCCGTTGTAGGCACAACAGGGAAGATGTCACAATTAGCTCAGAGAGAGAGAGAGAGAGAGAGAGAGAGAGAGAGAGACGGGAACCTGTCAGACTGATTCTGGGAAGAGAATCAGCTGATAGGTGCCTCATGAGGCGTATATATACACACCACAGTGTGATTTGTTCTATCCTTTTTTTAATCAGCTGAACTCTGTAAAGCCCCTCCAGAGAGCACTGCTTCCAATAAATGGGATCCAGTTTCACCACATTCAGTGATTGAAGTTGTAAATGTGTGTTTTGTACAGTGTCAAGTGAGGCCATCTGTCTGGCATGAAATCCTAGCTCTGCGCCACTCACTAGCCGCTTTACGCTGAAGGCTGATGGAGGGGTGGACACAGTGACATTTGGTTTTGGATGACATGACTGGATTTGGATTGAATTGATCTTTTTGTAATTTTTCTGGATTGTGTTATGAAATAAATGCACAACGTGACTGTGGATGTGATTTTAAATGACAAAAAAGACATTTTTATTTCATTTTAATAGGATTTGTTAAATTAAAAGGGGACTGTTGGGCCTTGGTGGTGCCATTCTGGTTCCACGATCAAATCATCTTCCTTTAATCAAATCATTCATAATCTAAAGCTTTCAACTTTTATCAAAAAAAAGGAATATTCCCAGATTCAATGGAAAATTAATAATATGAGTTTAAACAGTTATACCTCCATATTGTTTGTCAGTATTGACTTATCTACAGACTACTTTCTGTCTTGTCTTGTTTTGTCGACAGAATGCTCCACAGTAAGCTCCAAAAAATTGCACAACACAATCAGCCAAGGTTCAGCTTTTTACTGTCTCGTTTTTTGCTGACCAATACTTCAAAACTCAAAGAAATTCAGCTGCAACACAGCTGATTAGTCGAATAGCTGATTGAAAGACAAACCATCTCCCAATTATTGTGATAATCAATTCATTTTGCTAATTCTTGCTGGTTCCGGCTTATAAAATTGTAAGATTTTTTAAGATTTTCCCAACAAATGAATGAAATGTCTTTGGGTTCTGGACTGTTGACAACATGGAGTTTTGGCACCTTTCAATACTTGGTTGGTTATTCTTTGACTAAATGAGTAATGAATTAAAGTTGCAGCTCTGATTCAGTTCAATGTCAGAGAGAAAACAAAAAATCTTGAGTTACTGCTCACTGAATATTTAAGTCAATGAAGCCTTAATTGATTTGTTTCAGCTCTAGCATTTACACTTTTCAACCTAAAAACTAGTACTCTTGGAACAGTTTGAGTGTGACCCACACTGCACTGTGTCCTGTAGGTACTGCGTCACTGATCTGGCAGAGAACTTCTCCGGAGCCAAACATAACACCTCTCCAGCAGGAGTCCTGAGGCCCACCGTGACAACAGGCCTCCCATCTCGCCTTACACATGTCCCTTCATCTAAACAAACTGCCGCCGAGCGTGAAATCAGCCACGAACCCGATCAATGCTGAGTGAGAGAGTGACCGTAAACCCCCTCTCCTCCGTGCTGTACTTTTTCTTCCTCTTTAATTTCATCTTGTAATCTCTTATTCCCCTCACTTTCATTTCAGCACTCCGTCTCCCCACTTCCCCCCTCACTCTCTGAGTGCCTCATCATCTTTTTCTGTCTCTGCTGAGCATGACGGGGAGTTTTTTTTCTGCTGGAGGCGCCACTCAGGCTCCTGGCTCTGCTCTCAGGATGGGTGGTGGGATATGTCCTGCATGTCTGACCGATTTACATCGATCAAGACCTTTCAGCTTTCCAAAATTATCACCAGCGCGTCTGTCACTGAGTCTCGCAGTCTATTGCCCCCTCTATTGCTGTAAGTCACACGAAATAGTTAATAGCAAAAGGCCACAAACTACACCTCAGATCTCTGTAATCACTATAACATAAAACACTCTCTCAAGAGAAATGATGGCACTTTCCAATGTCCCTCATGCTGTCACCTTTCACTCAGGCTTGAACTACTGTTAAAGTTACAGTCAAGGTCATTAATGAATCCTGTGGTAGCTCCGATTTGTGTGTCTGGACACAAGACTGAGGATGGACTTGCTTGCTAGTGAAAATACCCTTTGTACAACACTTTGTGCATTCTGTGTATTTTCTGTTTTTTGTTTTTTTGTCTTCCTGTCCAACATTCTAGGTTATTTGCGAGTGCCTAAATGTGATATAATGCGCAGTTGTAGCAACAGTTCAACAATACAACACTGTCCTTGACACAACTCCAAGCACAGCATACGTAACAACTGAGTGAGTTAATGCACGGCCATTTGTACATTCACGATCATCACTCCTGGCCTTCAGCTGTGAATTCATGGTATGAATGTAAAGGCCGAAGATGAATGGTGTATACCCGAGGTCATGGCACCCCCACCCCCACCCCCTCATGTAAGCCCCAGCAGTTCTGCTACACATCAAGTGTGCGTGATCCGTCTTAACTGTGATAACAGCTGTAACAGCTTAGTGAGAAGAAAGGTAAAACATGACACACTGGGCTCACTGCACACGAATGCTCTTTTCAAACATTTCAGAGAAGATCGCTGGAGAGCAGCCGGAGCCGGCCGTGCTAATGTGTTTCCCGGCACAACCGTGTCAGAGTGCGCCTGCAGTAGTACAGGAAGGCCAGAATTAGCAGTGATTCGAACTGCGAGATAAGAAAACAAACAGCAGGCAGTTTTTTTTTCCGCCGTTGATGTATGAGGGGGAGGGAGAACGGGCACACCCTTCAGAGACCCGGCGGTCAAGGGACACACGGACGCAGGGCAGTCCCTGTTTAGTTTTACGGCAGCCTGCCACCCCAGAAGCTCAGTTATCTACGAACCAAATCATGCCTTTTATGTACCGCCAGCATGTGTAGCCCTTTTTGGTGAAACCGTGGAGCCAGCCACACCATTTAGGGTAGTTTTTAACCAACTTCATCTTCTGTCAAAGCCGAAGAGAATATGTCTGTGGAAGGTATTCGAGGCTAACGAGCTCTCCTCCTCCGTCTTTGGTACCACCGACTAAGAGATTTAGTGATCCGCTAACAGAGTAGAATGTGGCAAGTTATTCCTTGTGGCGTGTTTGTAGTCCCCAAGGGGGTGTGTGTGTGTGTGTGCGTGTGTGTGTGTGTGTGCGTGGAAAAAGTAGTGAGAAACTTCATGTACAATGTCAGTGTGTCTCCGCGCGTGTGTGTGCATTGGTGTGGGGCACATTCCTCCAGTTGTCAGCTGTGTGGGGTGACCTGCTGTGACATTCCTGGCCCGTGTGGTGACTGTCACACCGGCCGGCACCAGTTGCCCTGAATACCACTGACCAGCAATAAACTCATTGCCTTTCAGTCTCAGGGAAATGACAGGGCTGTCCAAGAAACAGACAGACGCCCACTCGCACGCACGCTCCCGCTCGTCATTAACCCGGTAATACACGTTACCGTCAGATCATGTGCGGAGGGGTATTTCCATTATTACTCACTTGGGATTTAATAACCCCAAAGTCTATTTAAGGCCCACTGGCAGCGAAGATGAAATGTTTCCACTTGCTCTGGCCTTCAGAAATCTGGACGGTATTCAATGTGAATAAAATTAATCCCTCTATCAAAAAGTTGTTGTCTTCCCTCAACAGAGCGCTCCTTCACTGCGGACACGGAGATTATCTCTGAATTCCAGCCACAGCGGAACGGATGAAACTTCAATTACCGTAAAAACGTCAAACGAGCTCGCACACTGTCAGCTTTCGCAAATTTCTGTCCTTATTTGTCTGCTTTCTTTCAAACCGCCCACGAAAATCGCTCTGTGTTTACAGTGGCAGGTCGGACTCGGGGGTCTCCTGTTGAATAACGTGACCGGCGCGCTTCTTCTGCGCATCGCCATTTCCAAAATGAGGAAACGGAATGGGGCTAGATTCCAGGTCAGTTTGGACACTTTAGGATAAAGAAAAAAGTTGGCTTTTGTTTGAGTTCAACCATGCCCTGTTAATCCTCCACACTTCCGAAGGGGCCGTCTCAGCAGAAGGCCAAACACCTGTCATTGTGCGGGAAGATGTTGAAGACAGTCCAGCACTTACATTTTAAAAATAATGACTTGTACAACTCACGATCAGCTAGATGTTACGCCAAACTGTATGTGTGGACTCTCGCTTTAAGCCAAAGTTTCACGTTTTGGGACACACATAGGAATTCGGCTGACACATGATATACATCTCACATCACTCTCTGTTTCCTTCACTCACACCTTTGTTTTCATGCACACACACACACACACACACCCACACACACGCAAAGCACTACAGTCCACTTCTAAAGATGCGAGGGGAGGGTTGGGAAATGAGGGGGAGGTAATGTTCCGGCTTTAGAGGTAGCGACTCCTCTGCTCCTCGGAAAAGACCTTTCCATCTACAGTAGTGTGCTGCAGCGATGGTATGCATGTGTGTGCGCGCGTGCGTGCGTGCGTGTGTGTGTATGTGTCTGTGTTGATGTTTTTGTTTTCCCTATTAACTTTTTCATAGCTCTTTGGAGCCTCGAAGCTACAGCGCCAGACCAATGCTCGACTTAATAAAGCGTCAAAGCCCTGCCCCGCAGTACAAAGCAGCGGAGACACAGAGAGTCTTTGTGTGAGACACAACCCAGGTGTTACAACCTCAGTATTTTCCACACAAATGTGTTTTCCACACTCTCCAGCCACGAAGCCATGTGTTTCAGCCCTTGTTAAAAAAAAAAAAAAAAAACTCAGGGAGAAACTCGAAACACTTAAATACCACAGGGCTCCTGGTTTGAGTCAAAGAAGAGCCGAAGCGAGGCTCGCGGCACAAGTCCTACCCCGGTAGGCTGCAAAGTTTAGTCCTCCAGCGTGACGCGTGAAGGGCCGAAGAGCCGACAGCTGCCACTCAATCTGCCGGTTAAGCAGTTCTTTCGCGGGTTTAAAAGCAAACAAGATGTCAGATTAAATAGGATCATCAGTGGAGCTGGTGGCAGACATCATCGTGCGCGGGGCGCGTTGGCGCAGCAGATTCACATCTGTCTGACTCAGCAGTGTAAGACAGTCGGGCAGGAGCAGGACTTTGACAGGTGGATTCTGGGTTGAAATGGGTTTGACTGTATGTGTGAGGTCTGCAGACATTGGCAGTATGTTAGCTTGTGAAAAGCATAGGTCGTTACACCGTAAAGTTGTTAAAAAAGAACTTCATCACATCGGATCCTTCAGGCTGTGTGAGGCACATCAGTGTTTCCAAGTATGCTTGATATATGACGTTCTAAAACACGGTCTGCAAACAGTTTGGACTTGAATTCTGACTTACTGTTATACCAGGGAAATTTAAAAATACAATTTTGCCCACACAGGAAACAAAAGACAGTTGCACTTTTAGCCCCAGTTGGATACAGGTGCAGGACACAAAACAGCACACAGAAGAAAAAGAGCGGCTGTCAGCACACTGACATTTCCAAGTTCCTAAAATGTGTAATTGATGCAGCGTTTCAACCTCCAAGGTATTAATCATGTGTCATCAGCTCTTCCTTTTCCCTTTTCCTTTTACAATGGAAGAACAAGGAAAAGGAAGATGATCAGACATGTTGAAAACAAGCCACTAGTCTGGCCACATTACCTAAATGACTGTATTTGGAGGCAGAAAAACAAACATGAACAGACACAAAACAGTGCAAAACCCTCACTGCGCAGGAAAAGTACAGATATAATTCTGAGCTGAAATGACTGTTTACAAAAGATGGTTTAGGTAATGATGTTATCCGTATTGCTCCTTTTCTCATCTCCATCTGTTTAACACCTGCATTATCATCTTACCGCTTGCGTTTCCTGCTCCATCTGACTTCTTTTTAACGTTTCTGCTGCATTCTCAGCATCTACCTTGGTGTTCGGAGTGTTATAATCACAGGGGGGACCGCAGAAATATTGCCTGAGTAATCTATTTTATTGAATTGACTATTCACTGCCAACCAGCAGAAACACGATGTCTCCAGTTCCCCAACAACCAAATCTCTCATGAGTCGTGAACTCAAAATGACACGGAGCAGGGGATCTCTGTGTATTTAGTTTTATGTGTATTTATGACGGAGTACACCTCACTGCCTCCTGAAAGAAATTCTCTATTCCCTCCTTTGATTCACCTCTTTTCTGGCTCTCTCCTTTTCATCCTCTCCCTCACACACAGTCATAAAACACCAGAGATTCAGACATAAAAGAGGAGCAGGCCTCAGCTCTGCAAAAAATTGTGGCGTGTTTGACAGGAAGGCCAGCAGATTGGGGGAGCATCCCTCCGGAGCTCCTCTCTCTCTCCCATATACGGCTCGAAAGGAATCCCAGCACAGTCGCGCTTATCAAGCCCTGCCCCAGAGTAACCTCTGACATGAGCTGTGTGTCAGTGCTGATCTATCCCAGGCAGCAGGATGCTGACACGCATGAAAAAAAAAATACAGTGACCCAAAAAAAAGAGAACAACCTCTGTCTTTTTAGCAACAGAAGTCTGAATACTCTCACAGCAGAGCAGAGTGACAAAGCTAAGCACTTTCTGACCCACACACACACTAAGCAGAGACACACCCTGAATGAGCTTAATGTGTCATTTCAGTTGGTGTATTAAACCGAAATACGGTAACAGAAAAAGTTCCATTACAGGGATTTTCCTGTTTGGTTTGCGCGGCGGATAACTGGTAGTTTTAGCTCAGAAAAAAAGAAAGGGGGCACCGTTTGGCGGATCTGCAATCAGGGGGACGTGTCCTAAAATGCCATGGAACCGTATAAAGACATGCACACACGCCAGATCCACAGATTTTCTACCAACGGCCTACTTTCCACGAGCATTTCACCTGGCAGTGACGTCTGTGTATGGCTGACCTCAATGTGAATTCAGCGCTGTGTGTTTGGAGTAGTGGTCTGTTCCAGCAACAGGGCAGCGCACTGCAGTGGGAGGAAGGAAAAATAAACTGCACACACTTAACAGATTTTACTGACGTTTAATAATATATTTGTCTTTGTGTTTATTCAGATTCTATAAACATGTATCATGTGTTTTAGGTGTTCTTGGATTTTGTATGCTAACAGCGAGGCTCTCGATACCAGTGTTGATCTGTTAAATCAGTCTGACTAATATATCTTAATTAATCACTAATCATTAGGCATCATCATTTTAATCATTGGGCCCAAATTCTTATTTTCTAATAAATTAGCCTAGTTAACGACCAAAAAGAAAAGCAGAGTCATGTCCTTTTCAGTGTGCCCAATGCAACCTCATTTCAGGAAAAATGTGTACAATGTGTGCAGTCAATGTGGAGATCCCATTTGAAATATGCCATGAACTACACATGTGATGTTTGAGACCTTAAAAGCTAATTTCTTAAAGTCAAGAAGTTCACAGTTTGTTGTAAAGATCGTAAAATACCATTTAGTTTTGTGTAAAAATTGCTTGTTGAACAACATTGTGTCACTCAATACAGTTCACCAGCACCAACATGGCCAGCACCTAAACAAAAGAATTGAAAAAGGTGAAATCACTATAAATACTAGGTAATGTGAAAGGAGAGTTAGTCAGTTGTCTGAGTTTGTCAGATATGTGTGACCAGCTCTACATGGTTTTGGTTATGGGTGAAACGAGACAACATCACCAGCGAGACTGTTGCCTGTCTTTCTAATAACATATTTTCGCATTCTTATACCTGTTTAGTTGAAAATGTACATTTTTAATCGACAAACATTATATCCACCAGAAGGGGCGTGACTTTGACTCTCTATTCCTGCAACACTTCCTCTAATGGCATTAGCATTAGCTAGTTCGCTAATCTGTGCTTTATGTTTAGCACTAATTAGCCTACGTGTGCCTGCTATCATGCTGAACTAGGCTGGTAAACGTGTTAACATTACACCTGCTAAACTTCAACAAATTAGGACTGTCATTTTGAGGAGCGAGTTGGCATGTAGCTCCAAGCATCACTGGGTTTGAATGCAGGCTCAGATCTGTGCGCACGGCTGTAGACTCTCAGGTCTCGTTTAGCTTATTGTGGCTTCTAGTTTAGACATTACCTGACAGTTAGCTGAAATGCAAATCAACCACAGAAGAGGCAGAGATAACGCTCATTACTCTTCAGGTAGAGGCCACGGACCCAGTTAAATGTAAGGGGTTTCACTATGGAGATAACGATATCATTATTTGTATCTGGTTATCTTCGCCACAGTGCAGCATCCAGAAAGAGAGGACTGTGTGTTCGACGTCACATCGAAACAGAAACTAGATAAGAAAATCCAGTCGGTTGAACCGCAGCCTCTCAGCAGTGAGTGACATTTCTTGGCCCTCACACGTGAACACAGAGTGGGAACATTCACATCTATTTGTTGCAGGTTAAGTGCTTTTCTCAAGGCCACTCACCAGTTGTTCTCTCCGACCACTTGTTTAACACTCCACAACTCTGTGGCAGGGAGCCAGCGCAAGGGCTCTGAAATACATGGGAAAATGAACGACCAAAGGAAACGAAGTCATCCACAATTCTTGTCACGGCTCTGGTAGCTAACATAACTTTTCTAATTGATGTCATTTTTCATTGCAGCGAGGCAGGAAATGAAAAGACTTCACTGGCATCGGAGCCAAGTTCTGACCAGTCACAAAAGCGCGCTGGGGAAACCCAATCGTCACTCAGCTGCTTTAAACGGACACACACCCGACAGTCGGTTTATAGTATACATTACTTAGGCATTCAAACACACACGCGCTCAGTTGTCTTTTTAAAGAGTTGGTTCATTCACAAATGAGTAACAATCCACTTTTCACCTCTCACAATGACACACTCTAAATCAATCCACAGCAGTCATTCATAAAGATAGCTACACCGTCTATATTGGGCTAAAAGTGAGGTGACATAGGAAGCCTTAAAAAACCATTACTACAGTTATCATTACATGGCAAACATTGCTATTCTTATCCAAGACTCGCTTTTATTCTCTTTTCAGTCTCTCCCAGGCACATCAAAGCTAGACTCAACTTAATAATTCACAAATGTTTGATTTTTCTCCAGCCAAGAAATTGGAATTTAAATTACCCACGGCAGACAATCAAGCATGCCAAAAATAACTATTTAATTGGCTGTCTGAACATGGCCACGTCTATATTTAGGGGTTATTTTAAGCCCTCTGGGGCATAGGACAGGGCCTTGCAGGACACACACCAGGGCGAAATATGGATTCCAGCCGAGTCTGTGCACCCTCAGCAGTCGACCCGACATGCACAGGGCAATCCCCCGCTCAGGCCGCCCAGTAACATCGGCATCAGCTGCTAGCACAAATTGCATTAAAGGACATCGGGAAGACAGCCAGGCCTTTACCGACCAGCCGGCTTCAATTCAGCGGAGGCAATGAGACAGCAGTGAGTAACATTAGAAAGAGCCAACTGACTGATTGATGTAAATTGTATTTTATTCCACATGGAAAATATTCTTAATATTAAAGTCAATGTGATACTCATGTTCTAGTGTTTGCTGTTTTTTTTTTTATATATCTTACCATAAAATAATATTACAGCTTAATTTGGAAAAATCTCTACTTACAGTATGATCAACAAATTAATTTGGTAGCTTCTGGCATTTACACTGCCTTGAACAGTGTCTGATATCAGATGAGATTTGGCAAATTAATCTTCTGAATATTCTGTTGGGAGGTAACCCCAGACCCGCAAAAGATCTTAGGAGAGTGACTATTTTAACCCAATCCCTGACCCTTCCTAAACGCTTACCAAATAAAAGTGTACCAATCACTCAAGAGTTTTGCAAATCTACAGCTACCATGCAGCATTTAAACCATTCTACCACAAACATAGCTGAAGCCTTGAGAGATGAACAGCACTAAGAATCTGCAATGTGTGGGGCTAGATAAGTCGTGCTAGCAGGATAAATGAGGCTGTATTATAGCTCAAGGTGCAAAGCAGCATTTTGAGGTAAATGCTAATGTCAGAGGGCTAACATGCTCACCATGACAATGTTACTGTAACACACTGATGTTTGGCAAGCATGTTGACCATGTTCACCATCTTAGTTGTGTGTCAGCATTTTAAGTAATACAACCGAGGCCAGTGGGGTCATTGGTTTAGCAAAATGTATCGGTATTGAATGAATCATCATTTTGACCTGATAACAGCATTGGATGAAGTCTATTACAGTTCTTCCAAGAGGGATGTGTCTTCCAAATTTTGTGGCAATCCACCCAAGAGCTGCCAAGATATTTCATTCTGGACTAAATTTCCCTTCTGGTGGATCAATAAAAGATTTGTTTTGGACCAAACAACTGGCAGAACTAGATTGCCATCCCATGAGCCACCCCGCCAGCATCTCTTAAAACTGACGCCAACCGTTTAATTACATAGAAAGAGGGAAACACACACAATGACCACACAGAGAGGGAGGGTGAAGGAATATTTGCCTCTAGTTCAGCTATGACATTTAAAGGAAGTATGGCGACACCAATTATGCCAATGAGGGGACATCAACTCTCCCTGCAGGTCAGAATAGGCTGACAGCGCTCTGATAGGCAAACATACACACCTGGAAGTTGTGTGCTATATCTGAAAAGGCATCACTGATTACACAGGCAAATGATTTCTTTGCATGGCAGCATGTCGAAGATACCATGAGGCAGCGTTCTAACGTCCGGTAAAGGTTTTACATAATATCACCTTGCGGTTGCAGCCTGTTTAAGAGGTGGGAGTCACCCGAAAATGATGCAACCGGCAAATAGAGTGTTCATTCACAGTCCTCACACTTCCAATCCATCGTAACATGTCTCGATCCAGTACACAGGTCCTGGAGGACGTATATCTTGAAACATAAAAAACATATTTGTTAGCTGGGAAAGTGGTGGTGTGATTGGCCTTGGTCTGTCTTTGTTTCAAGACAAAAGCGGGGCAGCATGTGGACAAAATGGACAAGGTCAGGTATTTAGGACAGTGTGGTTGTGTGACATGGGTACATTTGTACCGCTGCCTTGAGAATGTTTACGAACCAAATACTTTCCATTATCAAGCACCGGTACATCGATATAACCACACTGTATGCAGCCTATTATGATGTATACTGAGTCCTTCAGAGGCAGAACAAGGTTCATAAGTTTATACATCTTCCTGAGGTGTTCCATGTACCACAGAAATGCAGCTGGTTGTCACTGCGTGTGTCATGATTTGTGGGATTCGGCAGTACGTTGGCAAATATATATATAAGAAACATATTTTTAAAAAACGAGAGCAGCGGCGCGACAAACCCCCTGATTGGCTGTGTCATCAGCGTGCCTTAATAAGGAGAGCAGGACCTCAGCAGCAGGAGCTCAGACTCTGTCGAGGAAGGAACACAGAGGAACGTCTGGAACATAAACACCTGCCACGGAGCCCCTGCTTCCCGTTAGCTTCTGGTAGAGAGACGGTGCTACAAACACACAGTTCTGACACACACACACACACACATACACTGACAAACAGAACCGTGCATACTTCTGGCAAATGCATTCCGATGTCGTTGCTATCAAATAAAAATGCGATACCGCTTTTGATAAGACCAGCTGTCGCCTTTCTCCCAGTCCCTGGCCCGTTCCCCTCACTTCTGCGTTAGAAGTCACTTTCCTATCAGTCGCACACTCGTTCCACAATGCTCCTGCCAAACGCCCGAAAAACTCGAGCTCTATTTGCGCTTGATAACAGCAAAGCTTTCCCCTCGCAAAGCAATCTACCCTTTGCCCTGTGAGTTTTCCCAGCAAATTCAACCCAGTGACACACAACGTAGCGGCCTGTATTGGCGACGGCGCCGTTTGTTTACAGCACTTAAATAGACACACTAATGGCCGACAGATGTTAAAGATGGAGGAGCGGCGTGTTTAAAAAAGAATGGGACGTCCACACAAATAGACCCGCCGAAGAAGAAAAAACATGCAAACATGCTGATGTGCGGAAAGTAAGCGACAGTGATTCAGCACAGCCGCCGTACTCTCACAACCAGAGGGAGGGAATTTGGGAAGAAGAAAAAAAAAACAAAAAGAGGAAAACTGGGGCAATATTTATAGAGGAGCTCTCCCTCTTCTTGATGATCTGTTGGCACGGAACGGATGAAAGATACAAGAGGAGAAAACGTCTAGCGGGGAGGAAGAGTGAGGGGATATTAACATAATACGAGACACGGGCAACGGGACGAAACCTAAACAAAACTTGACCTGGAAGATGCTGCTGACGTGAGGACTGTGAAAAGTGAAAGCGGGACGGGCTGCCTCTGCTGTGGTCGAGGTTTTTGCTTTCACCTGTCAGAACCGACTCATCCCTCACATCAACGTCTTACTCTGATTCATCCCCCCCCACCCCCACCTCTGGCCACGCGAAGACTTCCAAAAAAAGTAAACTATGCGAGACAATCCAGCGGAGGCACGCCGGGCTGCACCCTTGAGGAGATAAAGGGATAAAAATGAGATGGAGATTCGAGATGAAAAAGCACGAGCTCCCTGCCGTGCGGTAATGAATTTCACTCTTGGCTCGGCGGCACCTGTTAATGTCCTCTGTTGTGACTGGATACGGGGATAACAATCAGCAGAGCGCTCGGACTCAGGCTAAAGCCCTCTCTCGCGGTCACGTCGGGGTCAGAGGTCGGCGGAGCGGGGTTTGCTGCTGCGGTCACATATCAAAGCGAGGCACTGCTGTAAATCCACCGGACTCTCGCAGCGCACGCTGAGAGAGGGCAGCGTGGCGGAGTGACAGCGAACATGTGCGCCAATCAATAAAACACTCAGCAGTCAAGAGATGCAGCCGTGCATTGGCTGCCGCTCTCCCTCCACACACACACACACACACACACACAGAGCAGCCAGCCCCGATCAAAGGCTCGGCAAGGTGCGTATGCAAACCGTCACGTGTTTGCACCTGTGCCGACTCAACAACACCAACAATACACAAATGAGGAGGACCCCTCCTCCTCCTCCAAACACACAAGCAAAGACACCTCCTCCATCACCATGTAGTCATGCAGTAGCTGTCATCAGTGTAATGTGAGCGCAGGCTCCCACCTTTATACTTCTCTCTGACGTTCTCATAAGCCTGGATGAAGTCCTGCTCCTCTGCGTTCGGAGGCAGGTAGGCGGGCTCGTACATGGCCATGCCGGCGCTCTCACCCTCTTCTTCTTCTTCTCCTCCTCCCTCTTCTCTCGTCCTTTTAGGTCAGCTTCTTCTTCTTCCCGCCTCTGTCTCTATGCGTTTCAGATGAGTGCGAGGCAGCCCGTGCTGTCCTCTGTCTGCTCCCTCAGCTGTGTGTGAACCCTCCACAGCTCCCAACTTCATTCCACAGCCCAGCACACACATACACACACACACACACACACACACACACACACACCCCTCCTCCCTCCCCCTCCTCCTCATCCTCCTCCCAGTCTCTTCCATTACCCTCCCATAGCCTGGCTCAGACATACTAATATAAATGTCAGGCCCCTCCTCTTAAAGATACACAGACTGGAGCAGCAGACACACACACACACACACACACACACACACACACACACACACACAGCCTGCCGCTTGCCAAGCACAAGCACAGCAGCAGGGAGAGCAGAGCGGCAGCATACAGTCAGGCTCTCCGGTCTCACTTCAACTGAATTAGACTGTGATGGATGGCAAGCAGACTGTGGGGGACCACCGAAGCACAGATACACTTCTCTTACTGTCAGACCAAGTGTACAAATGTAATTCTCTTGCGTGGAATTCCATAAAATATTCAAGACTGAAATGTGTTGCTCAGTGTGTTTGTTATATAAACCTCTGGCCATCGATCAGCCAATAGTAAAACAGCACAAGCCAGGTACAATGACAGCAGCTCGCTATCCACCAATGGAAGTAGGTTTGTTTGATTTTTAAATGTATATTCAAAAATATATATCATCATCGTCATCATCATCATCATCATCATCCTGCATTTTAACGGCTGTTCAAAGCAGCTATGTGTAAGATGATTTTAGGTGAAAACATTTAAAAATGAACTTTAAAAAATCAACAGAGTTTGAAGAAGTAAGCGTTGATGTCATGTCTGAGATGTCTATGCATTGTGTTGCAGAGATTTCTACTGGAGTTAGCATGCTAACCGGCGAGCCTCAACTCGTGCGCTCTCGTAATCTCACTTTGTACTTCCGGGGAGGTAACAATGACTTAGGGGCGAAAACGATCTTTTTTTTCTCCGTCTTCCTCAGCATCGTTTCAAGAATATTTGCGTCCACACGGATCCACTGAAAACGACCGAAAACGCTGTAGTTCATATTCCAGGCCTTTGGTGGCGCTTGATATTCACCAAAAACGGAGAAGACACGGAGCGTGCGCATTAAGCTTGCGCGCTGTAAACAAACGCACGGCACGAACACAAGCATGTAGTCCGCCATTGTTGTTGTTGTTATGAGACGTCGCGGGGTGGGGCGATGGCGTCATCGTTTTGGAAAGTATGCAGATTCGCCGTCCACATGAGAACGGGAGGGCTGCGTTTTCGGATTTCTCCACTCTGAGACCCGTTATCAAACAGTGCGTTTTCAGGATCCGTATGGACGGTCGGCCAAAACGATGATATACATGTGCGTTTTCGCAAAAGAGCATTGTCGTCTGGACGGGGCCTTTGTGTAGCACCTAGCCTAGTCTGCCCTCAGTCCAACGTGACGGGATGAAGTAAGTAGTGCCTCGATGGCCAAAAAGAAGAAGAAGCGACAGAGATGGAATCTAAACAATAGTTAGCCTAACATCAGTGTTTCCACAGTGCTTGGTGAGGAAACTTACATATAGCACCTTTAATGAATATGACAGACACTTATTCCCCCCCCCGTCAAGCTAACGTTACTGTTTTCATGCTAACATCACATTTCTTCATGCAAACAAAACTTTTTTGATGCTAACATTAAGTGTTCGAACTAATGCTACTTTTTTCATGTTACTCTTTCTTGTTTGATGGCTTCGGTGCTTCTTGGGCTTCTCATTAAAGTTTTAGGTCAGAGACACAGTCACCTCCTCCCTGTTTGTTACCTCTGTGTAGTCTGGGTTATCTTTATCGCTGCTACCAGCTGCAGTTTCTCTCTAGAGCTCCATGTGTTGTGGTAGCTGGCTATAGCAGACAGATCCTTAAGGAAATGCAGCGTGGTGGTTGTTTTTTTTTTTGTTTTTTTTTACTAGATTTCAGATAATTGCTTCATTTTTTTTTCCATTTTCAAACAATTGGATAAAGATGAGCGTAGAAGAAGGACTCAAAAAGACTTGTCTGCTTCGTCATCAACACCGATCAAAAACCACCACACTGATTCTGATTCCGTCAAAATATTATCACCACAGACCCTGTGCAACCTCCACAAGTCTGATTAAATGAGAGCAGGCTGAATAACACTAAGTCATTCAGTATTTTGCCTTAGGCTTCATAACTTATTGTCCTATAATGGCTTAATTTAATCACGTCTGAACAGGAAGAAGCCAGTCGCTTAAGGAAATACTCTCATAACGAAGAAGATGTCCACCCTGTCAGTGCCGCAGTAAGATCGTCCAGCTGGTAGCTGTTGTGTTTTGGGGCCAGCCGCTAAGAAAAAAGTTACCTGCAGTGCGATGAATACATTCAAAGGCAGTTGCGGTGTGCGTATGCCCTTGACATCCACCAGGAACATCAACCGCTGGGGCAGCCACTGAATATTCAACGGATGACCGGACTGGCCAGGCTAATGGCAGTCAAGACCAAAATAAATTATGGATAAAAAAAAAGAAAAGAACTATCAGTCAGCTGCAAATGTCAAGACTGCATCGCTCATTTTAATTAAATTTAGCTGCATGATTGTTGTGCCAATGCATGATAAATTGCAAGGTACTCTAATATCAATGCAAGTCGTGAAAAGTGTTTAACAGCAGCGATGTTCGCAAACAACAGATAGCATCCTGTCAACTAAGAGAGAAGTACTGTGAACGGTAAGTGGCTGAAGAGATGTCGTGTTGAGGAGTTTTATGATGGCGCGCTTCGTAAAAATGATGAGGCGAGTAAAGACAATATCTCCCTGCACTGTTTCCATGCCGTTTTCTGCGTAGGAGTCTGCTGCAGCACAATAGCAGAGATCTGATGTAGGAAAAGGAAAATCCCTGCAGCTCAGACTGTCAGACATTTCTTTGGCCAAGGCCGAACTGACATCAGCCAGGACATTTTCCTGAGAGGAAACACGATAAGTCCACTCTAAACTCCCTGTTGTTACTGCTGCTGCAGAAGTGAGAGCGTGTGGGAGTCTTTATCTTAGCGCTCACTCCAACAGGAAGCTTTACTAGCAGAGACCAGTTTGGCACACACTGAATCAGCATGTCTCTTAATAGTATTTTCAATTTTTAGTCTTTACTATGATGATTTGATTAGAATAATACAGCAGCTATTGTGATAGCAATATGGATTTTATTATAGATTTTATAGTTTACAATAAATAGACTTGGCACTAGAGCTGAGTAATGAGGAACAGCACTCATTGTCCATTAGTATGAAGTGTGAAATATGGACACAGGTTTCAGGGTGCAGTGTGTTTTTAACAGTGGTGGAAAGTAACTAAGTACGTGTTCTCAAATACTCTAATTAAATAAAATTTTGAGGAACACATACTTTAATAGAGAATTTCCTTTTTCAGCCACATTGTTCTTCTACTCCACTGACATTCAAAGAACACCACCACTAAATGTTTTGACAACTTCAGTTACTAGTTACTTTGCATAATTATTTTAATTATACAAAATATAATTTCAGAGGAAATGTTGATGTACTGTTAACGATTAGAATAAAAGTGTATTGATCCCCTCATAAACTAGCTGCTAATAAACCACCTACACCAGCTTTAACATTAAACTAATTAATGTATTATATATGTTGTTCTGAAAGTATGCCACGTTGCATAATGAGTACTTTGTACTTTCACTTAATTATACACATTAAAGTGTGCTGGGAAGCACTACTACATTGTGAAGAAATGTAGTATAGAGCTTTTTGGGGCTCCAGAGGAAGCTGCAATCTAAGCTAAGCTACGTTGCATTCTGGGTACTGTAGGATGAAGAACGTGTGTAATAAAGAAGGCGATATCTCTGGTTCTGCTGTATCGATTTTGATCATTTGTTTTTGTTTTTATAACTGTCTATAATGAGTCTAACAGTGTTATGGGAGTGCAGCGCCAGACCAGTGGACTGCTTTTCAAACCTGTTACCTGCATTACCCAAAATGCAACCTAGGCAGTAATAGACATCACTGGAGGCAATCTATCAGATTCAGTGCTGCTTCCTCTGGAGCCACAAAATTATTTATCCTGCTTTTTTGCAGCAGTAATGCAATGCAGTAGTACTCCTCAAGACCTGTAAATACACTTCAATGTGTAAAATAAAGTCTTTAACTTATAACAGTGAGTATTCCTACACTGTGGTACACGATATAAATACTTCCTCCACCTCTGATTATACATGCAATACAAGAAGCGCATGTTAAATTCTGTGCATCACCATTTTCTCACAGTATTTTGTATAAAGGCATGCACAGGAAACATTGTGTGCTTTAAAGGCCCAGAGCACATAGATGGATTAATATACCGTCGACATAACCTCCTCCCGAGGCAGTAAACGGCTAAATGCTTACATATCCCTAAAAATAGGGAGAGGCAAGACAGAAGGATGACCTCATCGTGTTGACTCTGCCTTCTGACATATAAAACTACACAGAACAGAAGAGGAGCCAGTAGTAGTCAGTCATGCAGCACAATAATAACATGATTCAGTGTAATGTCGAGGTTTATGTACTGAGACGTGCCTGTCAAAAAGTCACGGCCATGCAGGGGCGGTTCTAGGGGGGGCCAACAGGGGCCAGTGCCCCCGTGACTCTGAGTCTGGACCCCCCTGTGGCCCCCCTGACAGGGAGTCTGCATTAATAACATAATGACAGATTTCTTGCAATGATTTTGTTTTGAAGGGAAAGGCAGAAATAAAGTGTCTCAGCAGTTTACTACCCAATCAAAATTGCTGAAATTGTAAACACTGCTTTTTCTGAATGAGGGATTTATCCTTTTTCCCGGGTTGTATGTGCCCCCTTACAAAAAAGCAGGCCCCAACCTGGCCCCCCTATTAAAACTGGTCTAGAACCGCCACTGCGGCCATGGTCATATTTTCTACAGTGTCCAAGTTAAATATCACTGTGTCACCAGTATTAAACTGCTGGCTGATATATGGGAACTAAGTGGAAGCTAAGTGGCGATATCTAAAACTAAACGTTTAGCACTTCACCCACTATTAACACTCTGACACTGTCACTGGATCTGATAACGTCATATCCTACACACACACACCCACACATACAGCGGGTGACACAGGGTACTTACTGGATAAATCTAGCCTGGTGTCCACTCCTAAATAGCTGGACGACCAAATCTGGCCTCAGGACATCTGTTTATTTAGTCGAGCTGCACCTTTAAAAGACTCATGATCTCGTGATATGAATGAGTATGGGACTCTGAGTGTATGTGTGAGCGTGTGAGCGTGAGTGTGTGTGAGAAAGCGTCACAGAGCCGAGGGTTTGTTTCCCAGATCGCGTTCAACAATGCCCAACAGGTGCACGCAGCGGCTCCAGAGTCTCGCACGTATGCTTTAGCTTACTCATGCAAGCTTTCCACATTAGAGGATCTGAATGTGTGGGTGTATGTTCCAGTGCATGAACCACTCTAGCATGTGTGTATTTACACTCTTGTCTCATGTAGATATGCAGCGGTGTACACTTTGCACTTCAGCTAATACTTTGCCCGGGAGTGGTCTCAGGTGGTGAAGGGAATACAGCAAACAAACTTATCAACTTAATTTATTGAAGAGTTCCTGTGTATCCAGTATATGACAGACAGATGTGGAATATAATCAAGTACATTAACTCAAGTACTGTACGCGTGTACAAATCTGAGGAATGTATTTCCATGTTATGCAGCTTTATACGTTTACTTCACTTCACTCCGAAGTAAATATTCTACTCTTTTCTGCGCTGTATTTGTCAGATATATATTTTCGGATCACAGTTTTCATACCCTTCCTGTCCAGAGGAAAGAATGTATTTCCATATTTGGGGTTTTTGAATTTTTTCTGATAAACTGAAGGATTAAGTGTTCTGTTATGAGCTGAAAAGAATCCTCTACTTCTTCAGCTAAATAAACTCTTTATACACCCTCTTGGATGAGCGGGGAAATACAGGCTTGTTTTTTTTCTGAGCTCATGAAAAACCCACAGCAAACTAAATAGAAACAAAATAGAAACAAAATACACACATCTCAGGGTGTGTATTTTTGTATGATTTGTGGTGTTTTTTCTAATTAATGTGTGGTACTGTTGTTGCGTGCACATATGTGTTGATCGAGTTCAGCTTTCGTAATATTAAGTCAAATTTTCCATTGGGGATAATGAATACAATACTTTATTGTCCATGTTGGTATCTATCCATGTTACAGAATATGATGCGTCACTAAACACTGAACTACAGTAAAGGAGAGCAGCATAATATGGAAAAAATAAATCGTATTGCACTTATTCTGACAGATGTTACAGTTGGGATGTGTTTGACATTTAAAGGGAATGATCCTTTTTGCATCACAATTTTTGGTATTCACTGGAAATCCGTTTAAAGCCGTGCGATAGTGTGTTCTGCACCGAACAAACATGTTCTCTTCCATGTAGAGAACTAGGCTTGGAGGATATTTTACCTTCTACAAAAAAAATTGCAGATTTGGATATCGCACTTGGATATCTTATTCTGATTCCATTCAGTATGTTGATTGTGCTGCCCTACCAAACAGTATAAAAAGTACTTAAAATCTAAGTAAATCCTGAATATCAGCAGTGAAATGCAACAAACACATTAATACAGCAGTAACATAAATCCAAAAACATCAAGTATAATAGTACAATTATATTCACTGCCCAATGAATACTTTTACTTTTGATAATATCAAGTACATTTTGCTGATACATTAATACCTCCATACTTCTACTTTTAGTTTTGAGTGCAGGCCTTTTACTTGAAGTTAAGTATTGTCTGGTATTGCAACTTTTACTAAGGTAAAGGATCTGGATACCGACTTCTTCCACCACTGCTGATGGGTTAACATCGTATTAACCTTGTCAGAAAGTCTTGCTTGTCTCCTATATGACTACAAGTTTCTAAAACATGACTCTACAATGATTTGGAGATAATATGCACTATAAATATAAATACATCTAAGTACCTCTCTTGATATTCACACCATGTATTGCAATAAAGAAGCAGCCATACACAGATGGCCAGTCAACAGTGTGAGTCTGTTTTTTTCCAGGTATGATTCCATCTGTTTGATATTCTAGTGGGGCCGGCTCACAGGACAAGTGGCACTGCACGGTTAGTGTTATTAATGTTTTTTTTCACACCACTCTGTTCTGAGAGCGGCAAGTTTTCACAAATCACGGCACATCTTTTATAGTTGAGCGTCGAGAGGCTTACTTGAAGCACAGCTCGTCGCTGATGGAAAATGCCATGGGGGAAACAAACAAAACCTTGTGCACATGGACACAAACACACACACACACAAACACACACAAACACACACTGGCAGGCAGGAGTTTAATACCAGCCAACAGCCAGACTGATAGTCTGGCTTTTGAAGATGACAAAACTCTCAACAGAAGTGTGACGGCTGTTTCTACGGGAGAATTTATGGCTGGCTTGGACTAAAGTGGGACTTATCCCCTGCTGGATTTTGATTGGATGGAAATTCTTTTGTCAGTGGAGACACGCTTTGAAATTCAAAGAAATCCCTCTGTCAATTTTTGTTTTCTTTATTTTCAACTTTCACACTCCTTGCTCGTAATAAGATTTGTTTTGACAATAATGTTATCTGTGTCATTGTCGGGAACTGACAGAAGACTATGATACGTTCTGCGCGAAGCCCGGAAACTTGAGCACTTGACATACGGTTGGCACTTGTGATTTTCCAGCATGTGTTTCAGCATGGAAAGGACCTAACTAAAGACATCTCCTCACCTCCTCCACCTTCCTCTGACTTGCCCTGCTTTGTCAGTGTATCAAGTGATCATCGCCGGTCGGGAGGCTTGACACATTTCTCCGTCAATAAGCCAGGGATGAGGTTCTGACTGGATACTCTGGCATAGTGCAATGATGTTGCAATGTTGCTGTAACAACAGTAAAAAAATAACAGAGGGACGCGCATGGAAACAGGCCTGGCTCCCTCTTCTGGACGTTAGTGTCTAATCTTAAACACTCAGATGACAGTAGTGAGAAGTTATTGTGCGTTTCTTTCCCCCATTCTTGCCTGGGTCTGTCCATTTTGTCACAGCTCATTTACAGAATTTCAAACTGATGTTGAAGGTTCAGCATTCCTCCCCTGATCCAGCATGTAATCGGAAAGGTCAAAACTGTGAAAAAGGGCAGAAATAAAGCTGTTCTGTCTAATCGGCTCCTTCAGCGGCCATAAAACTTACTGTCTGCTGAGACGAGGGCAGAGCTCCACAGCACCAGGGGCGCAAGGAATACACTATGTATTCAACGCTATTTGAGACGGGTGTGGGAAATGAGGCACATTTTCCAAAAGCAGGGAGGACTCTCTAGAACTACGGCTAACCAGGCCCCTTGATAGAAAGTGCCACCTAGTGGACAAATGGCTTACTTCTGGCTGAAGGAGGACCAATAGCTGTGTTCACTTCTCAGCATAAAGCTTGATCTATGATTAGATGACATTTAATAAGCTACTGTCGGGTAGTTAAACCGCAGAAGAGGTCCAAGAGGAGGCAGAGGCCGGCACCTGAAAGGAGAGCCCTCATCACAATCGCAGCATTTACTTCACACAAGGCTCTAAGGGGTTATGATTGAAAACACAAAGCGGCTTTCACAGGTGAATAAAATGCTAATGTAGTCGGCTCTAATGCATCCATTAACTTTCTTTTATTGCACTATTGCCCGAGGGCAAGTGTCTCAGCATGTGTCTATGGAGTCTCTGCCGCTGCATTTGTGTAGACGTACACCACTGAAGGGGCATCTCCTCTCCGGTCGTTACACAGAGCACACTGATATCATGAGGAACACCCGGCGGATGACTCACATAATTCCTCGCACGGCCTGGAATATACAAGCTACGTAGTGCAGCTGAGATACTTAAGGCTCTGTTCATTGACACTGATCATTTCCGCAGTAAATCAACACCGCTTAGTGTGTGTGTGTGTGTGTGTGTGCGTGCGTGCATGTGTGTGAGAGTGAGAGAGAGTGAGAGAGAGAGAGAGAGAGAGAGAGAAAAAGAGAGCGAGTGTCTGTGTGCCGTCCTCTGAGTATCGTATCATAGCCTCCCCATGATGAATAATTGAGGAGCACTCTGCAGGGATGTCTGCCGTTTAAGTACAGCTCGGATTCTGAAGGCCAAACCCCCGAACACAGACACCATGGCTGTAAGGCAAGTCAATATTTGGCAAATAAAATTAAACTACCATCAACAAACTTTCTCTATTTACATTTCTTGCAACAAATGGCAGAAGAGGCATATTTGGAAAGTTTTAACAGTTGCCTTCAGAACCACAGGGGAAGCTTCCTTTGAAAGATCTTCTCACAATTTCGATACAGCCGTCTGACGAAAAGACAACTGTTGAAATTAAAGATGAATCTGTTTACTACGTATGCAAAAAGGGTCTGAGACTACAAGTCAAGGGTTTTGGGTTAGAAAGACGTGGCCTTACAGGTCCTCTGTAGCCCGCTCCTAATCTCTACTTGAAGCAGAGACATTTGCTTGTCGCCAGCAGTTCCAAGTTATATTTAGTCTCCACTAGCATGACACAACTAAATCTCCAAATGAACTGTCAGCATTCGGGTACATAAGATGCACAGTTATGACAAGGAAGAAGAATCCATGGAATAAAGAAGGCAATATCTCGGTTTTCATCCTGTTTTTAAACTTTGACACTGGTACTGAGTGCCATGTTAAATTTGTGGAGTAGCCTTCCATAAGAATCAAATAAAGTTGCCGAATGAAGCAATAATACCCGTTTTATGTAATAATAGCACACCTTAATCTCTGAATGTAACAATAATCACTAGTCATGCACAGAAAATAATATATCAGCAAATGGCTGGACAGACCCCCAAAGATTTATTTCCTTTTCTTGTGCTTTACCCCTCAAGTGAAGGTCAAACAGTTTCATCAGCCACAAGGTGGCGGGCTGGAGTACCTGGCATGCAGCCCGTCCTCGAGTGCAGTTCTCGTGCATGTGCTAAAGATTCTATACATTCCTCCGCCAGCATCAGAGGCGACCTGTGACCTCCGTCCGTCCTCCTGTACTGACCCCAGAGCCACACCGTGGACAGTAAATCCTCCCTGTGAGCAGTCTGACAGCTGACTGACTGGACAACTTCCAACTCCACTGGGAGCGAGCGAACAGTGTGAACACAAAGCCGACAAATTACCTACAGCATTTATTAACGATATGGAAATGAGGGTGTTAAATCGACCGAAGCTGAGAATGTGCGTCATTTTATTCCAATGTCGTAATCCGGAGATCACGAATAATCTTTCCATAATATTGAGATAACAAAGCTCATTTCCTCATGATAATGGGTTGATTAATGTCATTAACTTGAGAAAACAAAAGATTTCATTGGATAATGAGATAATGTATCACAAGAAGACAGCTTTGCGAGATTAGTTAGAGTGGACCGTGACATACACGCACCACCCTGTGGTGGGATTAATTAAGGAAATTCAAAGCAAACCATAAACCATTTACTGTATATGCAGTAAGAGGCAATGGCCTTTTGTTGTCTCGTGATGAGAGGTTGATCAAATCTGACTATATCGAGATTTCAAGACAACAGCATCAAAGGAATGAGCGCAAGAACAGTCGGTATCAGACCAGCATCACGTCATCTTCACTGTCTAAGGAGAGAAGGCCGGATTTTCTATCAAGGTGTCATCAGAGGAGTGGTGAGAAGCAGAAACGGTAATTAATACTGGTGATACGTCTTGATAGATTCATCTCATCAGGCCCACACGAAGCCGCTCCATTCCTATTTACAACTTCCTAATGTCACGGCAAGGTAATAAGATCTGATGGTATTTATTTCAGTGACGCCATCGCTTAACACCATTTCTCAATCTCATCTTTCATTCCCTTTCATTCTCCGTTCCCACCGGTGATTAGAAACGTGTCTAAGCTGCTCTAATAGGTCATTAAAAAAAGATAAATGTAATGTAATGTAATAATTTGAAAACTAATCTAGAGGTCTGCAAAGCTGTCGTGTAACTCGATGACCACTGTCAAGACATTAAGAAAAGGACATCTGTCCCATACTGCCCGGCCTCAAGTTACAGAGTAACATATAGCATGGATTTTCTCAACCAATGAAGGAACTTCTTTCTATCACTGTATGACTTAGAGCAACGCAAAAGGGATTAAAGCAATTGTGATTTCATCAAAGCAAAGATTTACTGTTCCGAACACTGGGAAAATATTTCAAATGCACATCTTGCCTTTTTACTTTCTCAGTTTTCTTAGCTGCAGGGACTGGTTTAGGCCACAGGCGGAACAAGCGGGTCTCAAAGGAATAGTTTGACATTTTGGGAAGTATGCATAATTGCTTTCTTGCCCATCACAAAAAACAGGTGCGAAAAGATTATTCTTGTTGCTTCTCAACGTCTTGGTCAAGACTGTAGGAAGCCACAATGCCCAACCAAGAAATAATCCAGCACATATTGCAACCTAAAACCACGTTTCCTTTTTTTGTTTTACATTAAATTTACCAAAGAAAAAACAAATCAAACATTTTAGTTAATAACCTTTAGAGGTGCAAACAGGTTAGTATTGTTACCTTTGTTCAGATGCAGCCAGATCCTCTTTTTATAGTCTTCATGCTAAGCTACGCTAATTGTCTGCAGACTTAAGCTTTACACTGAACAGATGAGAGAAGGAAATAGGTTTTTTTTCCCACACTGTCAGTCTGTTACCTGAGATTCTGGAACCATTAGCCTACACGTTGTTGCAGCTGGAACAAAGAAACAGAGCCTTGTTTATACCTTGATGCCCATGCATTTTAGCATTTTTTTAGCGGCTCTGAAAACATTCCATAAATCAGAGAACTCAGAAGTTGCGCTGCCGCCGAAGAGCCAGAGAAAGAGCGCGGCGCTGCCTCACAGCGGTTCATCACTGACCAGAACTGTGCACAGTCCACTTCTGATTCCCCTCCAGCACATGCTCGTCTATATAAAGTCGGGGATTCTGCAGCAGCCAGTTAGTCAGTCAGCAGAGCCGACAACAAAAGCTGAGCCTCGCCCATGGGTGCTGACACAGCCTGCCCTGGCCTTCTGATGGATAGAGGAAGAGCAGTGCAGGATGTGGACGCAGGCCTATTGTAGGTGCCGAAGTTATCCAAACTTCCCCTTAGGCCGGCAGGAGCACGGCAGATCAAAACAAACCCGATCAAAGACTTGTGCTAAAAATTGTCACAGTGAAAATCTGCACATTACAACACGGAGGGGGAGCACTGTACTGCACTGATAAAGACTGAGGTCACATTCTCATTAGGTCATCGCTTCGTCTTCTGACAGTACAGATGCGGGGCTGTCCTGCCTTTCTACACCGGTCGTACATTCTAATTATCTGATGATTATTTTCTTGATTAATCGCTTAATTGTTTGGTCAACAGAATGTCAGAAACAGGTGAAAAATATCAATCAGTATCTCCCAAAGTCCAAGATGGCGTCCTCCAATGTCTTGTTTGGTAATTTGGTAATTTAATAGCTGACAATTCATCAATTAATCATTGCAGCTCTAATACCTTTTCTGACAAAACATTCAGACATCTTTTTAGAATTTATGCAATAGACTTATACTAATATATCCATGAAAAGCCAATATTGGCTGATGAATAACATCCTGAAGTTTCTTCTACTGTGCTAAAGGGCACTGGATTGCCATGTGATGAGGTCATTTGTTTTATTCACTTGGTCATAATAGTCATGTCACTCGGGAGCGGATTCAGATATCAAATGACAAGTGCATGATTATTTCATCGCTACAAGTCATAGAGGTGCTGGAGATGGTGTGATAATTACATGTAATAAGGATCATGACGATTATGACTTGGCATCTCTGATAAACTCATTTTCAGTTTGTTTAACATGAGGCGTTCACTGACCATGACCTGTGTAGATGTATCTAACACTTCACACAATCAGCACATCACAGCGATGGGACTGCCAGCCCGTACTGTAAATAAATAATGTCTTTCCAGTATCCCTACAGTGGAACTGGACAGGATCCCAGCCTATTGTCTGAGCAAAAAGAACAACACCTCACACATCTCTCGCTACCTTCCGAGCATTAATAGTGAATATCCTGTTCAGCTGGCAAAATTCATCATCAGTCTGCAGGGGAAATACAGTGCATACCTTACAAATAGTATGTTAGTATCAGAAAGTTCTGTTTCGTTTCCTTTGTGCTAATAAAATGACTTACAACACAAGGTCAACTGAAAAGAGTTTCCCAGCACACCATTAATGGCAACTGACCCTCTTCCCTACCACCATCAGGCAAACACTGAAATGCACATTTACACCAAAAAACAAATTGAATTTGCGACTTGTGGAGTTCAGCAGTCAGTGTCTCCTTCCAAGCTCTTTACAAGTTGATGCCATCCTGTCTGACAAGTTCTACCCTCGATGCAAACAAGGACATTCC